>NC_133133.1:31692813-32346813 GCF_048418815.1 Hemitrygon akajei
GAAAGAGTGCACCAACTTGGGTATTCAACTGGTGTACAATTTGTAGGGCACATTGCTACTTGATAACTATCAGTCCAGCCCTGAATATTGATCAAGTCTTGCTTATTTGGCTGTCAGCTACTTCATTATCTGAGGAATCATGATTGGTACTGAACATTATGAAATCATCAGCAAAGATCTTGCTTTTAACATTATGACTGAAGGAAGATCATTGACAAAACAGCTGAAGAAGATTGGACACATGCATTGACTCAATGCAGACCATAGATTAAATCTGGGATGGTCTCTGGCTCCTACACATAGTGTTAGAGCATATTCTGGAATTAGGGTATATAGCAAAAATTAACCAGCAACTAAACTTTAGACTTGAATGTGGATTTTAGATTAAATTTAAAATGCAGCACAGGTCAATAGTTTCCTGGACAATAGAGGACAGCAGTTATTTGAAAAACCAGACAATGCTGATTAACATTCATTTTGGGTGTCTGGTGTGTGGTTGTGAAGACGGAGGTGTGAAAATTACATATAATTCAAAGGAAGCATTGTAGATATATTGTAAATATGGAATTGTCCTCTGATCTTTAGCATATAAAATGTCATGTAGTATTGGGTCGAATAGGCCTCTTCCTCCAAAAGGATCTCAGTATGATGCCTGCCACTCTTTTTTGTTGAACAAAACATTTCTATATCCACCAGCTGCAGTGCTTCTTGATGATTTTGTTCATGTTCCAACAATTTGGGGATGTGTCCAGGATACCATCATGTGGCCTGTGATCTCAGCAGTCTAAGTGGGTGAGTATTTAAAAAATTAGCACTCACACTTGGACTTGTTTGTTTCGGTAGTTATGAGATCATGAGGTATCACAAGCATGGCAGAGACCTGAACTAGTAGATATAAAAGTAGTGTGGTGTGTGTGTGTGTGTTCATGTGTGTTTACATAAGAGACACCTTTGTGTATTCATGTGGTGAGACGAGGCCACTAGTAGAGGACGATGGTTACTGGTAGTTTGAGACTCCATTGGAGGCATATATAATTGTTCTGGGAACTGTATTTTGGCAGATGCGTTTGTGAGTGTGTACGTGTTAACAATACATCTGTAGCCTTGGTGTAACAGTTAGATGAAAAGGAATACAACAGGCATTATGAGCTCAGTCGCACATTAGTAGCAGATTGCAGAGTACGTACTTTGTGGTTTTAAGTGTGTAATGTTTAATTTTTATCCATCATTTATGTTTTGCAGAATGTTGGGATTAGTGTGGAGAAATTTGAGGGAGAGGTGATACACAGATATATCTGTCGGAACGGCACCAATTGAGATCAAGCAACGTCAGACTGGGAATCCTGACAACCTGTGCCAGCCTTTGATTATGACCGTCAATACGCCCTTCATTCCTGGGGAGAAGCAGAGCATTTTGTTAGAGTTGCCCTCACTGAAGGTCACCTGCAGGAATGCAGAATTCTGGCACAAGCTCAAGGAAATGATTGAAATTCACCAGATGCACCCTGAAGACCTCCATGTGTTGTTAAAAGCGAAGTGCCGAAGGAATATCTGGGACAGTATGGCCCAGAGTGTGCAGAATACAGGACGGTACATGGGCAATTACCGGGAATGCCAGCAACGAAGGGAGATATTGCTTCTGTAAGGGGGAAGTGAGGCAGCGACTGGGAGGGAGGTGAGAATAGCTGGGGAATAATAATGGCAGTAGTTCAAAGAGCTGAAGATCTAAAGTGACTGTAGTGAATGTAGCTACTGTGATGTCACAGAGAACTTATTTTATGCACCAGCAGCTGGGGCACATAGCAAGGAACTGCAGGAATAGATGTGGGAAGGTAAAAGAGATAATTTGTTACAGCTGTGGCTTCTCAAGCCATGGTAGGAGGCAGTGCTCTGGAGAAAGAAGGTGTGAAAATCACTCACCAAAGCAGGCAGAATCCACAGCAGCGCCCTCTCTTTCTGATTAGACTGACCAGACTATAGAGTTGTGAGTTCAGACAAATGGCTGAGAGCTGCCAGTGGTTGTCATCCATGGATCTACACAAGAGGTTTACCAGGGGGGCCAGCAATGCGAAATGTTAGTGGACGCGAGGTCGTCAGTATTGATAACTGATCTACCCTTGCCCGCGACCGGAGAGGTGATTCACATTACCAGTGCAGGAGGTGAAACAGTGAGGGCAGAGAGCAGTAAGCCCCAGGTACTTGAGATGGAGGGAGTGCAGCTTCCAGTAGATTTTTGGGTGTGCCCAAACAATGAGGGTACTATCCTGGGGATAGACACCATGAGTAAGGCAGGTGTTAATCATAAATTCAGGAAAAGGAGAAATAACATGCACAGACACGGACAAACAAACATGTGTGACCTGTAAAGCAGCTAACATGGCCCACAGAGAGACAGCAGCCCCAAGCAGGGAGGAGAGACAGGGCGATGTGAGGGAATCATGTCAGGAGGTCCCAGGGTAGGGGCCGAGCACAGTCAGGAGCTGCTGGAAGTAGTGCAGTGGCCTGAGGAGGTAGCAGTGATTAAAGTAAAGGCTCACCAGAAAGGGGACCAGTGTGATGAAGGAAGCAGAAGATCAAGAAACAAC
The DNA here is from genome assembly GCF_048418815.1 of Hemitrygon akajei. NCBI lineage: Eukaryota > Metazoa > Chordata > Chondrichthyes > Myliobatiformes > Dasyatidae > Hemitrygon > Hemitrygon akajei. The sequence continues at coordinate 31,695,399 of NC_133133.1, forward strand.
TGCATTTTAAAGACTGCTGATCAAATATCTGGAACAATCTCTGCTTAGGGTCTTGTAGATAGCCATTAGGGATGATAATATAGGTGTAGATGCCCATAGGGTAAATGAGGAAGGGATTCCAAAGTACAGAACAATTTGCTGCCTTGTCTGATTAGACCCTCCTTAATCTAGTTTTGTCCAGGAGGACCAAGAGGAGGGACTGTTAGGGGATATTGTGGAATCAGGGTATATAGCAAATATTAATTTCAGCAACTAACTTCAATAACCAATCTTTAAATATGAATGTGGATTGTAGATTAAATTTAAAAAGCAGCCCTGGACAATAGTTCCCTGGAACTGTAGACAGCAGGTAATTGAAAAACTAGTCAATGCCAATTAACACTCATTTTGGGTGTCAGGGTGTGAGTATGAAGATGAAGTGTGAAAATTATATATACAAATGTAATTCGAAGAAAGCATTGTAGATATATTGTAAATATAGAATTGTCCTTTGATACTTGGCATGTAAAATGTCATGAAATATTGCACCAAACAAGCCCCTTCCTCCAAAAAGGTCTCAATATGATGCCGGCTGCTTGGTTTTGTTTAATAAAACACTTCTATATCCATTAGCTTCATTGTCTCTCCAGCAAATTTGATCACGTTTCAACATTTAGGACAGAGCAATTGACAATATATGATAAAGATTTTAGTGTAACAGTGCTAAAGGTAAACACGTACATTTATCAAATTCACATGATCACATTTAGTCGACTTTTACAAATTACAATGATATGCGATAGAGGTGATACCTAAACCTTTAAGTCTATTCTTTTTAGTTCAATCCTTAATTGAATTGTCAGATGGATGTTGCATTAACAAAGTTGCTTTAACAGTTGGGATTAGAACACTTATTCATAAATAATGATTTAACAATTTAAGATATCAATATTACCAAAATAAATTATGTTTTAAAACACAGTAATTATGCAGTGCGTATATGCATTTCTAATCCTTTGTGGGTCTTGAGTTTACACCATATGGTCCTGACCTTTATGACATTAAATATTAAAGGCAAATTGAGCTGCCTTTGATTAACAAAGGGGAATGAAATGAGGGTAGGCATTCAGTTAAAATATAAAAAAAATCCATAGGAAGAGACAAAACTACAATAATATGCCATTTAAAACAGAAATAAAATGTAAATATTTTAAAATGGGACTTAAATACTTGTGGGAACAGGATGGGATTACCCTTTTCCTAATTTATTTTTAAAACTTCTATATTCCTATACTTCTAATAATAAACCAATTCACTTCATTTGTATGCAGATCAACATATTGTTTAAGGACTGTTGTGCCTTTGAACTGATAAAAAACACAGATAAATAAGGCTTCCTTATGCAGAGTACTTTCTTGTAGCAGGAAAATAGTTTTAACAAAGTTAGAGCCTTCAAATGTTTTAAACTGAAAGAAATTGTTTTATAATTTCACTGTACACTCAGTGGCCAATTTATTAGGTACACCTGCTCATTAATGCAAATATCTAATCAGCCAATCCTGCGGCAGCAACTCAATAAATAAAAGTATGCAGACATGGTCAAGTGCTTTAATTGGTGTTCAGAGCAAACATCAGAATGGGGAAGAAATGTGATCTAAGTGATTTTGACCATGGACTGTTTGTTGGTGCCAAATGGAGTGGATTGAGTATCTCAGAAACTGTGATCTCCTGTGATTTTTACACACAACAGTCTCTAGAGTTTTCAAGAATGGTGCAAAAAAAAAACAAAAAACGTCCAGTGAGTGGAAGTTAAGTGGGTGAAAATCTCTTACTAATGAGAGAGGTCAGAGGAGAATGGCCTGACTGGTTCAAGCTGACAGGAAGATGACAGTAACTCAAATAACCACGTGTTACAGCAGTGGTGTGCAGAAGAGCATCTCTGAACACATGTCGAATCTCGAGGTGGATGGGCTACAGCAGCAGAAGACACAAACGTACACGCGGCCACTTTATTAGGTAGAGGAAGAACCATTGAATTGGATTTGCAAATTCACTCGATTAGTTCTAACAATAGTTATAGAAATGAATGACATCCCAGCTTCTGGTCAAACATTAATATTCATTTTGTTCTCAGGTTGTGGGCAATGATGACAAAGCCACATCTTTATTGTGAAAGCAAACTGCTGTGCTTGCTGGAGGTCCAACATTTAAACAGAGTCTATCTGGAAATACGCGGCAGCATTTGTGTAGTTAGAAGTAATATTAATGCTTCAACAAATTGATTTCTGTGATAAAGTTCTAAATTTCACTTTGTTTTTGACTTCTTAGTTGCTCAGTGAAGGCGGTGGCAGATAATCTGCAACAATCCTTTAGGATCCAAATTTCTGGATTTTGGCCTGATTTTGAATGTCACTTGGAATTATAATAATTTTCTGACCGTGTGGCTTCCACCCTTCCTAGCTTTCAAGACTGTCTGAATAGTCTATGTATTAAAATAATAACATAATTTTACTTCACTGTTCTTTCACTCCTTTCCACATGGTACACGGAGTAGAACTCCTGAAAACAGGAAATCATTATCTTCAGGTGCTGTTTGTTTTCTTCATTTTCTGTAATTATCGCCTTGTGGAGTCAGGTACTGAGAGGGAAATTAATCAAAGCACATTGACAGTCAGGTTGGTTAACCTTTGATTGTTGTAACTTTTTAAAACCCTCTACAGAGTAAAATATTTTGTATAAATTGTGAGGTAGTAATTAAACACAGATGGAAAATTTACAGTCTCAGGGCCAAAGATAAATCTTATTCCTTGCTTGATTATTCACTTCTGGTCAACAGGCTGTCTATGTGAATCCTGCAGTAAAAATGCAGGAATCAGATGTTCCTTTGAGATCTTAATATATTCTGCAAGAATGAACCCCTGTGGTTATTGTGTTTAGTGTTGGGAAGTGTATGGACATGTATTTCAGTAGAAAGAATAAAGGCAGAGACTATTTTCTAAATTTGGAACAAATTCAGAAATCAGAAATGCAAAGGGGCTTGGGAAATGTAGAGAAGGCTTGACTCAGAAGCAGACCGCCTAGACAGTTTAGCAGTAAACGGTAACTTTAATGATAGACTCCAAAAATAACAAGCCATGAGGGGCAACAAAACAACAGAGAATAGAAACTAAACACAACAGGCAATGAGGTAAAATGTAGGCAGGGAGAGTAAAGGCTAGGATCAACAGGTTGAGGCCAGCTAGCTCAATGAGTGAACGAGGACTGTGGATGAGAATTGGGGTTAAATAGGCTGCAGCTGATGAGTCTTGAATATGTGACTGGTGAATCCTATTAGCTGAGTGGAGACTGGGAAGTGCCTGCGTGTGCAGGGCTGGGAGGTGTCACTGGGAGCAGACCTGATGGAAGCCCTCCCTAAGTCAAATCCCTGACAGCCCAGGTCAACTTGAATGTGGCTGGTGGAACTCCGATGAGCAATGGATCCAGGATGTAACTGGATGGCACCCAAGACCTCTCCTCCGGGCCGTGCCCTTCCCAGTTGACCAGGCACTGGAGACCCATTCATGGCAACGTGAAACATTCAACAGGTGAACCATGTACACTGGACCACCTTCTACCGTCCTGGTTTCTAGAGGAGCAGGCTTAGGTGAAAGGTAGATGTGGTCCTAAGGGACAATGGTAGCTGGAGACAGAAAGTGACTGGATTGATATCATGGGGAATCTTGAACCAAGCGAGAGCTTGTGGAAATTAATGCACAGGGGTAGACCTTGGGTGGGCAGCCAGACACATCACCCAGGCCGAACTATTCTGGCTGGGTGCTGACAGCAGTGAGCTTGGCAGAGGTAGGTCAGGTTGGTGGCTAGGTTGACTTTTTGTGCTCTCCTCTGGCAGGGGGGATCCAGGACCTTGGCAGACGGGACCTCCACCATGAGCTGCTCCATCAGAACCAACGAGAGTTGGTAGCCATGAAGCTCTTCAAAGGGTGACACACCCATGGCAAAGGAAGTCCTAGATCGTGGACAGCTCAGTCCAGAGCAGATGCTTCTTCCATGTGGAAGGGTTAGAGGTGGCAATGCATTGCAGAAACTTCTCCACTTGCTGGTTTGCTCTTTTAGATTGACTGTTGGTCTGCAGATGAAAGCCAGAGAACAAAGTCACTCAGGAATGGAGGAGAGCTCACCAAAAGTGGGAGTGGAATTGTGAGCTTCAGTCTGACACAATGCCTTGAGGGAAGTCGATGAGGCAAACTCAGGACTCTTGGATAACCAGGCCCTGTCTCCGCAGCTTGGTGAGGGCAATGAAGTAGGCTGAATTGGACATCTGGTCCACCACTGGCATGATCACCGTGGCTCTATCAGTGGGTGGAAAATCTGTGATGAAAGCCTCACGATGTGGGACTGCAGCCATTAAGGGACTGTAGGGAATACAGGAGCCCAGAGGACCACTGGATGGCGTAATTGAACTGACATACATCTGTGGTTATGGTGGGACACTAGAACTGGTATCACTGAAAATCCAGAGTCTGTCCTGCGCCAGGATGGATGGAAAGGGATGAGGAGCAGGCCCAGTGGAGTGCATCAGAGCACGTGGCAGCCAGCACATGCACACAGTCGTCAGGTGTGTTGGCTGGAGCAGGCTTGTGCTGCAAAGTCTGGTGATTCTAGTTCTCAAGGTCCAAGGTGATCAGGGTGAGGATCTGAGAGGATAGAATGATGGACTGGGTCAGTAATAGGTGGTGAATTTGAATTGTCCAAAGAAGAGTGTCCAGCATGCCCAATGTGGGTTGAGTTGGCAGATCTTTTGTATGGATATGAGGCCCTGGTGGTCAGACTACATCAGGAAGAGCTCAGTGTTTCTCATCAGAAAGTGTCTCCATTCCTCCAAGGCCCTGTTAGTAGCAAGTAGCTCACTGTCTCCTACTCCATAACTTTGCTGTGTAGGTGTAGGGGTGAACTTACCGGAGAAGAATGCACAAGGGTATATTTTCCCGTTTACTTCTCACTTGGCAAGGATGGCCCTGGCATCCACATCAGATGCTTCCACTTGTACCACAAAAGGTCTGGAGGGGTTCGGATGGCAGAGAATGGGACAGGTGGTGAAGTGTCTCTTGAGCTCGTCGAAAGCACAGTCCGCAGCAGCAAACCAGGTTGCTTATGAGGTAGGTAACCTGGGGCAGGAGGGGAGAGGAGTAGCAACTTGGCTGTAATTTCTGTTGAAGTGGTGATAGAAGTTGGAGAATCTGAAGGAGTGCAGTAGCTGTTTGAGAGTGAGTGGCCAATCAGCAAGGATGCACACTTTACCTGGGTTTATAGTTACGCATTGGGGGTGAAAGGACGTAACGCAGGAAGGAAATGACTGGCATTAACTTGTAGTACAGCTGGTTTTTAAGGGCACATTGAATGACTGAACAGACATGACGGATGTGGTCTTGTGGGATCTTGGAGAAGATGAGGATGTCAGCGAGATAGATGATCATAACTGTGTAGCCTATCTCAGAGGACCTCATTAGTGAAGACCTGGAAAATGGCTGGACTTTGGAAAGTCCGAAAGATATTGCCATATATTCATAGTGCCCATAGGTTGTTAAGAATGCCATCTTCCATTTATTCCCCTGGCAAATCTGGATCAGTTTGGTGATCCAATTTGGTGAAGATCTGGGCCTCGTGGCATGTTTCAAATGTGCTATATATCAAGGGGAGAAGGTAATGACTCTTAATGGTGATTTTGTTGTGTCTACAGTAGTCAATCCAGGGTCAAAGCCCCATCCCCCACCAAATCTTTCTTTTTGACAAAAAAGAATCCTGCACTGGCTGGGGACTGGGATGGGCTAATTAAGCTATGCCATAGTGCTTCAGTGATTTAGCCATTGATGGGTCTCAGGAGAAAAGAGGGAGTACAGTTGGCCTTGGTAAGGTGTGGTTGATTGTGTAGCCACAAGGTCTGTGAGGCAGCAGATTGCTGGTTTCTCTTTTACTGAAGGCAATGGCTAAGTTATGGTATACCTGTGAGAGTTTGGCGAGGTCAGGTGTTTTCTCCATCTCCATGGATTTACAGGGTGAATTCAACTGAGGTAGCAGGTCGGTGGTCCAGCAGGTGGAACCCTAATCAGCAGTGTACTGGATGACCAGGTGGAGTGAGGGTCATGAGCAGAGAGTCAGAATAACCCAGGATGAGAGGAGTGTTGGGTGGGTCGATAAGGAGGACTTCGATGGATTCACAGTCCTCTCCAATGCTCACTCGCATAGGTCAAGTGCACACTCTGACTGCTGCAGATCCCAAGGGACTTCCTTCAATGACCATGACTTTGAAAGGGTGAAAGGTAAGTTCAGAAGGGAGTCCAAGCTGCACACAAAGTTTGGACCAGAAGGTTTACCCCTGCACCAGAATCCACCAGAACCCATGTGGAACTGATGGGGTGTGGAGGAGGACAGAGAGAGAGATGAGCTATGGTGCTGGAACTAGGGGCCAGGGAGAGCTTGCCAGATTGGATGCTCCTTATCTCTATCTGAAGTCACTGTTTTCCCGTCTACAGTGGAAACTTGATGCATTGGTGACTGGCTGCTCCATAGTAGATGCACAATTTGTTTCCCCACTGATGATGGTGCTCTGGGGTGGGGGAGGGGGTTGTTAAGGAAGCTCTCACTAACTGCTTGTGTTCTGGAGGCGTTAGTGATGAAGGTCCTACAACCTGAAATGTCTCTGCGAGCAGAACTGTGGCTCTGGCTGATTATCCAGACGGCTGTTCCATGAGACATCTTTCAATACAGAGAGCCGGAGTGATGAGGCTTTCGGGGTCAGCGGGCATCATCCTGGTAGACAAGTTTTTCAAGTTCTCTGAGACGCTGTTATGGTAATGCACTAACAGCACTTCTGCATTCCAATCACATGCAGCCACGAGAATGCTGAATTCCACGGTGTAATCTAGCACAAAGCTTGAGCCTTGGTGCAGGAGAAGTATCAGATTCACTGCCTTCCACTTCCCGGATGACCGTAAAATGGCACATTTCAGTGGTGAAATAACTATATTTGTTGCTCTTGGTGGTTTTATTCTCCCAGTTAGTGGTGGCCCATGTCAGGGCTTGCCTGTTCGAGAAAGAGATGAGGAAGGCAATATTGGCTAAGTCCATAGAATGAAGAGATGGTTAGAGCTTGAAGTGTGATCAGGTTGAAGATCTGTTGAAGTGTTCGGGTATGAGAATCTGGGGCTCAGAGGGAGGAGGTTGACTGGTGTGGAATTTCCACACCAAGGTAGAGAGTTGGGTGAGAGTGGCAGTTGGATGGCCAGTGGTTTCCTGCTGCTTCTGAATCATATGCTTATGGTGGTGGATGAATTTCTTCAGGTGAGCATTGTCTGCCTGGTCAATTGATGGTTCACTTATCCGTTCAGGAAATGTAGAGAAGGCTTGACCCAAAAACAGAGCAGCAGAGATGATCTGGCAGTAAATGACAACTTTAATTATAGACTGCAAAATAAAAAGCCACAAGGGGCCACAAAATGTGTGAACAGAAATAAAACACAACAGGCAACAAGGTAAATTAAATTTTAGGCAGAGAGAGTAAATGAGAGGAGCAACTGGTTAAGTCTGGCTGTTTCAATGAGTGAGCAAGGTCTGTGGATAAGAATTGTAAATAGGCTGCAAGTGATAAGTCTGGAATGAGCAGCAGGTGAATCCTATTGCCTGGGTGGAGACTGGGAAGTGTCAATGTAAGCTGGCCTGACAGATTCTCTAATGATTAACTTGCAGGCTGAGTCAGTAGTATGGAAGGCAAATGAAATGTTAGCATTCATTTCATGAAGACTAGAAAATCAAAGTAAGGATTTAATGCTGGGTTTATCAGGCACTGGTCAGGTCAGATTTGGAGTATTGTGTGCAGTTTTGGTCCCCATATCTATGAAAGGTTGTGTTAGCATAGAAAAGGATCCAGATGAGGTTTAATAGAATGACCCATGGGAATGAAAGGGTTGATATATTTACTTTCCAGGGACCATGAGGCTTATTGCTAACTGTAGCTTTCTAGGATAGGAACATGAACTTTCTAAAGAGGTCAGAGTTCATTGTGACAAAATTAACCTAACAAATACTCCTTGTTTGTCTTTTTGTTGTAAACTAGAGCCTATCTTCAATTTATAATGTAAATTTTTAGCAGTTATCTGTTTGTTAAAAGGACTCCTGTGCTGGCTATTAACAGATGTGGTTTGCAAAGTGAAGTGACCATGAGTCATTTCGTCTTCATTAGCCAAGCACAAGATAATGGCACTGCAGTATATTAATTGGCCTATATTATATCAGCCAACTACAGTAAAGTTAATGGCACCATTGTCATCAGAAATTTTTAGACTGTCTGTGTAAACTTTGTCCCAGCAAAGGTATCTGGAAAACATCATATGCAGATGATGTCATCAAGCAGCAAAACAAAATAACTATTAGAAAGCAGTGGAGATTGTTAGAAACATGGGGTAACAGAAAGAAGAATAAGAATTCATTACTTAGTCTTCAGATTCTGTGCTGGACAACTTCATGTCCGAGCCTTGAAAAATTTTGGAATGATGTATAACTAGATTTGCAGGGGGAGGGGAGCCAGAGTGTTACAGCAGATAGTGAGGTGGAGGAGGATAAAGGTCATGCGAGGACTGCATGTCTAGACAGAACTCAAAGGTTTGTACGTGATAGAAATGTTCTCAAGGTGCATGTATTTCAATGCAAGGAGTATGTAGATAAGGCAGATGAGTTTAGGGTGTGGATTGGCACGTAGGATTACAATATTATTGCTATTAGTGAGACTTGGTTGCAGGAGGGGCAAAACTGGCAGTTTAATATTCCAGGGTTCTGTTGTTTCAGACGTGATAGAGGGGGAGGGATGAAAGGGGGAGGAGTGGCATTACTAGTCAGGGAAATATCACAGCTGTGTGTGGACAGGGCAGCCCTGAGGGCCTGTTTACAGGGTGGAGCTGCGGAATGGGAATGGTGTGACCACTCTAATAGGGTTGTATTATAGACTGCCCAATTGTCAGAGAGAATTAGAGGAGCAAATCTGTAGAGAGATAGCAGACAGATGTAAGAAACAGAAAGTAGTAATAGTAGGGGATTTTAACTTTCCACATATTGACTGGGACTCCAACACTGTGAAAGGGCTAGATGGCTTGGAGTTTTGTCAAATGTGTTCAGGAAAGTTTTCTAAATCAATATATAGAGGTATCTATGAGAGAGAATACAATACTTGATCTCCTATTAGAAAACCAGACAGGTCAGGTGACAGAAGTATGTGTAGGTGAACATTTTGGGTTCAGTGACCATAATGTCGTTAGTTTCAGTTAATTATTGATAAGGATAGGTCTGATCCTCGAGTTGAGGTTCTAAATTGGAGAAGGGCCAATTTTGTGGAAATAAGAAAGGATCTAGGAAGAGTGGATTGGGATAAGTTGTTTTCTGGCAAGGATGTGTTCAGTAAATCGAAGGCCTTCAAAGGCGAAATTTTGAGAGTGCAGAGTTTACATGTTCCTGCCAGGATTAAAGGCAAAGTTAACAGGCATAGGGAACCTTGGTTTTCAAGGGATATTGGTGATCTGTTTTTTAAAAAAAAGAAAGATGTATAGCTGGTATAGGCAACAAGGAACAAATGAGGTACTTGAAGAGTATAGAAAATGTAAGGAAATCAGGAAGGCAAAAAGAAGACCTGAGCTTGCTTTGGCAGATAATGTGAGGGTAAACCTGAAGGGTTTTTACAAGTTTATTAAGAGTAAAAAGATAGTAAGGGACAAAATTGGTCCCCTAGAAGCTCAAAGTGGTTGTCTATCTGTGGAGCCTCATGAGATGGGGGAGATCTTAAACAGTTTTTTTGCATCAGTATTTGCTCAGGAAACTGGCTTAGCCTATATGGAAGGAAGGGAAATAAGCAGTAGTGTCATGGAACATATAGAGTTTAAAGAGGAGGAGGTGCTTGCTGCCTTACAGCGAATAAAGGTAGATAAATCCCCTGGGCCTGACATGATCTTTCATCAGACCTTGAGAGAGACTAGTGTAGAAATTGCAGGGGCCCTGGCAGAAATATTTAAAATGTCCTTAGCCACGGGTGCAGTACCAGAGGATTGGAGGGTAGCTCATGTTGTTCTAATGTTTAAAAAAGGCTCCAAAAGTAAACCAGGTAATTACAGGCCGGTGAGCCAGACATCAGTAGTAGGTAATTTATTTGAAGGTGTTCTGAGAGATCAGATATACAAGTATTTGGACAGCCAAGGGCTGATTAAGGATAGTCAGCATGGCTTTGTGTGTGGTAGATCGTGTTTAACAAATCTTGTAGAGTTTTTTGAGGAGGTTACCAAGAAAGTAGATGAAGGAAAGGTTGTGGATGTTGTCTACATGGACTTTAGTAAGGCCTTTGACAAGGTCCTACATGGGAGGTTAGTTCAGAAGGTTCACTAGGTATCCATGGAGAGGTTGTAAACTGGAATTGAAATTGGCTATGTTGGAGAAGACAGAGAGTGGTAGTGGATGATTGCTTCTCAGACTGGAGGCCTGTGACTATTGATGTTCCTCAGGGATCTGTGCTGGGACCATTGTTGTTTGTTGTCTGTATCAATGATCTAGATGATAATGCGGTAAATTGGATCAGCAAGTTTGCTGATGACACCAAGATTGGAGACGTTGTGGACAGTGAGGAAGGCTTTCAAAGCTTGCAGAGGGATCTGGACCAACTGGAAAAATGGGCCAGAAAATGGCAGATAGAATTTAATACAGACAAGTGTGAGGTTTTGCATGTTCGCAGGACAAATCAAGGTAGGACATACACAGTAAATGGTAGGGCACTGAGGAGTGCGGAGGAACAAAGGGATCTGGGAGTTCAGATACATAATTCCCGGAAAGTGGCATCACAGGTAGACAGGGTTGTAAAGAAAGCTTTTGGCATCCTGGCATTCATAAATCAAAGTATTGAGTATAGGAGTTGGGATGTTATGGTGAGGTTATATAAGACATGGTGAGGCCAGATTTGGAGTATTGTGTACAGTTCTGGTCACCTAACTATAGGAAGGATATCAGTAAGTTTGAAAGAGTGCAGAGATTTACTAGGATGTTGCCGGGTCTTCAGGAGTTGAGTTACAGGGTAAGAGTGAACAGGCTAGGACTTTATTCCTTGGAGCATAAAAGAATGAGTGGGGATTTGACAGAGGTTTACAAAATTATGAGGGGTATAGACGGAGTAAATGCGAGTAGGCTCTTTCCATTTAGATTAGGAGAGATAAATATGAGAGGACATGGCTTTAGGGTGAAAGGGGAATGGTTTAGGGGGAACATTAGGGGGGACTTCTTCACTCAGAGAGTGGTGGGAGTGTGGAACGCGCTGCCATCTGACATGGTAAATGTGGGCTCACTCTTACGTTTTAAGAATAAATTGGATAGATACATGGATGGGAGAGGTCTGGAGGGTTATGGACTGGGTGCAGGTCAATGGGACTAGTGGAATAAAGTTTCGGCACAGACTAGAAGGGCCGAATGGCCTGCTTTCTGTGTTGTGGTGTTCTATGGTTCTCTGGTTCTAACTTGTTGGTATGTTCTTTTAGTTCAAAAGAATTTTACCTCTGTTTGGAAATTCTTCGTAGATTGTGAATCTGTAATTTGGAAATCTTTTATAGATCGGAAATCCTCAGTGTTAAAAGTATGTTAAGAGTACCTTGTCTAAATTTAAATGTGTATCATTAAAAATAAACATAAACTAAACTGTGTTTACTTTGTTAGCTGGAAGTATCTCTTCCTGGGCAGGAAGAGTGCATGTACTGCTCCAGCAGTTGGACCTCGCCACAGAGACGAGACAAGGAAGTAACCTTGTCCTTTGAGTAGGTGAATATTTCTATAGGGAAGGTACCCATAGCTCTCTATATTGGATAAGGCTTAAAATCTTCTTTTGAGTTTAGGGTTTTGCCCATAGGGAACCCAATACTATCGCAAATATATGAGGAGATTTTGATGGCTCTGGGCCTGTACTCACTGGAGTTTAGAAAAATGAGGGGTGTCCCCATTGAAACCTATTGAGTATTGAAAGGCCTAGATACAGTGGATGTAGAGACAATGCTTCCTTTTGCGGGCAGGTTTAGGACTACAGGCCAGAGATTCAGAGTAGAAGGTCATCCCTTTAGAACAACGAGAGCAGCTATATCAGGAGTTTGAGGGGATTTGGTACATCACAAAAAACAATCGCACATTTCTACAGATGTACTGTACCGTGGAGAGTATTCTGACTGGCTGCATCACCGTCTGGTATGGGGGGGGGGGGCTACCGCACAGGATCAAAATAAGTTGCAAAGAGTTGTAAAATTAGTCAGCTCCATCATGGGCATTAGCCTTCGTAGTGTCCAAGTCATCTTTAACAAGTGATGCCTCAGAAAGGCGGCGTCCACCATTAAGGACCTATACCACCCAGGACATGCCCTCTTCTTTTATTGCTACCATTGGGAAGGGGGTACAGAAGCCTGAAGGCGCACACTCAGCGATTCAGGAACAGCTTCCTCCCACTCCGCCATCTGATTTCTGAATAGACTTTTAACCCATGACATTACTTCACTACTCTTTATATTTCCTTTTGTTTGCACTACTTATTTAATTTAACTATTTTATAGTGTGTGTATATATGTATATTTTTAACTGTAATTCACAGTCTTTTTATCTCTATTATCATGTATTGCATTGTACTGCTGCCACAAAAGTTAGCAAATTTCATGACATGTTGCAGTGATATTAAACCTGATTCTGATTCTGAGATGAGGAATTAATTTCTATAGCCGGAGAGTGGTGAATTGGAGGCTAAATCATTGGGTATATTTAAAGTGGAGATTGATATGTTCTTGGTTAGTAAGGGTGTTAAAGGTTACAGGGAGAAAGCAGGAGATTAGGGCTGAGAAGGAAGAAAACAACAGCATCCCAACGAATGAACAAATGCTGGAGTAGACTCGAAGATCCTAGTTGTGCTCTTATGATGTGTGGTATTATGGTTTTATCATCTTCTCATCCATAGGCTTTGAGCATAAAACACTTGCAGTTATTTTCTGTTACTTCTTAGCATTAAATACACAACAAAATATTCAACAGTCTGTCAGAGGTTAGCTCTCATTGTTTCTACTGTTAGTAACAGCAGAAATGTGTACTTGTTCCTAACTTATCCGTTCATGTATTCTGGTGAGCAAACATTTATAACCCATAAGCAAATTAACATTTATGATTATTTTTGAAAGATACATGCAGAATTCCAAATGAAGGTCAGCACTATAAAGGAATCGATGTATTGTACAGTATATGAACAGCTATTCTGCAGTTCTGCGATATGGATTGGACTATTGTGTTTATGGACTGTGGAATTTTTCAGACTTAAGGTTTTTATACTCTGTTTTTCATTTTGCTGTGTGAGGGGAGGTATTTGGGGGTTGATGTTCTCATTGCGTTCTGTAAGTTTTTCGTGCGGGAAGACGGGAGCTTGGAGGTCAATGTTCTCGTTCTGTTTTGTTGGTGGGGGAGAGGGGTCTGGGAGATGATGATTGGGATGCTGTTGTTTTTTGCGTGGGGGGAGAGTGGGTTTGATTCTCTCTGAATGACTTGCATGTTCTTTCTTTGCTTCATGGCTACCTGGAGAAGAAGAATCTCAGAGTTATATACGGATGCATACTTTGATAATAAATGAAGCTTTGAAACTTCTAAACCTTTGAACTTAAGGAGTGACAATTCCTTCATGCCTGTAAGTTCGGTCACAAGTTCTTTCTCCAGAATTTCATCAATTCATGATTCATGATGGCCTTCAATCGAGGATTGAGTTTAGGAGCTGAGAGTTAATGTTGCAGCTATATAGGACCCTGGTCTGTCCCCCCTTGGAGTACTGTGCTCAGTTCTGGTCACCTCACTATAGGAAGGATGTGGAAACCATAGAAAGGGTGCAGAGGAGATTTACAAGGATGTTGCCTGGATTGGGGAGCATGCCTTATGAGAATAGGCTGAGTGAACTTGGCCTTTTCTACTTGAAGCGACGGAAGATGAGAGGTGACCTGATAGAGGTGTATAAGACGATGAGAGGCATTGATTGTGAGGATAGTCAGAGGCTTTTTCCCAGGGCTGGAATGGCTAGCACGAGAGGGTGCAGTTTTAAGGTGCTTGGAAGTAGGTACAGAGGTGACGTCAGGGGTAAGTTTTTTATGCAGAGAGTGGTGAGTGCATGGAATGGGCTGCTGGCGATGGTGGTGGAGGCGGAAACGATAGGGTGTTTTAAGACATTCCTGGACAGGTACATGGGGCTTAGAAAAATGGAGGGTAATGGGTAACTCTAGGTAAATTCCAAGTTCGGCACAGCTTTGTGGACCGAATGGCCTGTATTGTGCTGTAGGTTTTCTTTGTTAGCGCTTATCGATAATATTGATGAGAATGATTAAGGAATGGATGAGTGTTGTTGAGTGGCATCATTTGAATTTAAATCACCAGTGTTGATATGGTAGGTACTGGCTCCAAAACAACTACAATGTGGGAAAACGTACAGAAAATTAGTAAACATGTATGTGATGATGCATAATAGAGTCTTCTTTGACCAGAAATATCATGGGCTAATATTCTAATTAATAACCATTGCATATTTTTCCTTCCTTTCTGCATTGTTTGTTTGCTTGAATGAAATGGCTATAAATCAGAGCTACTTGGAGAATTGGGAATGATGAGAAACACACAGTGGTCCACCATCAACAATAATCAAACCTTAACCAAATACTTAACAAGGCCATTCATGCCAATATTGAAGGTACAAATGTAGAACTGAAGGTGGCAGGGCTTCCAGAAGTTAACGGTTCACTGTTAACCTTCGGTGTGTCTCTATCCACAGTGGTATTTTCCACCCATCCTGTGAGTGCAGTCACGGAAAATCTCAAAGGTTGAACACCAGTCAAGTCAACTTATCAATTGTTTTAATTGTTTGTCTTATTGTATATATATCAAAAAACAGTTCCCATAAAACAAAACTAATTTATATTTTTGCACTCAAACCTATGTGACCCTTAGGGTATTATATCGAAAGAGAAAATCAACGCACAAATACAGAGTGATGAAGGAAATGCAGTTACATTAAAAGAGCTCCTGTGATATTTGGGGAATGGAGCTCTGAAATGATTTAATTATAAATGTCACGAAGATTCTTAAGAGTGTTTATGACAATGCAGGTTGAATGGAGGAATTTGTTTTTTGAAATTTTGATTTCTGTGTTTTTTTTTTACTAATAGGATGAATTCAGGTATAAGCCCAATTTTTCAAATAAAGCATATTAAATGGCATGCCAGTCAAATTTCTAAATTGGGGTGTTTTTCCAGGATTGACTAAAGCCAACGCCAATTATTAGACTAAATTCTTCTTGTTGTTATTTTGAGATTGCTGTTTAACTATTAATTACACAATCCAGAAAATCAGAGCCGTTTTCAGTTTGGCATTCCCATTTCTTTATACGAATGGCTAAGGGTTTCTAAGAACAAACCTACCCTTGGTTTAAGTTCACTCATCTTATTTAGTTGTATGTTTGACTTCGGGTCAGGTTTGTCATTGGGTGAGAGAGTAACAGGCCATAGATGATCATGGGGTTGTAATTCAATTTTTTTGAGTAATTTACTTTCTCTGCAATTTATCTGTAACATGCTATTTCTAACTTGTATTTCGAAAAACATTGTTATGGATCTTCGTGCCTAGGAACATAGCAAGATAGATATCAAAGTAGGTCACTTAACATCTTCAACCAGCATATTCACTCGATATGATGGTGGCTGATCTGTGACCTAATAGCCATCAACACCTTTGCCCATATCACTCAATAACATTGATTAGTCAAAATCTGTCCATTAGAGAGTTAAAATTAACATGTAAGCCCTTAGCAGTTGAATCTTGTAGAAGATAAATCCACATTTCTTCATAAGTAGAGATGCTTCATAACTTTTCCCATGGAAAAATTCTCTCTGCTCTGAGTCTCCTGTCATTCATCCAAGTTCTAAGCCATGTCAGTATTTTTATTTTCAATTCTATGTATTTCTGTACGATGTTTCATGTGAGGGAATTTATAAAATCACTTCTGAAAGACACATAAATAACATCAAACATCATTTCCTTGGCATTTCATTAGATGCCTATTTTTAAAAAGAGTGTTAGTTCATAACGTGTGCTAAACTTATTACGTGAGAACATTAAAGTCTGAGAGATGGGATCAAGAGCAGGTCATTTAACTCTCCAATCTGTTTCATTGCTGAGATCATGGCTAACACACTAGCTAATGCCATTTCCAGCTCTTTCTCCATTTCCCTTGATTCCTTAAATATCTGGACATATTTTGACTTCACTTCTGAAAATGCTGCATTTGGTCCCCACAGCCAAATTATTTATTTAGATTGCAAATAGTTTGGGATTAATTGATCACTGCAGAAACTCAGTAGTTATAGTCTGTCAACCTGAGGAGGATTGCTTGTTCTTACTTTGTTTTACTCTCAAATCACGTTATTGCAATATTCCAAATTCCATGAGCTTTAACTTTGTTTATTATCTTCTGTAGACTTTACTGAAAGTCTTCCAAAAATCTAGCGCATCACAACCACTGATTCCCTCTCATCTAATCCACTCAATACTTTCTCAAAAAACTCCAACAGATCATTCAAATGTTATTTTCTTTTCATAAATTCACATTGACACTGCTAAACGATATTATCATTTTCTAAGTGTTTTGACATCACATCCCATCATATTTTTTTACCATGGATTCCAGCATTCTCCCATTTACTGATGTCAAATCCATTATTGCTCCTTTTAATCAGCAGAACATTCTCAGGGCACCTAATCAGTTTATGCTTAATTATATTTTGAGTGATTTCCTGCTCTAGATTCCACCTTGTGCTTTCCTTCAATAACAGGATTTCTTTCAGGAGCTTTTAATTTAATAGGGCAGTTCTCAAATTGAGAAAAATTTGTAAGAATATAGTTAGGTGACCTATAAGGCTTTCACTAACTTTTTTTCAAATCCTTGGTGTTAAGCCAACTGATATCATTTTACAGAACTATTATCTTCCATTTTACTAATATTTTGCCAACATTAGTTTGAATAAGGTTTCTTAAAGTTGTTGTAGCTGGGGTGGTAATGGGAACAAGCTCCCACTACCTATTAAATGCTCCCAATGGTGCACACCTCAAATAGCCTCAGACAACTAAGTCCAGCTCCTGGGCTTCACATGTGGCTTAGTTACTAAGTACGGCATAGTTGTTTCTACTGACAAGAGAAAGGGGCAAAGTGGGTTACTGGTGCCTTAAAACCAGTTGCTTCTGGCAGATGGGGCTCGTCAGCCCCAGCTGCCTGAACATGAGTTGGCAGCTCATCTAGGAGAAGGAAAACTCTGTTTGCAAACCTCTGCTGCCTTGCGGCTATACCCACTCATGAGGAAAGCTTTTGGAGTAAACCCCAAGGGAAAAATCCGTAACTGGAGTCCCTAATTGAGTTCAATGTTGACTGGCAGCTCCTGTGATGCTGCTGGTATCAAATTATATCAGTCTTTTCTGTTGCTTTGGGTTCATTAAATGTGTGGAGAGGGGAAGCTTGCTCTCCGTAATGTACTGCCAGGCTTGTGTATCTAGGCAGCTAGGATGCAATATCCATGGTCAATTCTGACCAACAGAGGCCCTCAGTTTGAATGAATCTTTGGTCTTAGTTCAAAATTAGTTAATTAGGATATCTGGGATAACATGCTCTTCACCTACTTTAAGTACTAATACAAATTTATTCTGCAATATGTCCAGCATTTCCTTCTTTCATCTACAATTTTCAGCATGGTCAGTATTCGAGGCACACACCTATACTATGAATAACTCATTTTGCAATAGTTTAGAATCAGAATATTGGCTTTCTTTAATAAAGACAGACAGGAAATGAAATTTAAAGTTCAAAGTAAATTTATTATCAAAGTCTATATATGTCACCATCTACAGCACTTAGATTCATTTTCTTGAGGACATACTCAATAAATCCATACAGAATCAGTGAAAGACTGCACCAACTTGGGCATTTAACCAATGTGCAGAAAACAACAACTGAGCAAGTACAAAAAGAGAGAGCAAAATAATAATAAATAAGCAATAAACATTGTGAACACGAGATGAAGAGTCATTGAAAATGAGTCCATTGGGATCACTTCAATGATAGGGCAAGTGAAGATGAGTGAAGTGATCCCTTTTGGTTCACAAGCATCATGGGTGAAGGATAACAGCTGTTCCAGAGGTCCCTGTACCTTCTTCCTGATGGCTGCATTGAGCAGAGAGCACGTTCTAGGATGGGGATTCCTGATGATGGATGATCCTTTCCTATGACAGTGTTTCATGTAGATGTGCTCAATGGTAAGAAGGGCTTTACCTGTGATGGACTGGCCATCTCCACTACTTCTTGTAGAATTTTCCATTCGAGGGTATTGGTGTTTCCAACCCAGGCTGTGGTGCAGCCAGTCAATATACTCTCCACTACACGTCTATAGAGTCTGTCAAAGTTTTAGATGTCATGCCAAATCTTTGCAAACTCCTAAGGAAGCAGAGGTGTGATCGAGCTTTTTTTGTAATTGCACAATGTGCTGGGTCAAGGACAGGTCTTTTGAAATAATAACACCGAGAAATTTGAATTTGCTGACCCTATCCAATTCTGATCCTCAGATTAAGACTGGTGCATGGACCTCTGGTTTCCTCCTCCTGAAGTCAATAAGCAGCTCCTGGGTCTTGCTGACATTGAGTGAGAGGTTGTTGTGGCACCACTCAGCCAGATTTTCAGTATCACTCCTGAATGCTGATTCATCACCACCTTTGATTTGGCCTATGACAGCAGAATCATTAGCAAACTTGAATATAATCACTGGAGCTGTGCTTAGCCACACAGCCAGAAGTGTAAAGTGAACAGAGCAGGGGGCTAAGCACACAACCTTGTAGTTCACCTGTGCTGATATACATTGTGGAGTAGATGTTGTTGTCAATTCGAAGTGATTGGGGTCTGCAAGTGAGGAAACAGAGGATCCAATTGCACAAGAAGGTATTGAGGCCATGGTCTAGGAACTGATTGATGGAACTTATTGATTAGTTTTGAGGAGATGATGTATCGAATACTGAGCTGTAGTCAATAGCGAGCATCCTGATAACAATTGCTGTGAACCTGTTGCTCTGGTAGGTAAATTGGAACAGATCTACGTCGCTTCTTAGGTAGGAGCTGTTATGTTTCATCACTGTGGATGTAAGAGCTACTGGAAGATAGCCACTGAGGCAGGTCACCACGTTCTTCATGAGCACCGGTATAACTGAAGCCTGCTTGAAGTAGCTGGGTACCTGATACTGCCGAAGCAAGAGGTTAAAGATCTTAGTGAATACTCCAGTCAGTTGATCAGCATAGGTCTTCAGTAATTGGCCGGATACCCCATCTGTGTCAGATGCTTTTTGTGGGTTCATTCTCCTGAAAGCTGCTCATACATTGGCCTCTGAGACGGAAATCATAGGATCATCAGGAGCTATGGGAGTTTGTGATGGTTCCTCCATGTTTTGACAGTCAAAGTGAGCATAAGCAGCATTACGCTCATCTGGAAGCGAAGCATTGCTATCGCAGATGTCGCTTGATTTAACTTTGGAGGAAGTAATAGTATACTAACCTTATCACACCTGTCCAACATCCTTCATTAATTCAAGTTTAGTCCTAAATTGCCACTTTGCCTGTGAGCTGACTTTAACGAGATCATACCTGGACCTCTTGTAACTGAACATGGAATAATCAGAGAAATATTCAAGGATGTTGGTGCTCTGTAACTCTCAATTTTAGGAATTGAATTGTCCAATATGCAGAACGTTGCCTTGGACAGGATGCAGTACAAATTTGCCAAAACAAAATATGGACTCGAAACCTAAACTCTGTGGAGCGACTATAAAACCTAGAGTTGTATTTCTAAAAAAAGTTGGATGATTAAGGAGCAATTTGGTTGATTTACACTAAAAATCATCCATTCATTATATCAAATATTTCCATGGTACATTAATTCCCCTGTACTGCTGATAATTTGATTCATCAAACAATTAATTGAAATTAAACTATAAAACTGCAATGGTGAATAAAAATTTCAGAAGAAGCCTGTAGATGTATAGAAATCTTATACAGGAACAGTTGAATGTATAAGTACAGTCATGCACTGTTTGCTCTGATGTAACATTGAAGTAAATACATTAGTTTAATTGATAGCTGAATCTAATGAAAATGACACATTTCACATGAGCGTACATACACACATAAGGCAGTATTAGTGTAAATTACAAAAAAAATTGCTATGTCTGAACAGGATGCTCACTGCAATCCCAAATCATCATGTGGTCATCAAGAGAGGAATTAATCATAAATGCAATATTTGGCAGTGAACTAGAAGCTGCTGGTAAAATAGCAATGGTTTTATGTTTCCTCTCAATATTTGTAAAAAAGAAACAGTAGAAATGAGGTTCAGCATGAGTTGTGAATAAGTCAATACAAATTGGTGGATGTTTTGCAGAAAATCCTGTCTCCTGAGGCAACTGAAATCACACTGATCAAGTTATGTTATAAATGCCGATTCTGTTAAACTGTTTGACATTGAATAAAAATCTGATCACTATTACACATGCAAAGACATGTTCTAAAGTTACACTTGAAAACTCAGAAACTCACTGTCAATCTCTCTGGAGCATCTAGATATTGTTAACATTGCCTCGTGAACTATAGAAATCTTGCAGCAGATGTAACACTGGTAATTATTATCATAAAGACCCCATTAATAATAAGATTTATGCTCTTCATTTCAGAAATGGAAAAATCTAATTTATGATATTATTTACATTAACGTTTGGTCTTTGCACAATTTTACCGAAGTATTCAGACCAAAGAATGCATTGGTATTCAGAATGGTACTTTACTCTGAGGCTACCAGGGAGCTCAAACCAGCTTTGGGTGCAATCCATTGAGGTTGCAGTTTCTGGGAGGGACAACAAAAGGATCTGGTGGATTTAGTGATGAGACAGATTATCAAGTGGATAAAATAGTGAGAAAGTGAAATCAAGTGTTGGAAACCCAAGGTTGGGAAATTAGGTCTGTGTCATTTGGGGAAAAGGTGTTGAGAGCAGTGATATCAGAAGTTGGATTGTCAGTTGTAGGAAACGTGAGAACATCAGGATTTAGAACTTATTTTGGAATGAAGTAAAAGGCTTGGGACATTAGGTCTCAGAAGTGGTGGAGTCCAAAACATTATTGGAAGGGTTGGAGGAGCAGCTAAAGTGGAGATGTGGCCAGGTGAATTTGGAAAGGGAAATTCTTGACTGAAATTCACTGACTTGAACTCCAAGATCATAGACAAGTTTCTTTTAATTAATGCAAATTCAGATCTCAATTGTTGTTTCAGGTGTGAAACAACTTCACTGTCTATCAATCTAAGATGTGTTTAAAATATTTTGCCAGGTGAATTCAAAAATTGCATTGTCATTTGACATTACTTTAGATTCAAGGAACTCATTATGAACCTGTGTTATGTGCACTGAGGCATTGAAAGAAATGCATAATCTGTGTACAACAACCACTTCTGTTCTGGAGTCAGATTTTGGATTAAGTTCCTTCATGACACAATGCTATTTGAATGTTTCAGGCCTCAGGCTGCTTACAAGAAACATTCAATTTTGCAGCAGCATTTGTATTATTAGATTGTTTTTAACACTGAACACTTCTGTTTTCCAGATTAATCTTTCCACAATTCACTTGCGATGTTCAAAGAGAAATGCTGGAAAAATAGAGTCAGCCTTTGCAAAAGAAGAAAAGAATAATTAAAATCCAATCAGAGTGGAGAAGCAAGGGTCAAGGATGCAAGGATTCACTGAAATTGCCTCCCAAACCTCTTTTGAACAATTTTTGTGAAGTGTCATTGGTCCTATTTTCAAGTT
Organism: Hemitrygon akajei; assembly: GCF_048418815.1. Lineage (NCBI taxonomy): Eukaryota > Metazoa > Chordata > Chondrichthyes > Myliobatiformes > Dasyatidae > Hemitrygon > Hemitrygon akajei. Next base: position 31,717,326 of record NC_133133.1, read on the forward strand.
GCCATCTGATTAAACATATATGATTTTGTCATGGAGCTACCTGAGATTTTCATGGACTTTACCTACCAATGAAAGGAGGTATCAGATGCCACCAGCTCAAATGAATTTATTGACTTTATTTCTTACATCCTTCACATACATGAGGAATAAAAATATTTACGTTATGTCTCCATCGCAATGTGCAATCATAGTAATTTATAATAATTTATAATAAATAGAACAGTTAATGTAATATAGAGTACACTCAAGTCAGTGTGAGTTTATCAGTCTGATGGTCTGGTGGAAGAAGCTGTCCCAGAGCCTGTTGGTCCCGGCTTTTATCCTGCAGTACCACTTCCCGGATGGTAGCAGCTGGAATAGATTGTGATTGGGATGACTTGGGTCCCCAATGACCTATCGGCCCCTATTACATGCCTGTCCTTGTAAATGTCCTGAATCATGGGAAGTTCACAACTACAGATGCGCTGGGCTGTCTGCACCACTCTCTGCAGAGTCCTGCAATTAAGGGAAGTACAGTTCCCATACCAGGCAGTGATGCAGCCAGTCAGGATGCTCTCAGTTGTGCCCCTGTGGGAAGTTCTTAGGACTTGGGGGCCCATACCAAACTTCCTCAACCGTCTGAGATGAAAGAGGTGCTGTTGTGCCTTTTTCACCAAACAGCTGGTGTGTACAGAACACGTAAGGTCCTCTGTGATGTGGATGCCGAGGAACTTGAAGCTCTTTACTCTGTCATCTCCAGATTCATTGATGTCAATAGGGGTTAGCCTGTCTCCATTCCTCCTGTAATTCACAATGAGCGCATTTGGTGGAAACTCAGTTAAGCTTTCTTTTCTTTTTGTGGGATATGGTAGGCTTTCTCCATTCCCGGTTTTACCAATACTACTTCTTTTTATTTCCATAAGGCTTGTTTAAGCCTGCTAACTGGTAACAATATTATCTCGGCCATTACTGTTCAAATGAACCCCAAGAGCTCTAATTTCTGGGGCGATGTTACTTCCTTTAACATCTTTGTACATCCAGTTCCAGTTCTGAGTTAAACTCGAGGCAGAAGCATTTATATCACAGTGTAAAGGTCAAAGTGTCATTGCTGTGATAACCAAAGCCTACGTGTACTCAGAAACATTCACCCCTGACACTAGAGAGAAACATTTATTTTTGTAACTTAATAAACCCAACCACAGAAACCAAATGCTGAAATTTATATCAAAACATTAACAATGTATATCAAAGTTTAATACAATCATGCCAACGAGAACTGCAGTTAAGATTTAAGATTGTTTAAGGTTGTGATACAATTAGAATCGATAGGACTATTTTGAGGCTGTTATCCCTTAAAGCTAGTGCCATCTGTTCAAACATCACCAAAGCATAACCATAGCTCTCTCCTCTGAAGGTACAGACATCTGCTGGTTCAGAGGAACTCTCCAATGTGTAATGATAATCCACTGCTTAAAGGCACAACCATCTGCTTGACTAAATGGACATGTCAAGGTTTGATAATAGTTATGTTCTTATGGGCATAACCATCTGTACAAGTAGGAGAGAATGCCAATGTGTATCAATACTTCAAAAGCTACAGTTCTCCAAGAAACATATTCATTGTTATTAGAACCAATATATATATTTTTTTCTTTTCATTTGAAGGGATCTGACCAATGCTATTCATTCAATTTGTCGAGGAAAAGCTTGGGGCCAGTTTCTTTAATTTTGGATGTGAATGCTGGATCTGGACTAATTCTTATTTTTTCCTTAAGAAAATTCTAACTGTAATTTTCTAACAGTTCATAGTTCAATATTGTGAATAAATATGTAGAAAGATTATTCTGGAAAATAAACACATGTATTATTTAACCTTTTGAAGGAATAAAAGGCATCTTGCTTTTGGTCAGCATTATCACAGTGCCAATTTTAATGTGAGGAAGTTGACTGACCAGTCAAGGGCTGCTTTGGGTGTGGTGATTGGAGTTCCTGCTGAGTAAGATTTGATATTGACTATGTATGCCTGTAGAAACAAACGGATGTGACTGGCTCCAGACAGTTACATTTTGCCTAAAGCTGGCTGGGGCTCAGACATGTGGCTCCAGTGGAGGAGAAACCTCCTGTATTTATCGTTAACTTCACTTGATGAAGAAAGCATAAATCTTCTGTTAAGTAGCTCTAAAAGACCCTGTGAATGATGCAGTCTATTATTTATCTTGCTCCACAATCTTTTACTCGTTTCCGTGTTTAAATGTGATCTGTTGGATAGGTGGTCCACTAAAAGGTTATCAGTTCCTGGGTCCTTTAGGTCCAGTTTTGTTGAACATGTATCATTTGAAATAACAGATAGCAGTATTTTAATAAATTGTTTTTCTGTTGTCTTGATAGCTGCACAAATCAATGAGATTTAGTTATTTTATTTAGCTCTAAACTGTTTTACACGATCCAAGGTTGGTAAATTTGAATGTGATATAAAACACGTTTCTTCATTTCACCGGAGATTTATTTTGTTGAGGAAATGAATAAAGAAAAAGTCACAAGGTGGGACATGGTAAAAGATGTAACTTATTTGTTCCTGTTGAAGTTCAGTTCAAAAACTGGAAGACTGAAGGATGAAAGAAATATTTTGGAAAATACAATATTACACAGTTTGGAGTTGTTGGTGAAGTATAAGGAAAGAAAGAAAGATGGCTTCTTGCATATTCCTGTTCACTACATTAAGACCCAAAGTAATAAAGTAGATTTTGATAGACAGGTATTATCATAATGTTTGGAATGCAATAGCCAAATTGTGCACAGTAAGGTTTCATAAATGACAGGTAAATGAAAAGATCAAGTTTACTGACGTTTAACTATATACATGTATATAACATATATAACCATATAATGTATACAGAAACGAGACAACAGTTCTTCGATCAAAGGCTGTAAAGCACATAACATAAGATAACTTTTGAAGGTTAAGGATAAAATCTACAAATGAATCACACATAAGTGACAAACTACAGTGCCTTAATATTAAATATTGTAAGGTATGGAACAGATTAACCAGAGATACTTCAAATATGATGCGGCAGGGAGTTCAGAAGCCTAATGGCCTGGGGAAATAAACTGTTTCTCATCCTGACTGTTCTTGTTTTTATACATTGTAGTCTCCTACCTGATGGTTTCAAATCAAGGAGGATGCTGGATGGATCTTTAAAAATACTAAGGGCCCTGCATATGCTGTGTTCCTGATAACTGTCCCCAATGGATAGTAGGGAGACCCCGACGATCCTCTCAGCTGTTCTCACAGTCCTTTGTTTGTACCCTCACCCATACCAGATGGAGATGCAACTTGTCAGGATGCTCTCAATGCTGGTCCTGTAAAGTGCAGTTAAGGGTGGGAGGGCGGTTGGTGGGAGCCTTGCTTGTCTCAATCTTCTTAGGAAGTGGAAGTGCTACAGTGCCTTCTTATTCAGGGAGGTGATATTAACGGACTAGGTGAGGTCATCTGTGATGTCAACTCTCAGGAACTTGGTGCATTTAACACTGTCTGTGGAAGAGCCATGTATTTACACAGGGTGATGGTTCATCTGCACCTTCCTGAAGTCCACAGTGATTTCCTTTGTCTTCTCCATGTTCAGGCTTAGGTTGTTCTTCTCACATCAATGTAAAGATGTTGAATAAATAATGCAACAACTATGCTGTTCTTTTTCAAATCTATACATTTTTACATGTTTTTTGTTTAATATCAAATCCAAAAGGCAGCACTTCTGATAACACAGCATTTTTTCAGCACTGCACTGGTGTCAATGAAGATATGGAACTTGAACTCAATATGTTCAGATGCAAAGCAAAAACTGCATTGATTTGAAATGCTGTTTGAGTTTCATGACAGGGTTCTCTGGGGTTTTGTCAATTGCTCTCTAATACTGTACACTGCATAGAGAACAGCTCTGGAAGAGAAACTCTGCAATTCCCTAACTGTAATCCTAAAACAAATCCTCTACCAGTCCAAAATTCAGCTGTTAACTGTGGCAGGACTTGCATACTATAACTGGTTACAAAACAAAGCCGGGCAGCATCGCTGACAACAGCACATCCCTTTGCAATGAGCTTAATGCATTCTATGCGTGTTTTGAAGAGAATGGAATGGGTATGTCACCACCCACCCCGACAGTCTCCAATGCATCCTAATCTACAGTCACTGTCTCCGACATAAGATTAGTCTTCCAGAGGGTGAATCCACAGAAAACATAGGGCACAGATGCTGTCCCTGGCTGTGTCCTTAAGAGCCTGACTGGATCAGCAAGCAGGGGTATTTGCAGTTGTTCTTATCATCTCCCTGTTTTGCAAAGACCACTATCATCCTACGATTGCCCCCCCCCCAAAAAAAAACCAAGATAACGTGCCTTAATGAATACTGCCAGTGGCTCTGACGTCTACTATCATGCGATGTTTTGAGAGGCTGGTCATGGCACGCATCCGCTTTGACTTTCAAGACAACGTCGACCCACTGCAATTTACCTACCACAAAATTGGCACAATGATGCCATCCACCTAGCCTGACACTCATCTCTGGAGCATCTGGAAAGTAAAGACACCTATGTCAGAGCCAACTACACTTTTTAGGTAGTGTTTCCACTCTATCCTGTGTTGTTACTGTTTTACCTTATTCTAATTCAGTGCATTATGCAATGGTTTCACTATTCCTTGGTACATGTGACAATAGTAAACCAATACCAAATCTAATATGTCTGCTGCACCTGGACCTGGCTAGTTCTGGCACAGAAACACCTTTCATTTATTTGACAAATTGGTTTATCATTGTTATGTGTACCAAGGTGTAGTGTAAAACTTTGTTTTGCGTGTTATCCATAGAGAAAATTTCATCACATCTCTGCCCTGTGTTAGCTCAAGGGAAAACAACAATAATAACTACAATGATGAGAAAGAACTACAAGAGACATGAATAACTGATACTTCTAAATTATTAAAGTTTACTAAAGAAATATCAAGCTCGTGTTTTAAAAAAATATTTTGAAGTGTTTCAACAGCTAGAGGACATGATTGGCTGCTTTGTAAATTTTTTTTCAGCATATCTGTAGGAAGGCGTTGTTCTAAGCCTAACTATATGAAGAAATTTATAGCTAGAAGGTTTTGTGTTACACAGCATCTGAAAGGCCAACTTGGTAAGTGTAGACTTGAAAGGTTATGTGAGTGGTGACTGTGGGCAGCTTATTACTGAGTAGAAATTACAGGACGTTGTTTTTCATTTCCCATGAAATAATTTTTTTTGCTCTTTCTGATTATGTTGTTTTGTTCTGTTACCCTTTCATTCTGATTATGTTCATCCTCCATGCAGCCAGTGTACGAGTTTCCTTTTAGTTGAGATGGAATTCATTATTGCAGACCACTGGACAACAAACACATTGCTTCCTGAATACTTTTGGGTGTACCTTATGGACTTTTGGCTGCTGATCATGAAAATCACCCTGACATTACCCCATTATGCGCCATTTTTTCAACTTGCCTATATTTGCCATTTCAGTTCATAATTCAAGTCAATTAAAAATTTGCCCACAATTTCTACCTTGTCCAGGCATGCCTGGGCATTCTTAGGCAGGGCAGATGCTACATTGCAGGCCAGGTTTTAGAAAGCTCTATAAAAGCATCACTCTATGCATTGCGTTTACATGTATATCAGTTTGTGATCATGTTGATGCACAAGCTCTATATGTACTCGTTATAATAAGATAATTGGATTTTCAGGAGTATTTGTGACAGTGAAATGTCTCATCGATATTGTGACAGCCATGATACTTCCGGTTATATTTGTGATGAGTAAACACTTAAATCTCAAAGATGGAGCATGACTCCTCTTATTAAGAAAACCTACCAACTCTACGCTGGGTGTAAAATTAGTAACCAAGCCAAAGCCTGGGATCTTCACACTTGTTGCGCAACATGCACTGTCAATCTTAGAGCTTCACTCAGAGGTACTCGGAAGTCAATGATATGGTGAGAGCAGAGGATCATGTGACAGACAGCTACTTTTGTCTAACCAGTGTGTCTCTGCTAAAAACAAGAAATCCATTGAATATCCCAATCTCCCTTCAGTCATGATACATGTGCTGCATGATGATAGTCTTCTAGTACCAAAGCCACCAGAGGCATGGAGTCTAGAGGAAGCAGATGAAGATGCCATGTTGCATGAGCCAGGAATGGAAAACAACACTGCAACTGATACAGATTATGAACCCTTTATGAGCCTGATCTGATAACTCAATTTAAGTTACGGTAAATGAATTGGACAGAGACTTAGGTTTGTCAAAGGCAAAAGCAGAATTACTGGGTTCAAGACTGCAGTAATGGAATCTGTTGTCACCAGGCACAAAAATTTCTGTGAAGGATTTTGATATTTGAGTCAGAGGTTTCCCAAGATAACTGATGCCAAGATTAAGGAAGGCATTTTTGTTGGTCCACAAATCAAACAGGTCAAAAATGACAAGCGATTTAAAGAACTTCTAGTGGGACCAGTAGAAACTGCATGGAAGGCATTCAAGGATTTGTTTAAAGTTTTCTTGGCAACTACAGAGAAGCAAACTATGTGGAGCTGGTTGACAATATGCTTCAAGCATACAAAACCATAAACTGCAACTGCAACATGTAATGAAAATTCATTTTCTGCATTCCCATTTAAACTTCTTCCCTACAAATCCTGGTGCTGTTAGTGATGAGCATGGTGAAAGGGTTCACCAGGACATTGTGATTATGGAGAAATGATGTCAGGACAACTGGAATCCATCAATGCTGGTTGATTATTGTGGAACATTTAAGTGAGAAGCCTCTAATACTGAGTACAGACAAAAATCATCAACAAAATATTTTTAGCCTAGTTGAACTATTGCAAAGCATCAGTACCTTCATGAAATTAATCACATTATATTCAATAAAAGTTAATTTCTTATTTCTCCAAGTTCCTACATGATACAAGTAGTTTAACATTATATTTGTATCATTTTTATGTAGTTTATAATAATCAAATAAAATTTCTGAGGAAGCAGCACCTTTGAAAAAAACAAATGTCCAGTGTAGCCAGTGAAATGAAAACTTGTATTCTGAGACTTTTATCATCTTTGTCACATGTCCATAAGACCATAGGATATAGGAGCAGAATCAGGCCATTAGGCCATTGAGTCTGGTCATTACATCATGATGGATCCAATTTTCCTCTCAGCCCCAATCTCTTGCCTTCTCCCCATATCTCTTCATGCCCTGATTAATCAAGAATCTATCAAACTCTGCCTTAAATATATATTTAAAGATTGGGCCTCCACAGCTACCTGTGGCAAGGAATTCCACAGATTCATCACTGTCCGGCTAAAGAAATTCTTCCTCATCCCCTATGTTGAATTCCTTCACATATCTAAGTTCTAACTTCTGTCTAACTTTTCTGATGTACGCATACGGCTGGAGAAGGCATGATGGAACTTTAGTGTGAGATTTAGTAACATATTCAAATAACAAACTGAAGTAACATATGTAGATAACATAAATTGCAATCTTGCAACTATGTAGTGCTGAAGTGGACTAATCATATCTGGATTTCAATTTATTTATCACATGTTCATCGAAACATATTATGAAGTGCATCATTTCAGTTAACACCCAAGTATGTGCAGGGGCAGATCACAAGTGTTGCCAAGTATTCTGCCGCCAACATTGCATACCCCACAATGCTCAGCAGAACAAGCAGGACACAACAAAACAAGCCCTGTTCCTCTATCTCCCACCCACCCACTCACCAACATAAACAGTTGTTTAAACCCGATCTTCTTCAGCCTCCAGCCTCCAGTGGACTCATGGATTCACAGATGACTGGACCCAACTTTCTCAGTGACTGCACAGAGATTCACAGACCCTGGTCTGGCCATCAGGCCTCGCTTTATGGATTTCCAATTGACTGCAGCTCAGTGCTTTCTTCAAGTATACAATGAATATTCTCCAAGACAGCATGTTTCCTCTTCTATTTCATTGTTTGAATCTAGCCTTCCTCATTTCATCTGGTACTAAAACCTTTCTTCATACCTTTGCTATCTGCAGACAACTAATCACCAACAAAAGAAAATCTGCAGATGCTGGAAATCCAAGCAGCACAAACAAAATTCTGGAGGAACTCATCAGGCCAGGCAGCATCTATGGAAAAGAATTATCAGTCCTGATGAAGGGTCTCGGCCCGAAATGTCAACTGTACTCTTTTCTATAGATGTTGTCTGGCCTGTTGAGTTTCTTTAGGATTCTGTGTGTGTTTATTCGATTTAATTTCTGGCTGTTCTGCTTTTTGTGTTCTTTAAATATACATCATGAAATTCTTCTTTCAGATTAACACTTCATTTACTAACAAATGGACATTATAGAGCATAGAACATTACAACACAGTACAGGCCCTTTGGCCCACAATGTTGTGCTGACCTTTTAACATACCCTAAGGTCAATCTAAACTTTCCATCCTGCATAGACCTCCAGGTTTTTATCATCCATACACCTATCTACGAGTTTGTTAAATGCCTCTCATCGGTTAATCTTAAAAGTCAAATCTATATTTCGTCGACATCAGCAATTGTAGAACAGCAACAAGCCATTGGGGACAAATTTGTTCCTTGTTTCTTGGACCACAAAGTTGTGAAAATTCTCCTTGATCCACAAATACATTCCTGGCTGCTACTGTCCTGTTCCCTTCTCTCAGCTCATATCCCCAGGATATTTACCTTACTTGGATTTCCTAATCTTTGTTGTAATCTCGGCAAGATGACCATTGTTAGGGCACAAGGATATATTGGATTTGTCTGGTGTTTTGCCAGATTTCAATAAATCTAGGATTTCTAAACTGCATTAAACTTTGCTCTTCTGCAGTGAGTAGATGACCACTGGGTTAGGCAAAAGCCATCAAGTATCGGCCTGAAACATCAACTGTACTTTTTTTCCATAGATGCTGCTTGGCCTGCTGAGTTCCTCCAGCATTTTGTGTGTGTCAACATGTATACCCCCTTTCTCATTGTTAGTATAAGCAAACTTTTAAACTTCAGCATAAAAAGTGCAGGTGCCTTTCAAATTCTTAACTGGAAGGGCTAATCCAGAGTGGATTACATACCACCAATATTCATGGCAGCTGTGTATCTCACAGACTGCAGCTTGGATTGCGTCGCATTGATGCAGATTCAGCCACTAGGATGGAATTAACTGCAAAGCTAGTGTGCTTAAATTGACCATGAGATCGCCTGAACTTTGCTCTTGGATTAAGGCGTATACCCGGAGCCAGCCTTTGTATTAATACCAGACACAACTTTTGCCTTTTCATTGTCACTTCTGCTGTTTCTTTCCTCTTTAGGCTTTACTCATTCTGCACTTCCTTTGCTGCTTAAGCATTGACGAAAGGAAAACATCATAGTTCTGACATAAAAAAAGCACCACAGAGGGATTTCTTTCTTGTCTGGCATGATGTCATTCAAAATCTGGTATGCAGCAAATTATTATTTTAGCCTTAGTATAATCATGCCCTTGGGTGATCCAAACGGTTGTGAATGCCTTTGAAAACACAAGATAGTTAGAGTCCAAGCTATTCTTAAGGACTGGCTTGAAATATTATGCTATAAGCCTGCACTGTTCAGTAAGATAAGCGCAATCCAATTCAAATAATTTTTTTTTCTGTGAATTCTTCTGTACTTTAGGATGTTACTGTAGCTTTGAGCTGAAGACATTTTCTCTTTGGTTGGTGTGCCCTCTGCAGGTCGTTTTGTTTCTCCAATTGTTTCGTCAGTCATCCTCCTCACAAGAGGACGACAATTCTGTCATTTACTGGAACAGGTTTTACAATTCCAGGCAAATACCATTTATTGAACCAAGCCTCTGTAAGTTTAGCTCAAGACTCCTTTGCATACAAACACTGTTAATAGCCAGCATAATCAAAAACCCCGCACACTACAGAGATCCCCTCTTCTCTCCTCTTCAATCAGGCAGAAGATGCAAACGCCTGAAAACGTGTATTACCTGACTCAAGGACAGCTTCAACTCTGCTGTTATAAGATTATTAAATGGTCTCCTGGTACAATAAAATTGACTCGACCTAACAATTTACCTTTTTGTTCAAGATCTACTTCATTATGACCTTGCACCTTGTTGTTTACCAGATTGCACTTTCTCTGTAGCTGTTACACTTCATTCCACATTTTTGTTGTGTTTATCTTGTTCTACCTCAAAGCACTGTGTAATGACTTGATCTGTATAAACAGCATGCAAGACAAGCTTTTGATGCTGAGATACATCCTAGGATGTGCTGGGACACATCTTCAGTGGTATATCCTGGGTCATTGGCTGTTTCGGGTCTTTCAACATTAGACACCTTCACCCAGGCGACTCAGCCAAGGTTGATCAGGCCCTGGCTTGTGTCCCAGCAGCACTGGTCTATGAGTCACTCCTTTTGATCCATAGCCATTTGGAGGCTTTTCTTTGCAGCCCACTTAATAACAAGGAGAAAGTAGGTTCTGCATGGTGAACAGCCAGCAAAACCTCTACACCTCACCTCTATAAGCTCACATCATGCCTTCTTCCACTGCTTCTGGCACTGCTCTACCAGCTCCTGATATTAGCCTTTCTTACACTCAAAAGTCTCCTCAATCCAGTCTTCCTAAGGCACTGTCAGTTCTACCAAGGCCACCAGCTTCGAGGTTTCAGGCAGAATGACCATATCAGGCCTCAGGAATGATAATCACAGTACATGTGACAATAATCAATTCCAATTCCAATTTCAACTCACCAAAAGTATGATCAGTGACCCACGAGCATTGCCCAGAGTTAAAGGTGAGCACATAACCAATGAATTGCAAGTACTGATAAATAAAGATTGAGAAAGATGATAAAGTGGAGAGCAGAAGATCAATGTCAAGTGGTGGTAATGATTGAATTAAGATTAAAAGAGAAACAAAAAGAAAAAAATATATTTAGTATTACAGAATAGTTTAAAGTAATTTATAAAAGAGAAATTGGGATTTTGAACTAAAAAAAAATTAGAGAATGCAGGGCAGAAACAGAACTAATGAGGTGGATGATGCTTGATGTAGGTCACTCCTGGCACATGCTTTATCACCATTCCTTCATGATTTCCCCATGATTACACTTTGAGACTTCACTTCTGCTGCTCCCTAGCGAAGCCCTGTGGTCATTAGGCTGTGGGTACTGAGACCAAGTCACCAGGCTGCTGAATAGCTTTTTATCAGCTCATGCTTTCAATGGCCTATCTAACTCAATATAGATGTCTGTCATTGTTGGAATAGCTCCAAGAGGACCGCAACCTTGCCGTGGTTTGGAGGCTTGCATGCCACGATGGCCTAGAGGGCTATGATGGCTGAAGTCATGGCTCTATGCTTTGACTCTTGCTAGGATCACCCATGCCAAACAGGTCAAAAGGTAGAGGCCAGACTAAGAGTGATTTACCAGTCCTCCAGGTTTGGGGGGTTCAGCTCAGGGCTAACAACCCTTACTGGTTGTGGTGAACTAGATATACCTGTCTGACTGCTCCTGTGGCTCCTCCCACAGACCCTGCTGACTGCTCCTGTGGCTCCTCCCACAGACCCCTGTATAAAGGTGACTGTGGTCTGCTGCTCTCCCTCATTTTCCCAGGATGTAGTGTTGTTCTTCCAGTCAATAAAAGCCGATATCTCACTTCCTAAGTCTCAGCGTGAGTTATTGATGGTGCATCACTGGTAAAGCAAAATTATTACAGAAACAGCAATGAAGAATCCATCTGCATCTGAGTAGCCAAGGACAGACGGAGATGGAGGACCTTCATTGCTGCCCTAAACGCCAGTAAGTAAGTTGGAATAGAAAAGAGTTGAAATAGCTTTTTATAGTTTTAGAAGAAATAGCTCATGATTTAAAAAGTTAAACATGAATAAATTGACTTAAAGCACATTTATTTTACAGAAATCAAGTAAAACAATAGGATTAAGTAAAATGAAATGAAGATTATGTGGCTTTACTTACCTTTGCAATTCAAATGTATGAGACTGAGGGACTTTGACCAGTCGCTCCTTGCCTTTATCCCAAGGAATGGATAGGATATGGATCTTATCCTTTAGCTTAGCAATAGCTGAATGGACAGAGCTGAATCCAGTGTCTACATGGGAAACGAGGTGCCCTGGTGTTTGACTTTCAACAGCCTCATTTTCTGAACTACAGGGTGCAGATGCTGAGGTCAAGAATGTGCTGACCCCTGGACTGCAGCCGACTGGTGGTTCCCCACAGACAGTAGCTCCTTGATCTTGTCATCAATTCTGTTTGGCAGCTATTGTTTAACGTATCTAACCAGATTGTTAATACCTATGACAAGTTCAGTTTGTTTGCTTTAATTGAATAGAACAATTGCAGAACTCTAAATGGATGTCAATTATCAGTTTTTGCTGATGAACCTGTACATCTCAGACAGCAACTTAGAAAATTAGAAAACCATTTAAATTTGTTGCAATGTTTTGATACAAATAAAGTTGTTTTTATCATTTGCCTCACTGTTATTTTGTAAGTATTAGAATATGGGAGTATTTGAATAATTAACTTTGTGATGGGGAAACACAGCATCTAGGACCTGTGGTCAAAACTCTTCTTAATTATAAAATTCAAGAATTGGGAAATAAGTATAAGTACTATATTGAAATAAAGTAGGCAAATCCATTGCCAGGTCAAGTACAGAAAGAATCACAAAAGAACAGAGAGAGAAGCTAAATGGAATAGGAAAGAAGATAAAAAATGAGAGATAGATGGTTATTTCTACTCTGCATGTTCAATTCGCTTAGCATTTCAATCCACTTTGCTCCAGATCCTTGTCAACACATAGCTATATCACACTGCTATGAGAAGTGAAAGATTAATCCAAAGAGGTAAACATTTGAGTTATTTTTGCTGATTTTAATGTGGTGTGGGTTGGGGGGAGAGTAATGAAATATAACTTTGCGTATGGAGCACCTTTCAGAACATTGGGATGCTTCAGGACATTTTACAGTCAATTAAATACAGTACCTTGGAATCAAAACCATCTTTTACAATGATGCAAACTCAGCAACTAATGTGCATGCAGGAGGCAGGGCCTGCAATTAACAAGATAAAGAACAATGGTTCCTTTTGCTGGTAATTGGCTTCAGGTCAAAAGTTGTCCTGGACACCAGGGCTGATCCGAACTCTTGAATAAAGCTACGGGATCTTTTAAATCAGCCTTGTTTAATGTTTTAAGAGCCATAGAGAAGAACAGCAATGAATTAGATCCCTTGGTCCATCTAGCCTATGCCGAAGCCATTCAAACTGCCTCCTTCCATCGATCTGCTCGTGGACCATAACCCTCCATACCTCTACTATCCATGTAGCTATCCAAACTTCTCTGAAACATTGAAATCAAGCTCACATTCACCATTTGTGCTGGTAGCTCATTCCACACTCTCACGACACCTTCTGAGTGAAGAAGTTTCCTCTCATGTTCTCCTGAAACTTTTCACCTTAATCCATGACCTCTGGTTGTAGTCCAATCCAACCTCAATGTAAAAAGCCCACCTGTATTTACCCATATCAATACCCCTCATAATTTGTTATATCTCTAACAAATCTCTCAATCTTTTTCATTCTAAAAAATACAGCCCTAACGTATTTAGTCTTTCCTTATAACCCTGGTCCTCGAGACCCAGCAACATCCTTGTAAACTTTCTATGCACTCTTTCAACCTTGTTTCCATCTTTCCTGTAGGTAGGTGATCAAAACTGCATGCAATACTCCAAATTAGACCTCACCAACGTTTTATACATCTTCAACATAACATCCCATCTCCTGTACTCAATACATTGATTTATGAAAGCAAATGAGCCAAAATCTTTCTTTACAAACCTATCCATCTGTAACACCACTTTGAATGAATTATGGACCTGTATTCCCTAAATTCTTTATTCTACCGCACTCCTCAGTGCCCTACCGTTCACTGTGTAAGATCTACCCTGGATGGTTCTACAGAAGTGCAAAATCTTGCTCTGCCATCTGCCAATATTCAGCCCATTTTTCCAGCTGATGCAGATCCCTCGGCCAGCCATGATAGCCTTCCTCACTGTCTACTACACCCCCAATCTTGGTGTCATCAGCAAATTTGCTAATCCAGTTAATCACATTATCATCTCGATCATTGACATAGATGATAAAACACAAAGGACCCAACACCAATCCCTGTGGCACACCACTAGTCACCAGTCTGACAGGCAAACATCTACTATCACTCTTGGTTTCTCCCACAAAGCCAATGTCAAATCCAAGTTACTACCTCACTTTGAATGCCGAGTGACTGAACATTCTTGATCAGCCTCCCATGCGTGACCTTGTCAAATGCCTTACTGAAGTCCACGTAGACAACATCCACTGCCTTGTCTTCATCCACTTTCTTAGAAACTTCCTGGAAAAACTCTTTAAGATTGATTAGTCATGATCTACCATCCTCAAAGCCACGCTGACAATCCTTAATCAGTCCATGTCTATGCAAATTCTTCTATATCTGGTCCCTCAGAATACCTTCCAATAACTTTCCCAGTAACCTATATTTTCCTGGTTAATGGTTAGAGCTTTTCTTAAACAGTGGAACAACATTGGCTATCCTCCAATCTTCTGGTACTTCTCCTGTTGCTAATAATGATTTAAATATCTCTGCTAGGGCCCCAACAATTTCTGCACTTGCCTCCCATAAGCAAGAGAAAGACTGCAATTCCAGGAGGGCAGCACTCCCTTTTTCCTGTCCTGGAGCATCTTCATGGACCTTGTGCTCAGGTCTGCAGAGCTCAAAAACTTGATCAAACAACTCTCTGACTTAAAGGCAGGGGTATTTTTTAGACACGTGGGCTATGACTGAAGTAAAATATGGCTGGAGTCGCTGAGCTCTTTAGGTCAAGGTGTTTATTAGCTGTGTCAAAATCAAACTTACAAAAATTAATGAAAACAGTGAAGAGAAAACTGCCAATATTTAGCAAAAGCTATCTACCAGGAAACATGATAATAGTCCTGTACTTATACTTGGCCAGTGTGTACTGCTGGCTGTCCCGATCTCTCTCTCCCACTGAGAGTAATGAACCCTTTTTATTAGGCACCAGGACATGTCATCGTTAACCACCCATAAATTTAACTTTAGGCTACACATGTAGTTGCAATCATATTACAAGATGAACAGCAGTATCTACCTTAAATGCAATATACAAACAACATATACACATCCTCATTACTAAAGGAATGGAATATTCCGAAGTGTATGGTGGGTAAGGCCCCATAAAGCCAGCCCGAATGTATCAGCTCAGTTTAGGACCCATTATGAGAATATGCTGGGGAAGACATTGAAGTGTGTACACTGAGCACAATGGCAGCAGAATGACAAGGCAATGTTTGTGCATATAAAAATGTGCATGTGTAAGTCGTGTGCTCTCCGTCGCAGTGTTGTTGGGTGTTGTTGGATGCTGATGTTTTTGCAATCCAAAGGTTTCTTGGATGTCAAGAATGAGGCATAAAACTTAATTCTGGTCATTTTATTAATTATTGCAAGAACAAAGACTGAAGAAAGAAAGAGGATCTGAGAGAACAAAGAAAAAGAAGTTGTAGTTGTTTCATACTCAGACTAGAGATAAACAACATTCCAGTGATAACAATTAATCTATGAAATAGTCAGATTCAAGCAAAAATTAACCTATAAAATAGCCAGATTCAAGTTAATAATAACCTAAAAAGTTAGATCCACATACCAATTAACCTATAAAATAGCCAGATTCAAGTAAAAAATAACCTATACAATAGTTGGATTCAAGTAATGATTAACCTATAAAATAGTTAGATTCAAGTAACAATTAACCTATAACATAGCTAGATTCGAGTGGCATGTCACCTTTCGTGTCAAGGTGAGGACACCCTCAGGGTGGAGGAACAACACCGTATGTTCCATCTGGATAGCCTCCAACCTGATGATATGACTATTGATTTCTCCTTCCTGTAAAAAAAATCCTCTTCCTCCTCTCTTCTTCTATTCCCACTTTGGCCTCTTTCCTCTTCTCACCTGCCAATTACCACCCCCTGGGTTCCCTCCTCCTTCCCCCTCTCCTATGGTCCACTCTCCTCTCCTATCAGATTCTTTCCTCTCCAGCCCTTTACCTTTCCCATTCACGTGGCTTCATCCATCGCTTTCTAGCTGTCCTCCTTCTCCTCCTACCCCCAATTATTTATTCTGGAGTCTTCCTCCTTTTTTTTCCAGTCTCGTAGAAGGGTCCTGGCCCAAAACATTGACCGTTTATTCAATTCCGTAGATGTTGCATGACCTGATAAGTTCGTCCAGCATTTTGTGTGTGAAACTGAGAAGCTTCTAGAAAAATACAGAAACAATTGTACCATAATTACTGGAAAATTTACTGAACAAACACACATATATATATATATATATATATATATATATAGGCGATTATATAAAAATACAAGTTGGCATAGGAAAGTTAAACTACAAGAACAATAACAATTTTTCCTCATTATCCAACAGTTTTGAATGTTGGTTTCAATCAGAAGTTATGTGGATAGAAACCATTTGGACAAATGAGAATCAGTCTTCAAACTAGTACAAGGACTATATATACCATGAATATATACCATTGTCTGCAGAGAGAGGCATCTCCCAATGTGGTCGTAGAAGATTTGGGTGTCTGAATTCTCATCAACTGTATTTGAATGTTCAGAGATATTTGTGTCCATTGAGATGTTCTCCTGTTGCAAGTGTATAATTCTGCAGCACCAATTCCACCCATTTATGAAGTTGTTGAAAATATAATTATTCTCCTGCAGTTACCTTTGTGTTTAAAGAGTACAATGCCTCAATGTACTTTGAGTTTAGTGAGATTCTTCCAAGAGATTCATTAAGAGTACATGCTGGTTGTGCTGAATAAAGACTTCTTGTAACTTTAGCTCTAGTCTTTGTGTGACTCATTCAAAATCACAAGTGCTACAGCCAAGAGTTCCCCGTGACCATCTTTGACACAGGCCAATGCAAAGATGTTTTTATTTTGATGTCTCAGACTAAGGTTTTAGGTCAAAGTCACTAGCTTTGGTGATAACAACACACACAAAATGCTGGTGCAACACAGCAGGCCAGGCAGCATCTATGACATCCTGACGAAGGGTCGCGGCCCGAAACGTCGACAGCGCTTCTCCCTATAGATGCTGCCTGGCCTGCTGTGTTCCACCAGCATTTTGTGTGTGTTGTTGTTTGAATTTCCAGCATCTGCAGATTTCCTCGTGTTTGACCTTTGGTGATATGTTGCTTTCATTGATTCACTGGTCCCCTCAGCAGTGTTAGTTTGTTCACTCCTGGTAAGCAAAAACAAACTAATTTAAACAATGATGTAGTCAGTGTCAGAACAAGTTCCCTGAGTCAGGGAGAATTCCATTCAGCTTGCTCTCTTATTGACTTGGGAAAGCATGGGACTTCTATTGAATTCAACGGAAATAAAATACTGTCGCTGCTATTTGAGGTGTGGCTGAGCTGATGCTTTCTGCTTTACACATAACATTCATCTATTAGTTTTGATCTCTTCCTCCAATTCTCTGCAGTCAATGATTATACTTGGGTCTTTCCGGAGTAGAATGCACTGGTGCTAGTTAACTGCCAATATGCTGATAAGGCCTAAAATGTTAACTGTTCACTCATTTCCATAGATGCTGCCTGACCTGCTGAGTTCTCCCACCATTTTGTGTGTGTTGCTTTGGATATCCAGCATCTGCAGATTTTCTCATGTTTATGATCTGCTGAAATCTCATACTTTGTATTGGGCCTATACACTTGTCTTTCTACTCATGGACTTCTAACCTGAGACTAGCAATTGGTAAGGCTCAGAACATCTTTTGTGGCCAAGTGTCTCTTTCCAGTGAATGCTGTGCCCCACTGGCTCTTTGGTGTTCCTGAGCACATCCCTTGTGCTCGCTTCTGATGTCAGAGTGAAAGGAAAACTCATTTGTCAGCTCTCAGGCTGTCTCCTCAACAATATCAAAGTTTAATTAGACAAGAGTTCAGTTTAACTGACTGTGGTCGTGGAAACAGAATATTAATTACATTCCAAAATGAACTCAAGAGTTCGAATGTTACTTCAAACATCAAAAGGCATTAACATTCTGCTCCTTCAAAATGATAGGGCACATCAGGTTTGTATTTATGTGATATCCCCTCTAAATCTGCACATTTAATGTCTCAATGAATATAAAAGGAATGATAAGCAAAGAGCAAACTTGCATGCATATTTATTTTCTTTTACAGAAAATCTCTGATAACCTTTTTAAAAATTTCTTGAAATACATTGCAGACTAGGCCCTCCCAGCCCTTCAAATTGCACTGCCTAGCATTCCCCCGATTTAATCCTAGCCTAACCATGGGACAATTTACAATGAACAATTAAACTACCAACTGGTACGCCTTTGGACTGTGGGAGGAAACCGGAGCACCTCGAGGAAACCCACACGGTCATGGGGAGCACATACAAACTCATTTCAGGGAGTGGAGGGAATTGAAACTACGTCACCGGTACTGTAAAGAGTTGTGCTAACCATTACACTACCATGTTACCCCAACTGTTGGACGTTGATAGTGCCGGAGTGGAATATTTTCCAGACTATGGAAAATCTACAGTCTGGATAACATATTAATGTTGTTCCCATTAATACCCAAATCCTTTCATTTAAATTTTTTCACATGCTACACAGTTGTACCATAACTCTCCTAGTGAAGCTGCTGAGTGTAAAAGCAGCAGAGAGCTTTATAAGCATGCTACGCCCCGTTCCGTCTGCAAGACTACCCTTATCTTGATCCCCTGATGTCCTGGACCCCATCACTGGCTCAGGCTGCTCACTTAGTCCACAGGTTGGACCCTGGTCTTGTCCGTGTTATGGATCTCTGTCTCTGCTTGTATTCTGGACTTCAGGACTCATGTCTGAGCTAGGCACTGAATCATTAGGATGTCCAAGTAATTGGATGCTGGAGTAATGGAGTATTGTTGAACCATGAATGGCATGAAATTAATATCTTCATATGGATATCAGGACCAAGATTAAATAATATACTAATACTAAGAATTACTGCTTTGAATATCAGAGCAGATTAATATTTAATATCCATTTGTGATTGTTATACAATAATTACAGAGACACTAGCTTGTTATTTTACAATAGTTTCTATAATACAGACAAATATTATGTTAGTATATCAGCAATAATTTGTATAATTTATAGCTAGAAGTTCACATGCAGCATTTTATTTATATGGCATCAATTGTTTCATTATGAATTGAGGCAGCAGCTACTAAAATCTGAGGAATGATGTACCATTTCCATTTCAAACCAGTACGAGAAAGCTATAGAGTATAGTGTAGGTATTCTAGGAGGTTTAAAGACTTCAGTTCAATAATTCCAAAGAAAGACCTCTTCATACTTAATAATTTAATATACCGGTGCTTGTAGTGTTACTTGTCTGCCTTTGAATTGGATTTTTACCAATTTCCTTGATGTACTAAATGTGTGTTGTGCTTCATCCCAAAGCTCATTTGTTGAATTCACAAAAATCATTAAGTTAATGAAATAAATCTTTTAAAATATTGTTACCTCATTTTTCTTTTACTTTAGTGCATGAAAATAAGACTTGCACAGACTCCAGCTGCCTGTACAAATCACAAGTGCCACCTCACTGGTCCTTTGGGAAGTATTTCCAAGACTTAAAGAATACTCTCCACTGCAGCCAATTAACGGCCATGGAAAGAATGGAAAATGTGTGTCAGGGGTGGGGGTGGGTTAGGGAGTGGGAGGAATGATATTGAGGGGGGTTTGGGGACATAATGGTGTGTTGCCACATGACCCTCCCGATGATGTAATTACAGTCAAACATTTAATCCGAACTAAAGGGTGGTAGGATATTAATCAGAGCAGAGGTCAAAGCAGCAAACACAGTGCAAATATGCTGCAGACTTAAACACACAGGTCAGCCGAACACAAGCAAATAGTCAGGTTCAACAAGGAAACATCAGGTCCATCAATATCCCAGCAGGGACTCTTTATTTCATCAGAGAGCTCTACAGTTCAGAGGCAGGCTCTTCAGCCCATCTAGTCTGTACTCAATTGTTGTTCTGCCTAACCCCATCGACCCGCTCCTAGATCATAGCCCTCCATACCCCAGCCATCCATGTATGTATCCAACCTTCCCTTAAATGTTGCAATTAAACTCACAGCCACCACTCCTGCTGGCAGCTCATTCCACATTCGCACCATCCTCTGAGTGAAGAAGGTTCCCCTCAGATTCCCCTTAAATATTTCACCTTTCACCCTTAATCTATGACCTCCATTTCTAGTCTCACCCATGTCAGTGGAAAAGCCGGTTTGCATTAACCCTATCTATACCCTCATAATGTTGTTTATTTCTGTCAATTTCCCCTCATTTTCCTACTCAGCAGAGAATAACATCCTAACTTATTCAGCCTTTCCCTATAATTCAGGTCCTCAAGTCCCAGCAACATCCTTGTAAATTTTCTCTGCAAACTTTCAATCTTACTGATATTTTTCTGTTGATAGGAGATGAGAACTGCATGCAATACTCTGAATTTGGCCTCACCAACATCTTATACAACTTCAAAATAACATCTCAACTCCTGTATTCAATACTTTGATTTATTTCTTGTATGGTTGGTGACTTTGTGTGGGGTTTGCTTTTCATGTGAGAATTGTAAGGAGCATGATATTGTACCAGTTTCTATTGCTATTGAAGAAGTGAGCTTTGCGCTTTTTGACAACATTATCATATTACAAAAATGATGTCTGCAATTTGACAGACCTCGGTAAATTGTACATTAATCCCAGAAGTACCTGGTCTAAATTCTCTATAGATAGGACTTCAACTGGAATGGCACAGTCACACCAAAACACTTTCTAGATGATTTTGGTATGGATAAAAATGAGACATTAGTGCTCAATTTCTACATAATAATATCTTCAATATTAAATCAAATATGAAATGCAGAAGCACCTTATGGGAGGTGATCTGAAGTTAATGCAGACTGGATGAAGATAATTATGTACCACACCAGTTTTTTTTCATTGGTAGGTAATTACGTCATTTAAATACTTCTGACTCCTGTCAGCAGTTTTTTTTCTGGGGATATAATATCTGCATATTACCTGTCAAAAAAAGAGAAAGAAGCAGCATATGGTTAAGCAATGTAGAGTAAGCTGATAGAAATCTCCACTTATGATTTGCCATTTCAGCCCTAACCCATCAATTACATGACTTTAGCTCATTTGAAGGCACTATTATATATAGAAAAACACTCTCTATTTAATAAATGGGGCTTCTGCAGTAGGCAAAGTAAAAATAAAAGTCATTAAATAGAAACCAGAGGAAGAAAATCTGGTAACAGCCTTTCATGGAGAGTGTTTAATTGGAAGAATGTTAATTTTATGGCAGAAGGAAGTTAAAACATTTTATCATGTTTGCTTCCATGGGAGAAGGTGGCAAGGTGAGTGATGATTGCAGAGTTATGTTGCAAATATTATGCGATAAGTATTATTTTTACATGTATTCAATCTTTATTTTTAACTCTCCTCTTAAAGAGCTGGCTGTTACTGCAGTGCAATTTTGTCACTGTTCGGTATTTTTTTGTCTGCCAAAGTTCTCTATACTTTTGACTTGCATACACTTTCTGGACAGTTCTCTAGACCCAGGGATCCCAAAAAATACATGCAACTGAAGCAGGAATAGGCCACGCAACCACTTGAACTCACTCTTCTGCTCTATAGGATTGTAGCTCATCAAATCAACTAGCAAATTGACTTTCCGCCCAATCACATACACCCCAACTCTCTTTCAAGCCTGTAGAAGCTTTTGATGTGTTCAGTGACTAAACATCAACCACCCACTGAGACAGAGAGTTCCAATGCTTATAGTGCTCTGAGTGAAGAAGTTTCTCAATCCCAAATGGTCTTTTAACTTCACATGGCACATAACCCCCTTCCCCCCCCCCCCCACACACACACACACACACACACACACACACACACACACACACACACACACACACACACACACACACACACACACACACACACACACACACACACACACACACACACCATTTTTCGATGTTGCCTCTGATTAAGGCGGGTAATACCAAAGATGTTGTATAAGTCCTTCTTGTGATTGCTGGCTGGTGAACTCCAAGGACCCTTTCTTTGCTCAGAGTATTAACCTGTAGATTTCTTCATTATTTTACAGTGGCTTGAGGAATGAGGATGTTGACATTGCCATAGGAAATGATTGACAAAGAGCTTAAAATTGGTATTGTATGATTTAATGTAAAGAAAAAAAATATTTCAGTGGAATTTATGTCAGTGCTTGATTTATCACTTGTGCAGCTTATACCCACGCACTGATTGTGGTCTAGATTCTGCTGCATTTGCTAACTCATGCAGGGACTATATTGAATGTGATTTCACAACCACACTGGGAGATATGCAATGTTGTACATCACAGAGAAAGGTCATTCGGTCAGCTGGTTCCCTGCAACCCTTGTACATATCGACACTAATCTATTTATCTGCATCATTTCTGCTTCATCCTGTCGGGTAGGGATTTACTTGTCAGGCCTCTTCCAATCATCCTGCATTCTGTGGCTGATTACTGTCATGTTTTCCTGGGTTTGTTGCTTCTTCACTCTGTCCATCCACTGGGCCAACACCCTTGATCTTCATCCTGCATCTCCCCTTTACGTCTGCTTCCTCTACCCCATCTTCACATTTTCAGGTCCACTTGAGATCCACCTATCTTGCAATCACGCTTTCAGGCCAGGCCCACACCCGGTTTGTCATTCCAGCAACCCTACACTTCTCTCTAACCCTGTTGCCTGTACAATAATCATGTACAATAGGTCATAAAAATGGTATTACATTTTGAAAAACTTTTGAAATCAACAAACGGAGCCTTCTCCAGCTAAACCTTCATGTTATTTCACTTCATCCCCACTAAATGCATGGGTACTAAATTCAATATTTTCTGAAAATTGCCTCAGGGTTGACATATGAGGCAAATCCAAACCATTTAATTGCATTTCAAATAACATGCTGCCTGGTATACATTCATGGAGGGAAGAGAAGACATGTTACTACTTAAAGAGCTGAACCATTGTGGTTATAAGAAATGATGGACTCCTCTCTGTCTACTGTGGTGAACTACATATACCTGTCTTGACTGCTCCTGTGGCTCCTCCCACAGACCCCTGCTGACTGCTCCTGTGGCTCCGCCCACAGACCCCCGCTGACTGCTCCTGTGGCTCCGCCCACAGACCCCTGCTGACTGCTCCTGTGGCTCCTCCCACAGACCCCTGCTGACTGCTCCTGTGGCTCCTCCCACAGACCCCTGCTGACTGCTCCTGTGGCTCCTCCCACAGACCCCTGCTGACTGCTCCTGTGGCTCCTCCCACAGACCCCTGCTGACTGCTCCTGTGGCTCCGCCCACAGACCCCCGCTGACTGCTCCTGTGGCTCCGCCCACAGACCCCTGCTGACTGCTCCTGTGGCTCCTCCCACAGACCCCTGCTGACTGCTCCTGTGGCTCCTCCCACAGACCCCTGCTGACAGCTCCTGTGGCTCCTCCCACAGACCCCTGTATAAAGGAGATTGAGGCCTGTGCCCGGCCTCATTCTCCAGGATGTAGTGTTGTTCATTCTTCCAGTCAATAAAAGCCAATACCTCGCTTCTTACGTCTCAGAGTGAGTTATTGATGGTGCATCATCTACATTGAAGGATAGCTGGGCATATAAGCCAGTCGAGTATTGAAAACTTCCAAAAAAGAATAGAACCAAAAAAAAATGGCCAGCATAAGTAATCCAGCAATCACCCAATAAATAATCTGTCATTCCTTAATTTAATTTAACACTGTGTTGAGTTGTGTAAAATTAAGAGAGTAGGAAAACACACTGATGTGTATCATTGTCATGTTGCTCTGTTTATTATGGTGGTCATTAGAAATAAATCTCCTTTCCAAAATAGCATTCTGTTCCCTTCCTGTGAGAAGTGTTCATGCACGTCACATTTCATGTCTCATTTGACTATTGAACAACAAAATGGATTCCTCAAACACAAGAAAATCTGCGGACACTGTAAATCCAAGGCAGCGCACCCAAAATGCTGAAGGAGCTCAGCAGCTCAGGCAGCATCTATGGAAGTTAATAAACAGGCGACGTTTTGGGCTGAGACCTTTCATCAGTACTGAAAAACAGGATGAGAAGTCAGAGTAAGAAGGTGTGGGGGACAGGAGGAAGAAGTGCAAGGTGGTAGGCAATAGGGAAAAGGGGAGGGTGTGAATTAAAGAGCTTGGAAGCTGGTTGGTGAAAGAGATGAAGGTGCTGGAGGATGGGAAATCTGATAGGAGAGGACAGAAGATCATGGAAGGAGCACCAGAGGGAGGTGATGGGCAGGTAAGGAACTGAGAGAGAGAGAGAGCGAGAGAGAGAGAGAGAGAGCGAGAGAGAGAGAGCAAGAGAGAGAGAGAGAGAGAGAGAGAGAGATGGGGAATTGTAAAGGGGGTGCAATTGCTGGAAGTTTGAGAACTCAATATCCACGCTGTCAGGTTGGAGGCTACTGAGATGGAATATAAGGTGTTGCTCCTCCAACCTGAGTGTGGCCTCATTGCGACAGTAGAGGAAGCCATGGACAGACATTTTGGAATGGGAAAGGGAAGTGGAATTGAAATGAGTAGCTACCAGGAGATCCTGCTATTTCTGGTGGATGGTAAAATGGATTCTTCACTGTTCCACGCCACTATCACTTTTTATAGTATTGACAGTCTATTTTAAAATTTTCAGTTTACTGCCTTTGGTCAAATTTTTGGGAAGGAGATATTCCTCCATCAATGACATATTACTGCTTACTACTTACTAACAATCTCCAAGTAGATCTGCTAGATCATGTTGATTCATGTAGAAAGATGCAGCTAATTATAATTTTGATATGGTGAACTATCCACTGGAGACCAGAGTAGAAACTGAAAGCTTATTTAATTTGATGTGGACATGTAAGTCAGAGGAAGAATTGAATTTACAGTGGTTATCTAAGAATTTCTCGATTGGTTGATAATTTACAATATTGGTCTCAACATGCTGGTGATCCACTCACTCTCATTGGTGATCCATATGTTAGGTATATACATATCTGTCTCAGATTTACCAGTGTGACAATACTTCCCGAATCCACCTTGATACAAAAGGAGACTTTGATAGCTGGCTAAGTCATACCTCCAAATATAGTAGACTGGAACATTTCTCAAGGAATTTCAATGATCCTGTTATATAGTAGCATTCAAAAACTATTACAATTTACTACCAGTATTATAATTCAGAATCAGAATCAGAATCATGTTTAATATCATTGGCATTTGTCGTGAAATTCGTTTTACGGCAGCAGTACATTGCAATACATAATAATAAAAATTAAATTACTATAAGTATATATACAATATATTTCCTGAATTTCATGACAAATGTCAGTGATATATAAATATCATTAAATTAAACGAATAGTTAAAAAAGAGAGAAAAAAATACCGAGGTAGTGCTCATGGGTTCATTGTCCATTCAGAAGTCTGATGGTAGAGGGTAAGAAACTGTTCCTGGAGTGTTGAGTGTATATCTTCAGGCTCCTGTACCTTCTCCCTGAAGGTAGCAATGAGAAGATGACATGTTCTGAGTGATGAGGGTCCTTACTGATGGACGCTGCTTTTTTGAGGCATTCCCTTCTGAAGGTGTTCTGGAACCTTGGGAGGCTGGTGCCCACGGTTCAGCTTTTACTGTTCCTGTGTGGTGCCCTCTCCATACCAGACAGTGATGCAACCAGTTAGAATGCTCTCCATAGAACATCTGTAGAAATTTGCGAGTGTCTTTGGTGAAATTTCAATTCTCCTCAGAAATAAAATATAGCGCAGTCATGTCTTCTTTGTAATTGCATCAATATGTTGGGCCCAGGATAGATCCCCCTGAAATGTTGATGCCTAGGAACTTGAAACTGCTCACCCTTTCTACTTCTGATCCCTCAATGAGGACTGGTGTATGTTCCCTCACCTTCCCCTTCCTGAAGTCCACAATCAGTTCCTGGGCCTTACTGATGTTGCGAGCAAGGTTGTTGCTGCGACTTCACTGTTCTATCCAGCTCCTGTACACCGCCTCATCACCATCTGAAATTCTGTCAACAGTAGTCGAGTTGTCAGGAAATTTATAGATGACATTTGAGCTGTGCCTTTCCACAAAATCAGCACAATCATGGGTGTAGCAAGGGCAGATCAGTGCATAAAGCAGTCATCCTTGAGGGGCTCCAGTGTTAATTGTCAGTGAGGAGGAATGTTATTTCCAATCCACACAGATTGGTCTCCTGGTGAGGAAATCAAAGATCCAGTTGCAGCAGGAGGTACAGAGGCCCAGGTTTTGGAGCTTGTTGATTGGAACTGAGGGTATAATTAGGTTGAGTGCTGAGCTGTAGCCAGTAAACAGCAACCTGAAGTAAGAATTACCGTTATCCAGGTGATCCAAGGCTGAGTGGAGAGCCAGTAAGATCCCATCCGCTGCTGATCTATAGAGACAATTAACAAATTGCAGCACATCCATATCCTTACTTAGACAGCAGTTGATTCTAGCCATGACCAAAATCTCAGAGCACTTCATCACAGTAGATAGGAGTGCCTTTGGGCAATAGTCATTGGGGCAGCTCACCCAGGTCTTCATGGACACTGGTGTGATTGTCACCCTTTTGAAGCATGTGGGAAGCTGCAACTGCTGTAGCGAGAGATGGAATATGTACTTGAGCACTCCCGCCAGTTTGTTGGCCCAAGTTTTCAGCGCACTACCAGGTACACCATCAGGGCCTGATGCCTTGCGAGGGTTCGCCCTCTTGAAAGACATTCTGATGTCAGCCTCCAAGAGATATCACAGCATCACTAGAAGCTGCAGGGTAGTTTTATACTCTCTTTCAAAACATGCATAAAAGGCATTGAGCTCATCTGAAAGTGAAGCATCACAGCCATTCATGATGATAAGTTTCGCTTTGCTAGAAGTAATGGCCTGCACACCCTGCTAGAGTCGGCACGCATCCGATTCTGTCTCTAATCTCAATCAGAATTGCTTTTCCCCACTTAAAATAGTGTTCCATAGGTCATACCCAGATTTAAGTGGATGCCCAGATTTATGTATACTGCTGGATTACCGGTCTTGAATGCCACAGATTTAGCCTCAGCAGACTGTGAATATCCATGGCTTTTGGTTTGGGTATGTCTGGCATGTTGTTGAAGGAACATACTCATCCACACACATCTTGATCAAGTCAGTGACAACTGTGGCATATTCATTCAGATTAGAAGATGAGTCCCTGAATATTGTTTAATACACCAACTCAAAGCAATCTTTTATGCACTCAGCACCACTGATACTGCAGTCTTTAGACTCTGCCTATATGCTGGGAGTAGAAGTACAGCCAGATGATCAGATTTTCCAAATTGTGGTCATGAGAAGGCACAGTGAGCATCCTTGATGATGGTATAACAGTGCTCGAGTGTCTTGGCTTCTCTGGTTCCACAGATCATATGTTGGTGGTAATTGGTCAAAGACTTCTTCAAGTTGGTTTGGTTGAGATCTCCCACAATGGCAGACAGGGTATCAGTGTGAGCAGTTCCATGCATGCTGCTCAGCTCCTTCAGTGCCTGCCTGACGTTGGCCAGAGGTGGAATATACAGCACTACCAGGATGATGGCAACAAACTCTCTTGGCAGATAAAATGAACAACATTTGACTGCTAGATGTTCCGTGTTGGGAGATCAGGACCGAAATAGAATTGCCACATTGGTGCACCATGAGGAGTTCATAGGTTTTTGAAAATTACAAAACACTTAAATACACTAAATAATTTTAAAAGTATTTAAGCAAACTGAATCACTTCCAAATGTAAATTACCTCTCATTTCTCCAGTCGCAGTACATCCTCTTGGTTCATATGGATATTTCACTCCATGTCACACACTCTTCTGACAATAAAACAAAAAGACTACTCTGTTATAATCACTGGGTCAAAATTCTGGTGCTCCTGATCAAATAACTCTATGGGAGTACTTGCACTGGAAGGACTGCAGTGTTCAATAAGGGTTTTATCACCACCTTCTCAAAAAACAGAGTTGGAAAACAATGCTGATTTTGTCACAAACCCAAGACCCAAAATATGAGTGATAAAAGATTTTGAATGAACTCTCTGCTCCTATGACAGACCCAGCTGGCAGATTCCCCATGGTAACTAATGGGAACCTTAAGCAAGTTTAGGGCCTGAATCCATGCTGCATTGCTTTGTGTATCTATGACGATAATACCAGATCACAGTAATGGAATCATCAGGCAGTGACAAAGAACAGGTTTGGAAGTTACACATTTGACAGTAATGTTAGAAATAGTGTAACTCATACTTCCATTTTGAACCTGAATTTTTGGAATTTCCCGTTATGTTCTTTGTCGCTACTCAACCACAGAACATCAAGTTGGTTTCTTTGTCAGGCGGCAATGATGTGGGATCTTCAAGACTGTTAAGCAACATCTGTGTAATATTGTGACTGATCAATGGAGATACTTAATCAACAAGATAACTTACAACTTTATTCTAAAGCTTTAGCAAATTTT
Source organism: Hemitrygon akajei (assembly GCF_048418815.1). Classification (NCBI taxonomy): domain Eukaryota; kingdom Metazoa; phylum Chordata; class Chondrichthyes; order Myliobatiformes; family Dasyatidae; genus Hemitrygon; species Hemitrygon akajei. The sequence goes on from NC_133133.1 coordinate 31,746,053, forward strand.
CATAATGCTTTCATTGAAGCAGAATCCATAAGGCTATATATTGCTGTTGCTCCCTCTTCTCAGTCCAAAGCTACAGTCTCTGCACCAAGTCCGAGCTAGGGCCAGTGCTACCAGGTCAATGTGAGGGATTGGGAACTTTGTCTGAAGAACCAGTAACAAGCTAGATGGTCAACATGATCACCACCACACACAACATCAATCATAGTTCCAGTTCAGCATGTTGATAAAAGACAGATTAAAAAGCACAGCAACCAGCAAACATTACTATTAACAAATAAGGAAATCTCTCACTACAAAACCTGACGCAATGGGTCAGTGTGACACTTTAATTAATTGTCCAGATATTTTTTAACTTTAACATTCCAGAGTTAGGTTTCAGTGACTTCTGAAAGCCTCCAGTGTTGGCTATTGATGCAATCTTTCATATCATGGCTTTCTTTGGAATTTAACATTGTGAAGAGTTGTTGGTTTTCAAAACTGATGGAAGACTTGCGACACAGGATATATTGACACTGGGATCGCAGTTCCTTGTTAATGCAGAAAAGGATGATGGGATTGAATAAAACAGGAAGTTCAAACAAAAATTCAGCCATTGTTTCAAAACAAATATCCTGGTCTTGCATAAGAGTTAGAATTGCTCCTATCAAAACAAGAACAGAAATATTAGTCAGTAGTTCAGCAAGTGATTAACAGTTCACATTCTAATTGTTGAAAATATTTATTTGAGCAAAACACTCTCTAAACTTGCATTACACACAAAATGCTGATGGAACATAGCAGGCCAGGCAGCATCTATAGGGAGAAGCACTGCCAATATTCATGTCATCAGGTTGGAGGCTACCCAGCCAGTTTATAAGATGTTGTTCCTCCAACCTGAGTGTGGCTTCATCTTGACAGTAGAGGAGGTCATGGATAGACATATCAGAATGGGAATGGGACGTGGAATTAAAATGTGTGGCCACTGGGAGATCCTGCTTTCTCTGGCGGACAGAGCGTAGGTGTTCAGCGAAACGGTCTCCCAGTCTGCGTCGGGTCTCACCAATATATAAAAGGCCACACCGGGAGCACTGGACATAATATATCACACCGGCCGACTCACAGGTGAAGTGTCGCCTCACCTGGAAGGACTGTCTGGGGCCCTGAATGGTGGTGAGGGAGGAAGTGTAAGGACAGGTGTAGCACTTGTTCTGCTTACAAGGATAAGTGCCAGGAGGGAGATCGGTGGGAAGGGATGGGGGGGACGAATGGACAAGGGAGTCGCGTAGGGAGTGATCCCTGCGGAAAGCAGAAAGAGTGGGGGAGGGAAAGATGTGCTTGGTAGTGGGATCCCGCTGGAGGTGGCGGAAGTTACGGAGAATTATACGCTGGACCTGGAGGTTGGTGGGGTGATAGGTGAGGACAAGGGGAACCCTATCCCAAGTGGGGTGGCGGGTGGATGGGATGAGGGCAGATGTGTGGGAAATGGGAGAGATGCATTTGAGAGCGGAGTTGATGGTGGAAGAAAGGAAACCCCTTTGTTTAAAAAAGGAAGAGATCTCCTTCGTCCTGGAATGAAAAGCCTCATCCTAAGAGCAGATGCGGCAGAGATGGAGGAATTGTGAGAAGGGGATAGCATTTTTGCAAGAGACAGGGTGGGAAGAGGAATAGACCAGGTAGCTGTGAGAGTCTGTAGGCTTATAGTAGATATCAGTAGATAAGCCATCTCCAGAGATGGAGACAGAAACATCAAGATAGGGGAGGGGGGTGTCGTAAATGGACCAGGTAAATTTGAGGGCAGGGTGAAAGTTAGAGGCAAAGTTAATGAAGTCAACGAGCTCAGCATGCGTGCTAAACTTGCATTCTCCCTTTGTCTGAAGCACCTGATAGTGATGTAATAAATATTTAACCGCATTATCACCTGTCTAATCAAATGTTGTCTAATTCTTCACAGTTTGATCACTCACTCTCTGTTGTAAGAGCGAAGAATTCCACTCAAAGAACAAAGGCAGGGACATATCTGTATTATAAATAACCATGCAAAAGAGCAATTTTGTAGAAGTGGCTGGTGGAGTAAACTCATAACATAATTGTACTGGACAGCTCTAAATGGGGTTATAAAGTCTGCATTGACTTTTAAGAGAACCAGTAATGTTGCTTCATTCTCTGACTGCATTGAAAGGTGAATAGCCAATGAACAGAAAATAGCTTCCTTAATCTATCCATTAGGTCCCCAGAACAAACTGAGCACATGGGCCATCACCAATAAAAACACTTTTCCCCCAAATTACCATGCTTAGAATTGAATGTAATTCTACCACTAACTGACAGTCATGGGAAGGCATGACTGCACTGAAGTGTACTGTAAAGCCTGGTATGTTCATTTACCTGATAGGAAACATAATGATAAATGTCATAATGCTGCAATGTAGATGGAAGAAAACAGATGTTTCCTGCCGCTTCCTCTGACCTTGATAGCTTGGTCATTTCCCAAGGTAATGAGCGTTAGCTCTAAACTGGCGACTATTTTCTGAAACAAAAGCAATCAGCCTCCAGACCTCTGTATACAATAAGTACCTCCCCAAAGGGTGAAGGGAGGGGGTGTGGGGCAGGGAGGCGAAGTGTGCAGTTAATGGACTGAGCACTTCCAATCAGACCTGCTTTTATCATTACTGTCAGACCACTTGCTGCAAATAGAGGAAGGTCACCAGGCAGAATTGTGAGACAATAATGTAGTTTACCTGTGCGTAGTTCTGTCAGCTTAAGAGGAGATTAAATTGGTTGGGATAATTAAGTGTGTGCACTAAGAAAATCTAAAGTGACAAGTGGAGGAATAAAGAAGTGTTGCAGAACCTCCATGTAACAGTTTCATCACAGTAACTACATTCTCACAGAGAGAGAGCTGTTTTACATACTGTGGCAGTAGGAATAGGATCAAAGAAAGGATTGCATAAGTGTTCATAGTGTTTAGAAAGAGGTTCAGAGAGCTGGTTTGTTTGTCCATTCTGGAGGTGTCAGGAGGCATGCCAGAATGCCAGGAAGATGGAGGGAAAGCGTTTGATACCCTGGCTGAGTGAGACTATAAGAATGAACAAAATTTTGGAGAGGAACAAGAGTATACAGAAGCTGCTACAGCTTTTAAAACAAAATATTTATTTGCAAAATTCCAGATTGAAGCAAAAGAATATCTTAAAGAAGAAATTCTGCTTACTTGTTCAATAAACAACGAATGCATATTTTCAATCTAATCTCTGTTCCAGCATACATACAGCTGACGGACTGATGATTCCAAATGAAATGATGGCATTTTGGTCCAAATCATTACACAAGATGACTTCATCATTGTTGCGAACACAGCCCCTGGGTAGTCTGTCTCACACAGAACGGGCCATAATACACCATATCACCCAAATTTGATTTTATTGGCTGAAATACTTGTTTGTTCTCTGCAGAGCATTACTACCGTTAGCCTTACTTCTGTTTTTTAGGACTAATTGTACAGCATTACCTTGCTGGGATTTTAAATCTCTGGATTTTATAGCTGCATCGATTTGACATGTTTCAGATATTAAATGTAATGCCAAGCACCCATGAAAGATAGCATAGATTAACGTTATCGACAATATAAAACTCTGCTGAAAGCAAACTGCATTCAAACCTCATTAAGGTGACGTGATTACACTTGAGGCATCAGGATGTGATCAAAACAAACTAACAGTTTTATAGAATAATTCAAAGCATTAGGATACATAATTTAGGTGATAAAACACTGAGGATGTTTTTATTCTTGGATTCCTTATTAATAAAGGTAACCTTGGTGTTGGATGCTGCCTGTCAGGTTGATAAGCACCCTTTTGGTACGGTTGTTTCATCCTGATGGTATCAGCTCACACATGAGTAGACACGAGATCCCTGGTGTGGGGTTGATCCAGTTGGTGTGCGATTTGCAGTGGGGAGAGACAGTGGAACTCTGTTGGAATTTGCAGAGGGTTGGAGAGCTCCGACAGAGTGGTGCATGGGATTGAAAGAGTGTGGCGTCAAGCAGACCGGATGCATCATTCTGGGGTAGCAGGTTTCTGTGGACGTGGCTTTCCTTTCAGAACTGCTTTCATTGTTAACACAAGAAACTAGGAACAGGAGTTATTGGCTCAAGCTTTCCCCACTATTCAATATGATTTTTAGTTGATCTGTCCCGGGCCACACCTCCTCTTCTGTGCCTGTTCCTCTGGCCCTCAATCCCTGAACTTTCAAAAATTTGCCCAACTCTTTTTTAAGTACTTCCAGTGACCAACCTTAACAGCTTTTCATGTAGACAATTCCGAAGAATCACACCCTCAGTGAGAAGAAATTCCTGTTCACCTCAATTTTAAATGCTCACTTCCCTCTCTCGCAACAACAGCACCCCCCCACCCCCACTTGTTTGAGACCCTCTCTCTAGTGAAAACATCTCAGCAATATGTTTAAAATCAAGTCTAATTGAGAGTTTTATAGTTCACCTTTTTTTTTAGCTGAACTATTGTGGTGATACATTCATTTCCATGTTACTGCCAACTCACTCAACTCCTTTATAGTCTCTTGAAGCCTCTTTACAACTCATCTCCAATCACATTCCCATTTAGCTTCATGTCATTAGAAAACTTGATCATGTTGCACTCCTTTCAGACAAATCTTAGATAAAAATTGCGATCAGTTGGAGCCCAAGTATCATAGTACTCTTCCATTTACAACTTAACAAACTGAGAAATAGCTATTATTGTCCTTGGTTTTCTTTTTGTTACCTTCAATTTACAACAGGATTGAGTGGAATATTTCTCTCTGCGACAATTGGTACCATTTTCCACTGTATTCTATTCATTTGTACCAATTATTCCAGTGACATCCTTACCAGTACAAGCCTATACCAGCTTACATTTTACATCCAATTCCATTTGCTTTATTTAACAATCTCCTGCATGAAACCTCAGTAAAAAAAAGCCTTCTGAAAATCCAAACACTCCCCATCCACTGATGCCAGCAATTGAATGAGAGATTCATGGAAGGCCAGAATTGAAGGAGAACAGAGATAGTAAATCTGTAAGAGCTTATGAGGAAGAGAGAAGAATGGAAGGGTGAGAATTTAAATGTTATATAAGCAAGACATATTATAACAGAATTCACGCATAATCACTTGACCTCTACATGCTGACCAGAATTGCTCAATAAATCACAAAGGAATAAGCATCGTATTTGAATTTCCACCTCATTAATCTGGCCGATCGCCTGCATACTAACTGCTGCAAGTTAAGCTGAAGTCACCAAAATTCAAGCAGATACTGTTAAGTTTGCTAGGAACTTTTTCAATCAACTTGCTTCGCAATGAACCTTCATCTTGCCAATCAACATTACAAATGTTTTGTAAATTCTTAAATTCTTTATTTTTCACCTACCTGGAGTGTGTGCAATGCAAGTTATTAAAAAGATTGATAAAAATGTTACAGCGAGTTTTTTGTTGGTAGTTTGGCTTCTCTGCATTGCCTGAGCACTTCGGACAGTGGTGTAGAGGATATGAAGGTAGAAGTAAAGCGTGAGAGGGAGAAACACAATCAGCTTCATCAGAAGTTTGACTTTCATGCTGTTGTCATCTATGATTGTAAAGCATGTCTGGTTCACACTGTTATAGTGAGAAACCTTCCCATCCCAGAAATGCTCAACTAACTCCTCAGCAAGGAGCACCATGCATGGGAAAAGCACCTGGAAAACTATGAATACATTTTGCTCCACGAATTTTTGACCATACACAATTGTAAGATAGATGGAGAAAGTTATGCAGGACACGTAGTAAAAGGAAAGAGTATTTGCAATTTGCTTCATGTGGACGATCAACTCACAGACAGAAGAACTAAAGCGCCACTTGTAATGGAGCCGCCAGTCAATCAACAAAGGCCAAGATAGCAAGCTGCTGATGTTGCAGATCGTGCTTCCTATAATGTAAACCATAACATTTTTCTTGATGGAGGATTTGCTTTTCCTCTGGCAGACAACTGTTGCTACAAGAATGAGAGTATTCATGGCAAGTCCTGGCAAGAGCAGTAAGCTTCTTGTAAAAGCACAAAATTTAAAATACAGGCTCACGTTACATGGAGGGAATTTAGTACCCATGCTTTCCTTATACAGATAATACAAATCAGGCAGCAACTGGTTGCTTACCTCCACTGCTCAGAAGATTTCTTGCAACTGCTAATTTATACTGTTTTTCTGCATTTATGCTGTCACACTGGGACTAATTAATCAAAGATTTTTGACAAATATTCTTCCTTTCTACTTTGTCATGGCCCTAATTAAAATCATAATTAGATTTTATCGAGGCAAAATGCAACTTTAAGACCTTTCTAATGATGCAATTATTGTTAAACTTAAGCTACACACATGGAGTACCTGATCCAAATGAGTCATTCCTTGTCTTATTGTATCAATATTGTTTTATGACTGATGCTACAAGTTGAATATGAAGTTGCAGTATAAGTTGCAGGAATCTATATGGTGCACTTATAGACAAATCATATTCATGAATGCACTAATTGTAAATTGTACCTAATGGTTTCAAAATGGTTTCTCAAGAGTTTAGTACATGAAAATAGTGAAGCCAAATTATAAAGGATGTTACATATTTAGAATATAGAATTTATTTAAATCTTACATCCAGATCTAAAAATCTTTGCATTATGACTCCATTGCAATGTACAGACATGTGAATTTAAAAGTCTAATGGATTGTAGAAACACACTGTCCCATAGCCTGTTGGTCCTGGCTTTGATGCTGCGGTAGGATTTGCCAGACGGAAGCAGCTGAAACAGTTTATGGTTGGGGTGACTTGTGTCTCTGATGATCTTCCAGGCCTTCTTTATGCACCTGCTGCTATAAACGTCCTCAGTGGACGGAAGTTCACATCCACAGATGCGCTGGGCTGTCCGTACCATTCTCTGCAGTGCCCAACAATCAAGGTTGGTGCAGTTCTTGTACCAGGTGGTGATGCAGCCAGTCAGTATGTTCTCAGTGGTGCCCCTGTAGAAGTCTTGAGGATTTGGGGGCCCATACCTAACTTCTTCTGTCACTTGAGGGGGAAGACAATATAATATAAAGCTTTTGACAATTTCAGCAGGGTATTCAAAATTCTAGCTCCACTGCATATACAGCCACCCACAAATACACAGCAACAAATCGGAAACAATGATTAGCACTGTAAACCCATTCCCTATTACAGTGATGCCAACTCAATGTCAGATGTTCAGGAAAAAGCTGGTCACGAGTTATTAAATCCAAACGCCTGCCAAGATAGTGGATTCAGTGCCAGCTTTTTAAAAATTATAGTCCATTGTGACTTACTCAGATACACCCAACCCACTGAGATTAGACTGTGTGTGTGTGTGTGTGTGTGTGTGTGTGTGTGTGTGTGTGTGTGTTCTCAGCTGGGTTTAATTTAATAATTTAACAACTCTTTCCCCCCTCAACTAAATCTATTCCCTTCACAATGGGATAAACTTCCTACATTTTCTATTCACTTTATTCGATTTAATGTATCCACTGCAAGTTTCTGAATCACATTTAAATTTTCTGCAAGCTTTTCAGATAATATTTTCATGTGTGCCAAATGTGCTCTTGGCCTGTAACAAAATCCATTGCAGTGAGTACAGTTGAATACTAGTGGAAGCACTATGAACTTCTAAAAGGTGGTGTGCGGTGTTCATTCAAGAACTATTCAGACAGCTTCTGGAACTTTCTATGCATGTTGCTGCAGCCCAGAGAACAGTCGCCTATGTGACACAATCACTGAAGGGATGATGGCTTTGAAGCACCAATTTTTGTTCACTATCACAGATTTCAGAAAAAAAAATCCTTCTCCACCAAGTGGCTTCAAGCACTATGGTTAATAAAAAAAGAAAAACATTTTGACTTCCAGTTGTCTATATGGCATGCTGATCTGACAGATCTTGTGAACTTATGCAGCAGTTATATAAACTATAATAAACTGTTCTTGACCTGCACTGTTACAAGATTCATGAGTGGTTGATTTACTGTGCCATTTTATATTGTGCTTCTTAACAAGGACTGGAAATTTCCATGGGGTGTATTATGACAGGGAAGGAGATCCTAGGCTGCATGCCTCTGCAGGACTTTGCATCAATATGGCCGGAAATTCTTTCATACGGGATATTTTTAACATAATGGATAAGATGCTTGAAGCAAATCCCCACATCTGCTGTATTCTCAGGCCTATTAATGTTAGTAACTCCACTTCTGAGGTTGTTTCAATCAATGGATGTCATTTCCTGCACATTGAATTGAGATTAGGCCATTCCTCAAGTATGAGATCTGTAAGTTGAAAATATAATCAACGGTCTAAGAAAAAGGGTTAAGTAGGGAAGAGTTTCAATCTGAAAGCTGAGAGCAGCTAGGGGCAAACTTTGTTGGTCTGTAGCTTCTACAACCTATGAAAGACTGATTACAAATTGACCAGGTTTCCATCTATAACTGGAGACATCATCAACTTATTCAATGAAATCCCTGAGAAGATGGGCCTTTCAAATAACAAGGGATCCTCCAGATGCTGGAAATCCAGAGCAACACATACAAAATTCTGGAGGAACTCAGCAGGTCAGTCAGCATCTATGGAAATGAATAAAGTCAACATTTTGGGCAGAGATCTTTCATCGACCAGAAACATGAATTATTTATTCATTTCCATAGATGCTGCCTGACCTTTCCCATAACTTCTGTGAGTCAAGGATTTTCTACTGACCCGCTCCTGCTTTACAATTCTGCCCTTCAACACTAAAAATCCACAATGACACCTTGGTCCAATATCTTGGAGCTACCTCTTAATAAAGTCAGCTATCAACAATGAAATTTATCATACAGTAATACAGATTTCAGTCATTTCAGGGTAAGTCTCTTCCACAGATAGGAGGGCAAGGTCCACTATAAAATCATCCAAATCTCCCAGGGCACTGCCACACACATTGAGGCCCTAAGCATTTGTTTGCATGCCATTCATCATGGTTCTGAAACTGGCAGTCTATTCCAAACCTGTCATAGGAAAAGATTATCAGATGAGCGAGTGGAACAGATTCAAGAATGTACTCTAAACCTCCTTGGATACATGCAACATCCCAATTGATCCCTAACCAAAGGGGATAAGAAGAACTTGGGAGGGTGTTGAGAACCCTGAGTCCATTTTTTGGGAAGACCGAGAATCCCGGCATAAATAGTGGAAGGAACAAACATTTACCCTGCAAGTATACTCTGCTCCACCTTTGGTAAAGGCTGTGGGTCACAGAATCCATAGAACTGAGACAGATGCAGTCATGTTCAATCTGAAGCACCACCTATGAAGAAACACTGGACTTTGATTAACTACATTCATATGGATCAAGTGAGCTGTATGCTTTGGGGATCATGGATCTGTTAAAATGCTCACAAAAGACCGTAAGAAATAGAAGTAGAATTAGGTCATTCGGTCCACCAGGTCTGCTTTGCCATTCCATCATGTCTGATTTATTATCCCTCTCAACCCCATTCTCCTGCCCTGTAACCTTCGATGCTCTTACTAAGACAGGATATGTAGTTACAGTCCAAGTGGAGAGCTAGGGCCACTGAAGTGGATTGAACAGTTCACTGGATTTTAATAAGAACTGTGCAGAACAAAAGGAAAATAATGAGCGCTCGTCAACAGGCCATTTACTAAAACTCTCAGACTGAAAGCTAACACCAGTACTGCAGCTCAGAAGCAGTTTCTTAATACTAAAGAAATTCTGCTCCTTTACAGTGTCAACCTAATCTGTAGTCTTCTTTCCTGGAACAAGAATAAAGGTAAGCAGGGAGCATTGATGTCACTGTGCTTTGGTCAAGACTTGCCAAGACTGAAACGAGAGGAAGGGAGTTAAATACTAGCACAGCAAAACACCGATTTGCTAGAACGTGCATACTCACGAGCGTGATTATTGACTCTGTTCGGCTCCCTGCCTGAGAGGACACCCGGGCTCCCTGGTAGACTCCCTGGTTGTGATAGGATGCCCATCCCTAGGCACAGATCCCAGGGCACTAGAGAACTGTGTGTGCTGGAAGTCTCAGATAAGAGATATCATTGGCTGGAACCAAGAACATTCCTCAAAACACACCAGAAAATTCCAGTCCACCTCCATGTATTCCTGTAGCAATGGACCAACTGTTTAGCAGCAGGAACTCCCATATCAATTTTTGGTTAGGGAAGAGAGGCGGCTGGAATCTCATTTGGCATTTGAAAGGGGATATGGCAGAGGAGGGAGACTGGAGGTGATTGTGGGCAATTTCTGCCCAAACCAGTTGGAAGTTCCAGATTGTGAGATTGGAAGAGACAAGGCAGTACAGGATTGTCTCCAGCTCCTGATGCATCTTCTCAGTCTGCCCATTAGACTGGGGGTGGAAATCTGATGAGATGCTGTCTGTGGTTCTCAAAAGAAAACAGAAAGCTTCCAAAAACAACACGTGAACTGTGATTCTTGGTCAGACACTATGTCCCGAGGGAAGCTGTGCAAGTTGAACCAATTACAAGCAAGAGAAAATCTGCAGATGCTGGGAATCCGAGCAACACACACCAAATGCCGAAGGAACTCAGCAGGCCGGGCAGCATCAAAGAGAAAAAGTACAGTCAATGTTTCAGGCCGAGACCCTTCAGCAGGACTGAAGAAAAAAGGCTGAGGAGTAGATTTAAAAGGAGGGGGGAGGGGAAGAAGAAACACAAGGTGATTAGTGAAACGTGAAGGGGAGGGATGAGGTAAAGAGCTGGGAAGTTCATTGGTAAAAGAGACACAGGGCTGGAGAAGGGGGAGTCTGATAGAAGAGGACAGAAGGCCATGGAAGAAAGAAAATGGGGGAGGAACAGCAGCAGAGGTAGGTGATGGGTGGGAAAGGAGAGAAGGTAACAGAGGGGATGGGGAAAGGTGAAGTGGGGGGCATTACTGGAAGTTCATGAAATCAATGTTCATGCCATCAGGTTGGAGGCTACCCAGATGGAATATAAGGTGTTGTCCCTCCAACCTAAGTGGAGCCTCATCAGGACAGTAGAGGAGGCCATGGATTGAGATACCGGTATGGGAATAGAAAGTGGAATTAAAATGGGTGGCCACTAGGAGTTGCCACTCTTTCTAGTGGACAGAGCGTATGTGCTCTATAAAGTGGTCTCCCAATCTATATTAGGTCTCACCAATATACAGGAGGTCACACCAGGAGCACCGGACACAGAATATGACACCAACTGACTCACAGGTGAAGTTTCGTCTCACCTGGAAGGACTGTTTGGGGCCCTGAACGGTAGTGAGAGAGGAGGTGTAGGGGCAGGTGTGGCGCTTGTTCCACTTGCAGGGATAAGTGCCAGGAATGATCCCTTCAGAAAGCAGATAGTGAGTGGGGGAGGGAAGATGTGCTTCGTTGTGGGAAGCCATTGGAGATGGCAGAAGTTGTGGAGAATTATGTGCTGTACACAGAGGCTGGTGGGGCGGTAGGGAAAGACAAGAGGAACCCTATCCCTGGTAGGGTGAGAGCAGACATGCCTGAAATGGAAGAGATGCGGTTGAGGGCAGCGTTGATGGTGGAGGAAGGGAAGCCCCTTTCTTTGAAGAAGGAAGACATCTCCTTCATTCTGGAATGAAAAACTTCATCCTGAGAGCAGATGTGGTGGAGACTGAGGAACTGAGAGAAGGGGATGGCATATTTACAAAGTTAACAGGGTGGGAGGAGGTAGCTATAAGAGTCTATGGGTTTATAATAGATAACAGTAGATAAGCAGTCTTCAGAGATAGAGACAGAGAGATCAAAAAAGGGGGCGGGAGGTGTTGGAAATGGACCAGGTAAATTTAAGGCAAAGTTGATGAAGTTGATGAGTTCAGCATGCGTGCAGGAAGCAGCATCAATGAAATCATTGATGCAGCCTAGGAAAAGTGTGGGATGGTCACTAGCGTAGGTTTGGAACAAACTGGCAGGCAGAGCTGGCACCCTTGCATGCCCATGGCTACACCTTTTGTTTGAAGGAAGTGGGAGGAGCCAAAGGAGAAATTATTCAGAGTGAGGACAAGTTCCACTAGGCAGAGAAGAGTGGCAGTGGAGGGGAGCTAGTTGGGTCTGGGATCCAGGAAGAAACGGAAAGCTTTGAGGCCTTACTGATGGGGTATGGAAGTGTATAGTGACAGGGCGTCCACAGTAAAAATAAGATGATGGGGGGGATAGGGAACCTGAAAGCATTGAAAAGATCCAGAGCGTGTGAAGTACCACGCATGTAGTTAGGAAAGGACTGAACTTGTGGGATATATTAGAGTCGAGTTACGTAGATATGAGTTCATTGGGGCAGGAACAAGCTGAAACAATGGGTCTACCTGAACAAGTGAGTTTGTGGATCTTGAGTCGGAGGTAGAAATGGGAGATATGGGGTGCAGGAACTGTGAAATTGGTGGCGGTAGATGGGAGATCCCCTGAGTCAATAAGGTTGGTGTTGGTGTGGGGGATGATGGCCTGGTGTTCCTTAATGGGGTCCTGTTCAAGGGGTAAGTACTTCTGAGAGTTGGTGTTGGGCCTCAGCAAGGTAGAGGTCAGTATACCAGACTACTACAGCACCTCCCTTCTCTGCATGTTTGATTGGTGCAGAGAGAGTGGAGAGCAGAGCGTTCAAAGAGGTGAGGGCGGATTAGGAGGGAGCAGTGTTGGAAGTCCAGATGTTTGATGTTCCATATGCAGATGGAAATGAAAAGGTCCAGAGCAGTCAGAAGACCAGGACAGGGTGTCCTGGAAAAGGAGGAGGGTTGAAGACAGGAGAAGGGGTCATCGGTGTGGGGTGAAGAGTCCTTGTCAAAAAAATAGTCTTGGAGATGAAGGCAGCGTAAGAAGAGCTCAGCGTTGTGGCGGGCGCGGAACGCACTGAGGTGTGGGTGCAAGGGGACAAAGGTGAGGCTCTTACTGAGGACTGAGCATTCTGCCTCAGAGATGGAAAGGTTGGAGGGGATGGTAAAGACCCAGCATGGATGAAAGCTGGGATTGCCTCGGGGAGGGGTAGTAGTATCTGAGGGGAAGGGAGGTTTGGGGTGTTTAGGGATGGTGGGGTGAGAGGAAGATGGAGTCTCCGAGGACCCAAGAGCTGGCCCACTAGCCACCCATTTTTATTCCACTTCCCATTCCCATTCAGATACGTCTCTCCATGGCCTCCTCCACTGTCGTGATGAGACCACACTTTGACTGAAGGAACAACACCTTATATTCTGTCTGGGTAGCCTCCAACCTGATGACATGAACATCAATTTCTTGAACTTCCGGTAATGCCCCCCATTTCACCTTTGCCCATCCCCTTTTCCCTCTCTCACCTTATCTCCTTGCCCACCCTCTGCCTCCCTTTGGTTCTCCTACCCCCTTTTCTTTTTTCCATGGCCTTCTGTCCTCTTCTATCAGACTGCCCCTTTTCCAGCCCTGGATTTCTTTCACCAGTCAACTTCCCTGCTCTTTACCTCATCTCTCCCGCTTCAGGTTTCAACTGTCATCTTGTGTTTCTCTTTCTCCTTCCCCCACTGTTTAAATCTACTCCTCAGCATTTATTCTCCAGTCCTGCCGAAAGGTCTCGGTCTGAAACGTTGACTGTACTTTTGTCCATAGATGCTGCCTGTCCTGCTGAGTTCCTCCAACATGCTGAACCATATGGATGGCAGACTGACAAGCTGATGGGAGATTAGGGAGAGCCAAGCAATGAAGTGGGCACATTTGGAGAACCGGTTAAGAACCACCACCAGAATATTAGTGTTTCCATCTGACAGAGGCAGCCCGGTGGAAATCCACCGCGAGCTGGAACCAGGCTGGTGCAGCACAGGCAGCAGGCAGAGCAGAAGGTTAACATGATGTCTTGTTCTGGGCAGAGGCAAAGTCCTGGACATCCTGGGACAAAGACAGCCGCCAAAATTATCTCTATAATTTTCAAGGTCCGTTGAGTCCCTGGATGACCATCTAGGTGGGAAGAATGACTGCACTCCGACACTCTAGGGAACACAGTGGCAGGGTCAAGCAGCTGGTTGGGAGATTCCCTCACCTTTGCCTCTATTCCCCAAATCACCAAAGCAGCAATGCACGAGTGAGGATTGGGGTCCGTATTGGCATTGTCCTCCGAGATGTTAAACTGGTGGGAGAGAGCATTGGCCTTGGTATTCCTGTTGCCAGAATGGTAGGTGGGGGTGGAATTAACAGGGAGAAGGAGAGAGCCTAATGGGCTCGAAGGGAGCTGAGCCTCTTGGCGTCCTGAATGTAGAAGAGATTCTTGTGATCTGTCCATACCAGAACGAGGTGCTCTGCCCCCTCTAGCCAGTGTCACCATGGCCTCCTTGATTGCCAGAAGTTCATGTTTCCTGACATTTCCACAGACTGACACAGATCCAGGAGTCGAGCAGCCTCCTGACCCTGTACTGGAAGATCAAACACTCTCTTGAACTCAAACACAATTTGCTGGAAAGACTGGACGGCAGGGGAACCTTGTTCTTGTAGAGCGTTAAACAGGTGGAGTGAGGTCTGTCTAAAAGATCTGTCAGCCAGTTTACACACATCATCACCAAACTGATGACGCTGGGCTTGGAAAGTCAGCTCACATTGGGTAATAAAATCCCTGCAGCCATTGGGATTACTGGAGTATCTCCCTGGTGGAGGAATGCTCGGTTCTGGTCCAGACGCTGTTACTGTATAAAGTTAGGGCATTAGTGACTGAGGCTATTGAGACTGTTAAAAGGAGGTTGTGGGAGATGCTGGAAGGGGGATTGACCTGGCTGAAGGCTGTTGAGAGTGGTAATGTGTGCCACCTGATTCTGGTTGTCGGTAGTGAGCTGTTGAACCGCAACTGTGAGAGCAGTAAGAGCTGCCACCTGATTCTGGTGGTCTGCGGTGAGGCGCTGAACTGTTGCTGTGAGGGCTGGCATCTGTTCTTTCTGCTCAGGCTGGGCTTGTCATTCTGTGTGATCTACCTCTGTCAGTCGGGCCTCCACTAATTTTAACTTCTCTCCTTTCTGACTAATGAACCTCAGGGCCATGGTCAGCTGTCCTCTCTGTGCTGGGTCCATTTTGGTGGTCGAGTTTTGCGGAATGGATGTGCAGTCATGGCCCAAGAGCAGCGGGAGAGACACTCAGGCAGATTGCAGAGTTCACTGAATTTTAATGAGAACTGTGCAGACCAAAAGAAAATAATAAACTCTCAGCCAACAGAGCTATTAACTAAAACTCTTAACGCTATGACTCGGAATCGGTATCTCAATATTAAACAAATTCTGCTTTCTTACAGCATCAAGTCTTCTTTCCCAGAACAAGGACAAAGATAAGCAGCATTGATGTCACCATGATTTGGTCAAAACTTGACAAGGGAGGATGGTAGTTAAATACAACCACAATGAAACATTAATTGGCAGAAACATTTATACTCACGAGTGTGACCCCGTTCAGTTGCCTGCCTGTGAGGGCGACCAGACTCTGTGGTTGTAACATACTAATCACAAACCTATCTTCTTTCTTTCTTTTTAAATCGTTTTATTAATTTTCAAACAAAACATAAAGAAAAAACAACAAATACAGAGAGCTTGAGAGTACATAATTAATAAGGCCGGAATACAAACAGTTGATAACATGGATGTAATAACCTCCCAAACTCATACTGTGTTTGCAAAAACAAAACCTCCCAAAAAAACAACTAACAACAGCTAACCTAACCAACATGGGCTATTGTATCATATCAGGTATATACAGTAGTGTCAATAACTCCGCACCTCTATCCAAATAACCAAAGGTGATAAGAAAAAGGTTCGGGAAAGGTCTGTTTAACTCATATGAAAATGTTGAATAAATGGTCTTTAGGTTTCTTCAAATTTGACCGAAGGGTCAAAAATGATACCTGATTTTTTCTAAACTAAGACAAGATATAATTTGGGAAAACCATTGAAATGTAGTTGGGGGATTAATTTCTTTCCAGTTCAATAGAATGGATCTTCTAGCCATTAATGTAACAAATGCAATCATCCGCCAAGCTGAAGGGGATAAACAACTGTTATCCACCATTGGTAAGCCAAAATTTGCAGTAATAGGATGAGGTTGCAAATTAATACTCAAAACTGTTGAAATGATACCAAAAATATCTTTCCAGTATTTTTGCAAGCAAAGGCAAGACCAAAACATGTGGGTCAAAGAGGCTACTTCAGAATGGCATCTATCACAGATTGGATTAACATGAGAGTAAAATCGAGCGAGTTTGTCCTTGGACATATGGGCCCTATGTACCACCTGGAATTGTATTAGGGCATGTTTGGCACATATAGAAGAGAAGTTAACTAACTGTAAAATTTTCTCCCATTGCTCTGTAGGTAAGGGAAATTGAAGTTCTTTTTCCCATTCATTCTTAATTTTATCTGACATCCCTGGCTGTATTTTCATGATCATATTATAAATGATGGCTATTAAACCCTTCTGATAGGGATTTAAATCTAGATTTTTTTCCGTAATGTCAATTGGGCATGAATTCAGAAAGGACTGTAACATATTATTCAAAAAATTTCTAATTTGTAAATATCTAAAAAAAATGGGCTCTAGGCAAATTATATTTATTAGACAGCTGTTCAAAGGACATGAAACAATTATCTAACAATAAGTCACGAAAACATGTTATACCCCTCGTTTTCCATAACACCAAGGTTTGGTCCATAACAGAGGGCTGAAAAAGAAAGTTAGATATAATAGGGCTTGATAAAATGAACTTATTCAAACCAAAAAATTTACGGAATTGAAACCATATTCATAATGTATATTTAACTATAGGGTTAGTCATTTGCTTTTTCAGTTTAGAGATGACAAAGGGGAGCGAAGACCCTAAGATAGAGACCAATGAAAAACCTTGTACAGATTTATACTCCAGATTTACCCATTGTGGACTTAGTATTGCCACCGAGTCCTGTGTCCAAGATATTAAATATCGGATATTAATTGTCCAATAATAAAGTCTTAGGTTTGGCAAAGCCAAACCACCTTCCTCTTAGACTTCTGTAAATATTTTTTACTTAATCTAAGATTTTTATACTGCCATACAAACAAAGATATTTTAGATTCAATAATATCAAAGAAGGATTTAGAAATAAAAATTGGTATTGCTTGAAATAAGTATAAAAATTTAGGTAGAACTATCATCTTAATAGCATTGATTTGACCAACCAATGACAAAGACAATGGGGACCATCTAGTAACGAGTTGCTTAATCTGGTCAATTAAAGGTAAAAAATTAACTTTGAATAAATCCTTATGTTTCTTGGTAATTTTAATACCCAAATAAGTAAAGTTATCTGTAACTACTTTAAATGGTAGATGTTTATAAATTGAAACTTGCGTATTTAATGGGAATAATTCACTCTTATTGAGATTCAATTTACAGCCAGAAAAGCTACTAAACTGAGGAAGCAGAGATAAAACAACAGGAATAGATCTCTCAGGGTCAGAGATATATGGTAACAAATCATCAGCGTATAATGATAGCTTATATGTCCCCTCCCCACGGGTAATACCAAAAATGTTAGGTGAATCACGAATAGCAATTGTAACGCTCACGCAACTGGCTGGTGTATGTCTAGGGGAAAATTTGTTCACCCGCCAAACCGCGCCTTCCATATACGTGAATGCTGTGAAATGCACACTGGTACAAACTCGCACACACAATATCAAACCGCACACCATGTACGGTTACAAAATACACTTTATAAATCTTACTAGAACTAAGTGATTAATAGCGATACAATATATATGAAAGAAAAGAAAGGAAAGAAAAGGTGCCAGACCTTATCAGGGTTCAGTCAATTAGTGCACAATCGTTGGAGCTCAACCATCGAAGTCTTCGGTCCACTATTCGATCTTCTGTGACCTCCACAACCTGCGCACCTGGACCAACCCTGGTGGTCGACCAGAGCGCATCCAGCACCGTCCACCTTCCTCGCGATCTCCTCCCCAACTCTCCAAAAGTTTGCACAACAATAGCTCACAGACCCACAAGAAAGAATAACATCTATCCCAATTGGTTAACAAATGAATACAATTCTCATTATCAGTAATTATAACCCAAACAAGCTGCAAGAGAAAGCACTCTCTCACCAGTTACCATAACAAAGAAGCATTCCTACTTTTACTTAACAAAAAAAGCCATTTTGATTAACATACGCAGTAACATAAGAAACCCCTTACACAATGGCTAAGGGTTCCAAAGCAATGACAAATAGTAGAGGATTTAAAGGACAGCCTTGCCTCGTGCCACGAAACAACTGAAAAAAGGAAGATCTTTGATTATTGGTAACAACCAAAGCCAAAGGCTTATAATATATTAATTTAATCCACGATATGAATGTTGGGCTAAAATTAAAATTCTGAAGCATACTAAATAAATATGGCCATTCAACTCTGTCAAGCGCTTTCTCAGCGTCCAAGGAAATAACACATTCTGGGATTCTAGATGAAGGAGTATAAGCTATATTAATTAATTTTCTAATGTTAGAAGATGGATAACAATTTTAATAAATTCTGTCTGATCCTCAGAAATGATTTAAGGTAGTATATTTTCCAATCTGATGGCCAAAATTTTGGTAAAAATCTTGGAATCCACTGTCAGCAAAGATATAGGCCGATATGATGCACATTCAATAGGGTCTTTGACTTTTTTTAAGAATTAGAGAAATGGAAGCTTCATAAAAAGATTGTGGTAATTTACCTACAATTAATGCGTCCTTAAAAAATTTACATAACCAAGGAGAAAGTATAGAAGAAAAAGATTTTAAATATTCCTCAGTGTAACCATCCGGACCAGGGGCTTTACCTGAATTCATTGAAAAAATAGCCTCTTTTATTTCAGCTTCCGTAATGGGTGCATCTAATGATACATAATCCTCGGCTGATAACTTCGGAATATTCAGTTTCCTTAAGAATTCATTCATTATGGAAGAATCGCCAGAAAATTCTGATTGATATAAAGAGTTATAAAATTCTTGAAAGACTTTGTTTATCTCTTTATGATCAACCATCAGAGTACCATCTCGTTTACAGATCTTAATGATCTGACGTTTAACCGAAGCAGTTTTCAATTGATCAGCCAATAATTTACCAGATTTGTCCCCATGTATATAAAACTGAGTCCTAATTTTAATTAATTGCTTTTCAATTGAAGAGGATAATTGCAAACTGTGCTCCATCAGGAACCTATCAACCTCTACTTTAAATATACCTAATACTTGACCTCCACAGCCATGTAAGGCAATGAATTCCATAGATTCACTACCATCTGGCTAAAGGAATCCATTCTCCTCTTTGTTCTAAAAAGACATCTTGTATTTTGAGGATCACAGAATGTGGTACAGACAAAGGACTGAATTACAAGTTCCAGTCTCATCCAATTTAATTAGCTTCTACAGAGGCTAACAAGTGCCTTTCACTTCTCAACATCCAACTTCCAATGTCCACCTCTTCTGCTGGAAGAAGAAGAAGAAGATGATGACACAAGTAACTGATGCAAATGCACTTCACATTTTTAATAGTGTCTATAAAGAAATGTAAACCATATGAAAGAAATTATCATAGGTTTAATCTGCTGAATTCGGACAAGATAAGCCACTAGTAAAATGAAAGAAGCGATTTCATGTGAGTGCACATCTACAATATTAATATGTTAAATTAGGGAATGTATACTATTTTCTTAATAAGTATTCATTTTAATGCTGAATAGAATATTTCTACTCATGAGAAAACATGTTGTGTACTTTCAACCTCTTTTATAATATATCTGGCAGAGCACTACCACTAATGAAACAACAGGTATTTACAGAAGATAATTGAAATGAAACTGCTGGTATTTATTCAAAGCAGAGTGACCTCCTGTCCCTTGAACAGCAACGAAGCAGAACATTTTTGGCAAACTAGTTACATGCTCATTGGGATCCAAATTACCAACATGAGCAGGCCAAATTATCAGCATTCCTCAACTCAGCAGTACAATGGCAGTTGAATAAAAACTTAATTTAAATGTTGACTCTTGAAGGTATATCAACATCAATTTATTAGTAAAGATGTGATATCAAGGGACAATGAAAATTTCTTGGGTACCAAAAGGTGCAACTTTTGAAGCAGTTTGCTGACAGACTGTGGAGTTAATTCAAGCTTTTTCTTAGAGCTAGAATTGCGATAGTTTTGATGAAGCCAAATCCAGCTATGGCCTTTATTATGAGTGGATTTGAGGAGTGAATATTCCAATTATATATGGGTTTTACGACACCACACTGGAGTGTGAGTACGGTTTTGTTCCCCTTATCTAAAACAGAATATACATTCCAAAGAGGGAATGGGACAAAGATTCACCCAACTGGTTGCAGGGTGATGGGTTTACTGAAAAACTAAATAGACTAATCTTATATTCTTCAGAGCAGGGGTTCCCATGGACTCCTACCATTAACTGAGGGGTCTGTGGACTCCAGATTGGGAACCCCTGTTCTAGAGTCCAGCAGAACGAGAAGTGCCGGCCCCAGTACCCAACTAGAGCATCAGCACGTTACACTTGGAGAGCAGGAGCACAGCACCGACTTGCCCAGATCTGCATCTCTCACTTGAGTAAATCCACTTGATGGGGAAACAGTGAACGGGATGACGCTGTGAAGATTTTATTTTGTTTAACTTGGTTATTTCAAATGTAATGAAGTGATTTTGTGTGTGTATATCACCTATATTCACAAAAATGTATTTTAAACATTAACTCTGACAGCCAGTGAGCCTGGGGTGGAGGGTTTTACTGCCGCTGTGGGAGTTACAGTGGCCGGTAACACTCGGAGAGACACTGCACTATGGTGTCTTGCCGTGGCCATGTTGATCAGCTGGGACAAAGCCTTCCAGAAGAAGGTAGTATCTGGGTTCATGGTGGAAGAAACAGTTTGTTCATGGGGAAGCTAACTGGCAAGCTTTGCCAACTAGCAGCCAGTATAAGATCTGAACCCTGACCTTCACTTTCAAATCCCTTCATAGCTTCCAGTATTCCCAAATCTGCAATATCTTCTAGCTTCTGACCATACTTAATCATCCATGATTTTGATTTTCCCCTTATTCCACTGGTGCCTGCCCCTCAGTTACCAAGGCTAAGAGCTCTAAAACTCTTTGTCTCATTATTTTCTTTTCCTCTTTTTAGATTTATTTGACAACTATAGTTTGACTAAGCTTTTTGTCACCTGTCTTAATATTGTGTAATGTGATGTGCTGTCAAATACTCCTGTGAAATATCATGGAATATTTTGTGGGCTTAAAGGACTGTTGCTGACTGAGTTGGAAATAGCCTTGGGAACAATTGGGTTGCTCCCTGTTGATTATGTTTGCCTTGGCCAGAAAAAGGAATCAGGCAACTGGCTGTGGCCCAATCTGCTAATTACTTTTTTATGATCTGCGCTGGATGCTTGCAATGTGTGTATTGAATTAAGACTGAACTGAACTGTGAGACCTGCCAGTATTCACATTGCACATGACAAGTGGTCTCTTTGGTAAGACCCTACTCACATCCCTTTGTAAGTGACCTTTCAAAGTTCAAAGTAAAATTTATTATGGAGTACATATACAACCCCGAGATTCTTTCCTGCAGCATACTTACCAAATCTACAGAACAGTAACTGTAAACATCTCAAACTATAAACTGTAAACATTGTTTAAAAAGACACCCCAACCACAATTTATTCCAGTTGCTATCATCTGGGAAACGCTACTGCAGCAGGGTCTGGGTCTCTGCTGAGAAGAACAGGCCCCCAGTCCTCGGGGTCGCGTTGCCGGTGGCTGTTGGCAGCGGCGCCATAGTACGCTCGGCA
Organism: Hemitrygon akajei; assembly: GCF_048418815.1. NCBI lineage: Eukaryota > Metazoa > Chordata > Chondrichthyes > Myliobatiformes > Dasyatidae > Hemitrygon > Hemitrygon akajei. The sequence continues at coordinate 31,767,901 of NC_133133.1, forward strand.
GAGGATGGTGCTCAGAGAGGCTGTGCCGAAGGGGATGGTTGGAGGCTTGGAGGTTCGACGGACTCGGAGTCCGCTGCGGTCGGGGCGCTTTCACTGTATGATAGATAGATAGATAGATAGATAGATAGATAGATAGATACTTTATTCATCCCCATGGGGAAATTCAACTTTTTTTCCAATGTCCCATACACTTGTTGTAGCAAAACTAATTACATACAATACTGAACTCAGTAAAAAATATGATATGCATCTAAATCACTATCTCAAAAAGCATTAATAATAGCTTTTAAAAAGTTCTTAAGTCCTGGCGGTAGAATTGTAAAGCCTAATGGCATTGGGGAGTATTGACCTCTTCATCCTGTCTGAGGAGCATTGCATCGATAGTAACCTGTCGCTGAAACTGCTTCTCTGTCTCTGGATGGTGCTATGTAGAGGATGTTCAGAGTTATCCATAATTGACCGTAGCCTACTCAGCGCCCTTTGCTCAGCTACCGATGTTAAACTCTCCAGTACTTTGCCCACGACAGAGCCCGCCTTCCTTACCAGCTTATTAAGACGTGAGGCGTCCCTCTTCTTAATGCTTCCTCCCCAACACGCCACCACAAAGAAGAGGGCGCTCTCCACAACTGACCTATAGAACATCTTCAGCATCTCACTACAGACATTGAATGACGCCAACCTTCTTAGGAAGTACAGTCGACTCTGTGCCTTCCTGCACAAGGCATCTGTGTTGGCAGTCTAGTCTAGCTTCTCGTCTAACTGTACTCCCAGATACTTGTAGGTCTTAACCTGCTCCACACATTCTCCATTAATGATCACTGGCTCCATATGAGGCCTAGATCTCCTAAAGGCGAGGCTGAGTCCGGCGGTGCCGTGAAAGTCCATAGCGGGGGTATTCCCCTCTGCCACCTGTGTGGGATGATGAGTCTATCGGGACCTTGAGGACTTGTGGAAACTGTGTGGTGGTTTCTTTCGAACTTATAGTCTTTTAACATCTTTGGACTATTTTTACTGTGCGCATGGTCTGTTTTTTAATCAACTATGGTATTGATTGCACTGTTGTAACTATACGTTAACTGTAACTATATGTTAACTATAACTATATGTAACTATGTGGTTTTTTGTAGGTCTTGTAGCTTTAGTTTTTCATTTGTTGGGTGGTAGAGTTGGTCTTTTGACCTGGTGTGTCTGGGTAGCCTTGTTTTGTCTGGTGGATTTGGAGCTCCTTTCTGGGGCACGCACTAAGATGGTAGTGCGATATTAATACGCAGCAGCATCTCCGGACTCTGGATTTGGGGATTACCAAGTGTTATGTGGATTTTCTGGTGTAGTCTGTTTTGTCGTGTCTTATGTGATATCATTCTGGAGAAAGTTGTCTCATTTTTTAACTGCATTGCATTTGTGGTTTCTAAATGACAATAAACTGAAACTGAACTGAACTGAACTTGGGACCAACAGGCATCAGGACTGCTTCTTCCACCAGACCATCAGACTGATTAACTCATGCTGATTTGAGTGTACTCTACATTACATTGATTCTTCCATTTATTATAAATTATTATAAATTACTATGATTGCACATTGCACATTTAGATGGAGATGTAATGTAAAGATTTTTAGTCCTCATGTATGTGAAGAATGTAAAAATAAAGTCAATTCAATTCAGTTTTCATTAATGAGGACACAATATCTAAATTGAGGACATACCAATGGCAATATTGGCAGAGATGTGATATTTTTGCCAATTTGATGGAAACATTAAATTCTTTAAAATGCATGGCTGTAATTGTTTAAAAAACAGACTTTTATTTAAACATCAGAGAGCAAACATTCAAGGGTAACTAATTTAAAAAAAATAATTTAGAAAATTTAATTTGGAAAAAGCCATTGATAGTTTTCCTGTAATCAGCATTACATGAAACATTCTATTAAACATCTAACCAACTGATAATTTTGGAACAATATAAATCTCTAAACCTCAAAGCATCGTTGAAAATGTTAAAAGCAAATGTTTGCTGTGAAATTGTTCACATGATTAAATTATTCTTTCCTAAAACTCAAAGTAAAATTTCCAGGATTTCAGAGTGAAAGCATTTGACATGACAGCCTTTGAGCGATTGTTTAAATATATTTAAATCAGTTGCAATAAAATAACTCAAAGCATGTCATTAAAATTACACACTTTCTCACAACGTTGAACTGGATATGTGAACTGAAGCCTGAAAATGACTTAATATCAGTGGTGCAATTTTCAGTTATGGATTGTCAAGGCAGAGTGGAAGTTAATACTAAATATAGAAATGCTACATTCTTTGTTTGTAATTCTAACATTTTCTCAATATAATTAACAGTAAACAGATATTTTAGAACTATTTTGACATCTAGCAGGAAGCCAGAAGGAATTTTATTCTTATTCCACTGTGAGGAATAGTTTGTTAGAGAGGCCTGTACTTACAACCTTTTGAAGGACTCAGTGGTCTTCTTCTGCTCAAGTGATTGGGTTATGCTTCATATTCTTCAGAAATCTCCTTAAATAAAATTTTTTCTAAATCATTAATACAATGCAGTCAAATGCCAGCCAGTTTGCTGTGGTAAAGACGGCAAATTTCTTTTCCTAAATAATATACTTTTTCACAAAATTTTGCAGCCACTTTGACTGGCAGTGGCTTTTTATTCCAATTAATTTAAATCTCTGAATCTAAATAGCCCTACCCCTGTGGTGGGTTTGAACTCTTCGGTCAGGATCACTTGAACTCTCTGCTGATTTCCTCACAGCTCGAGCTCCCTGTGCCAGTTCCTTCCTCTGGCCCATTCTCTGCTGATTCCTTTCTGCTGTTTTCCTCTTTAGATTGTTAATCTAGTTATGAAACCTTCATGCTACATTAATCCTCTTAACAGATATCAGCTGCAAGGTATAAGATTCTCTTCTTTTTCCATCCTCTGAATTGACAGAAGAGGCCTAGCTTCTCCTTACTGTTCATAAGGACACATGAAGCAGAAAAGCAAAGGGCCATATGGCCTCCGAAATCTGGTCCTCCAATTAATAAGATCATGATTGATTTGATCTCCATTTTCTTGGCTGACCCCTGTAGCCTCTGACTAACTGAAGAACGACAAATCTGTCTCTGCCTTGAATATTCTTAGCGGCTCTGCATCCACAGTTCACTCATTTCAATATTATGTGCCTTCTGTACTTTTGAGCTTGTAATCCTTTAAGCATTGTACCCTGTGATCTGCTGCTCTTTGTGTAAGTGCAGCAAGGGTGTTGAGAAGTGATTCACTTCTGGAGACACACTGCCTCTCTGTGTGGTAGCATGCACACAGCAGAATCATTGTGCATATATCTCTAAGTTAATTTCATTAATAAAGCATTTTTTAAATATAACTTTACATATCTTAGTAAATAAATGGGAGAAGTTACTAAGACACATTTATCCTGAGATTATGCCTTCTAGTTCTAGAATGGCTTTGAGAAAGTTCTGGAAATCAGTCCAAGGTTGTTACGTGTTGTGTGCAGTACACAATAAACTGTGGCCATCTTGAAGAACAATGGGTGCTTGTTGAAGAGGGCCCTCAGGACATCAGATGATGAAGTGCATTTTCAGTTCAGCAGTTGTTGGTTCAACAGTGGTGAAGGGGGACTCAAGGGGCACTCAGTGTGGTGCTTTAATGGTTTGTCTCTGAAGGTACCATGGGCCAAGTGTACTTGGGTATTCCGTATCACCTGGCAGCCTCTTACAAGCCGTGAGCAGACATGGTTTGCCACAAGGTGAGAGGATTTTTGCAATGTCCAGGATCCAGAGCACTCTTGCATGATGATGTTTTGTGGTTATTGCTGGATGTTAAAGTTAAAGTTAAAGTTTGTCCCGAGCCTTATAGGCTCATCAGGCTTATGCCGGTTTCCTTGGCGTGAAACAACTGAGAGTATGAGACTCTCCCCCAGATAGGATGCCAGTCTATCGCGAGGTTAACCCCCAGCATTTTGCCAATAACACACACAAAATGCTGGTGGAATGCAGCAGGCCAGGCAGCATCTATAGGGATGTTCCTATAGGGATCTATAAGGAACATCTATACTGTTGACGTTCCGGGCCGAGACCCTTCGTCAAGACAGCTTTTTGCCAGTACCATTTTCAGCTGGGTGGACTGGAGCAGTGTGTGGTTAAGTGCCTTGCTAAAGGACAAAACACGTTGCCTCAGCTAGGGCTCAAACTCAGAACCTTCAGATTGCTAGTCCAATGCCTTAACCACTTGGCCACACGCTATACGTTGCTGGATGTGATCGTTCCTAATTACTTAGGAATGCTACATAGATAGGGTTGTTGACACTTGAGGGAAGACAGCTAGTACACCAACCCCTTCTGATTGGCATAATTCATAGCATGACTCTGTATTTGTGCACAGCTGGAAATGGCAACCACTCTGGCCAGGCAAAAGATGATGAAGAGACGTGCACGCAACTGATACCCAAAGTTACTGGCAACGTATGGCCACTAGTTTCACTGGGTTGAGTCTTCTTCCTGCAGGCTGCAGTTCTCTGAAGTCTCATGATAAGACAGCCTGTGCCTCCTGAGACATCTGCTGATTTATAAGGAGCCTGACAAATACAAAGCTGGTGTTTCTCCTGGAAGGAATGCTTAGGACCAAGGTCACAGTCTCAATATAAACAGTCAGTCCTTTAGAACAGGGAGAAGAAGAAATCTCTTCAACTAACAGTTGGGGCACCATTGGGATTCTGTACCCAAGGCAGCAGTGGAGGTTCAATTGTTTTGCTAGGTTTAAGAGAGAATTCAGTGGCTGTTTTGATATTATGGAAAAAATGGAAATATAGAATTATTGCAGGAAAATAGGGCTGACCTAAGGGATCAGCATGACTTATCGAAAAGTATGATTGACTCCAGGGGCTGAATGGCATACACCTGTATCTGTATTTTTATGTTCTTATGTTCAGTCTTGACAAAGGAAGGGAGCTTTTGCGGACTTTGTTTCTCAGGACTAGTCCCCTCTGAATTGAACCTTCTGTTGATCCTTTCTCTGCTGATTCTCATTTGCTGGTCCTCCCTTTCGATCCTTTCACTGGCTTCCTTTCTACTTGTTCTCTCTCTGCTGGTTCTCGCTCTGCCAGTCCCTCTTTTCTAGTCCATTCTCTGCTGGTTACCTGTAAACATCCGTGTAGCACCAGTCTTATCATGTCTGACTAGTCACTGCACTCTTTTGAGAAAATCAAATTACTCTAGGTGCTAATAGGCCATCAGAAGAATCCAGGTATCGGAAGGAGGCAGTGAATAGAAACCACACACTTCTGGAAATAAGCTTTGTTTATAAGAAAAGAACAATATGTACAAAATATTTACATGAGCAAGAACAATTCAAAATACAGACATTAGGTTCCAAATCTTAGGTATCAAACCACAACATATTCCTTTTTAATTAGAATCAGTGAGATTCCTTTATTACTCTAATTTCTCTAACTACTTAGATCTAGTGTGGTATTCCCTTTATAAAAGTTTACAGACTAAACTTTCATTTCTACTTAACCCTAGTTAGTTAGAAAACCTAATATAATTCCTATTCTCAAGTATTATAGTTAACTTCAGTTTCAGTTCTAGGCGGTATATCTACAAGTTTAAATTCAAATTCAAAAATAACATATATATCTTTCACAACAATTCTCCAACATCACAGCTCTCTTAAACCAAGCAAATCTTATTCAGTAACTTATCAAAGTCTTCGTAAAAATAATCAGTTCTTGCAGGAAATCAAATGCAGATTCTTCGAATGAAAAAAACTTATACAGTACATCCATCCGTATTAAATCATCTGCACCACTACACACTTTCTTCCCGTACTGGTTCTTCACCTTGGGTGGCTGCCATCTTGATTCTTGGTTGATTGGAATGAAATAGTTTATCATCCATGGAAAACCAATTCACAAACTTGTACAAAAACTTGACCAAGTCCCTTGATATTATTTTGTAGAACTAATTCCCAACTAGGATTTTGGATACTGGTCTCTGCTGATATTGTCTCGTTAAAGCTCCTTGCATGTTACAGCTATAGCTTCGATAAATCTTTCAATGCTATTGTCTTTTCTCCAGGGATTTCAAGTTAATAGGGTAAAGATACTCATTACTAATTTCACTCTTAACTGTTCATGTTTTCAGCTTCTAATCTTTGCTGTGTTTCTCTCCTTGTCTGTCCTATGTCCAGCCAAGCCCCACCCTTGCATAGCTTTTTTTTCAAATTCTCCTTTTTTAAATTGGTAAATCCCATCTTCATGCCTCTGTAGGTAGAAGTTTCTAGCACTACAACTTTGGGTTTAATTATCCTGGGTTACAAAACTCTCTGCTGATTGCTTACTGCTGATCCTCACTCCACCGGCCCCCTCTCTCCTCTCTGTGGCGCAGCCAGAGCACTGTGAGCAACTGATCATTTTGATTGCTACCTATAGTCCAGTCTGGACAGCATGGTCAATCCCTGTCCCAATGTCTTTGAATTAAGTGCCAGTAACAACATTTCAGAATCACAGTCAGAAGCTGGTTTAATATCACTGACATATTCATGAAATTTGTTACTTTGTGGCAGTGGTACAGAGTAATCCATAAGAATACTGAAATAATATATATACGGTATATCTTATTTTATATATATATATATATATATATATATAAGCAAGTAGTGCAAAAAGAGATCAAAAACAGTGAGATTCCGCTCATGGGTTGGTTCGTTTTCTGTTCACAAATCTGAAGGTGGAAGGGAAGAAATTGCACGAAACAAGCAGTCAATGAAACAAACAGTTAACAAGTTAACAGTGAATCTTATGTTTTATTGGCATCTTTTCCTGAGGTTGCCTAAGCCTTTCTGTTGTCAATATGAACTAACCCTGGTTTCATTGTCAAGTGTCAGGTAATATGGGAAACTAGATAAGCTTTGTATTAATACTGTTCGAATAAAGCAACCAGCATGCAGAAACTGTAATCTGGCCCTCCTCTACCAATTCAAATGTGGAAGTCCATAAGTTATAGTTAGCTTCTCCTGCTTTATTAGTTTATGGGTTTTAAATTCCTACCTGCTTCCAGCTTTATGTGCTTTTCCACATTAACGTTCCATCTTGAAAGTTTCAGTGAGCATATCACCTGCCTGCAGTTTTATCCTTCTGAGGTTTTAAGCTGCGTGTAATATTTTACCTTGCTACAGCTTGGGCAGCTTTTGGTCCAACAATAATTGACCTCGTTATTATCAGAATCAGGTTTAATATCACTGGTGTATGTCATGTAATTTGTTAATTTAGCAGCAGCAGTACTATGCAATATATGATAATATAGAAAGAAGAAGAAAAAAAAAATTAAACCAATTACAGTAAGTATATATATGTATATTAAATTGCTAAATTAAAAATAATGCAAAAACAGAAATAATAAAAAAGTGAGGTAGTGTTCATGGATTCAATGTCAATTTAGGAATCGGATGGCAGAAGGGAAGAAGCTGTTCTTGAATCGCTGAGTATGTGCCTTCAGACTCCTATATCTCCTTCCTGATAGTAAGAATAAGAGGAGGGCATGTGTGAGTGATGGGGTTCTTAATAATGGATGCCACCTTTCTGAGGCACTGCTCCTTGAAGATGTCTTAATACATCTATAGAGGTTTTTGAATGTTTTAGGTGACAGACCAAACCTTCTCAATCCCCTAATGAAACATAGCCGCTGTCTTGCCTTCTTTATAGCTGCATCGATATGTTGGGACCAGGTTAGATCCTCAGAGACCTCGACACCCAGGAACTTGAAATTGCTCACTCTCTCCACTTCTGATCCCTCAATGAGGATTGGTTTGTGTTCCTTCGTCCTGCCTTTTCTGAAGTCCACAATCAGCTCTTTGGTCTTACTGACGTGGAGTGCAAGGTTGTTGCTGTGACACCACTCAACTGGATGGTATATCTCACTCCTGAACACCCACTCATCTCCATCTAAGGTTCTGCCAACAGTAGTTGTATCATCAGCAAATTTATAGGTGACATTTTAGCTACATCTAGCCACACAGCCATGGGTATAGACAGAGTAGAACAGTGGGCTAAGCACACACCCCTGAAGTGTGCTAACCTGCACAATTCATGTCAAGAAGTTGAGGATCCAAATGCAGAGGGAGGTATTGAGACCTAGGTTCTGTGGCTTATGGATCAGGATTGTAAGAATGACGGTGTTAGACATTGAACTGTAGTCAATGAATAGCATCGGACATAGGTGCTTGTATTGCTCAGGTGATCTAAACCACATGAATAGCCATTGAGATTGCCTCTGCTGTAGACGTATTGTGATGATAGGGAAATTGCATTGGGTCCAGGTTCTTGCCGAGGCAGAAGTTGATGCCAACCATGACCAACCTTTCAGAGCATTTCATCACTGTAGATGTGAGTGCTACTGGACTCACCATTAAAGCAGCCACACTATTCTTCTTGGGCAATGGTATCATCATTGCCTTTTTGAAGCAGGTGGGAACTTCTGACTGTAGTAGTAAGAGGTTGAAACTGTCATTGAATACACCTGCCAGTTCATTTGCACAAGTTTTCGGAGCCTTATCTTGGTGCAACATCAAATAAGCAGTTAGTTAACCTTTTCATTTGTGGAGCTACAATAACTTGCTATTGAATTGCAAAGGATCTTCAAAAGTACAAAGTACATTTATTATCAAAATATGTATAAATTATACAACTTTGAGATATGTCTGCTTACAGGCCAGCACAAAGCAAGAAACCAGAAAGAACCCAATTAAAAAAAAAAGACCAATATCCATTGCACAGCGAAAAGAGAAATATAAAACACACACCATGCAAACGATAGAAGCAAACAAAAGCAACTGAACCAAATTGTCCATAGACCGGAGTCCCTGGAGCAGCTAGAGTAGGCCCAAAGCCTCAGTCTCAAATTTACCATATAGCAGGGCAAGCTGCTGTGAAGCTCACGGACGTGGTGCTTAGCAGCGGGAGCAGCCTTACAGCCTCAAGGCTGCAGAGAGAGGAATGAACATTGGGGGAGAGTGAGTGAAATCAGCCCGGTCCTCACCTCTGGTCCTGGCACCCTGCCTTTCCAGTCGATCTGGGCTGGCATTTAAACCATTTTGAGCCCCAGCGCAGGGGCCTAGACTTTGCCACCCAGCCCGAAGCTGTTCTCGGCCTCTTCAAATCAGCTCAGCACTTAGAGAGATCCAACTTCACACCCAGTTTCGATGGATGAGCGTCAAAACATCTCTGCCTCAAGTTGTCTTCGAATCGCTCGCTCCAACTCCATCTCCGTGCTAAAACAGCCTCAAGAACATTGCACCCTGACTTTGCAATGCACCAGCATGGCTCATCCCTCAAGTCAGCTTCACATCTGCTCACCTCTTCATTGCTTGCAGTGATAGTACACCACAATTTACCTCATTAGAAATATTATTAATGATGCTTTAGTCATACTTTTGATCTTGGCCTTAATGATAATCTGTTTATTGCATTAGTTATGTTTGTGAATAATTGGTCAATTATTTAAAATGCACACATGCACCCTATACATATATTGAATCAATTACAGTATCCTTATATTGAATAGATGAAAATCAAGCAAAAAAACAGAAATAATATATATTTAAAAAATGAGGTAGTGTTTACAGGTTCAATGTCCATTTAGGAATCGGATGGCAGACGGGAAGAAGTTGTCTCTGAAACATTGAGTGTGTATCTTCAGGCTTCTGTACTTCCTACCTGGTGGTTACAGTGAGAAAAGGGCATGCCCTGGGTACTAGAGGTCTTTAATAATGGACACTGCCTTTCTCAGACACTATTTCTTGAAGATGTCTTGGGTACTTTGTGGGCTAGTACCTAAGATGGAGCTGACCAGATTTACAACCCTCTGCAGCTTCTTTCGGTCCTGTGTAGTAGCCCCCCATCCCCATACCAGACAGTGATGCAGCCTGTCAGAATGCTGTCCATGGTATATCTATAGAAGTTTTTGAGTGTATTTGTTGACATACCAAATCTCTTTGAACTCCTAATGAAGTATAGTCACTGTCTTGCCTTCTTTATTACTGCATCAATATGTTGGAACCAGGTTAGGTCCTCAGAGATCTTGACACCCAGGAACTTGAAACTGCTCACTCTCTCCACTTCTGATCCCTCTATCAGGATTGGTATGTGTTCCTTCATCTTCCCTTTCCTGAAATCCACAATCATCTTTTTCGTCTTACTGACATTGAGTGCAAGGTTGTTGCTGAGACACCACTCCACTAGTTGGTATATGCCTTCTATCTCCGCTTTGAAAGGGAGAATATAACTACAGCTGTGAAGATCCTTGCTGCACCCAGTGACCCTGTGATCTCTGTCTCAGAGGCTGATGTTAAACTGTCTTTAAAGAGGGTGAACCCTCACAAGGCGGAAGGTCCAGATGGAGTACCTGGTAAGGCTCTGAAAATGTGTGCCAACCAACTGGCGTGAATATTCAAAGACATTTTAAACCTCTCATTGCTAAGGGCAAACGTTCCCACTTGCTTCAAAAAGACAACAATTATACCAGTGCCTAAGAAGAATAATGTGATCTGCCTTAATGATTATCGCCTGGTAGCACTCACATCGACATTGATGAAATGCTTTGAGAGGTTGGTCATGACTAGACTGAACTCTTGCCTCAGCAACGACCTGGACCCATTGCAATTTGCCTATTGCCGCAACAGGTCAATGGCAGATGCAATCTCGATGGCTCTTAACAGAGCCTTAGACCACCTAGACAACACAAACACTTAGGTCAGGATGCTGTTCATCAACTATAGCTCAGCATTTAACACCATCATTCCCACAATCCTGATTGAGAACTTACAGAACCTGGGCCTCTGTACCTCTCTCTGCAGTTGGATCCTCGACTTCCTAATTGGAAGACCACAGTCTGTGCAGATTGGAGATAATATCTCCTCGCTGATGATCAACACTGGTGCACCTCAGGGGTGTGTGCTTTGCCCACTGCTCTACTCTCTATATACACATGACTGTGTGGCTAGGCATAACTCAAATACCATCCATAAATTTGCTGACGATACAACCATTGTTGGTAGAATCTCAGATGGAGATGAGAGGGCATACAGAAGTTAAGACTTGATTTTAAACCTGAGGTCTGAAAATTGATCCAAGACTTTTGAGTAGACAATCTGAGAATGATCCGGACCCGGAAAAGGTATCCCATTTTTTTGTTTTGTTTCCTTGTGGTCCAAGACAAATTGGCTCTTGCTGCTGACATCAGTCTCTCTACAGAAATCATGGTACTCTCTCGATCCCCCATGTAATTACATACCTAAGTCGTGTGTACTCCATTGGCTTCCAACTGACAGTACCTTGATGCCGAAGATACCATTTTTTTGCTGTATGCTATTTACCCTGTTTAGAGGGTGAAGGTAAACTAGAGTGCCACACGTGATTTGGTTCTGGGCATTCAGACATTCAATCAATGAATTTCTATCTGCCTGGGTTTTTCACCCTGGCCAGTAAACTCTGGCTGAAGTGTACAAACAAAACCACAAAAGGTATTATAGATTGATGAATTCATTATACATTGTGAAGATGTGTGTTTTTTTATTGCTTGTAGTTTGTTAAGACAGGAATGATAGCTGCTGTCCAGCATCCTGATAGTTCTTGCTTTCCACATAATGAAGAAGCCCATTATAGGATGAATCTTGAATGATCAAACACTTATTTATGTTTCTTTATTTGCTAGCTCTATGGCATGATTCACCATTTGATTAGGATTTGAAGATAACATGATAACTATTCGTAATTCAAAATTTTGTTAAGGTCTGATTTTCCAGGTTAAGGTCCTATTTTGTCCTTCAGTTTCAGTCATGGAACAGAAAGCTCATGTGTGGTAAATGATAGAATATTCACCAGAAAACTGATCAGGTTGTATTTGAACCATGTATTTTGAAGATTGAAACTATTGTCCTAAATCCTCTGTACATCTGATGAGATAATGAAGTCTATGCAGTGGTGTGTGTGTCCATTGAATCCTCAGATGTTGTTTCCACAGACAGTGTAGGAGAAGCACCTCACAATAAATGTCTTTCCCCTCAGGTCTTTCACCATTCTGAATCACAACCCAGACTCTTCCACTAATACCTTGATCCAATTCGAGAGGTCCAAAACTTGCTCTTTTTCCATACCCCAGATCTTCCCACATGACATCACCATGACAACCGTGACCTACGATCTGACCCTTGGCCTACTCTTTCTTTCTGATCACTCCATTACAGAGTGAGTGAGTGAGGCCTTGGAGAGTGTTGAATGTTTAAGCACAAGAGGTTCTGCAGATGCTAGAAATCCAGATCAATTAACAAAATACTGGAGGAAATCAGCAGGTCAGGCAGTATCTATGAATTAGAATAAACAGTCGTTGGCTTGGGCCAAGACCCTTCATGAGGGCTGGAAGGGAAAGGGGAGGGACAGTAGTACAAGTCAGCAGGTGATAGGTGTAGCCAGGTGAGGGCGAAGGTGTTAGCTCGTACTCCTTTCCTTCTGCCACCTTCAACCTCCATATATGTTGAATTCTTAAGCCCAGTTTTATTGTCCAAACTTCCCTGGGCCTCGTGCGAAGTACAATTTTTGGCTAAAGGGGCCTTCTCCAAGTCATGACTTGCCTACTACCAGAAGGCAGTTTGAAATGCCTTTTGTGGTGGTGAAGAATTTCGACTCCTTTATTTTCCAAAGTCAATATGGGTATAAAAGTATAACAGAGAATGTGCAATTATTCAGTATGTTGCCTTCCACATTTTTGTATTGTCTCCAGTGCTTCTCAGCTAATTAATCATCAAGGATAATCAGTGTTCGTATGCATGCAGCCAGTTAATTTACACATTCTAAAATGTTCTTTAAATATCTATTCATTCCAAATATATATAATATCTGGACGGATAATAAAACACTCTTCACAGCCTCATCCATAAAGGGGTACTTACTGCATTGTATCATCAGTTCAGCACTGAGGTGAACTGTCAGTTATATGTTCAAGTCATGAAAAAGGGGTTGATTGTGTGACCTTGTGACTCACATTAGATTATCACCATTAAATCAACCAGGCACTTCACATGCTGATTCAACCCAATGAGCATGAACTATATTTTACCCAACACTGTCATGTAGAAGTGTTGAGGGATGTGAATAAGCATGTTGGTCTGGAGGGCCATTGCCATCTTGTGGTGGGTGAAATAGCAGGTTAACATGAACATTTTACATAAATAGAACAATGACATTTTTGATACACATGTTTACCAAGTACATTTCAGGAGCTGTCTAGGAGAAAATCGCTATGCTCTAATGGTAATAATCTTCCTTTAAATTCTAACAAGGTGGAATAACAGAGTAAGAGATGTTCCTGTGACTATGCCAATTATTAATGTTATTTATTTATTGAGCTACAATGTGGAATAGGCCCTCCTGGCCCTTCAAACCATACTGCCTAGCAATCCTTCGATTTAATCCTAGCCTAACCATGGGACAATTTGCAATGACCAACTTACCTACCAATCCGTACATCTTTGGACTGTGGGAGGAAACCTGGAGGAAACCCACGCAGTCATGGGGAGAACATACTTACAGGCTGCGATGGGAATTGAACCCAGGTCGCTAGAACTGTAAAGCAAAGTGCTAACCACTATGTTACCATACCACCCCTATGTCTAGTATGAAATTAGAATAACCTCATTTGAAAACTTGCCATATCCCATTTTCCTGTTTTAGTAATGAGATTTCTAAAAGGGTAAGAACAATTCCTTTGTCTCTGTATCTAGAAGTAATGATATTGGTGATCCAGGAGAACATAAGAGTAAGGAAGGAGCTGTGAATTTAATATCTGAAAAAATAAATACATATATCACTCTACTGCTTAATGCAAACAGGAAGGAAGATCTAGGTTACTTGTCAGTTTAAGTGTAGGTGTACTGATCATAATCTTTAATAAGAACTGAAAATGCTTTTCTTACTCCATCACTGTACCCATGACCAGACGACCTTATTTATAATTTATCTCCAGAGCAAACCTTGTCCTTACCCAGTCAGCACTATTCCCTTTGTCCTGTCTATCCCTTCTCCACCCTTCCTGGAGCTCGATACAAGTTTTTCTCTCGCTCCTGGTTTCTGATGAAGGATCATCAATCTGTATCATTGACATTTATTTTCTTTCCATTGATGCTGCCTGGCCTGCTGAGTTCTTCCAGCAATTTTTGTTTTTATTTCAGATTTCAAGCATTTGATTTTTCTTGTGTCAATGAGGAAATCAAAAAATGTTAGCATGGATTTGCGAAGGTATAAAAATGATTAAAAGTACTTGCATTGTCCAAGGTGTATGAGGAAGAATGAGGAAATTTATGTACCATGACTTATGATCTTGAATGTAGCGCCTGCAAAAATGATGAGGTGCAGACTCAACATTAACATTCAAAGATAATTTGAAATAATAATTCATGAAAAACAAAATTATGACAGGGAAAGGGAACGGAGGTGCCCACTAAAGAAGTGGCACATGCATATTGAATTATATGCTCTTTTCTGCTATATTCTTTAATTCCATAATTTCAAGATTTTAGGCTTTGAACTTAGTGTCCTTAATATAAAAATGGAAAATTGTGTTCAGTTGGACATCACAAAGGGTGAACAGGAGAGAAAGGAGCAAATAAGTTTGGCCGAGGAAAGAAACGGTGTCTCAAGAATAAGTGGAAACACGGAGACGCAACAAAAATAAGGAAGACAGAAAATAAATTCTGAACAGGAAAACATGGGAGTACAATAACAGAACCATGTGTTATACAGGAAAAGAGGGAACAATGCATGAAAGTAAGTGAAATGAAACCACATGAACACAAAAGATTGCTGAGAAACAATCAGAGACACTTAAGCAAATTGCAGTATGTTCCTGAGTGTAGTACAGATAAATAAATAAGAAACCGAACCAGTAAAGCTGATAAGCAGTGAAAACAAAACCGATAATTGAAGGAGACGGGTTGGTCACAAGCTCCATCAGCAGTTAAATATCACATTTCCAGACAATAAAAGGAAATAATGGGGGAGGGTGAGACAATTCAAGCTCTGCCCACTTTGGACTTTGTAACATTACTGGTTGTAATGATTTGATATTGTACAGCAGTTAGCAACAATTCCACACACATCTATATTTACTGCTTCAAACATAACTAGCTATTCTGTGCACTGAACCTTGTCTTTAAAACAAACCTTCCAAAGATAATGAAAAGGCTGTTAGATTGGATTGGGTAGTAATCAATAATCTGTCCTAAACGTGCACAATAATTGATAACATGCAATTTGACACTTCCTTATAAAGAGAAATAAATGATGTATTACAATCCGGCTGCTTTCTGATAGAGCCGATGTGGAAAGCTGCAACTGCATGATCTCCTTTCTGCAATAACATAGAAAGGATTTATATTTATACAGCATTTTTCACAGCCATAGTAATTGCAAAGCTATTTTTCAGCCGATGAAATCTTAGAAGTGTAGTCAGTACTTTAATTCAAGAACAACTGACTACTTCAATTCGCCTGCTGAATCTGAGACATGTAGAGGAATGGTTATCATTACACAGATGTCTTGGCGGTCCTGGTTATCAACAAACAGCAAATAAAAGACTGTTGGATACTCTTTGCAACACTAGCTTGTTGCTGCATGGCATGATTTATTAGTATTTTTGTACAGGGGGGTTTGGGGCTTTAGGTTTGATGTTCTTGCCTTTTGCAAGATTTGTTTTTCTACTTGCGGGGGTGATGTTCTTGTTGTAGTCTGTGCAACTTATTTCACGTGGGGTGGGGGGGGTTGATGATCGTTTTGCTGTCTGTGAGGTTTGTTTTTTTTTGGTGCAAATTTGATGGGGTTGACATTTCTCCTTTTTGACTACCATGCTTTTCTTTGTTTCGTGACTATCTGGAGAAGCCAAATCTCAGAGTTGTATATTGCATACATACTTTGATAATAAATGAATATTTCAATCTTTGAACTTTGAACGTACACTAAGTGGCCACTTTATCAGGTGAACCTGTATGCCTGTTTGTTAATGCAAATATCTAATCAGCCAATTGTGGGACAGCAACTCAATGCATAAAAACATGCAGACATGGTCAAGAGGTGCAGTTGTTGTTCAGACCAAACATCAGAACAGAGTAAAAATGTGATCTAAGTGACATTGACTATGGAATAATTGTTGGTGCCAGACAGGGTGGCTAGAGTACCTCACAAACTGCTAATCTTCTGAAATATTCATGCACAACAGTCTCTAGAATTTACAAAGAATATTGCGAAAAGCAAGAAACATCCAGTGAGCAACAGTTCTATGGGTGAAAATGCCTCATTAATGAGAGAGGTCCGAGGAAAATGGCAAGACTGGTTCAAGCTGACAGGAACGGGGCAGTAACTCAAATAACAGAAGAGCAGAAGAGCATCTTTGAATGCTCAAAACGTTGAACCTTGAATTGGATAGGCTACAGTAGCAGAAGACCATAAACATACACTCAGTGGTCACTTTATTGGGTGCAGGAGATACCTAATAAAGGAGCCACAGTGTGTATATCATAATTGATATGATGTTACTTTGCATTTCTTAAAAGGTATAACAAGCACATAAAAATTTTTAGAAAAATGCTCTTGGAAGTTTTCTCCATCTGTGAAAGCAATTAGACCAGGTCGAAGAAGCAGTAACAATGATACAACTGATAACATCAGCAGTGCACATCTTCTTCATGGGGACTGACTATCTAAATCACTTTCGGAATATAGTATTGGGAAATGTATGATAATGCATTTTGATAAAAGGAACAATAGTGCAGACTATTATCTAAATGGGGAGAAGGTTCAAACATCATAGGTGCAGGGGGACCTAGGAGTCCTTGTGCAAGGCTCACAGAAGGTTAATTTACAAGTTGTGTCTGTGGTAAAGAGGGCAAATGAAATGTTGGCATTTATTTCAAGGGGAGTAGAATATAAAAGCAAAGAGATAATGCTGAGCTTTTATAAGACACTAGTCAGGCCGTATTTGGAATATTGTCAACAGTTTTGGACTCCATATCTCAGAAAGGATGTGTTGTCATTGGAGAGAGTCCAGGGGAAGTTCACATGGATGATTTCGGGAAGGAAGGGGTTAACATATGAGGACCATTTGGCAGCTTTGGGCCTGTATTCACTGGAATTTAGAAGAATACAGGGGGATCTCATTGAATCCTACTGAATGTTGAAAGAACTAGGTAGGGTAGATGTGAAGAGGATGACGCTTATGGTGGGGGTATCCAGAACTAGAGGGCACTGCCTCCAAATTGAGGGGCGACCCTTTAGAATAGAGGTAAGAAGGAATTTTTTTTAGCCAGAGAGTAGTGAATCTGTGGAATGCTCTGCCACAGACTGGTGGAGCCCAAGTCCGTGGGTATATTTAAGGCAGACGTTGATCATTTCCTGATTGGCCAGGGCATCAAAGGATATGTCGAGAAGGCGGGTGTATGGGGTTGAGTGGGATTCAGTATCAGCCATGATGGAATGGCGGAGCAGACTCGATGGGCTCAATGGCCTAATTCTGCTGCTATGTATTTTGGTCTAATGGATTGCCAAGAGAGGGTAAGGAAATGGGAAACCAGTACAGAGTACCCCTGCAGCCATTCCCCTCAATAATTCCAATTTGGATACTGTCGAGGGGCCAGCTTACTGGGGGGAGCTGTAGTGACTGGGTCTCTGGCACTGTCTGGCACTATGGCTTTGAAGGGAAGGAGAGAGAAGCAGACTGCAGTAGTTATAGGAGATTCCATAGTTAGAGGAGTAGACATGAGATTCTATGATGTGAAACAGTCACCTGGGTGGTATCTTGCCTCTCAGGTGCTAGGGTCAGGGACATCTCAAATTGGGTCCACAGCATCCTGAGGGAGGTGGGTCAAGCCTTGGTACATATTGGCACCAATGACATAGGTAGGAAAAGGGATGAGGTCTTGAAGAGAGAATTTAGGGAATTAGGTAGAAAGCTAAAAAGCAGGACTTCCAGGGCAGTAATCTCTGAATTGCTGCCTGTGTCATGCACCAATAAAGTTAAGAATAGGATGACTTGGCAGATAAATGTGTTGCTGAAGAACTGCTGCAAGAAGCAGGGCTTCAGATTTCTGGACCATTAGGATCTCTTCTGTGGAAGGCATGGCTTATACAAAAGGGATGCGTTACATCTGATCCAAATGGGGACAAGGTACAGAGAAGATGTCAGGGGTAGGTATTTTATGCAGAGAGTGGTGAGTGCGTGGAATGGGCTGCCGGCAACGGTGGTGGAGGCGGATGCGATAGGGTCTTATAAGAGACTTTTGGATAGGTACATGGAGCTTAGAAAAATAGAGGGCTATGGGTAATCCTAGTAATTTCTAAGACAGGGACATATTTGGCACAACTTTGTGGCCTGAAGGGCCTGTATTGTCCTGTAGGTTTTCTATGTTTCTATGTGTGGTGAACTACATATACCTGTTTGGACACGCCCCCCCCCCCCCCGCTGACTGCTCCTGTGGCTCCTCCCACAGACTGTGGCTCCTCCCACAGACCCCGGTATAAAGGCGATTGGAGGCACAGCCCCTTCCTCAGTCTCCAGGATGTTGTGTGGTGGTCACTTGCTGCTTGTTCTTTCTTCCAGTCAATAAAAGCCTATATCTCACCTCACATCTCCGACAGTTATTGATGGTGCATCAATATGTTTCTAAATAACCTTGTGAGCAGGTTTGCTAGAGCTGTTGTGAAGGGTTTAAAGTCATTTGCAGGGCAATCGGAACCAGAGTGTTTGGGCTGAAGATGGGCAGTAGTTAAGCAACTAAATGTAGTGAGCAGGAGACTGTCAGGAAGGACAGGCGGGTTATAGGGCAAATTTGCAGTCAGGGATGAGTTGCATTGTAACATGAGGTCAAATCAGAAAGGGTGATGAGCACAGGACAGATGTTATATTTGAAGGCAGGCAGCATACTGAATAATGTAGATGATCTTGTAGTGCAGTTACAGATTGGTAGGTATGACATTGTGGGCATCATTGAGTTGCTGAAAGATCATAGTTCGAAACTTAACATCCAAGGACACACAATGGACAGGCAGGGAGGCGGAGAGGGTGGCGTGGCTCTTTTGGTAAAAAATGATATCAAGTTCTTAGAAAGAGGAGACGGGATTGGAAGATGTAGAATCGTTATGGATGGAACTGAAAGGGTAAAAAGATCCTGATGGGAATTATATACAGGCCTCCAAACAGTAACCAGAAAGTGGGCTACAAATTGCAATGTGAGATAGAAATGCATGCCAAAAGGGCAATGTTACAATAGTCATGGGGGATTTCAACATACAAGTAGATTGGGAAAATCAGGTTGTTACAGGATCCCAAGAGAGAGAATTTGTAGAATGCCTGTGAGATGGCCTTTTAGAGCTTGTGGTTGAGCCCACTAGGGGATCAGATACTCTGGATTTGGCATTGTGTAAGGAACCAGATTTGATTAGTGAGCTTATGATAAATGAACCCAGAGGAGACGGTGATCATAATATGACAGAGTTCACCCAGCAATTTGAGAGGGGGAAGCTAAAGTCAAATGTATCAGTATTACTGTGGAATAAAGGGAATTATAGGGGCATGAGAGAGGAGCTGGCCAATGTTGATCGGAAGAGGATTCTGGCAGGCCTGATGGCAGATCAGGAATAGCTGAAGTTTCTGGGAGAAATTCGGGAAGTGCAGGATAGATACATCCCAAAGAAGAGGAAGTATTCAAAACGCTGGATGATGCAACTGTGGCTGACAAGGGATGTCAAAGCCAACATAAAAGCAAAAGCGAGGACATATAATGGAGCAAAAATTAGAGGGAAGTTAGCAGATTGTGATTTTAAAAATTGAACAGAGGGCAACTAAATAAACCATAAGAAAGGAAAAGATACTGGAAAGATAGTAATGGGGAACATGAAAATGGCAGATGAACTAATTGAATATTTTGCATCTGTCTTCACTGTGTAAGACACAATAAATATGCCAGATATTTGAGAGTGTCGGGGACAGAAGTGGGTGCAATTGCTATTACTTGGGAGAAAGTGCTTGGGGAGCTGAAAAGCCTTCAGGTATATAACTCACCTGGACCAGATGGACTACACCCCAGGGTCCTGAAAGAGGTGGCTGAAGAGATTGTGGAGGCATTCGTAATGAATACATAGAAACATAGAAAATAGGTGCAGGAGTAGGCCATTCGGTCCTTCGAGCCGCCGTTCAGTATGATCATGGCTGATCATCCAACTCAGAACCCTGTACCTGCTTTCTCTCTATACCCCCGATCCCTTTAGCCACAAGGGCCATATCTAACTCCCTCTTAAATATAGCCAATGAACTGGCCTCAATTGTTTCCTGTGGCAGAGAATTCCACAGATTCACCACTCTCTGTGTGAAGAAGTTTTTCTTCATCTCGGTCCTAAAAGGTTTCCCCTATATCCTTAAACTGTGACCCCTCGTTCTGGCCTTCCCCAACATCGGGAACAATTTTCCTGCATCTAGCCTGTCCAATCCCTTTAGAATTTTATACGTTTCAATAAGATCCCCCCCTCAATCTTCTAAATTCCAGCAAGTATAAGCCTAATCGATACAGTCTTTCTTCATATGAAAGTCCTGCCATCCCAGGAATCAATCTGGTGAACCTTCTTTGTACTCCCTCTATGGCAAGAATGTCTTTCTTCAGATTAAGGGACCAAATCTGCACACAATACTCCAGGTGTGGTCTCACCAAGGCCTTGTACAACTGCAGTAGAACCTCTCTGCTCCTGTACTCAAATCCTTTTGCTATGAATGCCAACATACCATTTGCCTTTTTCACCGTCTGCTGTACCTGCATGCCCACCTTCAATGACTGGTGTACAATGACACCCAGCTCTTGTTGCACCTCCCCTTTTCCTAATTGGCCACCATTCAGATAATAATCTGTTTTCCTGTTCTTGCCACCAAAGTGGATAACCTCACATTTATCCACATTAAATTGCATCTGCCGTGAATTTGCCCACTCACCTAACCTATCCAAGTCACCCTGCATCCTCTTAGCATCTTCCTCACAGCTAACACTGCCGCCCAGCTTCGTGTCATCCGCAAGCTTAGAGATGCTGCATTTAATTCCCTCGTCTAAATCATTAATATATATTGTAAACAACTGGGGTCTCAACACTGAGCCTTGAAGTACCCCACTAGTCACTGCCTGCCATTCTGAAAAGTTCCCGTTTATTCCCACGCTTTATTTCCTGTCTGCCAACCAATTCTCTATCCACATCAATACCATACCCGCAATACCATGTGCTTTAAGTTTGCACACTAATCTCCTGTGTGGGACCTTGTCAAAAGCCTTTTGAAAATCCAAATATACCACATCCACTGGTTCTCCCCTATCCACTCTACTAGTTACATCCTCAAAAAATTCTATAACATTCGTCAGACATGATTTTCCTTTCACAAATCCATGCTGACTTTGTCCGATGATTTCACCTCTTTCCAAACGTGCTGTTATCACATCTTTGATAACTGACTCTAGCATTTTCCCCACCACCGATGTCAGACTAACCGGTCTATAATTCCCCGGTTTCTCCCTCCCTCTTTTTTAAAAAGTGGGGTTACATTAGCCACCCTCCAATCCTCAGGAACTAATCCAGAATCTAAGGAGTTCTGAAAAATTATCACTAATGCATCCACTATTTCTTGGGTTACTCCCTTAAGCACTCTGGGATGCAGACCATCCGGCCCTGGGGATTTATCTGCCTTTAATCCCTTCAGTTTACCTAACACCACTTCCCTACTAACATGTATTTCCCTCAGTTCCTCCATCTCACTAGACCCTCGGTCCCTTTCTATTTCCAGAGAGATTATTTATGTCCTCCTTAGTGAAGACAGAACCAAAGTAGTTATTCAATTGGTCTGCCATGTCCTTGTTCCCCATGATCAATTCACAAGTTTCTGACTGTAAGGGACCTACATTTGTCTTAACCAATCTTTTTCTTTTCACATATCTATAAAAGCTTTTCCAGTCAGTTTTTATGTTCCCTACCAGCTTTCTCTCATAATCTTTTTTCCATTTCCTAATTAAGCCCTTTGTCCTCCTCTGCTGGACTCTGTATTTCTCCTAGTCCTCAGGTGTGCTGCTTTTTCTGGCTAATTTGTATGTTTCTTGTTTGGACTTGATACTATCCCTAATTTCCCTTGTCAGCCATGGGTGCATTACCTTCCCTGGTTTATTCTTTTGCCAAACTGGGATGAACAATTGTTGTAGTTCATCCATGCGATCTTTAAATGCTTGCCATTGCATATCCACCGTCAACCCTTTAAGTATCATTTGCCAGTCTATCTTAGCTAATTCATGTCTCATACCTTCAAAGTTACCCTTCTTTAAGTTCAGAACCTTTGTTTCTGAATTAACTATGTCACTCTCCATCTTAATGAAGAATTCCACCATATTATGGTCCCTCTTACCCAAGGGGCCTTGCACGACAAGATTGCTAACTAACCCTTCCTCATTGCTCAATACCCAGTATAGAATGGCCTGCTCTCTAGTTGGTTCCTCGACATGTTGGTTCAGAAAACCATCCCATATACGTTCCAAGAAATCCCCTTCCTCAGCACCCTTACCAATTTTGTTCACCCAATCTATATGTAGATTGAAGTCACCCATTATAACTGCTGTTCCTTTATTGCACGCATTTCTAATTTCCTGTTTAATGCCATCCCCAACCTCACTACTAATGTTAGGTGGCCTGTACACAACTCCCACCAGCGTTTTCTGCCCCTTAGTGCTATGCAGTCTACCCATATCGATTCCACATTCTCCAGGCTAATGTCCTTCCTTTCTATTGTGTTAATCTCCTCTCTAACCAGCAACACTACCCCACCTCCTTTTCTTTCCTGTCTATCCCTCCTGAATATTGAATATCCCTGGATGTTGAGCTCCCATCCTTGGTCACACTGGAGCCATGTCTCTGTGATCCCAACTATATCATATTCATTAATAACTATCTGCACATTCAATTCATCCACCTTGTTACGAATGCTCCTTGCATTGACACACAAAGCCTTCAGGCTTGTTTTTACAACACTATTAGCCCTTATACAATTATACAGTTGTATACAGTTGTAACAGGATCTAGACAAATTTGAAGGGGGGGGCAAAAAAAGTCTTTTGTTCTTAGGATCTAATGCTTGCAAAATACCATTGTCAGGATATCATGTGGTGACATATGCATATTTTGATAACAATTAAATTTTAACTTTTAACATTGAGAGATTACATTCTCGGAGTGACACTTATATCATTTAGGTCTGAGAGGAGGAGAACTTACGTATTTTGAGGATAGCAAATGTTTGGAAATCTCTTACATGGAGTGTTCTGAAACTCAGTAATAGAGTTCTTTTAGAAACTGAGATCAATACATTTCTGAATTTTAGGAAACCAAGGGAAATGAGGACTTTACAGGAAAATAAAGTTGAGGTAAAAGATCTGGCATGATCTTAAAGAATGACAGGCAGACTCAAAGGACCAGATAACTTGCTCTTAATTCTTCTGAAATTTCAGTTATGAAGTGTGTCAAAACCATCAAATATCAAATCCAAAGCAGCACACACAAAATGTGTGTAGTATCAAGTAGTATCCATGGAAACGAATAAACAGCTGACAATTCTCGCCGAGACCCTTCTTCAGAATTGAAATGGAAGGGCGAGGATGCCAGAGTAAAATGATGGGGGGGAGGGAGGGAATAAGATAATAGGTGAAGCCAAGTGGGTGGGAAAGGTAAATGGCTGCAGAAGATGGAATCTGATTGGAGAGGAGAGTGGACCATAGGAGAAAGGGAAGGATGAGGGGAGAAAGAGAAGGAGGGAAGTTATAGGCAGGCGAGAAGAGGTAAAAAGCCAGAGAAGGGAATAAAAGAAGAGAGGAGGGTAGGAAAAAAAATTACTGGAAGAAGAAATCAATATTCATGCCATCAGGTTGGGGACTCCTCAAATAGAATATGAGGTGTTGCTTGTCCACCCTGAGGTGGCCTCATCTTGGCATAAGAGGAAGCCATGGACATAACATGTCAGAATGGGAATGGAAATTAAAATGTTTGGCCACTGGGAAGTTCCACTTTTGGCAGATGGAGCGGTCCTCCAATTCACGATGGGTTTCATTAATCCATTCACATTAACTCACTGCAATAGTATTTCAGTACATACAGTTGGGCTAATATATACAAAATTATGTTGGCTCGATGTTACGAGATTCCAGTAAAGGGAACATTCACACCAAGAGTTTAAAAGAGATTTCTGCCATTGAGTTTTAAGAAAAATACTCATTAGTGGATTGAGAAAACTCATTTTGTACAAGACACTTGTATATAAGTGGTTGTTTAGAATAGAAAGAGTTAGGTATTTAGCAGATGAGAATGTTTTGTTAGTATTATATTAAATATTAAACTATATCTCTTTCTATCGACTTAACAGAACACCTCATACATTATTCCTTCACACAGTTGTCTGTACGTATTCCTGACCAATTATGCACTGAAAGGACTACCTCGCTGAAGTATTGCCGTACATCTCTATTCATGAGACAACATTAAATCTATGAAAATCTACTGGCTGGAAGAATGTTATGGAAATGTTCAAAATGCCAGCGTTTACTGAAAATTGCCAAGAATTTCATAATACTTGGCTTGCAGATTTAGTGGAAATTAGATAAAATATTCCTGATCCTCAGCTTAAAATCAAGATAACTAATAAAACTAAAAGTTAGCTTTAACTTGTCACCCTGTAGTAGGTCCCTACACCAAACATTTTGTTTGCATATGCATAAGCCTTCAAGCCTTCAAGCACTTACTCTGTGATCCTGCAGAGGATTTCTACGGTTGATTGTTTCTCATGTAAAATGAGTAATGTTATGTACCCCGTAACGGGTTAAAAAGAACCAGCAGAAATGGACACACCTGGAGTCTGAGTCTTCCGTTATAAACTCTATTTTATTAGTAACTACATGAATAAAGTAATATAAAACACGATAAGGTAAACAGGTTAGCAAAGTATATGCGGATACATATAGGTGAGTAGATAAGGTTCCCAAGCTTTCCCAGCTCAGGTGGTTAGGCGATACAGTCTTACAGTGGTATGGTAAGTCATCAGTTCAGTTCTGGAATTGGATTTGATTTGAGTAGAGTTGGAGAGAGAGAGAGAGATAGAGAGTGGGTTTGTCTTCCAATGCCGATGCTGTTGCCGGTCCTCCACGTCGCCCTCCTGCTCCCGAAACTTATTTAAAGTACCCCTTGTGACCACAGGAAGTGGAATGTTGGTCTTCCACGGTAATGCTATCAACCCAGGTCAGGGTTAAACACACCGATAGCGTTCCACCGGTCACTCCTTTGTCCAGACTGTGAGCAAAAACCCCCACCCTTGTCATGGGCACACAAAGCTCACCAGCGTCCTCCTTGCCTCTGGAGTCGCGTGTCTCTTGTGTGTCTCGTTAAAAAGTCAACTGACCTTGTATATATCTCCAAGTGCGGAACACCAGCTGTCCATCATATAGCTCCGCCTTTCAGTTTCCAAGGCAACTCACAGACTTTCTGTTGCTCTCTCTCCCTGAAATAGCACACAAGCTGTTCGCTCCCTCTCTCTTGTTAAAGGAACAGTCCACTTTAGAATAATCTTCCAGATCTCATCACAGTGAACATTGCTCAATAAGGGCTCGTTTTACACAATGAAATGTCATTGAGAGTGAGGGCTAAGGGGTAGGTGAAGCCAATAGGACTATTATAGTTAAGGAGAATCTAATGTGAGCGGCAGGAGGTGTCAAGAATGGACCTAACTGGTTAAAGTGTGTGTGTGTGCAGATATGTGGAATAAACTCTTCTCGGGCTTCCAGCCGGGAACAATTTTCAATTTTAACCGACGTTTCGATGACACATTCAGCCATCTTCATCAGGGCTGATGCCTGGGCATGACTAGTCCAATGGTATATATATATGCCCATCATCCATCCCTCCTGATTGGTTAGTCCTCAACCAATCAGCTTTCCACTGCCCCACCTTGTTTACAATTGAATACAAGTTCTTACTTAGAGCAAAACTTTCGTCTTAGTTAAAATTCTTTTACTCTAGTTTTATTTCAATGGCTTCCTTCATCATGTGGTCCAAATAGTCACTGGTGCGGCACAGGTGTTCTGTGCCATTGAAGTCAATCCTATGGTCATTGCAAATGTGTCTGTGTTTGTCTATGTGTAAAAGGTAAGGGTTGAGGAGGGGAATGGTGGGGGGGGGGGTGTAGTGGAGATTAAGATTGTATAACTTACTTCACTGGGGCATAATATGTGAAAAGCTCTAAAGTCATGAAAAATGTAGAAATGTATAATTTAGTCTGGCAGTCAAATGCTCTGAGATTGTTATATCTTGGTGATTTATAAATGAATTTTCAATGATGTATTAGGTAATAGTTGACAGTTTACATTTGCGACCGTGAAATAAATCATATATGTGGTCTGTAATAGCCTTATCAAAATATTAGCAAAACTAATGAATATTTAATGCTTATTAATTATAATTTAGTTTCTAAGTCAATTATACTTCCAATCTTTACATCATATTAGCAATATGTTTCGATTATTACTTAAAATGGGCAATTTCCTTCATGTTTGCCATCAACAGGTATTTTTCAATATGATTGGCTGCTTAGGCTATTTGATGTCATTATTGTAGCTGGACACTTGGGAATCCATTCAAATAACTGATGTCAGAGAAGTGTATGTCTGTACCACAGAAATCACATGTTCTTTTGGGGTAGGTTTCTTTAACATCAGTTGTGGTAGTACATGCAACATTAATGTGAACAATAATTGCATTTTATGGTTATCACCCTTTAAGGTTAACATCATTTGACTAACCGGTCCCAGAGCTGCAACTATTTTTAAAGAAAGCTCCAATGTATCAGACTACAAACAACCCTGAATAAACATCATTTCACACCTCATATTCATTTTACATTCTGCAAAGGACTTCATTAGAGGTAATGAGCCAGAGGCTGGTCATACTTTAAAATGGTGACCATCACTGTCTCACTACTCACACCAAATTCCAGGCGAATGTGCACCAGCTGTCTCTATGCTAATAGACTGGCATGGTAATGTAGCGGTTAGCATAGCGCTCTGCAGTGTTAGTGATCAGAAGCTTGGGGTTCAATTCCCACCGTGGTCTGTAAGAAGTTTGTAGGTTCTCCCCATGACTTCATGAGTTTTCGCCAAATGCTCTGGTTTCCTCCCTGTTAGATATGTGGGTTATGACAAAGGAAGAAAAAAGCTGGAGTTGCTTAGCACTTTTTATTAGGTGCGTCAACAATTAGCGAAAATAGTGAAAAGAAAACTGCCAATATTTACAAACAAGATATCTGCCAGAAAACACAACAATAGCTCCATCTTTATACTCTTTTCTGGTTGGCTGCCAGTGACTAGTAGCGTTCTGCAGGGGTCAGTGTTGGGACCACTTTTTTTTTAAACACTGTATATAAATAATTAAATGATGGAATAAACGGCTTTGTTGCCAAGTTTGCTGATGACATGAAGATTGGTGGAGGGGCAGGTAGTGTTGAGGAAACAGGTAGGATGCAGAAGGACTGAGACAGATTAGGAGAATGGGCAAGAAAATGGCAAATGAAATATAATGTTAGAAAATGCAATGGTCATGCTCTTTGGTAGTAGAAGTAAATGTGTGGACTTTTTCGAAATGACGAGAAAATCTAGGAATCTGAGATGCAGAGGGACTTGGAAGTCCTTGTGCAGAGCACCCTGAAGGTTAACTTGCAGGTTGAGTCAGTGGTGAGGAAGGCAAATGGCATGTAAGCATTCATTTCAAGAGGTCTACAGTACAAGAGCAAGGATGTGATGCTGAGGCTTTATAAAGCACTGGTGAGGCCTCACCTTGAGTATTGTGAACAGTTTTTGGCCCCTCATCTCAGAAAAGATATGCTGGTATTGGAGAGGGTCCAGAGGAAGTTCACAAGGATGATTACAGGAATAAACGGGTTATCATATGAGTAACGTTTGATGGCTCTGGGTCTGTGCTCACCAGAGTTCAGAAGGATGAGGGAGGATCTTATTGAAACCTTTCAAATGTTGAAAGGCCTAGACAGAATGGATGTGGAATGGATGCTTCCCATGGTGGGAGAATCTAGGACAAGAGGTCACAGCCTGAGGATAGATGGGCATCCTTTCAAAACAGAAATGCGGAGAAATTTCTTTAGCCAAGGGGTGGTGAATTTGTGAATTTGTTGCCACATGCAGCTATGGAGGCTGGGTCATTGGGCGTATTTAAGGCAGAGATTGATAGGTTCTTGATTGGACATGGCATCAAAGGTTACGGGGAGAAGGCCAGGAATTGGGATTGAGGAGGAGATAGAAAAAAAGGATTAACCATGATTGAATGGTGGAGCAGACTCGATGGGCCAGATGGTCTAATTCTGTTCCTATGTCTTATGGTCTCTTGTCAAGTGTGAACAACAGGCAGCTCCTTTCTCTCTCTCTGTGAAGGTGATGAGCTCCTTTTTATTCGGCACTTGGACATACCATCTTTAATTACCAACAGTTAACCTGATTTACAAAGTGATACGCCCCACAATGTAGTTACAATCCTATTACAAAATAAACAGAAGTATCTAAGTTCACTACAGTACACAAAGAAACAAACAACATACAAATTTATACATTCCCATTACTAAATAAATGGAATATTCCACAGTGTATGGTGCTAAAGACACCAGGAAGCCAACACCAGCGCATTAGCTTAGCTTTGGAGCCATTATGAGAATGTACCGGGGAAGACATTGAAGTACGCACGCTCAGAGCTATGACCGCAGAATGACAAGGCAATGTTTGTGCGTGTGCATGTGCAAGGATTGCATTTACCCAAGCGATACCCATCATATTTCCACAGTCCAATGGCAAACAGTTTAGGGTTAGTAGGTTGTGGGCATGTTATCTTGGTCCAGGGAGCATGGTGACACTTGAGGGCTCCCTCAGCACATCCTCAGACTGTTTGTAATTGATTCAAATGACACACTTCACTGTATGTTTCAATGTTTTAATGTACATGTGACAAATAAAGCTAATCTAATTTTTAATGTATGAATGTAAAAATGAAAAAAGGGAAGGATACGTTTAGCCTTCTGATTTTAACATCCCCTTAACTCTGGGTCAAAAATGTTAAATGCAAACTTCTGATGTAGTGTAAATACTTCAAACGTGATGGTCCTTGATCTGGACTCAGTCAAACAAAGTTCTTTGCTATTGTCCTTCCTTGGAATATTCAGATTGTAGTAACTGGTAGAAAGCCCCCAAAACCCTGTGTCTAATCAACAATCTTTACTAAAACTTCAAAAACTGCTGAAGCTGGAAATCCAAAGTAAAAATAAAGACAGATGATAGAAATAGAAGTGTTCAGTGGGTGTGTAGGAGAAACAGTTTTAATGATTCAGGTCACAAACCTTTCATCGGAGCTGAGAGAATGAGAAAACATTTGTTTTAAGCTGCACCAACAGGGAAAAGGTGTATAGGACAAACAAAGCATCTCTCCGGGCATGAGGCTAGAGTTGCTAAATTGAACCCAATGTTTATGGAATCACTTGGTTAAGAAATCCTGCTTTGTAATATAGTCATAGGATCCTTCGTGGTGACAGTTCTTTAAATGTTGTCCCTTCATAGACCTGCAGATTCAAAAGTTTACAGCTAAAACTATAAGTACTGTATGTTTCTTTATGGCTAAACACTGAAACTCCAGCAGTTGAAATTTGTCCAGGAATAACTTACTCCAACCAGCTGTGCTACTGGCCCAAATCCCAGCACCTGTTCTGCAGACTATTGCAATCAGTGCAGAACCCAAGCCTCACAATTTGTTTCCTATTACTGGTATAGATTTGCACGCACATGGAAGGCTGGGTATACCAAGATCAGATATAGAATAAAAACTCATTCTGTTCTGAATCTGAATCAAGAGCAATCTCGGGAGAGCCCAATTCAGAATCAGGTTTATTATCACTGACATACATCGTGAAATATGCAACAGCAGTACAGTGCTAGATGTAAAACTTACCATCATTTACAAAAATAAGTAAAAAATACAAATAATGAGGTAGGGTTCAGTGATACATGCACCATTCTGAAATCTGATGGTACAGAGACTAAGAGTATGAGTTTCTATACTCAGGATGATGACTTATGTCTCAATCTGAATTTCAAACACATGTTGATTTTTTTTTCCTTTCTATTTTTGTAGCCGCTGGGAAAGCCATTTTAACTGTGTAGACCTCTTGAGCACAGTGACTGGATGTGGTGAGGCTCTAAAATTATAAGTTTGGAACTGGCAGCACTTTGACTGAAGTGGTACCTTGTTCCTCTTCTATCAGCTTGCTGGAGGGATAGTTCTCTCTGAACTGCTCTGTATGATTGACAGCATCTGCCCTTTCAGAATCCTCACTTATTATCATCCAAAGACACAACTTATTCTTCTAGTCAAAGCAGCAGTTTTTTTTTTAGTGGCTCACTCCTTCATTTTTGTGGATTGTTTACATATTCATGAAGTGATTCCTGTGCTTTGGAGAAACCAAGGATAGTTTGGGTGACCACTTCCGTTCAGTCCTCAGTGATTCTGAGCTACCAACTGCATTTGGCTTTAGCTACCTTTCCTACTTCCACTCCAATCTCTCCCATTTTGGCCTCCTACACTGTTTGTCAAAATGAAATGTAATGCATCTTCTGATTAAGCATACTACAATGATTTGATCATGACATTAAATCCAACAGTTCTGAATTGAATTGAATTTCAGGTAAACAGTTATTCCTGTCTTATATGTCATATTTTTTGTGTTAGTTCAAAGTTTAAAGCAAAAATTTAAACATCGAACTAACACTAAGAATATGCGATATACGAGGGGTGATTGATAAGTTTGTGGCCTAAGGTACAAGGAGTCAATTTTAGAAACCTAGCACATTTATTTTTCAACATAGCCCGCTCCTACATTTACACACTTAGTCCAGCGGTCATGGAGCATACGGATCCCTTCTTTGTAGAAGTCAGTGTCTTGGACCTCCAGAAGTGGTCCACAGCGGGGGTGATTGATAGGTTTGTGGCCTAAGGTAGAAGGAGATGAGTTATTAACTTCAAACTTTCTGCATAATCACTCAAAGAGTTGAACTGCACATGCATGTAATAAGAGCTGTATAACTCATCTCCTTCTACCGTAGGCTATGAGCTTATCAATCACACCTGCTGTGGACACTTTCTGGAGGTCCAAGATGTTGACTTCTACAAAGAAAGATTCGTATGCTCCATGACCGCTGGACTAAGTGTGTAAATATAGGAGGGGACCATGTTGAAAAATAAATGTGCTAGGTTTTCTAAAATTGACTCCTTCTACCTTAGGCCACAAATTTATCAATCACCCCTAATAAAACAGGAATAACTGTTCACCTGAAATTGTTAGGCTGGTAATTTCAGATTTCATTCACCTTCTCCTATTTGCATGTGCTTCAGACACATCTTTTGCTATCCATTAACTTAACCATCCTCTTTCAGCTGACACCATCACAACTTGTGTCATTCATTCTCAACTGGTCTCCCATCTATCACAACCCTTCTATTTCCCTCTCTTACCTCTCCTCCTTTCTCTTCAATGCAGAACTACATTTATTTCTAACTTCCCCCAGTCTATTGATTTTCCATTTTTCTGAAGTACAAACTTTAGCTGAGCATAAAGTAGATATGGCTCAACCTGTACAACTTGGCAATGTGTCTTCCAGCTTTCTTTTAATTTAGATATTGCCTATATTTCCAGCATATTCTGTGTGAACTTTATAGTGCAAATGTTGATTTAAAAAAATCTCACAGAGGTAATTACTTCTTCTCTATGTAGACATCATTTGATTCATTCCCATTAAGTACTTAAATTTTTGGCAATGGTCTCTTTTAGCATATTATTTGTTTAAATCTAGCAGACTCACCCAAGCTGGTGATCATTTGTTTAGGAAATGATGTTTTGAAAGTTAGTGGCAGAATGGATCAGGAACTTTATTTTGGAATGGTGCAAACAGTCAAGATAATGCGTGCCTAATGTAGTGCTGGCTTAAGATCAGCATAAATCAGACACTTGGAAAATAAATGACATAATTACACTGAACTGTTTAACAAAAATCAACACTTAGATATTTCCGCCCGTACTTTAGTCATGTGTAATTATAGGTAAAGCAAAGAGCAGGGAAAATTCTGTAACTAACATACATACATGCATGCATGCAGAGAAAGCATTACTGTGAGAGGATATCTCCTCATTTCCTACTGATGGGCTACTTGAATCTGCTCCACTGAGATAAGAGATAATGACATAGATTAATTATATAGGCAACAGTTCACACAATTAGAGTGCAATTCCCAGCAAAGAGAAAGAAAGAAACTGAGAGAAATTAAAAACAACTTAATCAAAGTCAGTTCTTGAAAAATACATCTGGTTTACTCTGGTCTGAACAGCCAGGGCAAAGTTTAATCAAAGGTTATTAGCAGGAGATTAGCCTGAGCCAGTATTAGATTGAGATTCATTTATTCATCACATCTACACTCAAATACACTCAAATTCTCAAATATACACTCAATGGCTACTTTGTTAGGTACACCTGTATGCCTGCTCACCCATGCAAATATCTAATAAGCTACTCATGTGGCAGCAACTCAATGTACAAAAACATGCAGACTTTGTCAAGAGGCTCAGTTGTTGTTCAGACCAAATATCAGAATAGGGAAGAAATGCATTCTAAATTATTTTGACTGTATGATTGTTGGTACATGGTTGAGTATCTCAGGAACTGCTGATCTCCTGTGATTTTCTTGCACAACAGTCTCTCGGATTTACAGAGAATGGTGGGAAAAGCAAAACAACATCCAAAGGATGTCACTTCTGTGGGTGAAAATTCCGTGTTAATGAGAGAGGTAGGAGGAGAATGGCCAGAGTGGTTCAAGTTGACAGGAGAGTGACAGTAACTCAAATAACCACACATTCAACGGT
Source organism: Hemitrygon akajei (assembly GCF_048418815.1). Classification (NCBI taxonomy): domain Eukaryota; kingdom Metazoa; phylum Chordata; class Chondrichthyes; order Myliobatiformes; family Dasyatidae; genus Hemitrygon; species Hemitrygon akajei. Next base: position 31,800,972 of record NC_133133.1, read on the forward strand.
GCTGTGCGGAAGAGTATCAGAAGAAGATGCACAATATATCGAACCTTGAAGTGGATAGACTACAGCAACAGAAGACTATACTGGGTTCCACTCCTGTGCCTAATAAAGTGGCCACTAACAGTATGTAGTCTATTCATAAATAATTCAAATATTTACAGTAGTACATTATCATTCATAGGAAGGACATGAAAGTGTTTAATATATTTAATTAATTATTTACAGAACTCGAATACAAAATTCATAACATGTCGGTGTAACATAAGAGTTGTTTTGCATCATCTCACAGTTCAATGGCTATGGCCTTCCCTCTTTTTCTCCCCAGTGGCTGCACCAATCATGCAGTCCTTAGGATGTGTCAGTCTACAACACTTGGTTGTTGAGAGCTCTTTGCACTGGCAGACCAGCCCACATCCTGTAGATCAAAGAGGCAGACCAGCACAAAGAATATCTAAGAAGGAGATATGGGAATCAATGGTTTCTGATGTTCAAAGTTTAACCTCGAACTCCCACTTGCCTCAAAAAAAAGTTTGATTGGTATGTTAGGGTTGTTTTTCTTTGTCTTTCAGTACATCTCTGCAGAAAGTTATACCACACTTGGACCATGCAATTGCTCCTCAAAATTTATATTTGTAATAAGGCTCCCACCCAATTTCCATGATTACCTATTAAATTCCTCCTCAATCAAAGAATGCCAAGACACATAAGATTAACTTCCACAATAACCAAATGAGGAAGTGAGCAGCTGAGGGGATTTCTGTGTTTAAAAGCAAGATTTGGTGGTAGTGAGCCCCTAGTTATCTGCATTCACGATTTTGGTGACAGATTAAGTTAATTAACTCAAAATCTTTGTGCTAACTGATCTGGTATGCATCTCCCCACTGGGGTTTTCTTATTTCTAACTTCCTAACTGCAGCAAAGATAAATGTTTGTGTTGATGTGGATATTGGGTCAATAGAAAATCAGGTTTGCTCTAATGCTTTATATGTCTAATATCCAAGGCTTAGTATTTTTGAACAATGTTTTAAGAATGCCAATTGGCCAGGTACTGGAGGGCTGCTAAATTTTGTGTTGAAGAATCAGTGCCTTCATGATAGGAGAGCATGAAAAAAAAAGTGAGGAAACTGAATATTCTCAAAAAAACTGACATTGCCTTTTACTGATGTTGTTTTGTGAAATAAAGAATGAAGAATCCTACCTTAATGATTCTACCTTAAAGATTGCAATGGCCAGATTTTAACTTCCTTTTCTGCACAGATGCACTTATTAATACTTACCAGTCCCTCCAGAATCCTTATTTCTCATTAAGGTGGAACAACTGTTCAATCTTGCTTTTAAACACAGAAAACTCCCTCAGCTGCTCACTTCCTCCATTGGTTATTGTGCAAGTTGATCTTATGTGTCTTGGCATTCCATTGAGCTTATTTTTCTTTAGGTTGTGGCAATATATTTAGCCTGCTTAAGATTGCATTCAACCAGTCACAAAGACCATCTGACACCAGCTGTTTTATACAAAGAAAATGGTGCCAGCAAGCAAAGCTTCCTGAGGTAACGTCCTCAAGATGGCTCACAAAGCTATTCCTTTCACTTCTTTTACAGCTTCTTTTTATTTCAGATACGCTTCTATTACTGTTAGAACCTGCAAACTACACTCTGACAGTGTGAGTTTGGGTGACCTGCTGCTTTGTTGTCTCTGAGAGTTCCATGAGACTGACACCAAAGCCAGCGCCATGGCGGCTAGGAAGCATGGAGATGGGGCCTGGAGATCGACTGCATCTCTCGCCAATCTTGCCAATTAAAGCACTGAAGAAGGTTGAAATCATCAAGGTAAGTGTGGAAGATGAGCGACTGTCTTACCAGCTTCTCGCTCACTGCAGCTGGAGGATGGTGTCTGTGGTCTCTCGCTCTCGCACTTGCAGCTCTTGAGGGGAGGTTCTTGTGTTCAAAGTGATCTCTCTCTCCCTCCGTGCCGGTGTTGGAGCCAGGTTTAATGGATGCAGACTGTAGATTTGGTTTACAATTTGTTCTAGTTTGTACTTCTAGTTCTGATGGCTTTTTTTTGTTTCTACTTTTGGAAGAAATTTGAATTGGGGTGGCCTACAGATAATGAACATTGAGCTACACTCTACTGAAATATGCCTTTTGTTTTATATTCCGTGTTTTCACTTTTCTTGTTGCTGTTTGCACATGGGGGGGGGGGTTGAGGTTTGATCTTTTTCTTTGAATGGTTTGGTTCCATGGTTTTCTTTGTTTAATGACTGTGGGGAAGACAAATCTCAGGGTTGTATACTGCATACATACTTTGATAATAAATGTACTTTGAATCTTTGAATATTGCACCTATTTATTTTGTAACCCAACACCTATTAGCTCAGCTAGGGTAAATTTTGCCCATAGCCTCCTCTGCAGCCAACTTGAGGCTAGATGCAGGTTAGAGGAAAAACACCACAAATTCTCTCTTGGTAGCTTCCAACCTGATGGTATCAACATTGATTTGTCAGGCTTCTTTTCTCCACCTGCCGTCCCCTATTCCTCTGGCCTCCCTGCCCCTTCTCTTTCCCCCACTCTTGTCCCTCTTGTTCTCCACCTCTTCTCTTTATTCCATTATCTACCGTCCTCTCCTATCAGATTCCATCATGTTCAGCCCCTTGCATCTTCCACCTATCATCACCAAGCTTCTCATTTTATTCCCACTCGCACCCTCCCCACTGACACATCTTCCCCCTCTCACCTGGATTAACCTATCACCCATCAGGTCATTTTGGTCCTTTTCCCCAGTCTTTTATTCTGGCTTCAGCCCTCTTTCCTCCCTGTCCTGATAAAGCTCTCCACCTGAAACATCTACTGTTCTGTGTTTCTCTCCGTAGATGTTGCCTGACCTGCAGAGTTCCTCTGATATTTTGTATATGTTGTTCCTGATTTTGAGCATCTGCAGAATCCCTTGTGTTTCCATGGTAAATTCCTTCCCACTACATTAAATTCTAAGTTTTCAGGTTTTTATTTGCAACCCATTTTATCTTTTGGTATTTGTGCAGGATTATTCTCTTTCAGATGGTTGTTTGTGAATTTTTGATGATTAATGTATTATAACCATAGCACAAAAACAGTGAAATGGGACTTTCACTGTAAATGGCTGAGTAAGAAATATAAAAAGCTTGATGCTGTACAAACTGAACATGGTTTCTCATTGTGAGCTGAAATATTACCGGTAACTGTTTTTCTTTCCCACTGATGCTGCCTGAATGTTACAGAGTATTTGCAACATTCTTTGTTTTATTTTAAATATCTGTGTCTTCATTTATTTCCATCTGTCTTTTTATTTATCACGATCTTCTGAATATCAGCTTGGCGATGAATAAACAGGAAAGTCTATAGGGGAAGATGAAAGCCAACAATTAAGTTCAATTAAGCTTTTTTCCCCAGATTCAATAGATGATCTGCTATTGCCCTCTTACAATCTTTCCCTCTTTCGTTATGTGCCATGTCATATGACATGGGCAATCGTGGTCTCTGATCATGGCCTGTTTGGTATGGGTGACCTACCAAGAATCAAAGCACAAGGCCCTGACTCCAGCCAACATAGTTCTCTGGGTTATTGAGGCATGTAAGCCTCCAAACCCTATGGCAAGGTTGTGGTCCTCTTGGAGGATTTGACCTTAGACACCACCTTTATGCCTATTAGAATATCACTCACCAATGAAATGGAAAATTGGACAAGACATTGCCGATACTTAGAAGTGAACTTTGCTATCCATGTTAATATGTACTCACCATGTTGTACTTGATGTTTAAAGTTCATGGCTATTTTGATATTTAGAAGTAAAATAAATAAAATAAGCAGCATATCTTCTTTGCCATTTGTTCTCCATGCACATGAAAAGCTTGGAATTTTCCCTGCTCTGTCTAATTACAGTGCACATCATTGATTCTGTGACTTCCTTTGTGAATTGAAGTCATAAATCTCTTTCTAATGAGCGAGCAATCAGATTAGTGGTAAGCTTTCTAATGAGAGCTCCAAAAAATTTCCCCTGGTTTCTTTTCCTAATATTGAAACATCACAGAAATTTAAAAATGAATAGATTGTTCGAGAAAAGGATTGATGAAATTCAGTTTTGAATAATTTCAGTCCAAAACATGAAATAATTATTTTTGTTTTCAATCTTACATGATTCATTGGGCATTTCTAGCATTATGTATTTTAATAAAAATAGTTCAATGAATATGAGCGATCATAGATTTTGATTAGAGTGATGTTCATTTCTCACAATCTTCAGTTCCTCTTGCTACAGTCATCTATTGATCGATAGTGATGTGAGGAACATTCTCTCTTAACTGACTTAAAATCTTTAACAGGGCAAAGATTACATTAAGTGAAAGGTTTGAATTTTTTGAGGAGGTGACAAAACAACTTGGTGAGGGTAGAGTGGTGGATGTAATGTATATTTATTTTAGCAAGAATGATTGGTTAGGTTCCCTATGATAGGCTTATCCAGAAAGTCATGGAGCATGGGATCCAAGGGGACTTGCCTGAGCAGATTTGGACTTGCCTTGCCCATGTAATGCCCTGGTTCACATTTTTACTGCTATGCTGTAGGTACTTCATTTAACAGTTTGTAAGAGCAGTCTGTTCTGCTTTCAGCTTGCTTGGGTTATTGTTGAAGATGAGGGATGATGAGGAATGTGTGTCATTCAATTAGGATGGTGGAACTGGGAGATGGTTCAAGAGAACACGAGGGGAGAGTTTTCGTGAGGGATGCTGAGGTTGGTCTTGGGTTTTTTTTATTCAGCAGGGGATGAAGAGAGAAGATACTGGAGAGAACCAGTTGTAGGATTCGACCCGATGGATGACTGGGATTCGATGGAGCCAGGTACTGAGATCGACTAAGGATCGGCGAAGTGTTGAGCTCCAACTAGTGCACATTTGACTGTTTAATTAAAATGGACCCCTTTTTTTTCTTTACTAATCCTTTAGTTCAGTTAAGATTCATAAACATAATTCCATTTATTGTATGCAGTGTGCTGTCTGTTATCTCGTGACACTAATCTGTAGCAGGGTAGCAAATTACACAGCATCCACACAAACTGGAGTTTGGTGGGACCAAAGTGATCCTTCCCTAGACTTACATAGCCAAGGAAACCACCCACAAAAGCAGAAAGTATTAGCAGGTGGATTGTATGCTGCCTGGAATTCGATGACTAGAGGTGTTCTGGGGCCCCTGCTCTTTGTGATTTTTATAAGTGACTTGGCTGAGGAAATGGAGGCATCAGTTAGTAACTCTGTAGATGACACACAGGTTGGAGGTGTTGTGGATAGTGTAGAAGGTTGGTTTAGATTACAACTGGATATAGATAGAATACACAGTTGGGCAGAGAAGTGGCAGAAGGTAACAGTGTAGATAAACCAGCTCCTCACTCCCCCAAAGCTGTCTGCCCTAATTCTTTGGAAGGAACATCTAAAATCTTTGCTGTGTCACTCCATATGAGAGGAGAGACAGGTTGAAGAAGAGGTTCCAATGTTGTTTCTGATTGTTATTAATTATGCTTATCTTATTTGGTCTTCGAAATTCTTGCCTACTCTTATATAGTGAGAACTCTGGTTAATCCTCATAGGGAATACTTAGCTTAGTTTCCTTTGTGGGTCAAGAATCCCACCTGGTTTGTGTATAAGCGCAGACTTTCCTTCCTTGCACAGTCAGAATTTATAACACCGTTTTCCACACAGTTTGTATATCAGCTGGAATCATGTGAGATGTTAACATAATGCAAAGCCCGCAGATCAAATCTAGGCTGTTGAACGTTGCTCTCTGGAGCTCTGAACTAGCCATTACTCTGAATGAATAATACAGGATAGCACCAGAGCATGGTGAGTCTTTGTGCAATTACTTCAGCAGATATACTTATTACATTGATTATAATAGTTCTGCTCTTTAAAATCTCAATTCAAAGGCTCATCAAGGCCCTTGGCCCTTGTCCCTTATTTCTGCTAACTGACAGCACCTGCTCCATAGCTGTAAGATGATATTCTACATTCTGAAGAAGGGTCTTGACCCAAAATGTCAACTGTTTATTCACTTCCATAGATGCTGCCTGACCTGCTGAGTTCCACCAGCATTTTGTGTGTTTTGTCTTCTACATGCTGGATTTCTTTCTTTTTGATCTTCTTGACCAGTCTGGAAACAAAAGCTTTTCACTGTAACTTTGCACATGTGACAATAATAAATCAATTGGCAATGTCCAGTTACCAGATTGTCATTTGTTGCTAAGGAATGACGCTGCAGCACAAATGAAGCACAAATGCAAACATCATTTCTCCCTTGCAACTTTGAACAATGCACAGGAAAGTGGTAGAATACTGTGTTGACATCTAAAGGTGCTTATATATTAAAGGAACCAAGACTTAATAAATCCTACTAAATTCCAGGAATAAATAGACAAGCACCTTTCATGCTAGAGGTTATTTTAAAGTGCTTGTTGATCATGCAAATGTTTTTTGATGAGCAGTTATTATCATAGACAAAACATCATTCGGAACAAGAAGGCAGTGGGAGAGCACCTAAGGATTTCCAGCGGGAAGACATTTTGAGTTCTCGGGGGAAGAGAGAGGCCAGACTGCACAGGCGCGTGACATCCGCCTGTCGAGTGAGAACAGTTTAAAAAGGGCAAGGAATCTGCAGAAGTTTATGATTGGGAACAAGAAGGCAGCGGGAGAGAACCTAAGGATTTCCAGCGGGAAGACATTTTGAGTTCTTGGGGGAAGAGAGAGGCCAGACTGCGCAGGCGCGTGACGTCAGCCAGTTGAGCACAAACAGTTTAAAAAGAAGGCAGCCATATCCAGCGGGCAGCGTTGGGAGCAGGCAGCAGAGTGAGAGCCAGCAGAGTGAAAGGGCTTTGGCTCCACGGGCTTTGGCGGTAACGGGACGAGGTGAGGCAGTTGTTGATTGCAAAAGGAGGTAGTATGTGTGTGAGGCCAGTTTTCTGTGGTCGGTGTCAGATGTGGGAGGTCCTGGAGTCTCCCGACGTCCTGGATAGCCACATCTGCACCTGGTGCACTAAGATGCAACTCCTAAGGGACCGTGTTAGGGAACAGGAGATGCAGCTCGATGACCTTCGGGAAAGTGAGATGGTGATAGAGAGGAATTACAGGCAGGTGGTCCCACTGGGGCCATGGGGGACAGAGAAATGGGTCACAGTCAGGAGAGGGAAGGGGAAGAGTCCGGTACTAGAGAGTACCCCTGTGGCTGTACCCCTTGACAATAAGTACTCCTGTTTGAGTACTGTTGGGGGAGACAACCTACCTGGGGGAAGCGACAGTGGCCTTGCCTCTTGCACAGAGTCTAGCCCTGTGGCTCAGAAGGGTAGGGAAAGGAAGAGGAAGGCAGTAGTGATGGGAGACTCTATAGTCAGGGGGTCAGACAGGCGATTACTGTGGACGCGGGAAAGAAACTCGGATGGTAGTTTGCCTCCCAGGTGCCAGGGTCCGGGACGTTTTTGATCGCGCTCAAGATATCCTGCGGTGGGAGGGAGGACAGCCAGAGGTCGTGGTACATATTGGCACCAATGACATAGGTAGGAAAAGGGAAGAGGTCCTGAAAGAAGACTACAGGGAGTTAGGAAGGAAGTTGAAAAGCAGGACCTCAAAGATAGTAATATCGGGATTACTGCCTGTGCCATGCGACAGTGAGAATAGGAATAGAGTGAGGTGGAGGATAAATGCATGGCTGAGGGATTGGAGCATGGGGCAGGGATTCAGATTTCTTGATCATTGGGACCTCTTTTGGGGCGGGTGTGACCTGTACAAAAAGGACAGGTTGCACTTGAATCCCAGGGGGACCAATATCCTGGTGGGAAGGTTTGATAGAGCTGTTGGGGAGGGTTTAAACTAGTTTGGCAGGGGGGTGGGCATCAGAATGTGAGTGCAGGGATTAAGGTAGAAGGACAAGGGCATGATGCTAAGAGTTCTGAGTTGATGAGGAAGGACAGGCAGGGGACAGAACATAATTGTAGCCAGTTAAAGGGGTTGAAATGTGTCTATTTCAATGCTAGGAGTATTAGGAACAAGGAGGATCAACTTAGAGCATGGATTAGTACGTGGAACTATGATAACCATATAACCATATAACAATTACAACACGGAAACAGGCCATCTCGGCCCTTCTCGTCCTTGCCGACTGCTTATTCTCACCTAGTCCCACCGACCTGCACTCAGCCCATAACTCTCTATTCCTTTCCTGTCCATATACCTATCCAATTTTACTTTAAATGACAATACCGAACCTGCCTCTACCATTTCTACTGGAAGCTCGTTCCACACAGCTACCACTTTCTGAGTAAAGAAATTCCCCCTCGTGTTATCCTTAAACTTTTGCCCCCTAACTCTCAACTGATATCCTCTTGTTTGAATCTCCCTTACTCTCAATGGAAAAAGCCTATCTACGTCAACTCTATCTATCCCCCTCATAATTTTAAATACCTCTATCAAGTCCCCCCTCAGCCTTCTATGCTCCAAATAATAAAGACCTAACTTGTTCAACCTTTCTCTGTAACTTAGGTGCTGAAACCCAGGTAACATTCTAGTAAATCTCCTCTGCACTCTCTCTATTTTGTTGACATCTTTCCTATAATTCAGTGACCAGAACTGTACACAATACTCCAAATCTGGCCTCACCAATGCCTTGTACAATTTTAACATTATATCCCAACTCCTATACTCAATGCTCTGATTTATAAAGGCCAGCATACCAAAAGCTTTCTTTACCACCCTATCCACATGAGATTCCATCTTCAGGGAACTATGCACTATTATTCCTAGATCACTTTGTTCTACTGCATTCCTCAATGCCCTACCATTTACCATGTATGTCCTATTTGGATTATTCCTACCAAAATGTAGCACCTCACACTTATCAGCATTAAATTCCATCTGCTATCGTTCAGCCCACTCTTCTAACTGGCCTAAATCTCTCTGCAAACTTTGAAAACCTACTTCATTATCCACAATGCCACCTACCTTAGTATCATCTGCATACTTACTAATCCAATTTACCACCCCATCATCCAGATCATTAATGTATATGACAAACAACATTGGACCCAGTACAGATCCCTGAGGCACACCACTAGTCACCGGCCTCCAACCTGACAAACAGTTATCCACCACTACTCTCTGGCATCTCCCATCCAGCCACTGTTGAATCTATTTTACTACTTTGATATTAATACCTAACGATTGAACCTTCCTAACTAACCTTCCATGCGGGTTAGTTAGTTACGATGTTGTGGCCGTTACTGAAACTTGGTTGGAGGAAGGGCAGGATTAGATGATGCAGGTCCCGGGGTTCAGGTTTTTTAAAAGGAATAGGATGGGAGGTAGAAAAGAGGGGGGATGTGGCATTGCTGGTCAGGGATAGTATCACGGCTATAGAAAGGGAGGTCGCTGCAGAAGGAGTGTCCACAGAGTCAGTCTGGGTGGAAGTCAGAAATAGGAAGGGATCAATCACTGTGCTGGGAGTAGACTATAGGCCCCCAAAAAGCCCTCAGGACCCCTGCTATTTGTGATTTTTATAAATGACCTGGATGTAGAGGTGGAAGGATGGGTGAGTAAGTTTGCGGATGACACAAAGATTGGAGGAGTTGTGGATGGAGCTGTAGGTTGTCAAAGGTTACAAGAGGATATAGACAGGCTGCAGAGTTGGGCAGAAAAATGGCAGATGGAGTTCAATCTGGACAAGTGTGAGGTGATGCATTTTGAAGCACAAACCAGAAGACTGAGTACAGGATTAATGGTCAGTTACTTAAGAGTGTGGATGAACAAAGGGACCTTGGGGTTCAAATCCATACATCCCTCAAGGTCGCTGCACTGGTTGATAGAGTAGTTAAGAAGGCCTATGGGATGCTAGGCTTCATTAACAGGCGGATTGAGTTCAAGAGTAGAGAGGTCATGTTGCAACTCTACAAATCTCTGGTGAGACCGCACTTAGAGTATTGTGTTCAATTCTGGTCACCTCATTATAGGAAGGATGTGGAAGCTATGGAGAGGGTGCAGAGGAGATTTACCAGGATGTTGCCTGGTTTGGAGAACAAGTCATATGAAGCAAGGTTAGCAGAGCTGGGACATTTTTCTTTGGATCGTAGAAGAATGAGAGGGGACTTGATAGAGGTCTACAAGATTATGAGAGGCATAGATAGGGTGAATAGTCAGTACCTGTTTCCTGGGGCACCAATAACAAATACCAGAGGGCATAGGTACAAATTAAGGGAGGGAAGTTTAGGGGAGACATCAGGGGTAAGGTTTTTACACAGAGAGTTGTGAGTGCCTGGAATGACTTGACAGGGATGGTGGTGGAGGCTAAAACATTAGGGGTATTTAAGAGCCTCTTGGACAGACACATGGATGAAAGAAAAATGGAGGGTTATGGGGTAGTGTGAGTTTAGTACTTTTTTTTAAGGATTATATAGGTCGGCACAACATGGAGGGCTGAAGGGCCTGTACTGTGCTGTAGTGTTCTATGGTTCTAAGGAAACATGTTAGTGAATTTATGTGCAGTTTCCTTTGAGGAGATGTAGTTGGGATATGGCTGGTAATCATGGCCGTGGGCTTCTGCACAGATCTCCTCCCCTGTCAGCTTTGCAGATTGTGCTGAGAAGCTGTTAACTTTGTGCTGGAAACAGTCTGCAGGTCAGGTAGCATCTGTAGCAAGAGGAACAGAGTTAATGCTTTGGGTTCATTGTCTTTCATCAGACATTTTCTACTTCCCAGTACTTTTCCCTGTACTGAGACAGGTTATCAAACTGAAATGTTTGCTCTGTTTCCCTCTCCACCACTATATTGATATTGTTTGGGGTGGTAAGGGGTTATCTCCTTCTGTTAGCTCATTCTTCCAACTCTCACCTAGCCAGATTGGATGAGAGGGAGCAGGTAATCAGTGGAGGTAGCTGATGCTAGTGGAATTACTTATTTTTGCACATTTCCATCAGAATTTTATATCTAGACTGTACTTTGAACAAAATCTTACTTTACTATTGCTATCAGAGTCAGCTTCAATTTACAAGTGGTTGTTCTCTCGCACATTCAGAATCGAAAGCAGAAGTAGGAAATTTGTTGTTTTTGTGGTAGCAGTGCAAGGCATGACGTTAAGAAAGGTTGATAGGAAAGGATCCTGTGAGTGGCAGTTTCATGCCATATTGGCCTTGACATCATAACGTTGATTAACGCTGGACTCTAGACATCTCTTCCCATATGACAAAATGCATTTCTAATGAACTTTTTTGGAAAAAAAGGACTGGGAGATACCAGTAAAACTGTGAATCCAGCAGCCCCTCTGTTGGCAAAAGTATGTTCAAATTTTCAGGTTGAAACCTTGTGTCAGGACTGAGAGTGTAGAGGGAAGGATAAGGCAGAGGATGATTGGTGGAAAATCAGATGAGGAGGAGAGATGATGGGCAGATGGAACCAAGTGGGGGAAAGAAAAGTGAAAGGCGCATCGAATGGAAGATATGATTGAAAATGTGATTCTGTCGCCATTGGCAAAAATGACAAAGGATAATATGCCGGATATGGAGGCTGTAGAGTGAAAGGTGGGGACCATGGGAGCCGATCAAACTTGGTAAATCAAGTGTACATCTAGAAACCTATGTGCTGTGAGAGTCTCTGCCTCCTGCACCCAATTCAGATAGGGCATTCTGGATTCCAACCATCCTCTCGGTCAAAAAAACAACTCCTCAGATTCTCTCCTAAGCTTAGCCTAGCCAGTCTATCCTCAAAAAAAGGAAATGTTCCATCCCTGGCAACATATTGGTGAATCTTCTTTGCCCCTTATCCAGTGCAATCACATTCTTCCAATAGTGGGGTGACTAGAACTAAATGCAGTACTTCAGCTGTGAAAAATCTTCTTACCTTTATATCTAATTCTTAATATCAAGAGACATATTGGAAAATTACTGAAGGAAATAAAACAAACTCCAGGGCTGATTGAACTTGGATGAAGACATTTTGAATTATGAGTACAATATTTTCGCAGATGAACAGATGCTGAGTAAATTTTCACTTATGTATAGGTCCAGTTTTATTTCAGCACTATTTTAGCAAACACATTAACAGATTTATATCAATTTTTGTTGTATTACTTTAAAGCTGATGTTAAAATAAATTCCTTCCTGTATTTGAATAGGACAAATGTTTCAAATGAATGTGTTTCTGAGTAATTTTGAGCATGGTTTGCAAAGCAAATTGGACCCATTAACTTTGCTTGGAGTAGAATTTTGGCTCTGTGTGAGTCTGTAAAATGAATTAGCAGCATGTTACATCACTCACAATTTTAACTGCAATATTGTCCCCTGTATTTCATCAGCATTGTTATTTGTGAACATATCAAAGATAGGGGATTCAATTTGTGCTTAGCTCTTAAATCACTGAGTAACCAAAATGTAGTTCAGATGGAGGTGGCACACACAGTTGGTTTTTAAGCACACGTAGGAATGTAGCATATGTTTCAGTGTTCTGCCACTGTGCATCAAATGGCAAATTCCGCTTCTTGTCATTGATCTTCAACTCACATTGACGTACACAGAGAAAAACTGACTGCATACAAAGGAAAATAAGTAAAGAAAGAGATGATTCCAGTTGTTGATAACTAGACTACAATTACAATAATTATCAGGAGTAGAATTACCAGCAGGCTATAGCCAGATGGATAAAGTAACCAATGCATTGTTCTCTCCCAGGGCCAAGAACTAATCACACTCAGCTAGCTTTGTTGATCACCTGCCCAGCACCAGTCTCCCAATACAGACAGTCCGTTCTGAGATCTATCATGAGCTTGCCATTGGGACAAATGAAAAGATCCAAGGATCTGTCTGGATGCATGATGGCTTGGTACGGGTAATTGCTGTATAGGTGACTGAAAGAAACTGCAGAGATTTGTGGACACAGCTCAGCACATCACGCAAGCCAGGCTCCTCTCAATGGATTCTGACTATACTTCTCACTGCTGCAGTAAAGCAGCAAGCATAATCAAAGACCCGACACCCCAGACATTCTCTCTTCTCCCCTTTCCCAGGCGCAGAGGAAACCAGAGCCTGAAAGCACGAACCAGCAGGCTTAAGGACAGCTTCTACTGCACTGTTATCAAACCCTTGAATGGAATTCTTGTACGATCATATGGATTCTTGGCCTCACAATCTACTGTTTTACAATCTTCCACTTTATTGTTTACTTCTGCAATTTTTGGGTAGCCTTTATATTTTATTCTGTGATTGTTTTACTTTGTTCTGGCTCAATGCACTGTGAAATGATTGATCTGTGTAAGTAGTATGCAACACAAGCTTTTCACTGTATCTTGGTACATGTGACTATAACAAACAAATACAAATATCAATACCCAGCTGTGCTCAAAACATCCTTCAAAAAATGAAAGAACCCCACTAATATTTGGCAGTCAATGGTCCACAATTGCTTCAAGTGGAGATAGAATGTTCACAACAATGTTGAAAATCTGAGGCTCACGCATCAGGAGTACACAGGAACACTGTATAAGCAGCAGAAGAAGTCCACCTCTTCACAACTCGCCCTGCCTGCCCATCATTACTGCTTGCCCCAGTTGTGTGAGAGGCTGCAGATCCCACATTGAGTTCATTGGTCACCTCAGAGTCCAGAAACCAGAATGCCAACTGATTATCTTCAATCCTGAAAGACTGAGTAAGAAGAAAACTATATTATAAACTGTTAATGTTCTATTTTATGAAGTGAAGTATATTAGATAATGTATCTTGAGTGGAAAGGGTAATTATCAAACGTAATTCTACTTTCATCATATCATTCCCCAGCTTAGTCTGCTGATGTTACAAGGGAAGATGTTAACTATAATTACTTGTTATTCACTAAAACCTCACCATAAACATTAAGGGAGTGTACATTACTCAATCACCAAATGTTGTAGGTAACTTGTTCCTTATATTGGCAAATTAAACACATATTACATTTTCCACCCAAGCTGTTAATTTTCTTTACTAGCCCAGTGGGTTTCTAATGCTCAGCTAAAATTTTCTAACATTAAAATAAAGATTATCTTAATCATTATAGCTAAATTCCACACAGAGGAGCACATTCTACAATAGGTCATCAGAAAGCTTAAACTTCTTATTTTAGAGAAACATATTTTCCAAAGTAAAGCAAATTGATTCTTTGATGATATAATTTGGCAGATATTGAAAATCCGAAACAAAAAGAGAACATGCATTTAAAGTGTGAAGGGGTAAGTTGCAAGGAGAGTGGTAGGTGTCTGGAATGAGCTGTCTGAGGTGGTGGTAGAGACAAATATAAAGAGTTATTCAAGAGTCTCTTAGATAGGCAGTTGAATGTTCAGGAAACGTAAGGATATGATCATCGTTTAGGTAGAGAGGACTGGTTTAGTTGGGCATTTGATTACTAATTTAATTAGCTTGGCATAACTTTGATGCTGAAGGGCCTGTTCTTGTTTTGTTCTTGTTTATGTTCCATATTCTAACATTCTTAACCAGGCCAGGAGGCATTAGATCAATGACTTTTTAATGCAAGATCATATGTTGAAAATATCATCACAAAAACCTGTCTAAGCTACATACAAATCCAGACATTCAAAAAGAAATACTAGCCTTATTTTAACCTTCACAGAAAAAAACATTATGATGCTGTTGGTATTTCTTGAGATACTAAGAGTGCATGCATCAATCAATCAATCAATCAATCAATCAATCAGAATGTAATAGGTTTGTAGTCAATCACAATTTGGCAAACACCTAAATGCTTCTCTGATAGTGCACCAAACTGATGAAACACAAAATAGAAGTCACATCTGCTGGAAGTGGAACCTGGTCTAACATCCGGCAAGCAGAACCCCAATGAATCAAGTTCATGATCCAGGCTGTGTACGACATCTTGCGTAGTCTAGCGAAACTTTCTGCTTGGGTCAAAAGTGAGCCACCATCATGTTCTCTCTGCCCTGGCAAAGGGTTCCTGGAACACATCCTCAGCAGCTGCCCAAACCCCTGAAAGAAGGCTGCTACTGCTGGCACCATGTCTGGCAACTGAAAGTCGACCTTGGCAAGCAATTAAATTTCCCTGACTATGACTGAAGCCTGACGAAGTCAATCTATCAGAAACTTCGAAGCAGGTGGTCATAGTAGAACTGACAGTGTCTTGGGAAGACCAGACTGAGGAAACATTTGATAAGAAAGCCAATTACCAGGAGCTGGTAGAGCAGTAACAGAGACAGGGGTGGAGGGCACGATGTGAACCTATAGAGGTGGGGGGCGGGGGGGGGGGGGTAGAGATTTTGCTGGCTGCTCACTCTGCAGAAGCTCCTTGGCATTACAGGGGCTGTAAGGAGAAGAGCCATCAGGACCATCACAGCATCCTAGGATGTATCTCAGCATTAGTTCCCCTTACATCATAGGCAGCATTCTTCCCCTAGCCCACACAACGAAACTACTTATTAATCTGCTTATTCATCCCATTGTTGCCTGTGGGACTTCATCATGTGCCCTTTGATATTTTCTCATTTAATCAGTGATTACACTTCAAACATTGTTAATTGGTTGTGAATTAGTGTTACATACCTTGAGGATATAAAGGAGACTTTATAAAATATGCAACTTTACTCTGAGCAACTTTTTCTTTTATTTCTTATTCTTATTTCTGATTTAAAATAATATTACTTTGGTTACATATATTGGGTCTAAGCTTCATTTGGACCCTGCAGGTTACATGTTAAACTCCAGTAGAAGCTGAGAGGACTTAACTTTCTTCTATTATCTTATAAAGAGAAATATGTCTCTATTACTAGTAAAACGGGCAATGGGCCATACTGGAGATCCTAAAATTAAGAAGTAAATCTAGAATGAGAATAGTAGCTGATACTTCAGCACACTATTTTCCTTTTCAAGGATACCCATCTGCTCCACCTGTGTTGCACATGTCTAGACAATAGGAATTAGCTCTGATACTGAACTTGAAGCTTTTAAAATCAAAACATTATATGGATTACTCACCATCCAATAGCTCTTATGTTCACTTGTCCCATGTCTTCTCAATGCCTGTGCAAAGCTTCCTATGAAACAACATGATCCTGTAGCCTATGACATTTCTGTGTGAACATTACATCATTTCACTTCAGGAGTAGATTCTCAGCACCTTATTTTCCCTCTAATCTGAATAGCACTGATTCATTTGAATTTCTAAGAACCTGAGGGTATAAATCACCTTGGACAGTAAATAATTGTTATATACCCATTTGAGAAATGCAATTCTGATATAATGTAGAATGATGAACCACTGTGACTCCATTCATTCAACACTATTGACCAAAAGGATATTCTGCTCTATTGAATTTAATTTGCGATCAAAACCTATCAATTACCCATTAGGAAAGCCATCAATAATCAATAATCAATCACAATCGCCTTTATGACCAATTGCTTCTATACAACTTTGTCATTGCACAATCACTGAAAAAGATATTGTCCGAATTCTTTCATTGTCCGTATATGAAATTATTTCTGTGTTCAATAATGTTATACACCATGCAACAAACATGTCAACAATGGATCCTTAGGTTAACTAAAAATCTTTATTTACTTAATGCCAGTTTGATCTTATGGTACAACAAAGTGCATCTTCCATTTTCAGCCCACCTACTTGTCATCTCAACTGCTTTCAGACTGGGATTGCTTTTCTCTCTCAAAGTCACTCTATCAAGTTGTCAGCCCATCAATTATATCCCTCCTCTGTGGCAATTGAACTGAGTCATGACTATGTTAATGCCATCAGTGGAGTTACAGGTTATCACAAAAATCATCTGCTGCTTCTTTCTACTTGTTGTAAATGAATCTTCAAATTTCTGTTTTCTAAAAAGGCATGAGAATAAATTTCTTCATCTATAGCTAATTTCAGTTACTCAGTGTTTTATAATATCTATACACTGCAGCTTTTGGTTTGAAACAATATGGGAATAATTGCCAAGCTGTGCCTTACTCCAAATTGTAGTATACAATATTTGAATGCAAAATGCAGAGTACAGTGATTTTTTTAAAAAAAATCCTGGCCAAACACACAACTGCCATTTTTTTTTAGTAATCTGGAAACAATAACAAAGGTTGACAAAAGAGATTGTAGATGCTAGAATCTGAAGAAAAGCATAAACTGCTGGAGGAACTCAGCAGGTCTGACAGCATCTGTAAAGTGATGAGGCTGGGACTGTCGCAAAGCAGGTTGCAAAATGGAGCTGCACGTTTGCAGAGGGATGAAGTGAGTGGGGTAGTCAAGGCAACCATTGTCGTGACAGCAATTGGAAAGATAAAGTTCAAGACAGGGTAAGAGGACAGAAGGGGGAAAGGGGGTGGGTCCAATGCCAAGAGAGTGGAGCGTTATATATTTGGAGTGTGATGGTGAAGTTCTGCATGTTCAGGGTGGAGTGGAATGCATTCAGAGGTGAAGAGTGAGTAGAGTGTTACACATTTAGAGATTCCACCTATCACATACCTGCACCTGCTTCCCTTCCCTCTCACCTCTATATCCTGGCTTTCTTCCCTCTTCCCTCTTAGTTCTAATGCAGGGACTCGACTTAAAGCATTGGCTATCACTTTGCCTCCATAGATGCCGCTTGGCTCGATGAGCTCCTCCAGCAGTTGGCCTTTGCTGTAATAGCAGACAAACACAATTTCTTGGAAATACCTGGAACTGACCCCTCACCCCCTCCTTCCAACTCTTCACCTGCCGAACAGTGGTAGGGAGTGGAATATTCTGTTTGCTTACACTGTAGATCAAGTCCCCATGATTCCATCAGCGTCCTTCCGGATGAGACATTTAAAGAGTTCACTTCGAAATATATATTGCATATCAAAGATTTCAAAGGTACATTTAATGTCAGAGAAATGTATACAATATACATCCTGAAATGCTTTTGCTTCACAACCATCCATGAAAACAGAGGAGTTCCCCAAAGAATGAATGACAGTTAAATGTTAGAACCCCAAAGTCCCTCCCCAACACTCCTCCCTCCCACGAGTAAGTGGCAGCAATCAATGATCCCTTCCTCCCCCCCCACCAGCAAAAAAGAAGCATCGGCACCCACCACCGAGCACTCAAGTGTTCAGCAAAGCAACAGCAAAGACACAGACTTGCAGTTACCCTGAAGACTACTCATTCACCCGGTATTCGACATACCACAGGCTCTCTCTCCATAATAAGGGAAAAAGAGGTGTCTCTGTTTCACAGCGAGAGGGGAGACACAACAAACAACTCACTGGTTTACAATGTTAAAAGTCCATTGCGTCACTTTTTACGAGCTCTGTGCCCAAAGATCTCAGGTCTCTGGGCACACAGTCACAGATCTTTTGACACCCATGACACACCAATCTCCTGCTGGGACAACGACTTTCGATCTGCCCATCTCCGGAGCCATGAGATCTCGGACTTCTGAAGGTGAGATAAGCTCTTAGGCCACGTCCTTGGCGTGTCAAATAATGGCCAGTCGTGAAACCCCGAGAGCGGGTCCCATTCCCTCAAAGAACCGAAGTCAGCGTGTAACTCCAAGTCAGGGTCTTCAAAAGAACCCTGAAAGGGAAAAATTGAGATATTAAAGATGGAAATAGAGCTGTTTCCAAAGAGGCAAGCAAAGGAGTCCCCATTTAGCACCATCATGACTAAGCTCTGCCCTGACTACATATGGGCGATATGGTTAACTTGTGTAATAATAACAAAACAATAAATAAAGTCACGTTAAATGTCGCTACCTCTGAAGGACCAGTAAATACCAAATATGTTGCTAATGTGTAGTATTGTTAAAGCATGTGGGAGCAACCTCAAATTTTGTAACTTTCTTAGTTCTGATCTTGCACACATTACCTTTCAAAACTATCAGTAATTCAGACAGAATCCTGATCAGAAAATGCACAAAAACTAACCTGGGCTGTCAACAAGGGCCGACGGTAATCAATTTGGGTGCATGCAGGAACAGACTACAGCTCTGGTGAAGGGTCCTGGGCCCAAATAATTATTTGCTTTTCCTTCCAGTGATGATGCCAGGCCTGCAGAGCATTTCCAATATCTTCTGTTTTTTGCTTGCCATAGTTTTTCACTTCTCTTTTTTTCACTTCTCATAGTTTTTCAGTTTTTCACCACTGTAGCATTACTACATTGTCACTGTATTAGGTGAGGCCAGGGTCGAGGGGTGAACTTAATCTTCTCTGTCTCTTTAAACTCTGGACCCTTCCTCAGCTCAACTAACTTACGTTAGTTCTCTGTAGGAGAGTCCAATGTAAACTTAACAAATTCCTTACTTTACGAATGCAGTTTACATCCCATATGGTAATAGTGGCCTGACACTGCTAGACCAACATTGCTAGAGACATGAAGGAGCCCTGTAGTCTTTATTTGAAACATTATCATTAATCTTCCTTTTGACTGCGAGAAAAATTATATTTCTGTTTTATGGTCTATTGGAGATTATGGTGATCCGGCTGAGATCAATAATTAGATTAACCATGATTTTGTTAAATGGCAGAACAAATTCACGATTTTTTTTTGTCCAGCTGTAGACCTTACCTACATTTAAAAAAACCTGAATTTCCTCAGTACGTTGGAACAGATAAAAGAGAATAGTCTTAAGTGAAATCCTCATCACCCTGTGGCAAGAACAGGAGAACATGGGCTTGAAGTAACACTTCTGGCATTATAAGCTAAAGAGACAAAGAATCGAACAAATCTGGAACTCTCACCTTCAAACAATAGGCAAGTTTGGAATGTTTAATTATTCCAAAATTGAGGTAGATTGATTTGTATTGAACTAGGGCATTTAGAACTGAGGAAGTTTGATTTAATTGTGATGCACATCAGCTATGATCTAATTGAATGGTTGAACAGATCTGAGAATCTGAACTTAATTCTGTTTTGAACTTATAATTATGTTTTATTTTTAGGAAGCTGTGCGATCATGAATGTGCTTATAAATGCATGTTTTTTCTTCCCTGGTGATGCCACCTTCCTCAGAGAGAATGCTCAGCACAGGAAGTGCTTGCTGAAGATCTTTGATGCTGTCAGATGCACATTCAGCCTTTTACACATTGAGACTTTTAAAGTCTCCCTGATTGGTCATCTGCACCAGTGGGTCATATCGATGAAGTGTAGAGAAAATTGTGTCATAGTCATGGATAAACCTAAATAGGACCCTTTAGACCTTTTACTCTAGTTTAGTTGGTCTCTGGATTTTAAAAACAAAGCTATGATTGCTGGAAGAAAATGTACTTAAATAGTACAAAAATTTACTTTGCACTTCTATTGAACCTAATGAGCACACTGCAGAGACACCGTATTCCTATGAGAAAGCAAACTTTGATACTGTTGTAAACACAAGAGATTCTGCAGATGCTGGAAATCCAGAATATCACACGCAAAATGCCGAGGAAACTCAGCAGGTCAGGTGGACCCTATGGAGAGGAACAAACAGTCGATGTTTCAGGCCGAGACCCTTCATCTGGTTGTGGAGGGAAGATCAAATGGGATGGATACTATCAGCAAGAACGTTCCGGTGACCATTGTTGACAAATCAAATACAAGAAATTAATACAAGAATGGCTACAAGAAATTAAGCTGAGGTCAGCTGAACAGAGCAAGTGTTGAACAATTAGTTGTACCACTTTAGATCAGGTCTGGTGTTGCTTTAGTGAACACTTTTGCTTGATTCCCCCACCTCCCTCCTGCCCTGTGCCTTTCCCTGACTCTGCTCTCCACACTGATATGGTTCATTGATTTGACTCTGCATCCTCTCCAGCAAACATGCCTTTGCTTTTAAAATCCTTAGAACAAAGAAACTGAAAGGCCCTATTTAGATTTCTCTACAGCTGCTCTCCCTCCTGCAGAGCCCTTCACTATAGCAGCATGATTACACTGCTCCTGAGTCATCAAAATTGTTGTGGTTCACACATTCCCAGTTCCATCTCTGTTCAGCGTTTAAATAGCCACTCTCAGAATCTAACAATTAATCAGTCAAGTTATTGTTCCCAGTCTGCACTTGAGAAGGAACAATGAAATGCCTGGCCCTTGTCCTAGTAAGTTGATGTGGTCTCAGGATCAGCTGTCAACGTGTAGTCAGTTGCTCTCACACCGATTCTCCGAGTTCAGCCTTAGCCGGCACCACTGAGAAAATAGGCATGAAGGGCATTACTTACACCATTTTCTACCCTCCATTGCTCCAGGCAATCTTTAATGTGATCATCTTACAGAATATCATGCTGTAGTATGCTCAAGGTGAAATGTTGACTTGTTCTTGCCGTTCCATAATCATAACTAATTTACAGATATTAGGTAAAATTAACTACTGGTTGAAGATCAGTCAGGATGTTATTAATTGACCAAAGCAGGCTCAATCATGTACTTTCTAATAATACTGTATCCTTATTAGTCAATGACCTCAGTATATGATTAAATTTTACAGAGAGAGAACAAAGCCAACACGTTAGGTCAGTGACCTCAAATCACAGCTAGGAAAAGTTGGAACTCAAGGTATTTTAAATTGCAGAGAAGTGGAAGAGTAAAGGTGAGAAATGGTAGAGTGAAGACCAAGAGAAACTGAATGACACAAGAGGTATTGACATGGTTGGGGGAGAGTGTTTTTATTTGAGATACAGTGCAGAGTGGGCCTTTATAGCCCTTTGAGCCATGCCACCCAGCAGTCCCCCAATTTAATGATTTATTATCTATCTATCTATTTATGATTTAGTATGCCTAATGATGAGACAATTTACAATGAACAATTAACCTTCCACCTGGTACGTCTTTGGGCTGTGGAAGGAAACCAGAGAACCTGGATGAAACCCATGCAGTGTCGGGGAGAACAGACAAACTTCTTACATGCAGTAGCGGGAATTGAACCAAGGTTACTGGTACAGTAAAGCATTGTGCTAACCACTATGCTACCGTGCCACCCTAATATGAAAAGTCTATTAATTGCAATTGGTCAGTCTTGAGAAGATTAAATAAGAGTGAGTGAAGATGGGGGTGGGGTGGAATAGTGTAAGACAAATCTATATCTCTCATCTGATCAAAATTCACCCCTTAGCAGAGTGGAGGGGAAAGGCATTAACTGCAAAGTCTATAGAAACTCCCTGATGGAAAGAAGTTAATTCAGATTGTGACTTCTACACAATAAATAAACAAAGAGATTCTGCAGATGCTGGTAATCCAGAGTAAGGCCAAGATCCTTCACGTTGACTGTTTATTACTCTCCACAGATGCTGCTTGACCTGCTGAGTTCCTCCAGCATTTGGGGCGGAATGGTAAAGTAGTGGATAGCATAATGCCATATAGAGCCCGTGACGAGGGTTCAATTCCCACCTCTGCCTGTAAGGATTTAGTCTATTCCTCCTGTGACTATGCAGGTTTCCTCCCCCATTCCAAAGGTGTTCAGGTTAGTAGGTTAATTAGTCACATGGGTGTAATTGGTTGGCACGGGCTCGATGGGCTATCGCATCATGCTCTATAAAAATAAAAATAAAATCGTCTGTGTTCTGTACAAAACAACCCTTGGCACCAATAGTTCACCAGTAATCATTTGGGAAATTCTGAGTGATATGCAGCAACGCCCCACCATCATTCCCTGCAGGACGAACTGCACTGTTCTTGGCATATCAATGAATTAACTCCGGAGCCATTTACCACAATGTCTTGCTACAATATTTTCATTGTGATCAGTTTTCTGGGACATAGTTTGTGAGGATATGAAATTCCTTGAGTGAGTGGGAGTAGCCAGGTGAAGCCACCTCGTGCCATAATCTTTCCCTGGGGTATAGTTGATCCCATATACCCTTGGCATATAGGTCTGCCTTCCTGGCATTTGCTTCACTAGTGGAAAAAAACAGTCCTTCTCACTAAATTTATGAGCTCTTTTGCAACTCTCTTCTTCACTGCAGCAATAATCAATGTGATCACTGCTGCGTGCCTTTAAGAGCTGATATTCTTCTGAAAGGTTTACAGTTTATAATGCTGTTTTTAACATATTTTGGCCAGATTTATGATCTTTGACAGGCGATCAATTGACCATTAGTGCTGTTTGCAGCACAGTTTTACTAAGGGTGAAATTTAATTATAGGTAAGCATCCTAAAAATTTTCATTTTCTCAATCAATTAGTGCCCGCAGCAAAACTTGGTAGTTTTACTCCAAAAAAAACCTTAATTCCTGCCTATTATATTTAATATTTAAGCTGAACAGACCTTCTCCTGAAGGATTGGCTGTGAGGTATGTTTACTCTTCAGTGTCTGGAGCTAAAGCTTTTAGTTTGGTATTTCCTTTGACCTCCTGCTGAAATGTTATTTTAATTTCATTGTAAATTTTAAGACAGTAATATTTTGTGGCCACAAGGGGGTGCCGTTTGACAAACTTTTCTCTATTACTTATCAATATGATTTTATTAACCTCTTGCAGCTGAGGATGCATAGGACGAGTTTCATGCTGTGAAGAGGCATAATATAGACTCTCCACCACCTCCAGCCACTGACACTGGCCAAAGCCATGAACAATTTCATCTTTTTATTGTAATATTTATGCAGAGTTGGCAGTGCTGTGCCTGGTTTGATAAACAAAGGACTATCTAGAAATTTACATCGGAATACTGGTGTCTGTTGATTATTTCCTGCCTACTCTGTCTCAATTCTCAAAAGCCCTGTCCTGAATTGTGAAGTGGTTGATAATGTTCCTCAAACGAGGCAGAAGCTGCCTGATGGAATGGGTGATTGGAGTTTATGAGGCCGTGCAGTCCTTCTACCACTTGCATATGGCTTTTGTGTGCACCTGAAGCATGAAATAATGGTTCTCAATATTCAAGTCCCATGAATAATCCATCTCCACTTTGACCAATCATGGGCCAATGATTGCCAAGGGTCTGAGAAGGATGAACTCATGCTCAATAGAAAGTAGCAAAGCTGCTGCTTTGTTTCTCCTTTGGAAATTCCAATTGAATGAATTTCAGAGCAGAATGGGACTGTCTAAAGTGCACTTATCACTACTTAAGAACATACAAAGTAGAAACAGGGAGATTTGTCTCCTTCTGTCTTCTCTGTCATTCCACAAGATCGTGGAGCTAGAGAGGAAGTGGTTGTGGCAGGTTCATTAACATTTAAAAGATAGTTGGACAGATTCATGAATAGGAAAGGTTTAAAGCTAAATGGGCACAAATATGAGGAAAGGGTGGCCATCTTAGACTGGAATCGTGATCATTGTGGACCAGTTGAGTCAAAAGGGTTGTTTACTTCAGATTCAGATTCAGTATATTGTCATTTAGAAACCACAAATACAATGCAGTTAAAAAATGAGACAACGTTCCCCAGAATGATATCACAAAAGCATATGACAAAACAGACTACACCAGCAAATCCACATAACGTTTGTCAATCCCCAATCCAGAGTCCGGAGAGGCTGCTGCGTAATAATATCGTGCTACCGTCTAGCACGTTCCCCAGAAAGGAGCTCCAAATCCACCAGACAAAAACAAGACCAAAAGCTAAATCTACAAGACCTGCACAAAACCACATAATTACAACATATAGTTACAACAGTGCAAACAATAGCATAACTGAAAAAAAACAGACTATGGGCACAGTAAAAATAGTCCAAGATGTTAAAGGACTGTAAGTTCAAAAGAAATCACCACAGTTTCCACAAGTCCCCAGGGTCCCGACAGACTCGCCATCCCACGCCGGCGGCAGAAGGGAAAACCCCCACTATGGACTTCCAAGGCGCCGCCCGACTCAGCCTCGCAGACGCAGCACACACCGAAAGCGACCTGAGTCCGTCGAACCTCCGAGCCGATGACCATCCCCTCTGGCACAGCTTCTCGGAGCACCATCCTCTGTTAAGCATATTAAGACGGCCCCGCCAACGGCCATCGGCAACGCGACCCTGAGGACTAGGGGCCTGTTCTTCCCAGCAGAGTCCCAGACCTCACAGCAGCAGCAGCAACGAAGAAGGTCTTCCTGGAATTTCCCAATGTTCCTCCGTGCTCCTACGTCCGTTTTCAATCGATTATGATTGCGCACGGCACCCCACTTCACAAATAACAGATAATCAGTTCCGGAGTGGCCGCTGCAAGCGGCATCGCGCCGCCATCTTGAATATGGAATGTACGACTTGCAGTACGACTTGACTCTATAGGCAACCTTTACCTCAGCACCACTTGACTCCCACAACAACTAAATATTTAAGATCCTCCAGTCTGAATATACTTAGCCACAGTTTCCACAGCCATCTTGGGACGAGAATGCTGAAGGTGAACTTTGCCACAATGCATCCAAGTACTTAAAGCAACTAGTTGCTCATAAAAGGACAGTGAGTACGTAAGTGAAGATTAGCTCCAGAATGCTATTTGTCGGCAGAAAACCATCCAGTTCCTTCTTGAGCATCATTACGTTTCACCATTCTTCTGTGACAAAACCTGCTGCAAGTTAACTGCAAACTTTCAGTTTGTGAGAGCAGCCAGGGCAAACAAATGAAGAGGGGCCTTTTGATCATTTGCAGAGATGTGGCTGCTGGCGCCATTTGAAGGAGCCTTGGTTCTTGAAGCTTGTAATATTCCCCAACCATAAAAAACAACAAATTGTCAGAATTATTCAATACTTTCACTTTATTGCACTAAGAAGCTTGCAGAATTTGCTGTAGGTTGAGAGATAAGTATGGGCTGGTAAAGCAGGAGTATTCCACGCCGGGTCTTTTATGACCCCTTGAGAAAGTAGGTAAAGGCTTGGTTTAACATCTCACTCTTGTACAGTATGGAATATCAGAGCTCATTTCTCTGGAGTGGCACCATTAACACCCTTCTCTTTCTAAGGCATGCACTAACTCAGTCACAGCTCTTTCCTGTACTTATCTCTGTAAACCAGGGGTGTCAAACTCATTTTAGGTCACGGGCCGGATTGAGCAAAATGCAGCTTCATGCGGGCCGGATCAGTCGGACACGTGCAAATGCAGCTTTCGTTGCCTCTGTTTTTTCAGCCTGCTCTCATGTGTCTCAGTCTCTGCTATAACTACAAAGTATTTCACTTTACAAATTCCGTTTCTTATGAAGAAGACCGCCGAGCAAGACTGCCGAATAAACACTAAAAACCCTGAAAACCTGGTACCTGAATAAACTCAGCATTAGCCATATCATATGCCATAGGCGCTTCGATTACTGGGTCCAGCTTTAATAGTAATTAGATATTATCTCGCGGGCCAAAGATAATTTCACCACGGGCCGGATTTGGCCCGCGGGCCTTGAGTTTGACATATATGCTGTAAACAGTCATTCACCACAATGCATTAGCTCAAGTATTACAAGATCAGGATTCTTTCAAATTGCAACAGTTTTCTTCCCTACAATCCTCCTACTTACACCTGCACACTCACTAAATGCTTCTTACAATTTTCCACACTTCTCCCTTTCAGTATGCATATACTGCTGAACTGTTTCATACAAGTTCATAACCCTGCAGTAGAAAAGGTCCTGCACTTCGCCATTAAAGACTCTACCACAGGTGAACTGTGGGTTGTCGCTAGCAAAGCATTCACACACCAGTTCTCATTAATGTAGATACACAGTCCTCTCAAAATTGTAGAGATTTTGAGGTTTGTGAGGATACAGAACATTATGCAGACAAATGAAAGGATTTGTAAAAAATGGGTGTGAATTTTAAAGGTTAAATGTTATTAGCCCTGAAGCCAGTGTAGGTCACAGTCAAACATATTTTGGTTCAAGAGATTTTAATCTGAAATGTAAACTCTATTTCTCTTTCTACTGTTGTGGAGGTTCTGCTGAGTGTTTTCATAATTTGTCACTGTTATTTTTTGTACATGTTAGATTATAGATAGCAGAGTTGGAATCAAGTGGTGCTACAAAGTGGAAGTGGATTTAATATGGATATATGATAAAATTATCATCTTAGGGCAAAATATAGTGCCATGTTAATCAGCATTAGACAGTAGAAAGTGAGAGGGAGGAGTCCATATCCAGGTTGTATAGTTTGTGGAGGGATCAAAGATAATGGCTTCAATTCATTAGGGAAGGTGCCTTGCTATTTAGTGCTAGTTATCAGAAGGAACCGTCAGTGAAATTCATTACCTGGTGCACGAATGATGGTGTTCTTATAGCAGCTTAAATGTTTACTGGCTGAAATGATCTACTTATTACAGAAAAAAAGATTTGTCCACAAACCCCAAAACCTTACTAGCACATATACTTCAGTTACCCTGTCAATATTTAGGGGAAATTATAAATGAATGTTAACAAACTAAATGCAATAGATAAAAGGAAAAAATATGTTCTCTGTACATTTCTAAATTTGGATGATTTTAACCTGCTGATGTAGATTGTATTATCTACATTTGACTGAGCCCTTTAACTACTGATCTCACTGTTCTTAAGACATACATTTTGCATTTATTTTTATCTACCTTGTAATATCTGGAAATGCAGGGCCTAAATAGCTCTACAATACTATTTTTGAAGTAGAATTAATGGAAGCAGTTTATAAATAAATAACCTTGAATAACCAGCATGTTATCTTATTTCTCTTCATATTTTTATATAATATTCTTCTTTGGCTTTCCCCTTATTCTCTCTAAGCTTGAACTCTTCTTTGTCATGGTGATAAAGTTATGAATTTTAATATTGATCCTTTCCTTCTCCTAAATGCTTCATTCCTAGGTTCAAGGCTATAGAATACTTTTCTTCTTTTATCCTTCATTTCATTGTTTTATATCAGAGATTCCCAATATGGGGTCCAACCTGGCATAAGGGTGAATGGCATAAAAAAAGGTTGGAAACCACTCTATTTTAGATGGTATTTAGAATTGGGTCAGTGTCATATCCTACTGACTGAAGTATCACAAGGTCAGGATGATTCTGAACACAGCACCTACTACCTGCCATGGACCATAAGATATAGGAATAGAACCAGGCCATTTGACTGATTGAGTCTGCTCTGCTTTTCCATCATGGCTGATCCAAATTTCCTCTCAGCCCCAATCTCCTGCCTTCTCCCCACATCCCTTCATGCTCTGACCAATCAAGAATCTATCGACTTCTGCCTTAAATATACATAAGTATACATTGACAAGGAAGAGGGAAATAATTGTAGATGGCAAGTACACTGAGGAAATACTGCCTGCCAAAATGTTGTGGTGAGTGAGGACAGAGGAGGAGCTGAGGGATGATGATAACCCAGCGCGTTGCAGACATGGACTTTCTTGTGGGACACAGAGGTGGGCCATGCTCTCACTGAGGCTGCAATTAAAATTAAATAACTTTAAAAATAAAAACTGCTCTGGATCCACATCCACAATCTGCTGCCTTTATTGGGCAGGACAGGCACATTATTTGTCTGACTCAGCCTCCTGGCTCCTGCCACCTCTGAGTCACGTCTGACAATTGCAGCAGGCACTTAACCCTGCAGGGTGCACACTTAACAGACAGATGATAAGCTTTCAGCTGAGTAGCTCCACTTGATTTAAAGAATATAATATTGCTTAACTTTCAGAAAATAGAAGATTGCAAATAACAAATAATTGTTAGTTCCATTTTGCACTAAAATCTTCAAGTCATCTTCAGCCCTAAGGAACTGTCGAAGGAGAAGATAAGCATGCAGCAATTTGGTAGTAATGCAGTTTATGATAATATAATGTAACTTCTCTTTTCTCGGCTGTAAAGATCCTAAATTAGACGAATTTCATCCCACAGTATAAAGTACCCATAATTCGATCCTAATTATCCTACTTTGGCAATTTCTCTTAGTTGAAGTGAAAATGATCACAATTGTGAGTAGCTGCTGTTACTTTGATAGAAGCTAAGGGCAATACTGAGGTAAAGTCAGATGGATAAAAAAGGAAGTGCTTGAAATTCGTTGCTGGTCACGCAAAGTCTGTGGAGAGAAAAATGCAGCTACGTCGCAGGTTGCTGGCGTTTGATTAAAATTCATGAATCACGCTGAAGAAGGGTCATCAGAATGATTCTGTTTTTCCATCCCCAGGTGCTGCCTGACCACGGAACGTTTCTAGCATTCTCCGATTTATAGCATCTACTCTTTTTCTCTTTTTAATTAAAGTTGATTTTGTATTAACTTTCTTGTCTCTGACATCGAAAGGATTGTTGAAGAAAGAGCTGGTAGTATAATGTACAAATTAGTAGGCGGCTAAGCACTTCTTAAATTATCAACTCTCATTTCTGCCAGCCTCTAACATTTGTTTTCATTGACCTGAACTTCTAAAGGTGAATGCAAGCAGCAACAAACACACATTCTGCATTTAAGAGTAATTTTATACATTTTTACAGTTCAAATCAAAATAATTTAATTTTTCTGCTGCTATAACATTTGTTGAACAAAGAACTTTAAAAAAGACAATTAAAATGTCAGAAATGATTCTTTATGCCATAAAGTGTGTTTGTTACTTACAAGATTCAATGGATACATCATTTAACCCCTCTAGTCGTAGGTGGCATCTTGTATCTTATGGCAGAGGATTATACAGGCATTTCAGAATGAGGTACATTGAAACATTTGAGGTTGATAGATTCTTGATTAGCCAGGACATGAAGAGATATGGGGAGAAAGCATAAGATTGGAGCTGAGAAGGAAAATGGATCAGCCTTGATGAAATGGTGGAGCAGACGCAATGGGCCAAATATGCTCCTATATCTTGTACAACATGCACAAAATAAACAAGTTAAGTAATGCTTATCTCTTCTGACTCTAAGGTTATAAAACAAACATATCTATAGAGAAGAAGGTGAGACATCTATGTTCTGTCATTAGAACAACTAACTTGCATTGGGAGCAAATTTAAAGACTTAAATTACTGTCATGGCATTCTGAAAAATGTGACAGTGTACGCCAGGCATCATGAGCCCGAAGAGACAATTTGTTCACAAACATTTAATAACATTTATGCATCTTAAGTCTCTTCTTGATTATTTTTCGGTTCAGTGAACTTTCCCTTAAGCAGCATGTGAACTGCAAATGGGACTAATGTATTAATCTGCTTGGCAAGGTTATTGCTTAACTGCAATGTTGAAAAATAATTTCCACTGAATAATTTAATTGTTTGAGAAGAGTTGATATTTGATGTATGTCAAAAACTTAATGAATTGCAAGTGAAAACTAATGAGCTTTGTTGGTGGAACAGCATTAGATACAAATAGAGCATCACCTTCTGAAGAGAATCATCTAGAAGAGATGGTGGGACAGCTTTTAATTTGGAATTTACTGATCATTCTCCAAATATTACTAATGTGTCAATCAAATGCTGATATATGATTTCCCCTTCTATCTAGAGAGGTTATTTGGATGTCTGGTACAGCATTCATTCGGCAAGATGTCACTGACCAGCCATGTTAGAAGGTGATATCAGCATAAAGAAAAAGATTTCACTTCTATAGAAATTTTCATATGGTCAGTGAAAGCAGGAAGCTAACTTATGCATAACAATCATTCATAAAGAGCAACAATATGATGGTAAATCAGGAAGACTGACATAGAATCAGGTATATACTGTACAGGTCACCAGGGATATTTAGTAGTAATGTTAGGAGACATCTTACACTCACCTGAGAGATTAAATCTAACAACAGCTTTGCATTTCATCTATAAGATAGTGCATCTGGTGGACTAAGATGGTGGCGCATTCAGACGCAATATCTTCTACAGAGCCAATCAGTGGTGCTATTGCGTGGTGTAAACATTTTATTGCAATTGCAAGACCCTGCTGGACATTAAGAACTTAAAGTACTGTAGGACTACCCCATCAGCAAGTTGCCTGTTGGCGAGGAACTGAAGGATGTGGACGGTGCAGATCACGTTGCCGCCTGTGACAATAGGTATTGGTGGTGTCGGTGCGCAAAGATGGTGTGCAGTCTAACAGCGAGTGATCCCCTTGGTAACTTTTTCTTGTGATCACATGGCGCTGTTGGACATTGCTAATGCTCTAGGTCTGTTTCACTGATTTATTGGCAGATGGCAAGGGAGCTGCGTGGCCTTGGTTGTAGGGAGGACTGAGCCTCAGGCTGCAGTGTCACTTGTTTACAGCTGATCTGGAGAGAGGACTGGATGCCAGGGGCAATATGGCATGGTGTCCAGGCTGGAATTGGTGCTGGCCTGCAGTGTTTACTCAGCCGAAGACAAGCTGTACTGTGTTAAACTGCAGACTGCTGCAACATTCATGGACTCATCATCCTGGACTATATATATTGTTTGTGTGATTGTATTTTACTCATTTATTTTATGTGTTTGCTATCTTATATGTGCTATATTTGCCTTATGTCGTGTATGACTGTTGGTACTGTGTTTTGCACCTTGGCCCTGGAGTAACACTGTTTTGTTTGTCTGTATTTATGAGTATTCAAGTATGGTTTAATGACAATAACACTTGAACTTGAATTTAAACACTCCTTTAGAGTGTCATCCTAACTTTCTGCATTCAGGAAGGAAGAGTTGAATACATAAGCTGTTGATTTATAGGTGGGAATGTTATCAGCTGAATGAGAGCTGTCATAACTTTTCTCATATATGTTTCATCTGAAAATTACTTGAGAACCAGAAATTGATTTTCTCTATCAAGCAGATCATCTTGACAGTTTGTCTTTGCATTCATCCACTGCTTTCTTTCCAGAGCCAAAGAATGATAAGTCAATCAATTAAGAAAGTGTCAGAGCATCACCTTATGGTGACAGAACAATGGCAGTGAAATCTAAATCGTTATGTTTAAAGGTTAGCAGAAAGGTTACCACAAGTATGCAGGAATAGAAGTAGCAGATCATCACCGCTTGTGGAATGTTGCAATATCAAATTTAACCATTTCTGTGGAAGAAAAGTACAAGGATCCAGAACTTTTACTATAACATTGATTCCAAAGTAATGTGTGCATTGATCTGAGAAAACTGCGATGGGAGTGAACCACTCCTGTATTGAGCTATTAATGTTTATATTATCTTGATCATGGCTTAAGAGGATAAGATCACCAGAGTGTTAACTCAGAACACTATTGATTTCAGTTTTGGTTAAATGGAGGCTTATTAAACTGGAACATTAATTTTGTCATATCTCGATTGAAACCTTCAGAATGAGGAATTCATATGTTTGAGTCAGAACATTATCTGCAGCATATTTTAATTTTCACAATCAATATAATTAAGAATGCCACTTAACATAATTGATTCTGGGCAGTATTTATCCCTGTCTTTCCATTGTTTTGTATTGATTGCTTTTGGGACAAATGTGGAATTCTTCTTATGCAATGCTGCTCCACAATGCTTATTAAAGCTATTTGTTATTTCCCATGTCAAAATAAAATACAGATGTGATTGGTTGAAATCCACTAAATTGCAAGCAGTACCCCTCTAAGAACCCAAGCTTTGCCCTCTATACTTATAAACTCATTTCTGATCTCCTTTTCCACACTAACATATTGTCTGCTAATTCTTGTCAGTTTTTCCTCTTCTGTTTATGAATCTCTTCATTCAGAGTTTTGTCCCTGCAACAGAACTGAAGCAGCCTTAATCAAAGTCATAAATCCATACTTACAAGTCATATAAACGTAGTTCCCTTTCTAAAGAAGCTTAATGAAAAAGTGGCAGACAGAGTTTTTGAATATTTCCTCAGCATTCTAATTGTTGAGATGTTTGTCTTTTAGTGAGTCAATAAGGCAGTAAACGTTCTGTTGGGAAAAGCTAGAATGGAGAATTTAATGAAAATACAGCAGAATTATCCCATAGAAAGGGCAGAAGGAACATCTGCTTGGCTTTGTAAGCCACTAAACTATAGGAGGCACAATATTCAATGATCAGACTTCTTCTTTGCTAACTAATCAGACTGAAGCTTTACAGAGTTGTATCACATTGCCATATTGACAAAAAGGTCGGGGAGGAAGAAAGTCACCCAATTCCGATGTTTCTTAAGCTGCTCTCTTGAAATGAGGATTTGATGATGATCTAGCTTTGCTAACATTGCATTTCCATAATGAAGGACAGTTACCTGGAAAGTGGTGCGTTTAATTGGTTGTGAAGCAAACTGAAATCAGGAAATTGGCTAAAGGTTGAGTTTAAAAACTGTTAAGGGTGGTTTCCACCTACTACAGGCATGAACGCTTTGCCACTGCTCTCCATGACTTTGACTGCCTGCAGAGAAATGACCTGCTGTGTCATTGCCACGATTAAATTTGTGCAGAACGCTAGAGTCTTGTAGAGCTTCCTCCTGCAGCCACAGAGCAGCTTCAGAAAATCAGAAACATGAGAAATCCTGAAGGTGCTGGAAATCCAAAGCAATGCATTCAAAATGCAGGAGGAACTCAGCAGGTCAGGCAGCATCAATCGAAATGAATAAACAGTCAATGTTTTGGGCCAAGACCCTTCATCAGGACTGCAAAGGAAGGGGGGAAGCTACCAGAATAAAAGAAGTGGTGGGAGTAGAGGGCGGGTAGCTAGAAGGTGATAAGTGAAGCCAGTTGGGTAGGAAAGGTTAAGGGCTGGAGAGGAAAGAGTCTGATAGAAGAGAAGAGTGAACCCGAGGAGAAATGGAAGGAGGGTACGGGACTGGGGCGTGATAGGCAGGTGAGAAGAGGTAAGAGGCTAGAGTGGAGAATAGAAGGGGGGGGGGGGAAGATATTTGTTACTGAAAGGAGAAATTGATATTCGTACCATCAGTTTGGAGGCTACCCAGATGGAATATGTGTTGCTTCTCCGCCTTGAGTATGGCCTCATTGTGGCACAAGAGGAGGCGATGGACCAATTTGTCAGAATGGAAATTGAAATTAAAATATTTGACATTTGGGAAATTCTGCTTTTGGTGGATGAATGGAGGTACTCGACAAGGTGGACCCCAATTTATGACAGGTCTTACTAATATAGAAGAGGCCAGATCAGGAGCACTGGATACAAAAGATGACTGCAGCTGAAGTGTTGCTTGACTGCTGCAGAAAATCTTGCAATGGAGGCAAAGGAAAATGTGGGGAGGGGCAAGCATGTGTCCTAAAGGCACTTGATCAAACTCATTGTCCCATGATAGTCAACATAGCTCAAGTCTGATGCTGTGAGAGGATCCAAACTATTCTGTGTCATGGGGTGATCACACTACAGAGATCATAAGATATAGGAGCAACATTAGGCCATTTGTCCATTGAGTCTGCTACACCATTTCATCATGGCTTATCCATTTTTCCTCTCAGTCCCAATCCCCTGCCTTCTTCCTGCATCCCTTCATGCCTGGACTAATCAAGAATCTATCAAACTTTGCCTTAAATATATGTTTAAAGACTTTGCCTCCACGGCTGCCTGTGGCAATGAATTTCGCAGATTCGCCACTCTCTGGTTAAATAAATTCCTCATCAAATCTGTTCTAAAAGGATACCCCTCTATTCTGAGGCTGTGTCCTTTATTCTTAGATTCTCCCACTGTAGGAAACATCCTCTCTACATCCACTCTATAGTGGTTTTTCAACATTCAATAGGTCACCTCTTATTCTTCTGAATTCCAGAGAGTACAGGCCCAGAGCCACCAAACACTTTTCATATGACAAGCCTTTCAATCCTGGAATAATTTTCGTGAACTTTCTTTGAATCCTCTGCAGCTTCAGCACATCCTTTCCACATAAGGGGCCCAAAACTGCTCACAATACTCCAGTGAAGCCTCAGTTGCTGATGAACTCTCAACATTATATTCTTGCTTATGTATTCTACTCCTCTTGAAATGAATGCAACACTGCATTTGCCTTTCTCACCACCCTTCGGAACCTGCAAATTAACCTTTTGGGACTCCCAAGTCCCTTTGCAACTCAGATTTTTAAATTTCTCTCCATTTAGAGAATAGTCTACCATTTTATTTCTTCCTGCAAAGTACATGACCATACACTTCCCAACACTGTATTCCATCTGCCACTTCTTTGCCCATTCTCCTATGTCCTTCTGTAGACTCTCTACTTCCTCAAAATCATCTGCTCCTTCACCTATCTTCATATCACCCACAAACTTTGCAACAAAGCCATCAACTCCACCATCCAAGTCATTGACATATAACATAAAACAAAGCATTCCCAGCACAAACTGCTGTGGAACACCACTTGTCACTGGTAGCCAACCAGAAAAGGCTCCCTTTATTCCCAGTCTGTCTCCTGCCAATCCCACTGCTTTATCCATGCTGGAATCTTTCCTGTTATACCATGGGCTCATAGCTTGTTAAGCAGCCTTGTGTGTGGCACCTTGTCAAAGGGCTTCGGAAAATCTAAGTACACAACATCAATTGATTCTCATTTGCTCTATTATATGCCCTCTCTTTGGCTTTGACTTCTCTTGTTAGCCATAGTGTGTCATCTTGCCTTTAGAATATCTCTTCTTCTTTGGGATTTTTATTTATCAACAGAGCCATGCCATCCTCTCTGTCTACCTGCCATCCTTTTTCTACAATGTGTATCCTTGAATGTTAAGCTCCCAGATATAATCTTCATTCAGCCATGATTCAGTGATGCTCACAACTGTGCTACATGTTCATCGACCTTATTCTGTATACTGTGTGCAATAAAATATAACAGCTTCAGTCCTGTATTCACACCTTTCGATTTGTCCACCTTTTACATTGCAACTCATCCTGTTGACTGCAATTTTGCCCTGTCATCAGCCTCTCCTTGCTAGCAGTCTCACTACACACTGCCTCTGTTTGTAAACCAGAGCCAGTGTGCCTTTTTCATCTTTGATCATATCGTGCATCAGTGCAGTGAATTAAGAAGCAGGTGCTATAAATCATGGCAAACCCTGCATTATATCACTTTACTAGTTGCTCAATGGCTAGTTCCTGTCTCCCTGCCCTGACCTTATCAACATTAATTGGTGCATTATGGCCTCTGTAGATCACTCTGAGTACAAGTGGAATTCTGAGATTTTAGATGCTATTTTGTTGCTACTCTTATTATCTCTGGAAAATAAAATTGAAGATCTCTGAGCAAGATTGCAGTGCCTGAGGGACATCAGGGACTATAGTATACTTTGCTTCACGGAAACATGGCTCAACCCCACCATTTCAGATGCAGAGCTGCAGCCCAAGGTCTTCACCATCCTCTAGAAAAGCAGGACAGTGGAGTCTCTTAAAGGTAGAGGAAGTGGTGTGTGTTTCATGATTAACTCATCATGGTGCATAGATGTGACAGTTCTATTTCTATCCTGCTCAACCAACATGGAACATTTAGCGGTCAAGTGTCATCCATTTTATCTGCTGAGGGAGTTTACCACTGTCATCCTGGTAACGATGCACATTCCAACCCTAGTCAACATCAGGCACGCAGTAGAGAAGCTGAGCATCGTAATCAGTAGTCACAAAACAACGCACCCTGATGCCTTTCCTATCATTGTAGAGGATTTCAACCAGGCCAGCTTGAAGAAGTCTCTGAATAACTACTTCCAATGTATCAGCTGTGGAACCAAAGGAGTCAAGACACTTGATCAAAAATGCTTACCTAAGCTCATACCTTAGCAAGTTCAATCAACTGACCATACTTCTACTTCTGGAGTTCAGGCAGAGACTGATGAAGACCACAAAGGTATGGTCAAGGAAGGTGCAGGAGCAGTTACAGGAGTGCTTTGAATTCCTGGACTGCACAATACTCAGGGATTCGTCTTTGAATCTAAATAAATATGCCACAGTCACCAACTTCATCAAGACTTATGTGGCTGAATGTGTGCCTTTTATGCATTAAGTTAGGGTCCAGAGGCTGGACTGTCATGATGATGTAATTATGTAAAGGGTTTTTAGCATGTTTGAGTTCTGCTTTTTTATACTCAATGAATGAGTTGTTACAGCTTTTCTGAAACATAAAACTCCTCCACCATTTTATTTGCAAAAACCTACATTGGTGGCTCTGATGCTCCAGGATAATTCCAGAGTTATTGAACATGTCGGCCAACGCAGTCACTTTGAAACTGCTGGAGCCTTGGGAACAAAACGCTGTTGCTTGGTTCAAAGAAGCAGAGGCTCAATATGCACTTCAAGAAATCTCTGGCGACAACACCAAATATTTCTATGTAGTAGCGTCGGTCAGCAACCCCACAGCTGTGAGAGTGGTGAGCCTACTAGAACACCCGCCTGAACACGATAAATACAGATTGCTGAAAACTTATCTTTTACAGCCTTTTGGACTATCAGGATCTGAGCGTGTCAAACAGTTGTTCTCCTTATGCAGTCTCGGCAATGCTAATTCTTCAGAGCTAATGGACCACATGCTGCATTGCCTGGGAAACCACCATCCTTGTTTTATTTTTAAAGAACTTTTCATTCAGCAAATGCCTGAGCAAGTTTGCATTGCCCTTGCCAATGCACCCATGATGGGCTATAGGAGCTTGCCAAAATGGCTGATAGTCTACACTCAGCCAGGCAGTGATGCATCATTCCTCCTCCAATCTCTTCCTCAATAAGCCTGGACAGCAAGGCTCAAACATAAGGACACCCGTACCTGTGAAACAGACAAAGCCGGGCCAGTGCTTTACCATGCTCCCTTTGGTACGAACCGCCTTGCAGCTTCAACAGTGCCAGCGCATCGGGACATCAGAGGTCTGTGGACACCGTGGGTTTCAGCTGCCAGGGACATCAACTGTTCATTATGGACACCCTTTCAGGGTGACTCTTCCTGTGTGACACGGGTGCTCAAGTGAGTGTGCTACCAGCGTCGCCTATTGATGAGAATGCAAAGAGCAAAGGAGCCTCACTGGTGTGCGCCAGCGGCAGCAAGATCCAAACTTGCAGGACACGACAGACGACATTCTGCTGCAGTAGGCAATGTTACACATGGGAGTTTGTCCTGGCTAAGGTGGCCAGACCTCTGCTCAGTGCAGATTTCCTGTGTGTCCAAGAACGGTTAGTTGATCTTAAGAACTGCCGGCTTGAGGACTTTGGGTCATTACCCCACTCCCCCAGTAAGTTCCCCACGATGATTCTGTCGAGCACATTCACCACCACATGTGAGTTTACTTGATTGCTGGGCAAATTTCCAAACCTCACCAAGCCAACATTTTCTGCAATAGTCATAAAACATAGGGTCAGGAGCCACACTTCCACAAATGGTCAGCCTATCCGTGTCTGTCCGCGTAGACTGGACCCAGAAAAGTTGGTAACTGCAAAGGCTGAGTTTGCCAACGTGGAAATACTCAGAATTGTACGCCAATCAAATAACCGCTGGGCTTCACCCCTCCTGATGGTGGTTGCTGCCCATGTAGTCTTCACCAACCCCTTAACAAGGCCACCATCCCTGATCGCTACCCGATCCCACATATCCAAGACTTTTCAGCATGCTTAGCTGGAATGTTCACTTTTTCCGAAGTTGATTTAGTTAGGGCTTAGCATCAGGTGCCAAGTGCTCGGAGGACATTCCTGAAACAGCAGAGATAACGCCATTTGGCCTTTTTGAGTTTCTCTGCGTGCCGTTTAGGCTGAAAAATGCAGCACAGTCTGTTCAATGATTGATGGAATCTATATTAAAAGACGTAGATTTTCTTTTGGTTTACCTCAAGGACGTATTTGTCACCACTGCATCCAAATCTGAACACGTATCCCATCTCCGCACATTTTTCGAGCACTTGCCAACATGGGTCAATGATATACCCTACAAAATGCCAGTTTGGGTTGCCAATCATTAATTTTCTCAGCCATCGCATCTCCGCAGAAGGTGCAAAACCCCTCCCATCAATGGTAGCGACTATTATGAATTTCCCAGCGCCCTACACTACTAAAAAACTACAGGAACTTTTAGGTATGGTGAATTTCTATCACCGCTTCATTCTGCGAGTCGCTGAACTTATGCTTTCTCTGTATTGTGCACTAAAGGCAATACCCCTAATCAAGTGCTTGACTAGTCAGTGGACATGACCGGGGCATTTGATGATACCAAACATGATCTTTCTAATGTGATCCTACAGGTGCACCCGCTCTCCAATGCACCCATAGCCATGCTTCAGATTGTGCTGTGGGTGCTGAGCACGAACAGTTAGTTGTGGGCATGTGGCAACCACTTGCCTTCTTCAGCCACCAGCTCTGTCCCTCCAAAAGGAAGTACAGCATATCTGGCGGTGAGCTTCTCGGTCTCTATCTGGAAGTCCGCTATTTTAGTTTTCTTTTAATAGGTTGCCATTTCACAGCATTCAATCACCACAAGCCCCTCATATGCGCAATGGCCAAAATATCAGACCTTTTGTCTTCACGACAGCAATGCCATCTGGTCTACATATCTGAGTTCACAACTGATATGCATCTTATCAAGGGGAAAAAGTAATGCCATAGCTGATGGCCTCTCATGGCCAGCCATTGAGGCCTGACACATAGGGGTTGATTATATTGCCATGACAACCGAGGAGATTACTGATCCAGAGGTCCAGGCTTACAGAACTGCAGTCACGGGCCTGCGGTTGGCTGACATTAAGTTTGAGGAAGCTGGCATTTCTCTCCTGTGAGATGCGTCAACCAGTGGCCCTCATTTCATTGTGTTTACAAACTGGAGGCAGACTGATTTTGACTCCTGCTTGACATGGCCTCTTGCTTCCAGGCTGGAAGGCCTCACAGAAACTTGTTGCATTTAAGCTTGAGTGGTCCAGCTGTCTAAAAGATGTGCATGATTGCACTGCAGCTTGTGTGGACTGCCAGCAGGCAAAAATTAGCCATCATGTTCAGGCGCCATTGGCTCTGTTTGAGGACCCTGACTGATGGTTTAACCATGTCAATATGGACCTTGTTGGTCCACTATCCTTTTCCACAGTTTCACTCACCTCCTTACTATGGTGAACTGTACTAGAGGTCATTCATCCCTCTAGCACTGACATGGCTTAGGTGTTCATCAGTGCCTGGGTTGCTCTGTTTGATCCCATCTAATATTTCCTCTGACTGCGGTCCCCAATTCATATCAAATCTCTGAGCTTGATGGCCCAGACCCTCGACTTAGGCTACATCACACCACGACCTACCACCCGCAGTGTAATGGCCAGTGCAAGTGGTTTCACTGTTCCTGAAAGGCGGCTCTGAGGGCTTCTCTGACTGATGAGTGTTGGCATGATCATCTCCCATGGGTCCTGCTGGGGCTCAGAACAGCTCCAAAATAGGACCTGCAGTCATCCATGGCTGAGTCGGTATACAGACAGCCATTACGAGTGCCAGGTGATATCATTTTCGACCCCATGACTGCCTAGATGGCTTCTCAACAGCATTCCACCCTCCTCAGTAAATTCCTACCTCCCATCATGGCGTACAGCACTCTTGGGTTCTTGTTGACCTACATTCCGCCTTGTTGGTTTTCACCTGCCGTGATGCACGCCAGTATTTCTTTAAGCCTCCCTATGCCCGTTCAACGTCTTAGAGTGGAGAGAAAAGGCTTTTGTCATAGATAAGAGGGGTAAATTTGAACATTTTTCAAAAGGCTGCCTTAAACTGGCCGACCAAGATTTAGAGGATGCCCCTGTCATTACGACATGACCACCAGTGTGTCAACAAACCTGTAGATGAGCCAGAAACACCTCCTGTTCCTCCACACTTGTAACATAGGCAGCTCGTCTGCATTCTGAACAGGCTAGTGATGCCAGTTTTACTGAATTCTGGGGTGGGGGTGGGGGTTATTACTTAGGGTAACCTAATTGGTGGAAATATACATAATTCACAACCACCAACATTAGAACATAGAAATCTACAGCACATTATAGGCCCTTCGGCCCACAATGTACTGATCACGTGCTCTACTCTAGAAACGGCCTAGAATTTTCCTAGCTCCATGTACCTGTCTGAGAGGCTCTTAAAAGACCCAATTGTATCTGTTTCCACCACCACTACCAGCAGTGCATTCCATGCACCCACCACTCTCTGTGTGAAAAAACTTACCCCTGACATTCCCTCGGTACCTATTTCCAAGCATCTTTAAACGATCCTCCTTGTGTTAGCCATTTCAGCCCTGGTAAAAAATCTTCTGGCTATCCACACGATCAATGCTCCTCATCATCTTATACACCTCTATTAGGTTACCTCTCACCCTCTGTCACTCCAAGGAAAAAAGGCCAAGTTCATTCAATCTATTCTCATAAGGTACTCTCTCCATAATGTTCATTGACAACATTGAGTTAAGGTTTCACGTTAAGAGGCTGGTCTGAAATGATTACGTAAAGGGCATTTAGCACACTTTGAGTTATGCTTTTTGGTCTTCACTAAATGTGTTGCTACAGCTTTTCTGAAACATAAACACCTCTTTCATTTTATTTGTGAAAACCAAAAATGCCTGTGTTAGTAAACTAGATTCTGATTCTGATTTTTAAAGGGATGACGTCTATTGAGACCTGGCTGGGCAGATTCAGAGTTAATTTTAGCTTCCTAACATCTACAAAATGGGTTTAAAGTAATAGTCTATTCGCATCTTTGCATTTACCTATTGACACGCTGATTAAGTGGTCGCATCGCTGGGAGCAGTTGTTAATGACTGCCACACATGGAGGCTGAGGAACATTAGGGAGGATGAGACATCATATTCCAAATGGACCTCTGTGATGAGAAATATTTGCTGGCTCAGGTTTGCCATGATTGAGATCTGTGATGTATAGGGGAGGTTCCTTGACCACATTCTAAGGTGATCAAATATAACTTGACTCATAACTTCCTCATGAAGGCACGGCACATAATGATGATGACAAAGACTCCATTATTTCCCACACCTGTGAGAATGACACACTAAATCTGCAATTTGAAGGTGCTTGGATTTGGGAAGAAAGGAAATGTAGGTTAATGAAGCCCAGATGGATAAAGGCCAAGCCTAATTTCAGAGATGTACTGGAGTACCCTGCATTCAGAGTCAGAATCAGGATTATCATCACTGCCATGCAGTTTGTCGTGAAAAGAGAGAGGGTGAATGAAATAGAAAAAAATAGTAAACCATCTCCCTCGTCAGTCTTCTGCATCCTGTTCCATCTGCCTAACTCAAACAGACTGATGGACCATCAGTAACTCTTGGAGACATGAGTCAAGGTAGACTTTTATTAGCTGGAAGAAAGCACCGTCAGCAGCAAGAGCCCACCACACAACATCCTGGAGACTGAGGGAGGAGCAGTGCCTCCAATTGCCTTTATACAGGGGTCTGTGGGAGGAGCCACAGGAGCAGTCAGCGGAGGGGGGGGGGGTGTCCAGACAGGTATATGTAGTTCACCACACAGACTTATCCACCCAAGTTTCTTCTTTCTTGGTTAACTTTTCTTCCCTCACACTCCCCTTCCCTCACTTGGTTCTATCTTCCCTCCCTTACTTGATTCCACCTATCACCTACAAGACCCTGTCTCATCCCTGCCTCTTACTTCTATATATTAGCTATCTTCCCTCTGTGCTCTCAGTCCTGATGCAGGGTCTTGATCTAAAACATTGAGCATCCTTTTGCCCCTCCTGATGCTGAGTTCTTCCAGCAGTTTGTTTACTTTTTGTTTCAGATTGCAGCATCTGAGTCTCTTGTATCTCCAAAGTAATAAAACACTAAAGGAGGCCCTACATCAAAAGCAGAATATTGCTGTGAACCATTAACAGAAACAGTTTTCAGGCCCTACATCTGTTACCGTGAAAATAAATTTCAAAATTATTTTTTTTAATATATATTGCCCAAGGGACAAGTGAAGCTATCTCAATGTTAAATTTGAATTGCGATTTGAATACTGGTTAAAATATGTTGGAAATTACAAGATTCATTTTGTCTTTTCCAAAAAGCAAAACAGAGTTTTATCTGTCAGACATTTCTCTTTCTAAATACATACTGCTCCCAGACAGTATCTGTAATGAGGCTCTGATTTTGCCAGGCATTTATTTTTCTGATTTAATGTCCAACTGTGTACAACTTTGCTAGATTGTACACAGCTGGGAATGAAATAATTAGTCAAGCGAGGTTGTGCAATTATGTTCATCAATACTTCCTCCATGATGATCAGGTTTTTAAACCAATAAATCACTCCTTTTGAAAATAGCACTGAGCCTAAATATTGCTGTAATTATAATCCTGCAGCGGTAAAAATTGACTTACTGTTGTTCCTGCGGGTGAGATAAAGAGATGCTTTTACATTTAAGGACACGGTGAATAGTTTATCAGTTAAACATAACTGCAATCTTATTTATCTCATTTTTATCTATTGATCTCCAATCATTAGTTCCACTTCTCTTTGCCGAGATTAAAGGGACATAAATAGCCTGAATTCAAATGATTTTTTATTTCTCATGGACCAAACCAACAATTTAAGTGTATGTGAAAGGCCATTAAATAAGAATATATAAGATCATAATATATGTAATATTAATGTATAATTGTACTGCTTTAAAATACTTTGTGCATTGCAGCCAATCAAATTTCCTACTTTCTGACAAGGACAATATGAATCCTATCATTCTCAGAATATTTTAGCCAGTATTTAAATAGCAAATCAAATTTAATTTTGAGGTATTTTCACCTGTACCTTAGACAACATGGAT
This sequence comes from Hemitrygon akajei, assembly GCF_048418815.1. NCBI lineage: Eukaryota > Metazoa > Chordata > Chondrichthyes > Myliobatiformes > Dasyatidae > Hemitrygon > Hemitrygon akajei. The sequence continues at coordinate 31,844,454 of NC_133133.1, forward strand.
TTTAAAAAACAATTTTGAAATTTCTTTTAATACAAAGTAGTAAGCACATTAGCAAGGATACAATTTTTAACCAAATATCATTTATCAATGGCAAATAACACCCAACAAACTACAGTGATCAACGTGTCAAACCACAAGATTCATGAAGTACTTGAAACTATACACATACAATGTAGTATAGCATCTTCCCTCAATAGGAGAATGTCCGAGTCTCCATTCAACCCAAAGGATCAGTGTCACAGCTGAGTAAGTTTTTAGTTAGCACTGAGTGCCAAATCTATGCTGAAACTCCAATGCAGTACTGATACATTCTTCCACTCCTAGTGGGGTGATCTTAGGAAGAGATGCTGGAATTGAGTCTTTGTGTACTCTCACAAGTAGGAACAACAATCTTGTATTATGAAAGTTTCTCAAGATGCCCCCAGTGTTGTTGCCAGTACTAGTACCTCAACCAGTATCACTGAAATAGACAGTTCAAAATTGAACACCTTGCTGTACATGGGATCTTGCTGATTGTTAATTGGCTGCCATATGAGAGTCATAGAATCATAGAGTTATAAAGAAGTACTGCACAGAGGCAGTCCCTTTGGCTCATCTAGTTCATACCAAAACCATTTAAACTGCCTACTCCCGTCGGTCTGCACTGGGAACATAGCCCTCCATATCCCTAATGTCCATGTACCGATCCAGACTTCTCATGCACCACTTGTGCTGCCAGCTCATTCCACACTCTCACAACACTCTGAGTGAAGAGGTTTCCCCTCATGTTCCTCTTAAACTTCTCTTATTTCCCCCTTAACCTATGACCTCTGGTTGTAATCCACCCAACCTCAGTAGAAAAAGCCTGCTTGCATTTCCCCTATGTATACCCCTCTTTATTTGGTACACTTCAATCAAATCTCCTCTCCATCTTTTTCATTCTAAAGAATACAGTCCTAACCTATTCAGTCTTTCCTTCTAACTCAGGTCTCCAGAACTGGAAACATCAATGTAAATTTTCTCTGCACTCTTTCAACCTTGATTTATGAAGCTCACTACATAGATTTATGAAGTTCAATGTGCCAGAAGTTTTCTTTATGACCCTATCTACCTGTGATGCTACTTTTAAAGAATCATGTACCTGTATTCCCAGATCCCTGTATTCCACCACACTCCTCAGTGCCCTATTGTTCACTGTGTAAGACCTGTTCAGTTTAGTCCTACTGAAGAGCAAAACTTCACAATTGTCTGTATTTCTCAGCCATTTTCCCAGCTGATGCAGATCCCTCGGCAAGCCATGATAGCTTTCCTCATTGTCTACAACACCCTCATTTTTGGTGCCATCCGTAAGCTTGTTGATCCAGTTAACCCCATTCTCATCCAGATCGTTGATATAGGTGACAAACAACAAAGGGCCCAGCATCGAGTCCTGTGGCACACCACTAGTCACAGGCCTCCAGTCAGAGAGGCAACCCTCTACTACCACTCTCTGGCTTCTCACACAAAGCCACTGTCTAATCCAATTTACTACCTCATCCTGAATGCCAAGTGACTGAACCTTCTTGCCCAGCATCCCATGCAGGACCTTGTCAAATGCCTTACTAAAGTCCATGTAGACAATATCATCTGTCTTGCCTTTATTCACTTTCCTGGTAACTTCCTCAAACAACTCTATAAGATTGGTTAGATCTATGATGCTCGAAGCCATGCTGACTATTGTTAATCAATCCATGACTATCCAAATACTTATATATCTGGTCCTTCAGAACAGCTTCCAATAACTTTCCACAACTGATGTCAGGATCACTGGCCTATAATTTTCTGGTTTCTGTTTAGAGCCTTTTTTTAATCAGCAGGACAACAATGGCTATTCTGAAATCCTCTGGTACCTCTTGTGTCGCTAAGGATGTTTTAAATATCTCTGCTAGAGCCCAGCAATTTCTGCACTTGCCTCCCGTATGGGTCTTTGCCTCACTTCTATAGACTCCATATCCATCTTGTGAGTAAATACAGGTGCAAAGAATTAAGTAAAGATCTCCTCTGTTTTGGGTTCCCCACATTGATTATGATTCTGATCTTCCAGATGACCAATTTTGTCCCTGGCAATCCGTTTGCTCTTAAGATATCTGTAGAATCCGTTAGGATTCTCCTTCACCTTGCCTGGTAGAGCAACTTCATGCCTTCTTTTAGTCCTCCTGATTTCTTTCTTAAGTGTTCTCTTGCATTTTTGTACTCTATAAGAACCTCATTTGCTTTTATTTGCCTATCCCTGCTATGCACCTCCTTTTTTTTTCTCTTAGCCAGGGCCTCAATATCTCTTGAAAACCAATTTCGCTACATTTGTTATATTTACCTTTTATTCTGACAGGCACATGCAAGTATTGTAATTTCAAAATTTATTTTTTGAAGGCCTCCCACTCCCTATGTACGCCAGAAAACAGCCTGTCCCAATCCACACTTGCCAGATCATTTCTGATACAATCAAAATTGGCCTTTCTTCAACTTAGAATCTCAATCTGCAGACCAAATCTATCTTTTTGCATATTCACTTAGAATTTAATGGAATTGTGGTCACTGGATGTCAACTGTTTCCCACACAAACTTCTCATTCCATAATAGCAGATCCAGTATTGCATGCTCTGTCACTGGGACTTATGCATACTGATGAAGGAAACGTTCCTGAATACATTTGACAAACTCTATCCCAATTAGTCCTTTTACAGTATGGGATTCCCAGTCAATATGTGGAAAGTTAAAATCACCTAATATGATAACCTTATGGTCCTTGCAACAGTCTGTGATCTTTTTACAATTTTTTTTCTTCGAAATCCCTAGGACTGCTGGTTGGTCTATAAAATAGTCCCATTAATGTGATCATCCCTTCTTCTTTCTCAATTCCACCCATAATGCTGTACTACTCGAGTTCTCTAATTTACCCTGACAGAGCACTGCCGTGATATTTTCCCATACTAGTATTGCCTCCCTTCCTCCTTTCACCCCTCCCACTCTGTCATGTCTAAAACAATAGAATCCTGGAAAATTGAGCTTCTAGTCCTGCCCTTCCTGCAACCAGTTCTCTCTAATGACTGCAATGTCAGAATTCCAGTTGTTGATCCATGCTCTAAGCTCATCTGCCTTTCCTAAGATACTTTTACATTGAAAAACACACAGCTCAGGACACTAGTCACACCATGCTCAACCTTTTGATTCCTGATTTTGTCTGAGGTCTTACCAACATCTGCTTCCACAATATCGCCACGAACTGTTCTGGCAATCTGGTTCCCATCCCCCTGAAACTCTAATTGAAACCCCGCCATGCAGTGTTAACAAACCTTCCTGCGAGGACGTTAGTCCCCCACCATTTCGGGTGCAAACCATCCCTTCTGTACAGGTCCCACCTTCCCTGGAAGAGAGCCCACTGATCCAAAAATCTTGAGCCCTGCTTCTTACCCTAATTCCTTGGCCACATGTTAAACTGCATAATCTTCCTAGTTCTGGCCTCACCAGCACATGATGCCGGTAGCAATCCTGAGATCACAATCTTGAAGATCCTGCCTTTTAAGTTAGCACCTATGCAGAACCTCGTCACTTGTCCTATCCATGTTATTGGTATCCAAATGAACCATGACCTCTGGCTGCTCACCCTCCCACTTAAGGATGCTGAGGACTCGATCAAAGATGTTCCAGACCCTGGTAACTGAGAGACAACATACCATCTGGGAATCTCATTCTCACACACAGAACCCCCTGTCCGTTCCCCTAACTAATGAATCCCCCATCATCACAGCGTGCCTCTTCACTTCCTTTCCCTTCTGAGTCACAGAGCCAGACTCAGTGCCAGAGACCCAACCATTGTGACTTTCCTTTGTTAGGCCAACCCTCCACCTTCCCCCCAACCCCCCGCCCACCCAGCAATATCCAAATTGATATATGTGCTGTTGAGGTGAATGGACACAGGGGGCTCTGCACTGGCTCCTTAACTGAGTGTCACCCAGTTTCCTGTGTCCTGCACCTTGTGTGTAACTACCTCTCTATATGTCCTATCTATCACCCCTTCAGCCTCCCGAATGAGCTGGAGTTCATCCAGTTCCAGCTCCAGTTCCTTAACGCGGATTGTTAGAAGCTGCAGCTGGATGCATTTCTTGCAGTTGTAGTCACTGGAGGTCTCCCTGCCTTCCCACATCTCACAAGAGGAGCCTTCAACTATCCTGTCTGGCTTCTCTACTGTCCTAACTGAGCAGATGTAAAGAAGGGAAAAAAACTTTCTTGAGCTTTTCTTTTCTTTGCTTTCTCTGACTGAAGCTTTGAAGAGCTAAAGCCTTAAGATCACCCCGCTAACTCTGCCCATTCATTGTGCTTGCACTTGCCTTCCTTTCATTTGCTCTTGCTCATCACTTTCAAACGTGGTTTGGTCGCTGGTCAAAGCTCAAGTATGCTGCCGTGATCCACTGTGGCTTTTTTCAACTCAGGCAGTGGATCTGAGTGAAATCCTTGCCTTTCAATCTTCCAATATCTGGATTGGTCACTGATCAGAGCTCAATTATGCTGCCGTGATCTACTGTTCCCTTTTTTTACTCGGGCAGTGGAACTTACCTGCTATGAAATACTGACTACTCATCAAAAACACACTTATGGCTTTGTGGCTACATGAGAGTGTTAAAAATGGAAAATTTCTTCAAGAGATAAAGAGAAAATTGAGAAATTTGTAGGTATGGTGAAAAGCCGTGAATGGAATAGGAGGAGGATCATTTGACTTGATCATATAGAATAAATAGCATGTTTTAATTCTATAGATTCTATATAGTTCAGTATAATTCCATTTATTGGTAATTTGGTGCCTTGCATAATGATGAGAAAGCATAATTACATGTATTTTAAAGGCATAAGTTTGTGGTACTTCAGATAATTCAAGTCTTCACAATTGCGAATTGGGCAAAATTGAATATGACAAACAAATGCTTGATCTATGATTTCTTACTTTTTGTTTAGTGAAAATTCTTAGCCACAAGTTACTGCTATGAATCAACATGTACAGATTCATGACCCTCTTGCAACTCTTCTTCAGGTGCTGCATATCCTCTTCCCAGTGTCCCATTCATCAGTCTCCCTCCTCACTGTCTTGAATTGGGTCCTTTCAGGCAGGCAAGAGAAGTAGTTGTCAGATTGTTAGCACACCTTTCCATGAAGGTCAGTTTCTGCGAGGAAAGATATCTCTTATGAGAGTAGCCTATCTGAGCAATGCAAGCAATAATACACTGTGTCCATTTCCAAGAACTTCAAAATGGCCGTGACAGAGCTATTAAAATTATGGTTTCTTCATAAGCCTTACTATACTTGTTCTTTGCCTGCAGCTCTTTACTGCAGCTGTAAGAAACGACTGCAGCAGAAATCCCTAATTGCCATTCAACCATCCTGATATATGGTTTTGAATCATTAAGGTTGTAGTAGCAGATTGCTGCATGATAAAGGTGTCATATCAGTTGGGTAATGTGCAAGATGAATGACCACAAACAATGGGGGGACATTTATTGAAAGAAAGCGTTTCTTAAGAAAGAAATTGAGGGGTCTGTTAATTTAAAGCTTTCAACTTCACTCCACTCCTGTTTTGGTTATTGCTTCCAACAGCTATGGAAACCCTGACAATCACTGTAATTGGACGTTCACCGCTTTTCAGGTTTCACAGAAACCCGCATCTGTATGAAGAGAGTATACTGACCTTCATGGAAAGGTGTGTTAATGATCTCACAGATACTTCTCCTGGCTGCCTGATAGGAATCAGTGACAAAACAAATGAAGACACTAGTCACTGGAATACATTTTCCTGCAAGAAGATGGCTTTAGTCAAAACTGACATAACACTCTAAAAGCACATGAAAGAAAACACAGACTTTTACATTATTGATTGGCACCAAAACATCAAACTAAGACTTCATTTACTAATACACCTTTTGGAATATATACCAAAATGAAGAAAATAAGCCACTAAAGACTTTGAACCAGCCTCTTCTGTATCCTCATCTTCTTCTCTTTCATAGGAGAGGCAAAGTAAGATTCACAATATTTAGTTAATTCCTCCACTCAGGAAGAGTACTTTCATTTGCATGCATATGTTAGTGGAAATATTCAGGAACGTTACAAAGAAGACAGGATCAAAATAATTATTTATCATCATTTATTATCATTGGTGTCTGTTGTGAAATTTGTAGTTTTGCAGCAGCAGTACAGTGCACTACATAAATATGCTGTAGATTGCACTGGGCACTACATGAGAAAATACAGAGCAAAAACAGAGTGAAAAAGTGAGGCAGTCTTCATGGGTTCATGGACTGTTCAGGAATCTGATGGCACAGGGGAAGAAGTTGTTCCTAAAGCATTGAGTGGGCATCTCCAGGCTTCTGTACCTCCTTCCTGATGGCAGTAATGAGAAGAGGGTAAATGGTGAGGGTCCCCAGTGATGGATGTTGCCTTCTTGAGGCTCCACCTTTTGAAGATGTCCTCATTGGTGAGGATGCTAGTGCCCATGATGGAGCTGGCTGAGTCTACAATCGTCTGCAGCATTTTTTTTGATCCTGTGCGTTGGGACCTGCCTACCTGGCGGTAACATAACAACTCAGAATTCTCTCCATGATACATCTTTAGAAATTTTCTGGAGACTTAGAGATTAACTAAAACTTACATAGAGGAAACTTCTAGAAATACTTAAGGCATAACATCAAAAAGATAAGTAAAAGTAATGATTCAGGACATATTCATAAAATTGTAGATACAGTTAGATGAGGAGAAGAAAATTCTATCCAGCAGATTCTTTGTGACATTCTCCCTTAAAAACAGAAGACTATACAACACAGGAGCAGAACTAAGCCATTTGGCCCATTGAGTCTGCTTTACTATTCAATCAAGGCTGATCCTTTTCTCCCCTCCTCAGCCCCACTCCCCAGCCTTCTCCCTATAACCTTTGATGTCATGTTCAATCAAGAACCTATCAAGTTCTTAAATACATCCAAAGGCCTGGCCTCCACAGCTGCCTATGGTAATAAATTCCAAAATTCACCACCTTCTGGCTAAAGGAATTTCTCCACATCTCTGTTTTAAATGGATGCCCATCTATCCTGATCCTGTGCCCTCTTGTCCTAGACTCCCCCACCATGGGAAGCATCCTTTCCACATCTACTCTGTCTAAGCCTTTCAACATTCAAAAGGTTTCAATGAGATTCCCACTGATCCTTCTAAATTCCAGAAAGTACAGACCCAAAACTATCAAACATTCCTTGCATGATAACCCTTTAATTTCGGGAAGCATCCTTGTGAACCTCTTCTGAACCCATTCCAAAGCAGAACCACACTGCTTCTAGTGCAGTGCCATTATTGTCAGAGATTCAAATCTCAGATAAAGCATCGAAGGTAATCATGGTGGTACAATGGTGATGGTAAATCCTTCCCCTTCCATCCTATATCTAGACAAACAGACCCCAAGTACAATGTGCTGGATCCTACATTTTCCCAGCCTGGTCCCACCCAGCTGCAGAATCCTATTGACAGGTACTTCAGACAAGAAATAAGGATGAGAAGATAAGCATGGAGATTGACCAGTCGATTTGAATCTTCAGTCAGAATCATTTATTATCACTGGCTTGAAAGATGTGAAACTTATTGCTTTGTGGCAGCACTATTGTGCGAAGGAGTTAAAATGCTAAAAATTTTAGCATTGTTCGTGGATTCATGGACCATTCGGAAACCTGTTGGCAGAGGAGAAGCTGTTTCTGAATTGCTGAGGGTAGGTCTTCAAGCTCCTGTAACCTTCTCCCCGATGAAAGTAATGAGGAGAGGACATGTCCTTCATGATGGATGCGGCAAGAATGTAGCATGGAAAATATTCCATATTCCAAGATCTCACATGTTCATGTAAGCAAGAATGTTTGAGCACTCTTTGCTTCACTTCCAGGTTTCTTTAAACCATGTAAGAGTTTCTGATGGATGGCTTGTAGGCCAGCTCAAGACGTACAAACAAGCTGGAAGAACTCAGCAGGTCGGGCAGCATCCGTTGAAATGAGCAGTCAACATTTCGGGCCGAGACCCTTTGTCAGGCCTTTGTAGTCCAGCTCTTCTGGAGTGCCATATCTGGCCATCCATGTGACATTTTGTGAGGACGCGAAGAACAGAATAAAGTAAACCACATCCTTTCCTTCCCCTTATGAAATTCAAACTGAGAAAAATATTGCTGCAGAAGGTGTTTAACCACCTCACCCAAGATCTTTGCTGATTCTCTAATATCGTGGACTATGATTTGCATCGTTTGCTATGTTAATTCTCTGGGGATTTCGTACATCATCAGTAAAGTATGTGAAGAAAAACAGAATTTTTTTTTGTCTAGAAATTCTAGTGCAACCTTAAAAGGTGTTCTGAAGGGGCACAGAGGTGGGGTCCCACCAGCTGTTTTTATCATGGTTCACTGCTGGAAATGTCAATAGAGCCTAAGGTTACAAAACTCCTTATGGTATGATTGCTCCCTTGATTTTATTTTCTCTCCAGTCATCTGAACCATTTCAAGTGTAAGCTATTCTGTGTGTGTGAGAATAAAAACCTCAATTAGACTCTGAATGCAATTGTTTTTTTTGTTAGCATACGCTTTCTGATCTATTTCTCTTATAGTACAAAACATTACCACATTTCAAACACTGTATGAGCCACTAAGTCCATTTGCCAATGGCTGTCCCACACAGAGTATCTCCGGTGCAACCTGCTGAATCACATTACTGTAATTTGTAACACATGCTGTGGATTTTCAGATAGGTGAGAAACACTTGAGCCCAGCAGTGTAACTTTGAACAGAATTTCTCAAGCCCATGAACAAATTATAATTGATCTCTAGGCTGGAAGTATATTTGCAGATGGCACATGGAGCTCAATTGCAAAGCTTTCTAGTGTAAAGCTTGTCATATACATTTGCGAAATTGTCACAATAATAACCCAGAATGAGATGATGTGGAACCAGAAAAGATCAATAACATCATCAGGTAAGGGAAGATTTGAAGGGCAAAGAAAAACTAGAAATAAACCTTCCATCAAGTTGATAGGTTTATTACTAACTGCCTCCCTCCTCACTGAGCTTCATCTATCATATTCCAGCTTGTACTCTTTCCCTCCTCCTCCCACCTTCTTATTCTGATTTCTCCCCACTTCTCAGCCCAAAATGTCAACTGTTTATTCCTCTCCATAGATGTTACCTGACCTGCTGAGTTCCCCCAGCATTTTGTGTGTGTTACCCTGGATTTCCAGCATCTGCAGAATCTCTTGTGTATTTATGAAGCTGACAGACTTAGCTAATTCAGTGCCGAAATAAAGTATCTCCTCTCTACATTGTTCATAGCTCTCACCCCTGCACAACCTGACCCTTATCCTTTCCTTTTTTAAAAAAGGTATTTAAAATTATGAGGGGGATAGATAGAGTTGATGTGGAAAGGATTTTTCCATTGAGAGTAGGGGAGATTCAAACAAGAGGACAGGAGTTGAGAGTTAAGGGGCAAACATTTAGGGGTAACACGAAGGGGAACTTCTTTACTCAGAGAGTGGTAGCTGTGTGGAACGAGCTTCCAGTAGAAGTGGCAGAGGCAGGTTCGATTTTAGAACATAGAACATAGAATAGTACAGCACATTACAGGCCCTTCGGCCCACAATGTTGTGCCGATGCTCAAACCCTGCCTTCCATATAACCCCCCACCTTAAATTCCTCCATATACCTGTCTAGTAGTCTCTTAAACTTCACTAGTGTATCTACCTCCACCACTGACTCAGGCAGTACATTCCACGCACCAACCACTCTCTGAGTGCAAAACCTTCCTCTAAAATCCCCCTTGAACTTCCCTCCCCTTACCTTAAAGCCATGTCCTCTTGTACTGAGCACTGGTGCCCTGGGGAAGAGACGCTGGCTGTCCACTCTGTCTATTCCTCTTAATATTTTGTACACCTCTATCATGTCTCCTCTCATCCTCCTTCTCTCCAAAGAGTAAAGCCCTAGCTCCCTTAATCTCTGATCATAATCCATACTCTCTAAACCAGGCAGCATCCTGATAAATCTCCTCTGTACCCTTTCCAATGCTTCCACATCCTTCCTATAGTGAGGCGACCAGAACTGGACACAGTACTCCAAGTGTGGCCTAACTAGAGTTTTATAGAGCTGCATCATTACATTGTGTCTCTTAAACTCTATCTTGCATTTTGTCATTAAAAAAAATGGATAGGTATATGGACAGGAAAGGAATGGAGGGTTATAGGCTGAGTGCAGGTAGGTGTGACTAGGTGAGAGTAAGCATTTGGCATGGACTAGAAGGGCTGAGATAGCCTGTTTCCGTGCTGTAATTGCTATATGGTTATGCAATTCCTCCACAAAAACTTTATAGCTCTTGCTCAAAACATCCCATCCCTGTCCACATGTTCTGTCAACAAAAAGTTACTGGTGCAGTTACAAATTCCTCGATGAATTCACCTCCAATTTCTGCGTAAAAGTGGATTCAGAAGCACTTGTTTGTTTATCCACTGTAGACGGAGTCTTGGTGTTAAGGTGGCATCTGATGCACAGATACAGACATTTGCTATGTAAATGTACCAGTTGTCATATTGGTGAGTGTTAGCATGTGCTCAAGTAGAACATTTAGAGCAGGGAGATCCTTCTGCCAATTAGGACTCAACTAAGTTGATAGCAGCACTGCCATTCTTGAACTCAATCAACTAGCCTAAACTATCTTAATCTCATTGTTAATTATGTGCCCAGCACAGAAAAGAGGAATTCATTGTAAAGGAATGATATTTATAGATAAGAGGCTGACTATCCATGGGTGGTGGGGAGGAGATACACCTCTACCAAAAGGCGCTCCTTCCCTCCACGAGCTTGCAGCTCACCCTTGGGCAAGGTGTAGCACATGCTTAGCTTCCAATCAGAGTCGTGTGAAGCCATGGGAGCAGATGGTGGATGGTTGTATGAGCAGCTGGTTCATATCACAAGTCCTGGTTATGCGACCAATGATGCCAGGCAGGCAATCTCTGAAGAGTATTGATAATGGGTAGGGTCACCTATCTTGTAAACTCACTGCCCAGGAGAAGTCAACAGCAAATCACTTCTGTAAAAAAAAAATGCCAAGAAATCTTGGGATTACTGTCTGTGCCACGCAACAGTGAGAATAGGAATAGGATGAGGTGGAGGATAAATGTGTAGCTGAGGGATTGGAGCAGAGGGCAGGGATTCAGATTTCTGGATCATTGGGACCTCTTTCGGGGCAGGTGTGACCTGTACAACAAGGACAGGTTGCACTTGAATCCCAGGGGGACCAATATCTTGGCAGGGAGGTTTGCTAAGGCTACCGGGGAGAGTTTAAACTGGAATTGTTGGGGGGTGGGAACTGAACTGCAGAGACTGGGGAAGAGGAGGCTGGCTCACAAATAGAGAAAGCTTGTAGACAGTGCAAGAGGGAGGATAGGCAGGTGATAGAGAAGGGACGCGCTCAGACCGAAGGCTTGAGATGCGTCTATTTTAATGCAAGGAGAGTTGTGAACAAAGCGAATGAGCTTAGAGCATGGATTAGGAGTAATATGATTAGGAGTAATAATATGATTAGGAGTAGTCAGCATTGCTTTGTAAAGGGCAGGTCATACCTTATGAGCCTGATATAATTTTTTGAGGATGTGACTAAACACATTGATGAAGGAAGAGTAGTAGATGTAGTGTATATGGATTTCAGCAAGGCATTTGATAAGGTACCCCATGCAAGACTTATTGAGAAAGTAAGGAGTCATAGGATCCAAGGGGTCATTGCTGTGTGAATCCAGAACTGGCTTGCCCACAGAAGGCAAAGAGTGGTTGTAGATGGGTCATGTTCCGCATGGAGGTCGGTCACCAGTGGAGTGCCTCAGGATTCTGTTCTGGGACTCTTACAGTTCATGATTTTAATAAATTACCTGGATGAGGAAGTGGAGGGATGGGTTAGTAAGTTTGCTGATGACACAAAGGTTGTAGGTGTTGTGGATAGTGTGGAGGGCTGTCAGAGGTTACAGCGGGACATTGATAGGATGCAAAACTGGGCTGAGAAGTGGCAGGTGGAGTTAAACCCAGATAAATGTGAAGTGGTTCATTTTGGTAGGTCAAATATGATGGCAGAATATGGTATTAATGGTAAGACTCTTGGCAATGTGGAGGATCAGAGGGATCTTGGGGTCCGAGTCCACAGGATGCTCAAAGCAGCTGTGCAGGTTGACTCTGTGGTTAAGAAGGCATATGGTGTAATGGCCTTCATCAATTGTGGAATTGAATTTAGGAGCCAAGCGGTAATGTTGCAGCTATATAGGACCCTGGTCAGACCCCACTTGGAGTACTGTGCTCAGTTCTGGTCACCTCACTACAGGAAGGATGTGGAAGCCATAGAAAGGGTGCAGAGGAGATTTACAAGGATGTTACCTGGATTGGGGAGCATGCCTTATGAGAATAGGTTGAGTGAACTCTGCCTGTTCTCCTTGGAGCGAAGGAGATGAGAGGTGACCTGATAGAGGTGTACAAGATGACAAGAGGCATTGATTGTGTGGATAGTCAGAGGCTTTTTCCCAGGGCTGAAATGGTTGCCACAAGAGGACACAGGTTTAAGGTGCTGGGGAGTAGGTACAGAGGAGATGTCAGGGGTAAGTTTTTTACTCAGAGAGCGGTGAGTGCGTGGAATGGGCTGCTGGCAGCGTGGTGGAGGCAGATATGATAGGATCTTTTAAGATGCTTTTTGATAGGTACATGGAGCTTAGTAAAATAGAGGGCTATAGGGAAGCCTAGTAATTTCTAAGGTGGGGATGTGTTCGACACAACTTTGTGGGCCGAAGGGCCTGTATTCAGCTGTAGGTTTTCTATGTTTTTATGTTTCTAGAACAATCATGGTCAAAGACAATTATCATGCATGTCATATGATACAATACATACTGATGATGATGATGATGCTTTTATTCAGCTGCTAGTGTAATCTTATAACTACAGTAATTTGTTGGGTAAAGTTGAAAAAGTCTAAGAGAAGGGTGTGTTGAAAGACTGACTTCTTTCTGAACCACAACTGATCTTGCATTGATGACAAAAATGGCAGAATTAATATAATGACAGAGAGCACAAAGTTGGTACGTTTCCTGCATTGCAATCAATGGGCCTGCACTAATTCTATATCATAATTTTGGGGATGACCCAGTTTAATGCCCATATGCCTTGATCAAGATCAAAATAGCTGCTGCTGCTTATAAAGAAAAATCTGACTAAATAAAAATCATTCTGTGTGATGGAAGTAGCAAACGTGCTAGCACATTCATAGAGATTTCTAATAAAAATGTCTAAAAGTACATCTTCATTAAAGTTTGGGAATAATAAATGTTCACACATAAAGGTGCCTGTTACTAACTTACTGGTGTGTAATTTTTCAACACTAAACCAAAGTCTTCAACCTCTTTTCTCTTACAAATTTATTATAAAGAAGAATGAGCATAGGCTTTTCATGCCAAACAATAGACTTGTTCTGATAAATCACATTAATCAACATATCAACCAAGATTAGTTTGCTAACCAAAAATTCAGTCAGCTAACAGTCAACGCTGCATGTTTTTGGATGCCGCAATTATGACAGGAATTATCTTGGGATGGATAGTACACTGCAGGTTAAAGATACCTGTACATCTGATCTTCCCTCAAGCAAGTGGATCATGCTTCCATTATGCAATATCTCTTAATCCTTTCAGTTTATCTTACACTACACTTCCAGTTGCCTCAGGTACTGGCATATTTGAATCATGAATGTTAGTACTGACCAACAAGGTTCTGGGTTCTGAAGATGAAAATCCTGTGTGCCTGATGTGTTGCCACTTACAGATTTATGTTGTCTTTTTTTATTCATGATATTGTTCCATTTTGTGGGTTTTGATAAATTCATCTCTGCTTCTCAAATAATGGAAAAAAAATGGAATGAATTGAAAGAATGAAAGCAACTGAGAAAAAGAGTTTCTTCCCCCAAGACTATCATGTTATACCTATTCAAAAAAACTCCAGCAATATATTAAAATGATAAGCAAACCAAATTTAATATGGTTTCTACTTCAAAAGTCTTCACCTTGGGCTATTTCATCACATATCATGGAAAATACACTAGAAATAATCTGCTGGAACTGAATGAATTACATTTAACAACGATTTAGTTGGTTTCAGAAGCAAATTCTCTCTTGTCCACCTTTTTTTATTCAATTAAGCAGTTTATATTGAGGTTTTATATGCAAGAACATTTTGTCATGAAGATAAGTTTTCAATTTTAGGGTTAAATGTCATTTCTTTACAGCACCTTTTATGAAAAGAAGCACCTTGAAACATGTTGGATATTAAGAGAACTGTTAAGCCATTCATCTTGTGTGGGCACAGGTTGGCTTAAGCTTCAAGTCAGCATAAAGTCTGTACTTCAATAAGCTTCCCTTATCTAATTTATATAATTACCGTAAGACCACTTGAGCATGCAGAATCACAAAACTTCAGGTTTGTACTAACTGTTACAGGGTGGAGATCACAGACTGGGGATGTGCCATTGGATAAGCCTGAGCAAGTCATTGTATGCACTTTGTAAATGGTACACTCTACAGATACTGTGTGATATTAATGGAGGGAATAATTGTTTAGGATTGTTGATGGATTGTCAGTGAAGTGGACTGCTTGGTTGGGATGTTATCAAGCTTTTTGAGAGCTGCTGGCTCTTCATTCAACCAATTGAGTAGAAAGCATTGTATCATGTTCATACCCAATGACTTGTGGATGGTGGAAAGGCTTTGGAGTAGTAGGAAGTGAGCCACCCAGTATGGGAAACCCAGTCTCTGATCTGGGTCCGGACATGGCATTTACACTAGACATCAGAGTTCAAAATAAAGTTATCATCAAAGTACATATTTGTCACCATATACTGTCTTGAGGTTAACTTTCTTGCAGGCATTCACAGTAGAACAAAAAATACAAAGTTATCTACAAAGGCTGGAAACCAGCCAATATGCAAAAGAAGACAAATTGCAAACACAGAAACATAAATAAGGAAATGACTAATGAGAACATGAGTTGTAGAATCCTTCAAAGTGAGTCCACAGGTTG
The DNA here is from genome assembly GCF_048418815.1 of Hemitrygon akajei. Lineage (NCBI taxonomy): Eukaryota > Metazoa > Chordata > Chondrichthyes > Myliobatiformes > Dasyatidae > Hemitrygon > Hemitrygon akajei. The sequence continues at coordinate 31,859,560 of NC_133133.1, forward strand.
TAGAATCAGCTCAGAGTTGAGGACAGTGAAGGTATTCATGCTGGTTCAGCAGCTGGTTCAAGATGTTGCCTGTGAACAACAATTCCTCAGGTATTTCTTCCAGATAGAAAATATCTTGTGTATTAGTTCACTTTTTCTACGCTTTCTGCTTGTTCTTATTGTCTTTTTTGTGTAATGGAAACTGCTGGAGCCTGTGACATGCAGTTCGGAACTCGATGGGAGGATCTAGTGCTCTGCTGCATCCAGAGAGCTGCCTCGTGGAGAACAGAGACAAGGATGCAAAAAGGACCGAGAACACGAGTGACTCATGAAAAAGACCAGAGATGGGATGCACGGTCATGGAAGGCTCCATCTCGAAGCGGTGACGAAGATTAACATCGAGGGGGTCAGCTATCACTCCCAATGGAGGCTGCTGGGTCAGCAGTGTTTGGACCTGGTCAGTGATCACTTCCTATAGGGGCCACCGAGGTGAATGTGGGGGGGGGGGGGGGGGTGGTGTTCAGCGATCGCTCCCAATGGAGGCCAGACTGTCAGCAATTGCTTAATGGAGGCTAGACGGTCAGCGATTACTCCCAACGGAAGTCACCGGACAATTTGGACCAGACATGAGCTCTGAGTCATGGAAGGACAGTCCGATGTTCTGAGATTTATGTGATTATTGGGCTGTACTTTATGTAGGTCTCCTTTGGTTGTTTGGCATTTTCTTTCTTGATTGGTGATCTGTTAGCTCTGTATGTGTGAGGGTGGGGCAGTGTACCAGGGCTTTTTGATGCTACTGTCGCTGTTCTTTTTTTGTGAGTGAGGGGATCGGGGATTGTTATGGTCACTGTTTTTTCCTTTTGGGAGAGGGGTTGGGGATTTGTTGCTATTGGTTTTTTCCTCTGCAAGTGAAATGGTCAGGATATTAGTTATTAGAGCTTTTTTGTCCCTATGGGGAGGGATATGGGATTTGATGCTATTGTCACTGTTTTATTTTCCCTGTGGGGGAGGGATGGGGGATTTGATGCTATTGTTACTGTTATTTTTCCTGTGGGGGAAGTAAGGGGTATTTTGGGGTTTGTGAGCTTTGTTACTCCTTTTCAAGGGGGAGTTGATATATGGCCTCTCTGTATTTCATGGCTATCTGAAGAAGACAAATATCAGAGTTACATAGAAACATAGAAAATAGGTGCAGGAGTAGGCCATTCGGCCCTTTGAGCCTGCACCGCCATTCAGTATGATCATGGCTGATCATCCAACTCAGAACCCTGTACCTGCTTTCTCTCCATACCCCCTGATCCCTTTAGCCACAAGGGCCATATTGTACATGCGTACTTTGTGTCGCAAGGACGTGGCTGGGGATGAACGCAGGAGCAGGACACAGGCGCTGAGGCAGAGTCGTTAGGCGTTAGTACCACTGCAAACAGAGAGCCGGTATCTTGGAGAGTCTTTATAAAGAGACAAGGTTCACGTGGAGAATCCAGAAGACAATGTAGAACTTAGAACTGACGGTCCTAAATAACCATGAAATGAGGTTAGTCATACAAGAGTTGACCAACAAACTGGCAGTTCCTTGTTGTGATTCCAGGGTTTTTATCCTGCAGTTACTGATGGGAAGCAGGTGTGTGTGTGATTTGCTGAACTGGGAATGACTGGAAATCAGGCAAGGGGGTTAGGGCCCAATTAAAGAGGTAATGGGGAATTGCCAAGTGGGACCATGACACTTTGACAATAAAATGAACCTTTGAACCTTTTTGAGCTTGCTGGTTGAAGGACAATAACTGTTCCTGAACCTGGTGATGTGTAACCTCAGGCTTCTGTGCCTTCTTCCTGATGGCAGCAGCGAGAAAAGAACATGGCCTGGATGGTAGGGGGCCTTGATGATGGATGCTCCTTTCTTATTGCAGTGTTTAGAAACATAGAAAACCAACAGCAGAATACAGGCCCTTCAGCCCATAAAGCTGTGCCAAACATGTCCTTACCTGAGAAATTACGTAGGGTTACCCTTACACCCTCTATTTTTCTGAGCTCCATGTACCTGTCCAGGAGTCTCTTAAAAGACCCCATTGTATCCGCCTCCACCACCGTTGCCAGCAGCCCATTCCACGCACTCACCTCTCTCTGCATAAAAAATTTCCTCCTGACATCTCCTCTGTACCTGCTTCCAAGCACCTTAAAATTGTAACCTTTCATGGTAGCCATTTCAGCCCTGGGAAAAAGCCTCTGACTATCCACACGATCAATGCCTCTCATCATCTTATACACCTCTATCAGGTCACTTTTCATCCACCGTCGCTCCAAGGAAAAAAGTCCGAGTTCACTCAACCTGTTCTCATAAGGCATGCTCCCCAATCCAAGCAACATCCTTGTAAATCTCCTCTGCACCCTTCCTATGGCTTCCACATCCTTCCTGTAGTGAGGCAAACAGAACTGAGCACAGTCCTCCAAGTAGGGGCTGACCAGGGTCCTATATAGCTGCAACATTACTACTCGGCTCCTGAACTCAATCCCATGATTGATGAAGGCCAATGCACTGTAGGTACACTCAGTGGTGGGGAGGTCTTTGCTTGTGATGTCCTGGACTGTATCCAATATTTTTTGTAGTCTTTTCAGTTGTTGGACATTGGTATTTCCATACCAGCATCTATAGAAGTTTCTCAAAAGTTCTAGTTGACCTATCAAATCTGTGCAAATTTCTAAGAAAGTAGAGGAGATGCCATCCCAACTTTGTAATGATACTTATGTGCTGGTCGCAGTATAGATCCTCTGTTCTGCATCACTGTCTGGTATGGGAGGTGGGGGGGGGGGGCTACTGCACAAGACTAAAAGAAGCTGCAGAGGCTGTAAATTTAGTTGGCTTCATCTTTGGTACTAGTCTACAAAGTACCCAGGAAATCTTCAATGAGCGGTGTTTCAGAAAGGCAGCGTCCATTATTAAAGACCCCCAGCACCCAGGGCATGCCCTTTTCTCACTGTTACCATCAGGTAGGAGGTACAGAAGTCTGAAGGCACACACTCAGCAATTCAAGAACAGCTTCTTTCCCACTGCCATCCGATTCCTAAATGGACATTGAAACTATTTACCTTTTTTTAATATATATTATTTCCGTTTTTTGCATGAATTTTAACTTGTTCAATATATGTATAGCGTAATTGATTTATTTATTTATTATTATTATTTTTCCTTTTTTTCTATATTACATATTGCATTGAACTGCTGCTACTAAGTCAACAAATTTCACGACACATGCCAGTGATAATAAACCTGATTCTGATTCTGTTTCTGATTCCCTAATGAGGATTGGTTCATGGACCTCCGATTCTTCCTCCTTCAGTCAACAGTTGGTGCTTTGATTAGTTTGGTTTACATGATTGGTCTGGTAGATCTTACAAATAAAGATAATGCCCTTCCCTAACCCCTCCCATCCCCTAGACTGTTGATGGTGGGAAACTCTGTAATTGTAATTTCATCGAATGTCACGCGTAGTTGATTGGACTCTATTGTGGGAGCCGTCCGGCACTTTTATGGCCTGCAAAATTTGCAGCTTATCAATCCATACCTTAATGATATCTAGATCTTGCTCTATGCAGGCATGGACTTCTTTATTTGATGATGAATTACGAATGGAATTTAATTTTTTAATATCATGAGACAACATTCCCAATTCTGAGCTTACGATGAAATTCCTTATGGAACTCCAGCAATTTTAATTGGCACTTAACATCTTTTCAGTGGTATATGTTTAGAATTTTGCATAAAACTTGAGGTTACAGTATGTAAAAATTAGTTAATTCAGTATTATTTTTCATATCACTCAAGATATGCCTGTCATCATTTTGATAGGAAACGTAACTATAATCTGTGGTAGCCAGAGAGGTCAGGCAACTTTACAATTGTATGCTCATGTATCAGTTTATAAATGAAAAGGAATAACCTCCTGCTTGAGCACCTTTGATGCTAGTAGTTCCTGAAAATCATCAGTCAAAATATGTGCTCTCTCAATATTGTAGAGAATGCAGCCAAATTCATAATACTAGCTGCTGTCTCATGGGCTTACTTGCAATATATCCAGACATCTGAAGCACTGTTTGCACATTCAATTGTACACTTGGTTAGGATTCTAACCAAATATTGGATCTCATTATAAATAATATTGACCTGACTTGACTCTTGTTCCTGAATATTGACAAAAAATAGATAACGCCAGATGAGAAACATAGAAGATTGGCTTTCCCCACGTATCAAAGAGCTTTAATAGTGCAAAATATAATTTTACACTTCACAGGTGCTCGGCCTAGAAATCTGCCTGATTAGCAAGCTTATAAAAATTAAATCAAAATTTCCCCTTACTGGGTATGTGACCATTTTTCTTTTGGAATCTTCTTGGCAAATTTATCTTTGTTACCTTTTTAGGTACAACTTTCTGGTCAAGTATGCTTTCTTCATGTTGTCTCTGGTCTTTTGATCTATTACCTTAAGTTATTATTCACTAATTATCACTTGTTCTGCCATTGGTAACAGTTTTCCTTTACTACTCATCAAAGCCCTTAATAAATTTTGGATACTTCACTTCTATCAAATATCCCTTTCATTTTCATTTGTTCTGCTCCAGAATCCCACATTTCATCCCTGATACCATTTCAGTTATTCTCCTCTGTATCTATGGTCTTGAGATTTTGGATAATGTTTCTCACCGTCTACATGCCACCTTGGCTGAACAGAGGAGCACTTTCAGTAATAGACTAAGACAACTGTGTTGCTCCAAAGAGTGCTATATGAAATAGTTCTGACACTTGACCATTAGGCTCTGTAATGAGTCAGTATATAGCCGGGGAAGTGATGACACCCTCCTGTTAGACTATTATTAACCTCTGTTGACCAGAATTCTGTTTAAGCTCTGTTTACCACACACTGCTGTTGCGGACACCCTATGCGATACTGTGCAATCCTACCATTGCTTCTTATCTGGACGGTGTGAATGTGCACCCATTACTGGTTTATATTATACTAATTCTTGCACCACCATCTTATCTGTGTGAACTTGTAAATCTTGTAAATCTTCTAATCATTGACTTGTAAATCTTGTACATTTTATTTTAAGGTAACTTATTTACATCCTTCCTTACTTCTCTTCTAATATTTGTGTATCAGCGCACTTTTTAATGCCACTGTGACACTGTATTTCCTTTGGAATCAACAATGTATCTATTATCTATCTATCTATTTTAAAATGAGTTTTTCAACAATACCCTATAGGTTCAGACCCTGTCATTTATGATGCTTCTGCAAATCAGTACTGCTTTTCTATGTCCTACACCGATAAAGTCAAGATTCATGTATGTTGCACCAGCCTTCAATTTTTTTTCATACGCTTCTTTTAAAATACTACCAATTAACTCAAAAAAATCCAAAAAGATTGCAGATGTTGGATTTCTGAAATATAAACAGTTTTAGGTTGAGAAACTCTAACAGTACTGGAAAATTGATTTAAAGCAACATAGCTTTAACTTGCAGAGAAGATGGGGGAGGGATGGGTCGGACAAAGTGAACACCTTTAATAAGAGTGAAGCCTGGGTTGCTAAGGTTATCGCAACAATAGTGGGACAATCTGGTTAATAGATTCAGGGGAGGGGCAATTAAAGAAAGGGAAAAAAAAAGAACTTGTTAAAGCTGTAAAATACAGATTGGAGTTGCTGATGTGGAGAACGAAAAACCAAGTTAACATTACAGATGAATAACCTACAACTAAATAGCTAATTCAGATAGTAAGTTACTCAAAATGTTGGATTCAATATTAAGTTCTAGAAGATGCAATGTGCCCTGACAAGGCACGATGAAGGACTTTCATCTTGAAAGATTAACTCTGTTTCTCTTTGTATAGATGCTCCCTCACTTGTGAAGTATTTCCTGCATTTCCTGTTTTAATTCTTAGCTTGTTATTGTTTTCCTCATTGTTTTGTACATTTCTGATTTTCACATTATCAGCAAGCTTTGAAATTGTTCTAAATACACAACTCTCAGTTATTAATGTATATCTGAAAGATCAGTAATTCTGACATGACAGGCTAACACCACTTTGTATTTGCCTATCATCTGAAAAACATTCTCCGATAGCCCATAATTTCTGTCAACAAGCATTCAACAGCCCTTAGGCTTCACTTTTGCTAACAAAACAAGTATGTGGATCATTACTTCTTTTCACCATTCCTTTGAATGTTTGCCTAATCATCTTCTATAATTTTATATAACCTTACAATATATTGATCATTGTTCTCTAAATGCTCCCCTTGCTCCCCAAAGGAGATATGGTAAAACTCACAAAAAAACCCCCAGCACGTTCAGGCCTTTGGTGGTGTCAGATTAGAGAATTTCCCAACTGATTAGATTTTATTAATAAAATAAAAGGTTTTAGAACTCTCACCTCCCAACTAGTCTCTCAGATTCAAGCATTTCCAAATGCAAAACAATGTTCTTCCAGCTTATCCTAAAGAAGTATTTCAACAGCAAGATTGCACATCTTTATTAACTATTCTCAGGCCAATGTGAGATCCTTTTCCAATTCCAATTTAGGAGATATTTATTGTTATAAACCCTTATGTACTAGGAACTACTAGTAGGCTGGCCATCTTAATTCACACAGGAATATTAAATCCAACAAAATGTATGTTTCAGCATTGGCTTGGTCTTGTTTTGAAAGTCAAATGGCAGAATTGATAGTCTAGCATCTAATCTACCATGTTCCTTGTTTGCTAGAACAAGCATGTATTCAGAGAGTGGTAGTTTTGAGACCCAACTCCCTTGTCAAATTTGCTTTAAATATGCATAACCCACAGCCAAAATATTCTCCATTCTTTTCTATCTTGCTCTAGATAAAAATTTTCCAGTTATTAATCTTTTCTCAGTGGTACAGAGTCAAAAGATCCTGAATTAAAGCACAATCCCGAGGCTGGTGTAGATAATCTGGGTAGACACCTCTATATAGAGATTGCTGGATCATTAGAAGCTTTGGAAGAAATGTTCAACAGAAACCCATCAGTAAGTAGAATAGATCCCCTAGCAATAATAAAAGAAGAACAGATGAGTTATTCTAATGTCTTGATGAAAAGTTATCGTTCAGCTACATGCAATGAAATTATATTGCTTGTTTGTTTTACTTAATTGCAATTCAGTAGGATTTTGCTTCAAGTAATTAGTTAGATTATAGCATCAACTATGCCTTGGAAACATACTAGTGGCTGCATACTGAGTTGGAATCTTCCGAAAATTCAAAAGGTGCTGCATAAATGTAGTTCTGCCTAGTTTACCAGAGCCTCACTGACAAACAAGAAAGGCATAAATAAGAGTCACAGTCCCTTAGAGCTGTACTTTTGCTCTATTTCCCTAACCCTGCTGACAGCAAATTCCTATCAACAGCCTTCATCAAGGCCAGGAAAAGGTTTTAAGATTAACTGGCCTGTCACCCATTGTTTTGGTAAGCAAGCAAGCTCATTGCTCTCTGGTCACAGGAAAAAGTGATCTCACTGATTACTTGAATTTAAGTTTCTTATGAGTTATAATGGAAGAATTATATTGGTTTTCTGGAAGCTTCTAACTGCATTTTGATATGTCAAGAATCTTCATAAGTACCTCCTTTCAGATTGTTATTATTAATTTGAGGAATTGGCTCTTTCCATCTGGGCACTTTGTAGACCTTTACAGTAGTATATAAATGAATTATCTTAGTCTTGTGTCAATATTTGAATTTACTTCAGTCCAATTATTTTTTTTTCTGATCATTTACATTCTTTTCCAGCAACCTACTTGCTACTGGGCATTCTTTGGAAATGAAGAAGTGTTGGGCTGAAGCAAAATTTATGAAGCTAACTGAAAACGGACAGAGAGTGTGTTCTGAAGAAAGGCAGGCACAGCTTTACAATAGAGGCACAATTAGAATAAACTATATGTTTAAAGGAAGGGTTTTTGAAATGTTTATTATTAGCTATCTATTTCCAGCACTGTCTTTTTATCCTCTATTTTAAAACGTACTCCTGTTGTTACTTTAAGATAATCAAACACACATTTGGTCCATTTTAATGAATGCTTCAAGCAAATGAAAACTGGGTCATTCACCAGTAACATACCAGCAAAGGGAATCTGTTCTGTCTGGACTTCAAAGCACAGGAAGCATTTGAAATTCTCTTTTGATCAAATTGTTTCATATCTTCAGAATACAGTTAAATAATAGCGGAAAAGTAAATGGCTGGGAGGAGGGATTATCTACAAACTTACTCAATTAAAATACCATGCATTAGCAATTGCTTTCACTACACAAGGAAAGCACTGTTATGATTGTTTTGTTTAGAGTTTTTAAGTCTATGACAAAAGAGACAGGACGAATTTGTCTGCAAAGACAATGGATCTTTGGGATATACACTTAGTGGCCACTTTATTAGGGACCTCCTGTATCTACTAAAGTAGCCAATAAGTGTATGTCCATGTTCTTCTGCTGTTGTGGGCTATCTCCTTCAAGGTTTGACGTGTTGTGCATTCAATTCAGCGATGTTCTTCTGAACACCAAAGTTGTAAAGCATGGTTACTTGAGTTACTTACATCTTCTTGTCAGCTTGAACCAGCATAACCATTCTCCTCTGAGGTCTTTCATTCACAAGGCTCTTTCACTGATAGAACTGCTGCTCACTGGATCCTTCTCATCTTTGCACCATTCTCTGTAAACCCCAGAGACTATTGTGTGTGAAAATCCCAGGAGCTACTGATACTCAAACCACCCGTCTGGCATCAACAATCATTCTACAGACAAAGTCACTTAAATATCTTTTCTTCCCCTTCCCTGATGTTTGGTCTAAACAACAAATGAACCTCTTGCCCATGTCTGCATAATTTTATGTATTGAATTGCTGCCACATGATTGGCTGATCAGATATTTGCAACAATGGGAGGGTGTACAGTTGAATCTAAAAAAGTGGCTACTGAGTGTTTTATTCTTTTGCTGAGGCTATCTTTCATAGCTGATCTCTGCTATCTGTCAAAAGTTATGTCATCAAACATTCTAACTAAGCAGTCAGAGTGAACAACTCCTTCATAATGATAAATTAGAAAGACTTACTTAACTTTTGAATTGTTTTGGAAAAAAAACAAAATAAAGGCTGTTATGCACAGTTTGGACTATGATGACAGAAAATATTCAAAAAACATATTATTTTTGTCATTATGTCTATTGGTATGATTTTTAATCAGAGGGTGGGAAATGACACCACAGTTATAAAATTAGTTTAATAGTCCTCAAGATGGAATTCAGCTGGGAAGATATACTATGCCATTGAAAACTTATAGAACAAGCTATAACATTTTTACTGTTTTCCCTGCAATAATAAGTGTAATATTTTGAGACTATCACTAAATCCCTGATTGTACTTTGATTGCAGTCTCTGTATTCGGCACTGCAACAGCTTTGAGAGACCCATAGCAAGCTCCAGCTGATGCCAACAGTTTTATAGACTGTCATTGGCAAATGCTGCCAAGTTTCATCTTTGTTACAACTGGTCTTTGTATTTACACGTTGTAATGTTCAATTTCTGTTCTCTTCTGCTTTATTTCAAGTATGTTCATTTCCTCTGCAGGTTTTGAATAGAATTCTGGTTCATAATGTTGTAGAATCATAGAGGCATAGAGGCACAGTATACTAAAGCACAAAACATGTCCTTCAGCCTATCTAGTCCTATTGACCTGAACTCAGACATAACCCTCCATAACCCTCCTATCCATGTACCAATACAAAATTATGCTTACATTTTGAAATCGAGCCCTTCCATCCACCACTTACGCTGTCAGCTCATTCCACACTCTCACTACTCTCTGAGTGTTCCCCTTAAGCATATCACTTTTCACCATTGACCTTTGACCTCTAGCTCTAGTCTCACCCAAACACAGTGGAGAAAGCCTGCTTGCATTTACCCTATCTATACCCCTCATAATTTTGTATATCTCTATTTTCTTATGCTCTAGTGAGTAAAGCCTTAAGCTATTCAATGTTTCCCTATAACTCAGGTCTTCGCGTCCTGGCAACATCCTTGTAAATTTTCCCTGCACTCTTTCAGTCTTATTGTCATCTTTCCTGTATTTTGGTGACCAGAGGTGGACACTATACACCTAATTAGGCCTCACTGTCATGTTATCCAACTTCAACATAACATCCCAACTGCTGGACTCAGTACTTTGATTTATAAAGGCCAATGTGCTGAAAGCTCTCCTTACGACCTTACCTGCCTGTAATGCCACTTTCAAAGAATTATGGATCTGTATTCCCGGATCCCTAGTTCCACATACAAGTTATATCACAATCATACCGTACAGCTGCACAGTAAACATGTTTGCTCATTCATGTTCCACTCTAAATTATTATGACAAGTAATCCTCCCTATACTAGTTACATGGAGAAAATATGCATATCAGAGTAAACTCATAAAAACAGTGGAATAGATGAGCTGTGTTCCTTGATATCTGATTTTATTTTCTGTGGATAATCTCCAGGATTTTTACCTGAATAGTAGTAATGATTAATTGCAAACAAATATCAATAGATAATAACTAGCGACCCCGTTGAAGGAAAAAAGGCGATGTAATATCAGGAAGAATTGGTTTTCTGCTACAGATCACTTGCTTTATTTATTGTTTTGTTCAATATGTTTTCTTATCTGCTCTGTTGAAATAAAGACTCAGCACAAAATTCAAGCCTAGAAAATGTTCCATCATTCTTGAAAGATCAAAGTTGAGGACCACTCTGCTGAAGTTGTTGGCATGCCAGATTATTTCATCTGTCACCGGTCCATCTGGATGAACAGGATCCTGTGTTCTGTACTTCAATGACATTGCGGATCAACAGAAGCTTGACAAATTATTCAAGGTCTTCACAGTTCTTGTATGTGGATCAATGCCATAAAACTCTGATTACAAGTCTTGGCCATCCTAAACAGACTCACTGAGGGAAAAAAGAGGTAGAGGATATGCACATTGAGTTGTTTTTAAATATCCCAACTGTGGCCTTTGGAGAATTTGAAAATTCTACACTGCACTAACTGCTCTTTGCCAGCATTTTACTCATCTGTTTTTGTGTTGGAGGCAGGTCGTATTTTCCATCTTGATTCCTGAAAACAGTTCCAGTCCCAATTCCATAATTCACTTCAGCGCCATCTCTTCCTTCTGCTCATTTCTGAAATGGTGAAGGATTTAAAATTTACTTTGCTGTTCTCCTGTACTGGAACTTTTTTTCAAAAAGGAATGTGCAAGATTCAAGAAGATAGCAAAGTGTAACATTGACTGTTCAGTCACTTATGAAATATAGTGTTATGGTGAATTCAAACAATAAGTTATGCACAGTATGATAATAACATCACAATGGCAACATACACATAGTTCAAGAAACCATCCTGTTTATGAATGCACAATGATCAAATTTGTTTTGACTGGTATGATAGTGAATCATTACCCACGAACTTATTTATCAGCAGCAAAAAACAAAATTGGCTGGCAATTCTCCATGAATAAGTGTTCCTAGTCTGTTTAATACTTTTCCCCATCACCTGCTTTTGTTATTGCAGAAAAAAACTTCATAGTTGGTATAGAAATATTCCATGTAAATATTACAAAGTGGTTCCATTAACCTTACCACCACGGTGCACAGTCAGTGAGTTATTTAAAATTGCAGGTGACAGAGGAGACATTATTTCTGCTTTCCTTAATTGCATTATGCATCCTTTTTGTGTGTAATTATACCAGAACTCTAAAGTAATAGACATAGACAACTTGTGCAGCAGAGAAAGGCCTAATTTGTGGTGGCAGAAATTCCATGCACAAAATGGCAAGCAGATTTTGGACCAGAGACAGAATGAAGAGTAGATGTAAAAGGAAGGGTATAAATCTCCAATTTCATGGGTAAAATATCCTTGACTTTTTATTATTCACTCCTTCACACTGCATAACAGACATTTACTTTTATTGAAGAGCTTGGGCAATTGTCAGTCATCTTTGGACCTGTAAATGTCATAAGGAGCAGCTTCCTGAAGCAATTTCTCTTCCATTTCCTGAGCACCTCACAGCCACCTGCATGATTTACTTCAATAATAGCAAGCATCCCACAGGTACGTTAACTCTAGGACTTTGTTTTGCAGAAGGGGCAAAATTGAGAACAGCGGAGGATAATAGAAAAGGAAACACAAATGGAAATAAATAGTTTTTAACTGATTTGCTTTTAGATCCCATTCCTGAATACCTTCAGATTTTAAATCCATGGTTAAGATTTCACAGGCTCAATTATAGAGTTTAATGATAATTGAACATCAGCAATGTGTTATTTGAGTGTGTGCCAAGTAGGCAGAAATGATTATGGACTAATGTGGAGAGTTTGTTTGCTGCCATCCTTGATAATATATAAAATAAGTTGCATTTGCTGAGTTGAAATAATAGCCATCCTTGATGGTTCTGGGAAGAGCCACCCATTGTATACACAATATCACTTTTACACTAGATCCTCAGAACATACTTTACCTAAACATATGGTTCAGGAGAATCAGGATGTGGATTCTAAGTGAATACTTCTCATCTAGCATTCACCAAGGAGAAAGATGTGGAAGATTGAATTGAACTGACTTTATTTCTTACATCCTTCACATACTTGAGGAGTAAAAATCTTTACATTACGTCTCTGTCTGAATGTGCAATGTGCAATTTGTAATAAATAGTCTGTACAACAGGACAGTCAATATAGCATAGAAATACAATTGTATCTGTGTGAATTAATTGTCTGATGGGCCGGTTGAAAAAGCTGCCCTGGAGCCTGTTGATCCTGGTTTTTATGTTGCGGTACCGTTTCCGGGATGGTAGCAGCTGGGACAGTTTGTGGTTGCAGTGACTCAGGTCCCCAATGATCTTTTGGGCCCTTTTTACGCACATGTCTCTGTAAATGTCCTAAATAGTGGGAAGTTCATATCTACAGATGTGCTGGGCTGTCCGCTCCACTCTTTGCCAAGTCCTTCGATTGAGGGAAGTACAGGTCCCATACCAGGCAGTGATACAGCCAGTCAGGATGCTCTCAATTGTGCCCCTGTAGAAAGTCCTCAGGATTTGTGAACTCATGCCAAACTTCTTCAACTGTTTGAGGTGAAAGAGGAGCTGTAGTGTTTTTTTTTCACCACACAGCCGGTATGTACAGACCACGTGAGATCCTCAGTGATGTGTATGCCGAGGAACTTAAAGCTGTTCATCCTCTCAACACCAGATCCGTTGATGTCTATAAGGGTTAGCCTGTCTCTGTTCCTCCTGTAGTCCACAACCAGCTCTCTTGTTTTTTGTGACATTGAGGGAGAGGTTGTTTTCTTGACATCACTGTGTCAGAGTGATGACTTCTTCTCTGTAGACTGCCTCATTATTATTTGAGATAAGGCCAATCAACATAGTATTGTCAGCACATTTAATTAGCAAATTGGAGCTGTGATGGCAACACAGTTATGGGTATACAGAGAGTAAAGGAGGGGGCTTAGGACACAGCCCTGGGGGGCACCTGTGTTGAGGGTCAGTGGAGCAGAGATGAGGGAGCCCACACTTACCACCTGCCAGCGATCTGACAGAAAGTTCAGGATCCAGCTGCACAAGGTAGGGTGAAGGCCAAGGTCTCTGAGCTTCTTGTCGAGCCTGGAGGGAATTAAGGTGTTGAATGCTGAACTGTAGTCCAAAAACAGCATTCTCACATAAGCATCCTTCTTCTCCAGATGTGTAAGGATGGTGTGTAGAATTGTGGCTATTGCATCATCTGTTGATCGGGTTGCATCAGTAGGTGAATTGTAGGGGTCCATTGTGGGTGTTAGCATGCTGCAGATGTAATCCTTGACCAGCCTCTCAAAGCATTTTCTTATTATTGAAAGGTCGCTGGTCATTCAGTCATGTTACCTTGGTCTTGTTAGATACAGGGACAATAGTGGATGTTTTGAAGCAGGAGGGCTTCTTGTTTCAAAGTGGATTGTAAGTGGAGGGGTACAATAATATTCTGAAGCATGGCTTTGTCAAAAAGGAAGAAGTGTTGCAGATATTGGTACACATTGAAGTGAATAAATTCCCATGGCCAGACAGGATCTTTCTCAAGATTTTATTGGAAACAATGGAGGCTGTTTTTTTTCTCTCTCCTCAGATCATAGGACGCTGACGACTGACCTTATAGAGTTTTATAAAATCATGAAGGTTATAGGTCGAATACATAGTCAGAGACATTTTCCGATGGTGGGAAAGTCTAAAAATAGAGGACATAGGTTTAAGGGAAGTGGGGATACAGTACATTTATAGGAGGTCAAGTTTTTTTACACAAAAATGAAGGTTATTTGGGAGGAACTGTCAGGGGAGGTGGTAAAGCAATGTTTAACAGGCATTTGGACAGCTACTTTGATAGAAAAGAAGTAGAACGTGTGCATAATGCTGGCAAATTGGATCAGCATTCATAGGAATCACGGTTAGCATGGACAAGGTGAGCTGCAAGCCTGTTTCTTTGCTGACAAAAGTTGTACAATATGGCTCCAACAATGCTTAGTGATATTCTCCCACTAAACTCTAACTTTAATAAGAACATATAAGAAGAGAAGAAGCCATTGATTATAAAATTATATCAATACAGTCAAGCACATTGTAAGGGTAATAAGATTTAACAAGCTGTGATCTTGAATCTTAATTGATGAATTGACAGTGCAAAGTAAAATAGAGGGATGGAATAGCTTCAGTTGCACTGAAGTAAGGCTGGAAACAATGTTAAGGATATTGTGCTGTTGAGTTTTGTGGGAAGAACATATTCTGAAATGAATGAGCAGATACCTCAAAAACTCTTCCTAGCTGTGAGGTTTGGTTTGCATTCTCCTTTCCTTTGATTATAACAAGCTGTGTTATCAGGTGAACCTTTCCCCTGCTTTGTGGCTACATCTCTTTGAATCAAGATGTTTTGCACAACACATCACACCATGATAGTCATGGGATCATTCGTTAAGCTGTCCCACAACATTTACCATGGCTTTGAATAAACAGTGCAGCATCAGAATTGTCTCTTTCCATTGCTGGATGTGACTTACTTTGTTCCTACTCATCTCTTGATCTAGGCTTCTGGAGGGTGTCATGAATTTGGCAGTAAACATTCTTTATTCAAAGACTCTGGCCTTATCTAACTTTGTAGATATTGGAAATTGTTAGAAATGTAAATGTTTCTTTGATTGTGAGCATTCTTAGACACAATTATATATCTACTTTGTTGCACACTTCCTATCAATGGGGTGTGATCCATAGTGTATGCTCTAAGTACTTTAAAAAATGTCCTGACCTTTAGAGACACCTGTTAGTTGTGCAAGAAAAACTTCTCCTTTTTCTTGGTACAGGTTGATCATCAATATGTTCTCCCAGCACCATGGCCAATCCTTGATCCAATATTTACTCCTCTAGTTGGATCTGACAGTTATTCATTTTTATTACTCAGAAGGAAGTAGAAGTATTAACATTTAAGGGATATTCAACATGAAATACAACTGGAGAAAAAATCATACTGAAAGTTCAATGTTGCTCTAGTTGTGTGTGATTTTTAAAATCCATTATTCTTAAGAAATAATTGTATTAAAGATTGCTTTGCAAGTTTTAACATCATTCATTATGACTCAAGATTATGACAGTAAGAGGAATGAAGATTGATAACAGAAAATCACAGACATATCAGTTTTGAACTAGTAATTAAATGATGAATGTCAAACTACTTAGAATGAATTCTGTTATTACTCATTCTTCATTCAAGGGCTAGACCTAATTCTTATTCAGGAGAAAGCAGAGTGTCACAACTTGAAAGGAAAACAAGACAACGATTGAGATGGTTATGCACAAATACTTGGTTTTGATCAGTACTGAAGAAGCTGGTTGGATCTTCTCACATTAAATTTAAAAATAATAATTAAAGATTTCAGGTGAAGTTCAGGCTTATGTTTCCACTGTGACTTGCTTTAATCTTAAACCACTATTTGAAAGGCGATGGATGCAGATTCACTCACAACATTTGAAGGACATTTGGATATATAAGATCACAGGATGTAGAAGCAGAATTAGGCCATTTGAGCCATTGAGTCTACTTTGCCTTTTTGGCATGGTTGATCCACTTTTCCTCTCAGCCCCAATCTCCTGCCTTCTTCCATGTCCCTTCATGCCCTGACCAACTCCATTATATCAAAAACACAACCCAGGCAAAGCTATGAGGAAATAGGATTAACTGGTCTTTCAAGGAGACATTTAGAATGAAACGGCAGCTTTCAGAGCGTAAGGTTCTATCAGCTCATACTCAAAATAATGCACAGTGAGAAATTACACTTGCAAGCAACTCTCAGGTTCTTAAAATTTCAAGATTCAAGATTCAAGTGCATTTATTATCAAAGAATGTATAAATTACACAACCCTGACATTTCATCTGCTTACAGGCAGCCACAAAGCAAAAAACCTGAAAGAACCCAATTAAAAGAAATTAAAAACCCAATGTGCAGAGAAAGAGAAAAAAAAAACCATAAACCATGCAAACAATAGAAGTGAGCACAGCATACTGAACAAAATCGAGTCCTTAGATTTCAAGTACTCAGCAGAAAAAGTTTGGACATCAAAATATTTTTCAGCCGACATGCAATACAACAGTTCCCTGAAGTTTACCCTGAAATAGACTGAAATTAAAGGTCAGTTTAAAAACATTTGAGCCTGAGAAAAAGGTCACATTTATCACAGTATATGTATGCATTTTTTTTCCCTCCTGTATCAGTGTAATTTACTTCTTGCGTGAGGGTAGAAACAAAGACCACTTTGATGTCTGTACATCCTCTTCCTTGACAGTAGCTATAAAAATGACAAATCATTTAAACATGAAAAGAACAAAGGAGATGCTTACATCCTGTGGTAGGTCAAATTCAACCATCATTAAAGCATACAGTCATAGAGTCGTAGAATACTGCAACACTGAACAAGCCCTTTGGTTCATCTAGACCATGCCAATCTCAATTATTCTGCCTAGTCCAATCAATTGCTCCCAGACCATAGCCCTCCATGCTCTTGTCATCCATATACCTATCCAAATTTTCTTAAAAGTTGAAATTAAACCCACATCCAGCACTTGAAGTGGCAGCTCATTCTGCACTCTCCCCACCCTCAGTCTAAGTAAAGGGGTTCCCCCTCGTGTTCCCCTTAGACATTTCACCTTTCACCCTTAACCCGTGACTTCTAGTTCTAGTCTCACCTAACTTCCGTAGAAAAAGCCTGCTTGCATTTACCCTGTCTCTACACATCATAGTTTTGTATACTGCTATAAAATAAACACTGACTTCGAGTAGATGGAATAAAATTGCCTAAGTCATATAGGGTAGAGTTAAAATCATTTTTTCTCTTGTTAAGACTAACTAAAGGAGATAACATACTGTTGAATGTCATGGCTGTGCTCAGGATCAACTTATGAATCCATGAACAACCAATTATATAAAAGAGGATACCAGAAGTTTTTTTCTGATGTATAAAGCTTAAAAGAGAGGTAAGGGTGGACATCGGTCGATTGGAAAATAATGCTGGAGAGGTAGTAATGAGGAAAAACAAATGACGGAAGAACAGAATAAATATTTTGCATCAGTCTTCACTGTAGAAGATATCAGCAACACGCCAGAAATTTGAGAGTGTTGGCGACAGAAGTGAGTGTAGTTGCTACTACTGAGGAGAAGTGCTTGTGAAGCTGAAAGGTCTGAAGGTAGGTAGGTAACCTAGAACAGATGGATCGAGCTCAGTGTGCTGAAAGAGCTAGATGAAGAGATTGTAGTGATTTTTGTGAAGCACTAGATTCTGGAATGATTCTGGAGGGCTGGAAAATGGCAAATATCACTCCACTCCTAAGAAGGGATGGAGGCAAAAGACTAGAAATTATAAGCCAGTTAGCCTGACTTTGGTGGCTAGTAAGATGCTTGAGTTTATTAGTCAGGATGAAGTTTCAGGGTACTTGGGGGCATTTGTGCAAAGTCAGCATGATGCCTTTAAGGGAAAATCTTGTTAGACAAATCTTTTGGAATTCTTTGAGGAAGCAACAGTCAAGGTAGACAAAGGCGAGTGAATGAATGCTATTTACTTGGATTTTCAGAAGATCTTTGACAAAGCACTGCACACGAGGGTGCTAAACAAGATAGGAACCAATGTTATTACAGGAAAGCTTCTAGCATGATAGAAGATTGGCTCACTGGCAGAAGGCAGAGTGTGGGAATAAGAGGGTTGGCTGCTGTCCTGCAGGGGCTGGTTTTCGATCCGCTATTTTTCATGTTATAGGTTAATGATCTGGATGATGGAATTAATAACATTGTGACCAAGTTTGCAGATTTTGCAAAGATAGGGTAAGGGTAGGTAGTATGGAGTCTGCACAGGATTAGGATAGATTTGGAGAATGAGCAGTCTTTGGTAGAAGGAATAAAGATGTAGACTTTTTTCTAAATGGTAAATGAATTCAAAAATCGGAGTTGGAAAAGAACTTGAGGGTCTTAGTGCAGGATTCGCTGTATTGTTACTCTGACTGAAAGCACTGGAGATACACTGAACCTGCAACTGATAAATAGTTGCCTGATGTACTGTATGTTTTGCAGTTGTCTAGTTCTTCCATTGCAAAGAAATGGTAGAAATAAATGTCTGTGAGAATTCGTAATGAAATATTTATACTTTTGATGCAGAATTCTGTGCAGCTGCAGCAAACTAACAGAAGGCTGTTATGTATTTGTCCCAGTAGTCAATATTTTGCCCAGAATTTCCACAGATTACTCCTGCATCACCATTCTAATTTCAACACATATTGAGAGCATGGGATTTCCTTCCCATATCTGGCAAAATTAAGGTGGCACAGTGGAAGTGGTTTAAAGGACTCTCCACTAAATTTAAGCAGCTTGTGTCAGCATTCATCTCACCCATTCCTGGATGTCTTTGATACCTTTCCTTTTACTTACCTATTCCATCTAATGTTGTATCTTGATGTAACTTCTACCTCAACCTTTTGCTTTGAAAGTGATTTTCAATCCTCACGGCTCGCTGGCAGATTTCTCTCTTCTGTACAATATTAATCAGATTTATGAATGAACAAGAAAGAACCCATGAACACTACCTCAGTGTTTCCCCTTTCATTTTGTATTACTTGTTTAATTTATTTTATATGCATATACTTCTTATTCTTATAGTTTTTATTACTATGAATTGCAATATACCTTTACTGCTAAACAATGACTTTCATGACACGTGCCAGTGATATTAAACCTGATTCTGATTCTGAATTAATCTTGCTTTCATCTTTTCTTCTTCTTACCAACCACCTCTCAGTCTTCCTCCCCATCATCCCTAACCCTCACACCCTTTCTCCCACTAATCACAGCAAGCTTTACTTCAGTGAACACTACTGACCTTAGGATAAACAAAGCAAAGTCTGTACATGTTGTTCACTTGGATTTTCAGAAGGCCTTTGACCAGGTGCCACACACGAGGCTGCTCTGTTTAACAAGATAAGAGCTCATGTTATTTCAGGAAATATACTAGCATGGATAGATGATTAGGTAACTGGTAGAAGGCAAAGAGGGGAAATAAAGGGGGCCTTTTCTGGTTGGCTGCCGGTGACTAGTGGTGTTCCATAATGATTGGTGTTTGGGACTTCTGCTTTTCATATTATACCTTATGCCAATGATTTGGATGGCATAATTGCTAGCTCTGTGGCCAGGTTTACAGACAATACTAAGGCAGGTGGAGTGGCATCAAAGGAGGGATGTGCTGACATTGGAGAGGATCCAGAAGGTTCATGAAAATGACTCTAGGAATGAAAGTGCTAACATATGAGGAGTGCTTGATAGCTGTGGACCTGTACTCGCTGGAGTTTATAAGAACGTGGGGGAATCTCACTGAAACCTATTGAATATTGAAAGGCCTGGATAGAGTGTATGTGAAGAGGATGTTTCCTGTAGTGTGTGAGTCTAGAACCAGAGGGCACAGCCTCAGAATACAAGGACATCCCTTTAGAGCCGAGGGCAATGAATTTGTGGAATTCATTGCCACAGTCAGCTGTGGAGGCCAAGTCATTGGGTACATTTAAAACAGAGTGGATAGGTTCTTGTAAGGGTGTCAAAGGTTATGGGGAGAAGACTAGAGAATGGGTTGAGAGGGGTAATAAGTCAGCCATGATGAAATAGTGGTGCAGACACAATGGGCTGAATGGCCTGATTTTGCTCCTATGTCTTAAGTCTCTTATGACTTTCAAACTACACTGCAATCTGCTGCTGTAACCCATCCACTTCAAGGTTTGACATGTTGTGTGTTCAGAAATGCTCTTTTGCACTCCACTGTTGTAATGCATGGTTATTTGAGTTACTGTCACCTTCCTGTCAGCTTCAACCAGTCTCGCCACTTTCACTGTCCTCTCTCATTAAAAAGGCATTTTCACCCACAGCATTGCCACTCACTGGATTATTTTTTTTTTGCACCATTCTCTGAGTGGTGAGATGGAAAATCTCACTTCAGAATGGACTTCAGAAGTTTCTGAGATACTCAAACCACCCTGTCTGGCACCAACAATCCATCCAAGGTCAAAGTCACTTAGATCATAAATTCTTCTTAGGTTTCCGGCTGGGTACAAGTATTGTTCATAACCAACGTTTCAGTGACAAACTCTGTCATCTTCTTCAGGGATGATGCCTGGGCATGTTTAGACCGGTGCTATTTATACACCTATAGTCCATCCCTCCTGATTGGCTCATCCTCATCCAATCAGGTTTCTGCTCTCCCACCTTGTTTACAATCAAATTTCAGTTCTTACTTAGAGCCAGAACTTCATCGTTGTTAAAAGTCTTTTCTTCTTATTTTATTTCAATGGCTTCCTTTACCAGGTGATCCCAAAACTATTGGTGCAGCACAGTAGTTTTGTACCATCAAAGTCCTATAACCATTGCAAATGCAGTGTTCTGCTACCGCTGATTTCTCTGGGTAACCCAGTTGGATAAACCTCCTGTGCTCCTTGATGCAGGATTCCACCGTGTCCCGTCTGGCTGATATACGCTACTCCACATTCAGAGAGAACCCTGTAAATGCCAGCTGACCTGAGTCACAGGTCATCTTTGACCTGCATAAGCTGTGACTTGAATTTTCTTACGGTATTAATCTCATATTTATTCAGGATTCTCCCAGTCCTTTTAGAAACAGATTCTTCCTTGTTGTTAACTTTCCTGGTTTATCGGTCAGCCCTTTTATGGACATTATTGATTTCCATCACCTTGTAGCCGTTCTGTAGAAACGTTGTTCATAACGTCTTATTTTCACGAGGAGACTCTCCGGGTCTGAAATAGCTTTTGCACGATTAGTCAAAGTAGAAAGAAACACTTTACATTAGAAGGCTGATGGTGGTTGTTATTGTTGAGGTATAAGTCAGTGAGAATGGGTTTCCTGTAGATGCCATGTCCGAGGCTACCATTTGGCTTGTGTTGTACTGTATTAGAATGCCATTAGACATGGTGTCTATCTGAAACCCACTCACACCACAAATATGCAACTAATTTTGGAAGCAAAGTGACGATCAAGAGTTTATGGAATACTTGTTACAGGAAATGAATACCGCAGTACCAAAAATGAAGAACACCCACATTTCTTTAATCATCCTGAACCGTTATTGTTAGATTTCTTCGAACTAAAAAGGTAGCAGCCTGAAAACTAAGTTTTTTTTCTCCCTGACCTGCTGGGTAACATCAGGGTTACTTGCTTCCATTGCTTAAACTTTTCTATCCATCCCTTTACTGCACTCACAAGGCATTGAATAGCACTCAGTAGAATGAGATGAACCTGTGTGTGTATTAGAAATTATACCATACTTGAATTCTGATTCAATTATTTTCCTTCCTGTCAGCTTGCAGCTTTGGGCAAAATTCTTTTCAAATCCATACATGTCACTTATTTATGACGACTAGTAACTGTCTGCCTTTAAAATGCCATTGTGCTTTCTGTCTAGATATTAACTTCTTTACCAAGTTTTCTCACGTTGCCCGAATACATACATCTTTATTCATGAGGTAAGTTAATAGATCCATTATAAAGATATCTAGAGGTGTTATCAACAGATATCCCAATCCTTACAAATTGTTTCGCTCATGGAACCTGAATAATGTTTTCCCCTGAAGCTAATGTCAAATATTTTATGAAGCACTGCAGGGTGACATACATTTCCTAGATGTAAAAGTTAAGCAATTCCTACAGAATGTCAGAACGCTCATTATTTATTCCATTAATTAGCAATCTGCAAGCAGGCAGCTTCTTATTTCTTACAGTCATTTAAAGAGTGTTAATTTTAAAACTGTAACATCATCTTCGGCATAAAACAAAATTTAAATTTTGGAGTGTATAACTGCATTAGCATTCAGCAATTTCATGGAATAAATTATATTAAAATCACTTTGTTAAAGTTCAAGTTTCAAAGCAAATATTATTATCAAAGTTCATACATGCTACCATATATAACCTTGAGATTCATTTTCTTGTGGGCATTCTCAAAATGATCTAGAGAATAATAACAATAACAGAATCAACAGAAGACTGCCCAACTAGGGTGTTCAACTAGGGTACAGAAGGCACAAAACTATGCAAATACAAAAAGAAGCACTAATAATAATAATAATAATAATAATAATAATAATAATAATAAAAAATAAATTAGCAATAACTATTAAGGGCATGGGATGAAGATTCCTTCAAAGTGAGTCCATTGGTTGTGGAAATATTTCAAGTAAAGTTAAGTGAAGTCATTCCTTTTGGTTCAAGAACCTGATGGCTGATAGGTTGTAACTGTTCCTGAACCTGGTGGTGTGAGACCTGAGGCCCCTGTACTTTCTTGCTCATGGCAGCAGTGAAAAGAGAGCATATGCTGGGTAGGGGGGGGGCTCCCTGGCGATGGATGCTGCTTCTCTGTGACTGCATTTCATGTAGATGTTGCAAGGTTGGGAGAGATTTACCCATGATAGACTGGGCTGTATCCATTACTTTTTGTAGGATTTTCCATTCAAGGGTATTAATGTTTCCATACCAGGCTGTGATGCAGCCAGACAATATACTCTTCCACAACATGTCTGCAGAAGTTTGTCGAAATTTTAGATGTCATGTCAAATCTTTGCAAACTCCTAAGTAAGTATAGGCACTGTCATGCTTCATAATTGTTGGGCCCAGGATAGGCCTTCCAAAACAATAATTCCTAAGAGTTTAAGGTTGCTAGCCATTTCCACTCTGATCCTCCAATCAAGATTGATTCACAGATCACTGGTTCACTTCTGTGGAAAATAATCAGCTCCTTGGTCTTGCTAACAATGGGCAAGAGGTTGTTGTTATAACACCACCCAGCCAGATTTTCAATCTCCCTCCTGTATGTTGACTCATCAAAGCGAGTACAGCGGGGCACTAAGCACACAGCCTTGTGGTACATCTATGCTAATAAAGACCATGGAGGAGATGTTGCTGCCAATCTGAACTAACTGGTTCAGTGAGGAAATCCAGGATCCAATTGCAGAAGGAAGTACTGAAGCCAAAGTTCTTGGAGCTTATAGATTAGTTTTGTGGGGATGATGGTACTAAATGCTAAGCTGTCATCGATAAAGAACATCCTGATGTATGCATCTTTGTTTTCTAGATGTTTCAGGGTTGAGTGAAGAGCCAATCAGATGGCATCTGCTGTGGACCTGATGTTCCAGTAGACAAGTTGGAGCAGACCTAAGTCTTTTCTCAGGCAGGAGTTGATATGTTTCATCACCAGCCTCTCAGTATACTTCATTGCTCTGGTGATAGACGTTAAGGCAGGTTACCATGCTCTTCTTGGGCACCGGTATAATTGAAACCTGCTTGAAGCAGGTGGGTACCATACACTGCCTAAGCAAGAGGTTAAAGATCTCAGTGAATACTCCAGGTAGTTAATCAGCATAGGTCTTTAGTACTTGGTCAGGTACCTCGTCTAGGCCAAATCCTCTTGTCTAGTCTGCACAGATCATGGGGATGTCTTACATGGTGGTCATTCTCTTCCATTGGTTAAATTTTTCTTCTGTAGTGATAATTTCTTCATTTTTCTGGGTTATATTTTCACCTAAGTTTAATGGTGTAAGCTTCTTATCAGAATTGTATCTGCTCTGGAATGCTGAATCCTACTTTTGTTGGTGAAAATATATCCTACGAAGTTTTATCTGACTCTCCCATTGTATTTTTACATTTGTTGGTCTTTTTCCTCCGTCTGTCTTAGTTAATTTAAGTGCATTTGAGTGTACTTAATGTTTTCTAAAATGTGTAATTGAATTTCTTATTTTATTTTGTAAATTTTCTTAAGCCTTCAAAAAAATTTCGTCTAAAGTTTTCCTTCTATCATATTAATATCTATTTTCTTTGACTGTTTCTATCCTAGATATTTGTATGTTTCATTTTCATCTACCAGTTGTATTGTATCCTGCTGCTCTATTTTATATTCTACTCGCTCTTTTGCATCTTTCTCTATGTTTAATATTCTGCTCTTATCCAATCCAAAGTCATATTTACATCTTCAGAAAATAGTTCTATTATTTGAATTAATTGCTTTAGCTTTACTGATGAAAGAGTAATTAATTTCAAACCATCTATCTTTAGGTGTGTCAAGTTATAATTCATTTGGTTGTCTCTGATTTGGTACCCTATTTTCACCCGATTCAGAGAAATAGAGAACAGGTTTAAAGCTAGAGAAACCACAGTGGGCATTATTATTATTATTATTATTATTATTATTATTATTATTATTATTATCATCATCATCATCATCATCATCATCATCATTTCACTAAAGTCCACACTACCAGTTCATACTTTTTGGCATAAAGAAGGAAGCTATTGTATGAATTTCTAATAGTGTTCATAATATTCAGACTCTAAATTCCAAAAATTCTTGAGCATTCATTTTGGGGAAGTAATTTTTAAGTTAAGTATCCATTTGCTTTAAAAACTTGGTAAATGATGCTGGTGTACAACACAGCCTCACCATACAGATATCTAGCCGATTGAACGCAGGTGTTCAATTTACTGTGTACTGTTAAAACACAAAAATGTAAGGAGCGTGAGTCAGTTCCAACCCATTTCCCAGGAGATTGGAATGATCTTTCCTTAAGTGGAAATCTGCCAAAAAATCCACAATAACCATAACAAATTAGCAATCTTGTTGACAGACTGTAAAAGAGATATTGGAAATAACTCATTTTAAAATGGCTTATTTCCTTATGCTGTCCTCCAATAGTGGTCAATCAATATGTGGCAGGATATCTTGCTTGCAAATTGTAGTTCAATTGTAAACACATTCTTTATACTTGCTTTTTGATACTGTTACAAATAGAGAAAAGAGAAAATATTCCACGATCTGTCAAGTAATTCAAGGAATGGCATGTTTTATGTATAGCCCCTGTCTCAATTGATCTAGGGCTGTTTGATGCTGCTATAGATACAGAATTGGATAAATATTGAATTGAATTCTCAATTCTTCCTTTGGCGACAACATTGCAAAATAGAAGTGAAAAGCACAACCATCTATCAGAGTTTTCATTTAATCTCTGGAATTTGAAACCAAATGTTGTTCAGATTGCTTTTACTTTCTCTTATCACAATGGATTATAGCACAGCAATTGTTGTTATAAGTTATTTTTGAGTGTCTAGCAGTTTAGAAAACTAAAAGCAGTTTCTTACTGCTGTCTGTCTTGACAGTGCACATGTGTGCAATTCCTATAGAGGTAGATTAGAAAAAAAAATGCAGATTGCTTGCCACATGTAGAGATTGTATATTTAAATTCTGATGTTCTGATTCCTGACACCCTGATACTCTGATCACAATGGCATTTCTGCATTACTAATCATTGCTAATTCTTGTTGGGTATATTTAAATAACTATTAGATTTTGTATCTGATAACTAGACAAAATTTGGTAATGGAAAATATATTTAATGCAGCTTCAGAATACATTGGACATTATCTCATTCATCTGAAAAATGCTTATTTTTTATGGCTATGAATATGATTTTGCTCCTGGGGTGAAGGTTGATATAAAAGAAAATTTGTGTAAAATTCTGCAGAAATTACACTTATGTTTCTATTTTTCTCATTGGTATCTGGATTCCTCTTTACAATTATTTAGAAAAGTTAGTTTCCTAAGGATGTTGATTGTTTATTCCCTTCCTTAGATGCTTAGAGCAAAGAATTCAGCTCTAAAATAACTCCTTCTCACTATGATCTGACCAGTACTTTACCTCTTAGTTACCCTTTGAAAGGTGCCCCACTCAGAACCATTGGGATATTGTCCCCAATACCATCACCAACCTCATCAAATTTGGAGATCTCCCATCCACTGCCACCAACCTCATAGTTCCCTCACTCTGCACTGCTCATTTCTATCTCCTACCTGAGATTCACAAACCCAACTCTCCAGTTAGGCTCATTGTTTCTCCCTGCTCCTGTCCCACTGAACCTGTGTCCGCATACCTCAACTCCATATCATCCCCTTTGATCCAGTCCCTTCCCACCTACATCTGCGATGCTTCCCAAGCTCTCAATCTCTTCAACAACTTTCAATTCCCTTGCCCTAATTACCTCATTTTCTCCATGGATGTCTGGTCCCTATACACTTCTATCCCCTTAAAGCTCTCTGCTTCTTTCTTAACAACAGATTTGACCAGTTTCCCCTCAACACCACCCTCCTCCATCTGGAAGAACTGTTTTTCACCCTTAACAATCCCTCTTTTCGTTCTTCCCACTTTCTCCAGACTTGAGGTGTAACCATGGGCAGACACAAAGCCTCAGATCTGCCTGCCTTTTGTTGGCTATGTGGAACAGTCCACAGTGCAAGCCTTCCCTGGTAATGCTCCCCTACTCTTTCTGTGCTACATTCATGACTGCATTGGTGCTCTTCAAGAACCCATGCTGAGCTCATCAATTTCATCAACATTGCCTCCAACTTCAAAGTACATTTATTAACAAAGTATGTATAATATATACAACCTTGAGGGCTGCCTCTGTACAGGAAGCCACAAACCAAAAAAATAGAACCTATTAAAAAAGAACCATCAAATGCCCAATGTGCAGAAAAAAAAAGCAAATCCTGCAAGCAGTAAAAGTAACCAAATAATGTTCATATTGAGAAAGTGAGTTCATTGCCGTGAAGCCAGTCACAGCCAGTCCAGGAGCCCATTAGTTGCAGGCCACAGCCTCAGTTTGATGCAGAGATGAGTAAAACAAGCTGAGCACCAGCCCTTCCCTGGCCTCCGACCCTGACACCTCAACCATTTCAATCTGGTCCAGTGCTTAAATAAACCGACCTCAGCTTGTTCCGCACTCTCAGATGCAGGCCCTGCTGCTTCGGTACACTCTTGGGTCCAGGCCCCACTCATCATCTTGATTCGGCCCGGACCCAACCCTTCCAATTTGGCCTGCTTAAATTGACCTGGTGCTTAAATTGGTCAATCATCAGCTTGTTCCTCTCTCTCGGGCCTGGGCCTAGGCCCCGCTGCCTCATCTCTGCTTTGCCTCATCCTGTCTCCGATCCACTGCTTTGAATTGGCTCCAAATCTGCTCGAGCAATGGCTAAACATTGGCTTGCACCTTTCTCTCAGGCCCGTGTCTGGCCGCCTTGACTTGACCCATACAAAACATGCTGCAACTGTCCTGCACCTTCGAGACTTTAGCACACACAACAAAAATGCCAAGTCATACAGGCATTTCAAAAGCACAAATCTGAAAGGGAAGTTACAGACTATTGATTGCAGTGATTGTTTAACAGAAAAAGTGTGATTAATAACGTAGCTAATAGTTTTGTTTGCTGCCTGCAAGTCACTGCTGTGCTTCACCAGTGCCTGCTGTTAAACTCACTTGGTCTATTTCTGACACCTTTCACCCCTTTCTTGATCACTCTGAAGAAAAGCTAGCAACCAAAAATTTGTACAAACTCTCCAATTCCCACACTATCTTCAATATACCTCTTTCCATCTGCTGAAATAATGCCATTTCTTTTCCTCAGATTTGTCCTCTGCCACATCTTTTCCCAGGATGTAGCTTTCCTTTCTAGACATCAGAGATGGCCCCCTTCTTCAATGTACAGGGTTTCCCTTCCTCCTCCATTGATGCTGCCCTCACCCACATCTCCTCCATTTCCTGGACATCTGTGCTCATCCCATCTTCCTGCCATCTTAACAGGGACAGTGTTCCTCTTGTACCCATCTACCGCCTTGTGAGTCTCCACATCCAACACATCATTCTCAGTATCTTCCGCCATCTTCAATAGGACCTTACCACCAAGCACATCTTTACGACCCAGCACCCCGCCCCCCCCATTCTTCACTGTCTGCAGGGAACACTCTCCTGTGATTTCCTTGTCCATTTGTCCCTCTCCTCTAATCTTCCTCCAGGCACTTATCACTCCAAGCAGCAGAAGTGGCTCAGCGCCCCAAATGATCATTCTAGGTAGGGCAACACTTCACCTGTGAGTCTGTTGGGGTCATCTACTCTATTCCAGTGTTCCTGATGCAGCCTCGTCAGCACTGGTGAGACCTGATGGAGACTGAGGGACCTCTATTTCGAGTGCCTTTGCTCCATCCACCAAATGCGTAATTTCCCAATGGCCAACCATTTTAATTCCTATCCTCATTCCCATTCTGACATGTCAGTCCATGGTGTCCTGTTCTGCCATGATGAGGCCACTCTCAGGATGGAGAAGCAACACCTTATATTCCATTTAGGTAGACTTCAACCTGATGGCATGAACATGGATTTTTTTTCAACTTCTATGTTTTTCTCTACTCCCGCTTCATTTCTCTTCAATTCTCCATTGGCCTCTTACTTCTTCTCCACATCTGCCTTTCACCTCCCCCAATGCCCTTACCTTTCTCCCATTGTCCATGCTCCTCTCCTATCAGATTCCTTCTTTTCCAGCCCTTTACCTTTCCCCCCTATCACACCCCAACTTCTTAATTCATTCCCCTTTCCAACTCACCTGGTTTCACTTAACCCTTTCTAGTTTGCCCTCCTTCTCCTCCAACCAGATTTTAATTCTGGCATCTTCCCCCTTCCTTTCCAGTCCTATTGAAGGGTCTTGGCCCAAAACGTTGACTGTTTATTCATTTCCATAGATGCTGCCTGACCTGCTCAGTTCCTCTAGCATTCTGTGGGGTTGTTCTATATTCTTCCAGCAGATGTTTATTGTGTACATGTATTGGCCATGCCCGTGTGCTATTAACTCCACAATTCCCTATGCAAATATCCTCCAGCAGCTCCATACCACCTTTAAATGAAAGTATCATAAGTCAAGTTTTAAACCTCAAATCTCATTGCTCCTGCCAACTTTTTTAAAATCATTGACATAACTTTAATTTTATATCTCTATGGTAAAATTGGTAAAGTATAAATGTAGAAAATTAACATGCATGTAACTGAAAAAAGGATGTATGGCCATAATGAGTAACACAGAATTAAAGTCTGCATACATTATTTAAACAATTTCATACTTCTAATCCATTTCAATTGAAGACTATACATTGATTCAGCTCCCTTGGTAAAATGCAACATGAAATTTACTATATTAATAATATGAATAAATTATGCACTCAATTGTAAAATGTCATCAGATAAAGAACTGTATATGTGTTTCCTGTCCAAAAAGATGAGTGATATACCAGAAAGGATATAGTAATGATTATATAACAATGGCTGCTACAAGATACTTTAACAATGATTCATTTTAAATGTCATCTCCTGTTTCTGTAATACAAGTTTTTAATATGATTTTAAAATGTAGTGAGTGGTACAGTGGCTACTGTATGGGTGCATAGATCTGAGGGAGGAACTAGTAGTCAAGAGGATTTCAAACCCCACCATACCAATTTGTTTAATAAATCACTTAATCAGGAAAAAACTACGTGTATCACAGACACTGAAATTAAATTTACTCTGTAGTGAAAAATAATTCATTGATGACCTTCAGGAGCAACTCGATTCTTGTTCTTACTTGGTGTGGCTACCATGTGATTCAAATCCACAAACACATGATTTATTATTGTCCATTGAAAGAGTCAATAAGTTGAATCCGCTCAATCCCTGTAACACTATAATTCTTAAAGCTGACTTAAACTAATCTGGTAAAACTAACAAAAACTCACCTTACTTTATCACAGTACATAATACCATATACACACTCAGTTGCCACTTTATTAGGTACACCTGTATAGCAGCTCATTAATGCAAATATCTAATCAGCCAATTATTTGGCAGCAACTTAATGCATAAAAGCATGCAGACATGATTAAGCGATTCATTTGTTGTTCAGACCAAAAATTAGGATAAGGAAGAAATATGATATAGGTCACTTTGACTGTGGAATTGTTGATGCTGATTTGAATATCACAGAATCTGCTGATCTCTTGAAATTTCCACACACAATTGTCAATAGAGTTTACAGAGAGTGGTGTGAAAAGTAAAAAAAAACATCCAGTGAGTGGCATTTCTGTAAGCAAAGATGCCTTGTTAATTAGGGAGGTCCAAGGAGAATGGCCAGACTGTTTCAGAAAGGTGACAGTAACTCAATTAACCATGTGTTGTAACAGTGGTGTGCAGAAGAGTATCTCTGAATGCACAACACGTCAAACATTGAAGTGGATAGGCTACAGCAGCACTACTCCTGTGGCCACTTTATTATGTACACTCCTGTAACTAATAGTAGCAAATGAGTGAATATTGTTACACTATACTGTTTTATAGAACATTCCCTTAAACACCCATCACCCTCAGAAATCATTGAGAGGAGCTGATTTCCCTATGTATGGATTATCTAACCATCTGCTGGTTCTTTGCAAGCTGCCAAAGTCTGCTCCTAACTGTACTCTTTTTACAATACAGAAGTTACTCCAATGATAATTAGTTGACACTATGTTTCTTTTTAACGGTATTATCTTCATCTTATCTTTTTGTTCTAAGTCCATAAAATAACATATTTGATTACTTCTCACTCTAAGGAGTGAATTAGTTGATTGTCACCTCAGTGAAATGTGATTCAGTTGGACACCCAACCATTATCTTAGAACAGATTTTGATGAAAAGAAGTTCTGAGATTGGCAGCATTCTGAAATATTGCTGAGATGGTTTTATTCCAGTGATGACGATAAGGATAATATTTCCAAAGGATGTTAGAATGAATCCATATTCAGTGGTATAATGGTGGTCAATCGTCACGTTAATTTGTACATTATTTTAATAAGCTGACTACAGGGATGGACAGGACAGAACAGACAGCTAAATTTGAAAAAAAAATGTACCTAAAAAAATCCATTTACTTCCTTGGGTCAATTTATTTGTGTACCTGATTTCTTAATCAGTCAACTTAGTCCATGAATAACTTGTCCCATATTCTGTTCAGCCCACAGTGTGCTTAAAAGTCTGTGTATTATGCTGAAATAAGAGTGCTGGTTAGATTTTATGCACAAATGTCTAGAGCTGCCTTTGCTGTACAATAATGTGACCCCGGTAAGGATGTTTTCTTCTGAGAAAAATGTGTTTTTGCTGTAGACCTAGTTATACATGCCAGTCAATCATATCCAGCCTCTTACATGGGAGAATATGTTTATTATATAGACTGAAGTAATTCAAGGCGGTAGCTCACCACCATCAACTTAAAAGTTAAATAGAGATGAGCAATAAATATTGGCCGTTTCAGCAAAATGAAGTTCCCTTAAGTGTATCAAAATTTCTGAAAGTCTATTTTGTTTTAAATTTTATTTATAGAAACAGCTTGGTAACAGGTCCTTCTGGCCCAAAGAACCCATGTTGCCCAGTTACGCCCATAAGACCAGTGAATTTACTAGTCTGTACATCTTTAGTCTGTGGGAGGAAACAGTACTCAGAGGAAACCCATGCAGTCATGGGGACAACATACAAATGCATAATAGTGCCGAAACTGAACCAGGGTCACTGGCACCATAATGAAATAATGCTAACCGCTACACTACCGTGCCAGTACAAGTTCTTAAATGATTTAAGTGATATCTTTGACCCAGTCTAGCCTTGTAATATCAATACAAACACGCTCTGCAGGAGAATCCCCCAATTTTAAAATGTACCTTTGGCTCAGATCATTGCATGATATGCCTCATCAACAAAGGGCCCAATCTCCTACTAAGATCCACTCAAATTTATTAGCACATTTATTAATAGATAATCTATCAGTGGATTATTTCCCAACACCTTTTGTTCAGCAAAGGGTGAACTATGGTACAGCTGTGCTGGTTGTAGAGTAGGATGAACTAATTTGGCAGGGGTTGGGAACCGATGTGATAAGGCTAAGGATGGAACAGTAGATATAAGAGTCGATGTAGTATATAGTGAGAATCTGAGGAAGGACAAGCAAATAATAGGGCAAAATTGCAGTAAGTGTGATGAGGTGAAGTGTAACATGGGGGAAATATTGAAAAAGGTGATGAATACAGGACAAAAGGTGTTATATTTGAATACACGCAGTATACTTAGTAAGGTAGATGATTTTGTAGTACAGTTAGATATTGACAGGCATGACATTGTGGATATCACTGAATTCTACTTGAAAGAAGATCATAATTGAGTGCTTAACATCCAAAGATATGCATTGTAATGAAAGGACAATGAATTGTGCGACAGAATTGATTGCTTTGTGGCCAAGTTTGCAGATGATACAAAGATAAGTTGGGGGGGGAGGGAGGTAGTGTTGAGGAAGTATGGAGTCTGAAGAAGGAATTAGACAGATTGGAAGAATGAGCACAGGAATGGCAAATAGAATATATTGTGGAGAAATGTATGGTCATGCACTTTGCTAGAGGGAATAAAGGCATGGACTATTTTTGAAATGGGGAGAAAATTCAAAAATCAGAGGTGCAGAGGGACTTGGGCGTCCTTCTGCAGGATTCCCTACAGGTTAACTTGCAGGTTGAGCCAGTGGTAAGGAAGGCAAATGCAATGTTAGTATTCGTTTTGAAAGGACTAGAATGTAAGAGCAAGGTATAATGCTGAAGCTTTCGAAAACATTGGTCAGCCGGCAGTTGGAGTATTGTGAGCAGTTTTGAGCTCCTTATCTAAGAAAAAGGTTAGCGTATGAGGAGCGTTTGATGTCTGTAAGGCAACGTCTACGCTACGCCAGATAAATCCGTAACCAAAGCTTTTTTTCTTTGTTTTTATCCTCCGTCCACACTAAAACGGCGCTTTTGTCCCCCAAAACCGGAGCTTTTCAGAAACGCTTTCCAGGGTGGGTATTCTTGAAAGTGCTGCTCGGGCGTGCAAGCTTGAAAGTGTGGACGGGGTAACCAAAGACTTCTGAAAGCGCTGTCAGATGGCAGCGCGCCATTTCATTGTTTTCTTGAACGCAACCTAACAATTTCAGAACAGACGGCAACGAGACTGAAGCCAGAAGAGTTAGAAATGTACTCACCAAATACTTTGACCCATAACTTATTGAATAAATAAGTATACTGTACTCACTTTGCCCTGTTTTCTGTCCTTGCTCCAATGAAGGTGGTTTACTTATTTATGCAAGTACTTCTCTGACGATAGATGTGTAACAGCCTAATGTAACATTGTTTGGAAATGCAAGATAATACTGATGCAGACATGTTTTATACATTTAACAAGGTGCTTTATTAATGCAACAGAGTTAGTCAGTTTTTCAATGTTTGTCGTCAGCCAGGTCATACAGTTTGTGAACTCCCTGTCGGTTGCCTCGATACGCTTCAGTATTTGTTTTTTTTTACTTTTAAATCTTCCTGCGCGAGATCCAACAGCTACCTGTCATTTTAGTTTTTCTAGTCCGTAACTGAACAAACACGCACCTTCTTTCACAGCGAGATTCAACACCAAACATGTTGCTTTTTTTTGGTAGATGTGTCCTGCGCATGTGTAGTAGGAGGAGATTCGACAAAATCTCTATTTCAATGTGATAGAGTGTGGTGAACTACATATACCTGTCTGGACTGCTCCTGTGGCTCCTCCCACAGACCCCTGCTGACTGCTCCTGTGGCTCCTCCCACAGACCCCTGTATAAAGGCGATTGAGGCCTGATGCCCGGCCTCATTCTCCAGGATGTAGTGTTGTTCATTCTTCCAGTCAATAAAAGCCGATATTTCGCTTCTTATGTCTCAGAGTGAGTTATTGATGGTGCATCATAGAGATATTTTTAAAAAATGCATAGTGTGGACGCCTATCGTTTCTATGTGAAACCAGTGTTTTCAAAATTATCCAGTCTGGTCTGGATGTAGCCTAAGCCTCTTCTTGCTGGGATTTAGATGAATGAGGAGAGATCTCATTGAAACCTATTGAATATTGAAAAGCCTAGATAGAGTGGATGTGGAAGGAATGTTTCCTGTGGTGATAAACTCTAGGACCAGAGGGCACTGCCTCAGAATAGAATATCCATTTAACAAACAAATGAGGAGGAATTTCTTTATCAGAGGGTGGTGAACCTGTGCAATTTATTGCCATGGACGGCTGTGGAGGAAAAGTTTTTGAGTATATTTAAAGCAGAGGTTGATAGATTCTTGATTAGTCAGGGCGTCAAAAGTTATGGGGAGAGGGCAGGAGAATGTTGAGAAGGATAATAAATCAGCCATGATGAAATGGTGGAATAGGTTCGATGAGCTAAATGGCCTAATTCTGCTTACCCACTGAACTACTACTTCAACCTACTGCAAGTGGAACAAGTCCAATGAAAAACAGTAAGTGGGTCAACACACCAGCAGGAGAAAGAGCAGAAATTTGATTGTTTTTATTAGTTTGAATATTCCTAAAAGGTTTAAGATGTATGTTTTTAATTTTAAATTCTAAATTTTTCTGATTATTTCATTTCTTATAAATATTGTCTGTATTTTTAAGCAGATATGTAGTAATTTTGAGTGTTTATGAATGTCACAAAATATACGCTTTAAATAACGGTACTGATATCTGGGCAGCCTGCATAGGGCTGCATCCACTATCTAAGCCACTCTGCCAGAGTAGTCTGTTACTCATATTGGAAGAGGCCCAGAATTCCCAAGCCTTGAAAATTACCCTGGAGCTAGCCAAACGAGGTCTAGGGCCACCTAGCCAGTATTCATAGAACAGTAAAAGTTATGACCCATGATTTCCAATATCGGCCTTAAGGTATAAAATCACGAGATTCTGAAGTTGTTGGAAATCCAGAGCAATGCACATAGAATACGGGAGGAAGCCAGCAGATCAGGCCGCATCTCAAGAGAGAAATAAGGAATAAACAATTGATGTTTTTGGCCTGAGCTCTTTATCGAGACTATTAAGAACCCATGTAAGAAGGTGAGGGGAGGTGAAGGATACAAACTGGCAGGTGACAGGTGAAAACAAGTAAAAGGGAATTTGGGTGGTTGAGAGAGGGAGATGAAATGAGAAGCTGAGAAGTGACAGGTGGAAGATGTATAGGGCTGAAGACAAAGGAATCTGATAAGAGAGGACAGCAGACCATGGAAAAAAAAGGAAGGAGGAGGAGCACCAGAGGGAGCTGATGGGCTGATGAGGAGTAAAGAAGGGGTAAGAAGGGAATGGATAAAGATAGGAGGTGAAGAAAGAGAAATTACCAAAAGTTAGAGAAATAAATGTTCATGCCATTATGTTGGAGGCTACTGAAATGGAATATGAGGCATTGCTCCTCCAAAATGAGAGTGGCCTCATCATTGTTAGTAGAGGAGGCCATGGGCCAACATGTTGGAATAGGAATGGGAAGTTGAATTGAAATGGGTGGCCACCCGTTATCAGAATCAGAATCCAGTTTAATACCACTGGCATACGTTGTGGAATATGTGTTTTGTAGCAGCAATACATTGCAATACATAATTTAAAAATCTATAAATTACAAAAATAGTACATATATATATACTACATATAATATATAATTAAATAAGTAGTGCAAACAGAGAACAAAAAAAGAAAAAAAATAGAGAGGTAGTGTACATAAGTTCATTGTCCATTCAGAAATCTAATGGCAGAGGAGAAGAAGTTGTTCCTAAAATATCGAGTACTGTATGTGTCTTCCTCCTCCTCAATGATAGCAATGAGAAAAAGGCATGTTCTGGGTGATGGGGTCCTTAATGATGGATGCCATTTCCTTGAAGCATCACATTTTGAAGATGATCTCAGTGCTGGGGAGGCTGGTGGCCATGATCGAGCTGGCTGAGTTTGCAACGTTCCGCATCTTTTTCGGATCCTGTGCGGTGGCCCCTCCATACCAGATGGAAACAACCAGTTAGAATGTTCTCCACTGTCACCTGTAGAAATTTGCAAGAGTCTTTGGTGATATAGCAAGTCTCCTCAAACTCCTAATGAAATATAGCTACCCACGTGCCTTCTTTGTAATTGCGTCAATATGTTCTGCCCAGGATAAAACTCCAGAGATGTTAACACCCAGGAGCTTGAAGCTGCTCACTCTTTCCAATGCAGATTCCTTAATAAGGACTGGTGTGACTTGCCCCAGCATCCCCTTCCTGAAGTCCGCAATCAATTCCTTGGTGTTGCTGACATTGAGTGCAAAGCTGTTGTTTTGGCACCACTCAACCAGCTGATCTACCTTGCTCCTGTATGTCTCCTCGTCGCATTCTGCAATTCCACCAACAATAGTTGTCACTTTGACCAATGTATAGATAGTATTTGAGCTGTGCCTAGCCACACAGTTATAGGTTTAGAGAGTGTAGAACAGTAGGCTAAGCACTCATTTTTGAGGCGCACCAGCATTGATTGTCAACGCGGCAGAGATGTTATTTCCAATCAGCATTGACCATGGTCTCCCGATAGGGAAGTGGAGTATCCAATTGCAGAGGGAGGTACAGAGGAAAACCTGGGTTTTGGGGCTTGTTGATCAGTACTGAGGATATGATGGTGTTTAGTGGTCACCAACCTTTTTAAGCCCAAGATCCCCTACCTTGGCCTTAGTGAAAGGTGAGATCGACCCCAGATTGATTAGTTACACGCATATGCACCAGGGCAGAAAAGACCAGAAGTAAAACCCCGCAACCCAGAAGTAGAAATAATGTATAAACACCAGGGGTACCCACCCTTTTTTGCACCGCGGACCGGTTTAATTTTGACAATATTCTTGTGGAACGGGCGATGAAGTGGGGTGGGGGAGGGGGTGTTAAACATGACGGGAATACAGCGATACTCAAAGCAGGTTCCTTATGTCCGGTCTATTCCGCAATTTAGTTTTCGCAGCTCTCGGCACTTAGCTTCTGTCCCGCTTGCTCACATTTTTTCCACTCAAAAAACTCAACACGTTTGTCTTTAAGTGCAGGGTGCTTGGACTCAAGGTACCGAAGCAGTTTTGAGGGCTTCATTTCCTCATTAGACAGCCCCCAGGCCCGAACTCCAGCCTCCCGCCCGCCCATCGCCAGACACCTTGGCCAGGTGCGGCTGGTCGTGGGTGGGGTGAGAGGATAAGGTCAGGGCCGGTGGTCCCCATATCAGGGCCGTGGCGGTCGCAGTCTGGAGAGAGTGACTGACCGAGTGAGGAGTGCGACAGGACGTGCCTGCTCCTCTTGTGGGATCTATCGGCCGACAAAAATTTGTTTCAGTAGATCGCAGTGTGTTAACTACTCTGATACTTACGAAACGCTGAGCCCGAATTAGGTCGTCTGTGAATATTTTAACACCGGTTTCCCCACAAACATTCGGTGTGCTAAACAGGTTCAAAAGTGGTGCCCATCTGTCCACGCTCCAGGCCAGTACCAACGGCACTTTCCACCGGTTACCCAAGGCCAACCAGTGATCCCTACCACAAGGGTATCACTGCGTTTAGGCGACTGATGACCTTGCATGTATTCAAGTTCAACAATAGGCGTGACAGGGAATGAGGAAAGGTGCAGCTGGCTCATATCGTTTCCTTGCGGCCCGGTGATTGGGGACCACTGAATTACACTGTGTAGTGCGGGGGAGCTACACACATGCACACTGGACAGAAAGAACGGAACTAAAACCCTGCAACCCAGAAACAATCTCTCAACAGTATTTGTGTATTTATTTATTTTTTTTTTTCAGGATCTCCTGGAGAAGTCTCAAAGATCGACCAGTCGATCGCGATCGATGGGTTGGCGACCACTAATGGTGTTGAACATTGAGCTGTAATCAATGAACAGCAGCATAATGTAGGTATTGCTATTATCCAGGTGACTGAAGGCCAAGTGGAGAGCCAGTGAGATTGCATCCACTGCAGACCTGTTCTGACAATGGGAAAATTTCAAGTCCCAGATTTTGTGGAGGACGGAGCTAAAGTGGTCCTCCAATCTAATTTTCATCTCTCCAAAGTGGAGGAAACTGTACCGGGGCACCAAGTACAGTAGATGACATTGAAGACTCGCAGGTGAACTGTTGCCTCACCCAGAAGGACAATTTGAGGTCCCGCTGATCTTTTTCAGCAATATATGCAAACTTTGTGGTTGGCCATATAATATGCAACTTGATGAAGCGATCTGGCCTGAAGTGTTGATTTTTTATTCTTCTACAAAGGTGCTGCCTGACCTGAGTTCCTCCAGCATTTTGCATGTTGCTCTGGATTTGCAGCATCTGGAGAATCACTTCTGTTTATGACCATGTAATGATAAGTATTATTCCTTTGCGATAAAACATAAGCTACTCAGATTTAAAATTTTGATGAATTATCTTTTCTTTTCGTGTGATGACTAGTCTGTTGTGCGTGATCACAATTTTATGCTTAATTCCAGCTTTTGATTTAGTCATCACAAGGAAGTATGAGCACAAGGAGTAGGCCACCAGACATCTCAAGCCTTCCCCGCAAATCAATATGATCATGACTGATCCATGCTGGCCTCAATTCTTCTTCTGTGTCACTTTCACACCATTACTGTAATATATATCAGAGAAAGTCAACAGAATTAATTAAGGATAATCATTTTCTGAAATCACCAAGGATAAAAATGTAGCCCCTGCCTCTCACTCTTTACAATTACTGCTTGAAAATGTGAAAAAAAAGGCTACTTGGATAAATTATTTTTTGAATTATAGAGACTGTTTCAGAACAGTGGTCTTAAAACTACATTAATAATTGTCTATATGAGTTCATTGCTTCCTTCCAGTGATGTGTGCAAAAAATATAATGAAAACAGATGCAATTTTCACTTGATTAGTTTTGCATGCACCACCCTGAAAATTTATTCCCTCTTTCACCAGATTGCAGTGTGTAGCATTTACAAAATGCACTGTAGTTCACTGTTGAGGCTCCCATCACAGTACTTCCCAAGGCACTGAACTCTACCGTCCCGAGGGCTTTCATGTACTTGGATACACCACCATCTTCAAGTCACACGCAATCTTGGCTCGGGGATATATCATCACTCTACATCTTCTCACAGTCTAAATACTGTAACATTCTTTTCAGCAATGATTTATGGTCACCTCCTTTCATCAGTCTTGCACAAAGTGTTACACAGCATCTTTTCAAGGGCACTTAGAAATGTCAATAAATTGGTGTTTCACAGGAGTGAACAGAAGGTGTGAGAAGACAGGACAGATAATCAAAGACTTAGCTGAAGGGGTAAAATTTGGAAAACTATGAATAGATATAGTTAACCAGATTCATAAAACAAAATTCTTCATTAATATCAGAACTTACAGAGAGCTAGGACAGCTTTTCTACTATGTGTATACTTGATAAGACAGACTGTCCTCTGGGAGGTCCACAACTGAACAATTCAGGGAACAATTGTTCACATGCTACATTCTTTAAGTATCATCAACTTATTCAATTTATTCAATCACACTTTGAACATGAAAAACAAAAAGAAAAAAAATCTTCAGTTTTCTGTCTCCTTTTTATTTTCTGCAAT
This sequence comes from Hemitrygon akajei, assembly GCF_048418815.1. Taxonomy (NCBI): domain Eukaryota; kingdom Metazoa; phylum Chordata; class Chondrichthyes; order Myliobatiformes; family Dasyatidae; genus Hemitrygon; species Hemitrygon akajei. Next base: position 31,899,442 of record NC_133133.1, read on the forward strand.
TTGAGTTTCCCTGTTCTTTAATAAATACTGAATTTTCCTCAGTCAAGTGCACCCCTAGAGTGGTAACGTGCATTGAAACAATCTTCACTATGCTGTCATTGTGACTTCTGTCAGTTTCATCTGCTGTACTGTAAACTCCCATAGGTGTGATTCTTGAAAGATCACTACTGATCCCACCACAATCTTTTCAGCTACTCCTTTAGAACCCTGGGGGGTAGTCAATCTGCCCCCGGGTGACTTAGCTTTCCAAGCACTTCTCCATAGTAACACCAACTCCACCCACTTCTGCCCCCTAACACTCTTGAATTTGTGGCAGATGTCTTCGACAGTGGAGACTAATGCAAATATTTTGCATTTCCCCATTACTATCTCTTCATCATCATTTCCAGGGTGCAATTTCCATTCTTGCCTCCCTTTTTATTTAAAAATTATCATTAAATTCTCCCTCTCCTTATATATCCACAGGTGTTTTTTCTATGCTCTTTTATAATATTGGCTAGCTTACTTTCGTATTTCATCTTTCCCCTACTAATTGCTTTTTTAATTTCTTTCACTTTTTTTATAGCTTCCCTCTAATTTTTATTCAATTGTATAATTTTGCTTTTGTGCTATCTTTAACTTCCTTTGCCAGCCAAAATTACTTCATTTGCCTTTTAGAATGCTTCTTCTTCTTGTGGATTAACTGATAAGGCATCTTCTGAGTTACTCTCAGAAACTCCAGCTATTGCTGTTCTGCCATCATCCCTGCTACAGTCCTCTTCTAAGCAAACTCATGCCTCTGTAGTTGCCTTTACTCAAGTGTAATACTAGGTCATCTGATTTTACCTTTTGCTTCTCAAACTACACAGTGAATTCTAATTACTTACTTCTAAGGTTCCTTTACCTTAAGCTCCCTAATAAAATCTGGTTCATTACACATCAGCCAATCCAGAATTGCCTTTTCCTGGCATGGAATTAAGTATTAAGGGGATCTGTAGCGAACAGCTGTGAGCTGATTACATTTTGAAAGCAAGCTTATATTATTGAGTGAACTCGGCCTTTTGGTTGAGTGAATTCCACCTTTTCTCCTTGGAGCAACGGAGCATGAGAGGTGACCTGATAGAGGTGTATAAGATGATAAGAGGCATTAATCATGTGAATAGTCAGAGGCTTTTTCCCAGGGCTGAAATGGCTAGCATGAGAGGACACAGGTTTAAGGTGCTTGGAAGTAGGTGCAGAGGAGATGTCAGGGGTAAGTTTTTTTTACGCAGAGAGTGGTGAGTGCGTGGAATGGGCTGCAGCGATGGTGGTGGAGGCGGTTACGATAGGGTCTTTTAAGAGACTCCTGGACAGGTACATGGAGCTCAGAAAAATAGAGGACTATGGGTAACCCTAGGTAATTTCTCAGGTAAGGACATGTCGGCGCAGCTATATGGGTCAAAGGGCCTGTATTGTGCTGTAGGTTCTATATTTTTATGTTTATATAAAGAAAAGCAAACTGCTTCAAACCCATGTGCAGTGTCTACTCTCTAGAATTTAAATGTCAATACATTCCTAAAGTGATAAATATCAGTAATGTCACTGAGGTGAAACTTTTTTTTCCAGAATGCTGATAAGAGTAAACCCTTTCTTCATCAAAGTATTTTTGCTGTGCTAATCCCTGAGCATCAACCATTTCTATGTTAATAAATTAACTGGCCCCACAAGCAAGGTGGGACAATTGAATAAAAGGATCAAAATCAAATCAAGTGATAGATTATAAAATGAGAAAGGTTCAAGGCCATCTTTAGTAACTTGTCAGCAACTTCTATACATGTGTCTAAGTGATTGCAGGGATGAGTTATGTTGAAAATCACCTGGAGTTAGAAGAGAATAATATTAAAGGGAAAGGGTAGGGCAAGGAAACGGTAGTCCATGTCGATCACTTGTACACATCTTGGAATGGGTTTCTTCAAGTAATTGCAGTGAACTTCATTCAAAATCTGAGAGAAGTGCATGCAAATAGATATCATAGCTGGAATTAATCATTAATTGTGTGATTCTGTGCATAGAATGTACAATGGCTGATATTATTTTACATTAGGTAATCTTCAGTAATATCACAGAACATCTGTAGTCATATTATTAGTTATGTATGTAGTGGGGGGAGCATAATTTTAAGGTGATTAGAGGGAAGTATAGAGGGGATGTCAGAGTTAATTTTTTACTCGGAGTGTGTGCGTGTGTGGAATGCCCTAGCAGAGGTGACGGCAGACACAGATATATTAGGGACATTTAAATAGACACGTGGATGGTAGATAAATGAAGGGCTATGTAAGAAGGAAGGGTTAGACTGATCTTAGAGTAGGTTAAAAGGTGTGCACAACACCATGCACTAAAAGCCTTGTACTGTGTGGTAATGTTCTATTTATATTATTTTATTTCTAGCATTTGCACTGTTTTAAGAAACCTTTCAAATAATTCTGTGCTGTGGTGTTACATACAGTCTGTAAGCCTTGACAAGTTTAACCCGACCTGGACAGACTTAGGCTGATCCTAGAGAATTAGTGTAAGAATACCATTTATACTTGTCTTAATTGTTCTCTCCTGTGTGTGAAGTTGTTTTAATTGTTTTGTTATATAATGATTAATTTTGCAAGTTATTTGTTTGTTTAGCTATCTCTCATTGGCTTCAACATATTTTCTCATTTAGGAGAGATCACACAGGGAGTTTAGTTTTTAGAATTGGATATAAAATTTCATATCTATAGCTCTGTCAATCTGCACTTCTGACACCATATTTCTGTTATTTCGTCATCTCTCTTTAAGATAATGGGAGGATAGATAGATAATAAATTAAACTATTACTTTATTCATAAATTCATTTTTAGAGACCAAGCTGAGCATTCCTTCTGTATGTTCGCTCCACGCTAAATAATATAACATTTGGTCCCATGATACAATCCTTAAGTTGGTACACAACCAGTATTACAATTTTTTTCACCTGTCCCAGTCTTCATAAATTAACATTTAAGTTCAGAATTGGAAAACAAATTTGCTCAAAGTAGGTTTGAACTAGAAGCAGAGAAAGGTGAGAGAGATGAAGATAGGATTTCTGGTGCAAGTTAACCTTTGGGTTTGAAGTTGTTAAATATTTTCCAGTTGGGCTGGAGAATATTTTGGTCTCTACATGACTTGATCCTGGAAATGAAATTGAAGAGCACAATATTCATGGAGTTATGAGTGGTGTTATCAATATACTTTATCGGGCTATGTTAGAGACTAAAGTACAAAAATATCTATTGCAGATTTAGTTCTTAAGAAATCAGATTTCAATTTGAATGATGCCAGAAGCTTTTCTCCTTTTGGCAAGGAAGGGAAATTAATTCAAGTAGTCATTTCTGATTGCAGTCAAACTCTCTCTTGGGAATTTGCCATGGGCAAGGGGCTGACTTGTCAATTATGTACATACTGCACCGTTAACTTCTTCAGAGGATGAAATTGTAAAGACAAATGGGTGAAAATCTTGGCAACATGAACCTGGAGACATGACATCTGAAAGTGCGGATATGGTAAACATTAAGTCTCCCCATGAGATATGAGATACACAACTTTGAAAAATACATTGTTCATGAATGTGCATATTTTAATTTAACTTTTGATAATAAATTTTAAAAATATATGAGGTAGGTGCAAGGTCATCTAGGGCAGCAAGGACATTCAGTGATATGGAACAAGTTTAAATATGTCCTAATATTTAAATCACTTATGGAACATGAATCCAAAGATGAACTCAAAAATATTTTTTGTGAGGGCTTGATCATGTCTCAATAGAGGAGGTTCTGAACATCTGTATTCTGAGAAATGCCCCTCCACTTAACAATCAAAGGAAAATCATTAAAATCTTATTATAGTTCACCAGGGCTATGAATAATTGATTTAAAACATCAGGCACAATCAAACTGTCAGATTTTCTTAGCTTTGAGACATTTCTAGATACACATCAGTAAATCCTTCTGGATTTCAATTTATTGCCTGCACAGTTTAATCCTTACAAAGTATAATTCAGTTGAGTTAATTCCTTTGGTGGTTATACAGAAAATGGCAGCAAACTATAAAAACAAATGTGTGACCAAAGTATCAATTGATCTTTTACAAGGAAAGATCAAAAAATTGAAATAGAAAATACATAAAAATGGACACTTGACAAATTCTGCTTCATAATACATTATAATTCAAACCATTAATATTATGCTCCATTATTTACAGTTTACTTTCATCTCTTAACAAGAATCCAGAATGATGCATAATATTAAATTAAAGAATGTACAGTATTTATGTTTAATAGTCATTTTACCTCAGTAGTTACAGTTCCAATATACTAAGTCACATCTTATTTACATGAATTCCCCATTAAAACATTCCAATTTATTTTTATGAACCAATTAATTGTGCTAGAATATAAAGCTGTCTGGGAATTTTTAATAAAAAGTGGTATAACAGGGAAAATAATCTAGTCCAACATTGTGTTCTAGCAAACAGATGCTACTGCTTCACTGTTCTGTGATGTTTTATTAGTCTACACATTTAGGTGCAGCATGAAAATTTTAAGAACTATATATTTCATTTTATAAGATTATCTTCTTTATACAGAGAAAATAAGTCACTTTGATAATTTACTATATTCATAATTTCACTACATAATATTGCTATCAAAAGTGTTAATCAGTTAATTAAATACCACTGCTAGTTGTTTTAAATTTTAAATAAAATAATAGAGATGGAAACCTATAAATCTTATATTAATATATTACAAGATTTGCTTCAACTTGTGCAGCAAATGTTTCTGCTTTTAGAAATGAACCTGCCGAACTGTATAGTCTTTAATTATTGCCTGTCATTAATGACATTGTGGAAAGGATTCTATTAAGTTCAATTTAAAGTTCAAATTTATTTGTTGTTGTTGAATCATACACAGGTATAGAGCCAAACTAAACAGTGTATCTATAGGATAAATGCATAAAATAGGCCATGCAACAAAATAGATGATCAATATCAAAACCTGAACCTGTTATAAACCTGGATGTCATGAAAGTAAATGATTAAGACCAGCTCTCCCTGAGGATAACCTTTCAATGCCATCATTATTTTGTCCAGCAATATTAACGATTTTGATTTTGTCTTTAGAGCTATGAAAAATTAGCAAACCTGCTTCCTAAGGCATTCATTGTGTTGATTTCCAGTCAAAATGGAAGTCTACACACAGTTCTGCTATTTGTCTTCCAAAAGGAAAACATTGCCCTTGAATTTAATAGAAATGATTGAAAACAAAACCTTTAAATTGTAACTTTTTGATTGTAGTTTTACCAAACCATTGTGAGCTGGATGCATAGCGCCCATTATTCAAACGTGAAGAGCCGTTATTTCTACAACTTAATATCTTTTGTTACCTCTTATAACCAAGACATTCTCTCTTCTTATTACTACTATCACAGAAGATGTACAGGAGACTGAAGACATGCTTTTAATGTTTTAGGAACAGCTTCTTCCCCTCCACCACTGTCAGTGAACCAACACTACCTCACTATGTTTAGTTCTCTTTTTGAACTATTTATTTAATTTAATTATTTTATATATTTCTTATTGAATTTTTAATTTTCTTATGTATTGCACTATAACACAGACACAAATCAATACATTTCCTAACATGTCACTGATAATAAAACTGATTTTGATTCCCATTTTGACATAGTAGCCCTTTATAACCCTTCTGAATTTTTTAAAGATAAAGCCTCTCCTGAAACTCTAGTTGTCTACATGATGCTAACGTCAAAGAGAAAATTGGTTATGATTCAGCTGGGATTTTAAGTGTATAAATGAACACAATAAGGATAAGGAAAGTAATTAAAGCAAACCATCCCAATAAATTATGTTGCACATAATAAGGTTTACATGATATCTTAAACACAATAGAAAATATTGTAGCTCAGGTGAATTGAACTGGGAGAATTGTTAATCTAATAATTGTCTTTTTGCCAAGCAAGTTACTGAACTAAAGTACAGCCATTGAATGCTCCAACAGCTAATGAAAATATTAAATATATTTGGGAATTCTGCTTTATCAATGCTAACAAAAAATAGTTTATTTATTCCCTTACAGCTTTCCATATTCAAATTAAATTCATTTTTGAAAGTCAGCTGAAATCCAGCTGGGAGCAAGTATCTATTTTTATAAAAGATGATCAATTATACCAAAGTTCATTCAAAGAGGGTATGTATCGAATGAACTGGATCAAGGTAGTATTTTAATTTGATTATCATTAAGCTGGCTACCAGTGACAACACATTGCATTCTATTGTTAAAGTATGCTCCAGCAGAAATGTTTTGTTGGAAATGACAAATCACAACTCACCATTAATCTAAATAGGAAAGGAAAGAAAATTAGGCAAATTTCTCATTAACTCAATCTTGTTGAAATGGCATGGTTAACGTGGAATGATCAGAATGAGGATACGTTGCCTCGTCAGTTTTGCTTTGAAAACACAATAATGAGTTAGGATTCTGGAGCATCAGAAAGATTGGAAAGGAAAGCCATGTAAGAATATTCCGGAGGGAAAAGTGGATGAGAGTCTGCCGATCTATCAAGGTGTCAGGCAGGAGGAAGCTCCATTGTTCTTCATCCATTAGAGTGCCATCTTCAGGGATGTTAACATTGCTCTAAAACCACAGTCAAGTGCTTAGTATTCAACATCCTGCTTCAGACACATATATTACCATGTCATAATGAGAGAGTGGAAAAAAAGAGCACATTTGTCAGTAGACCTACTGAAAATACATAAATGCACATTATATATGAAGTAATTCAGAATATGAAAATCCACCTTCTCTGAATACACACAGCATTTGAAAGTGACAGATTGGTCAACAGTTCTTCAGATCTGACCTGCTATGCATTTCCTAGATATTAATTTGGCACTTGTAGGTGTATATTGTATCTTAATATGTAAGACTTTTCATGCCAGTCATCAGCCATAGTGCTTTTCGTAATTTTAGGAGACCAATATGTTTTAAATGAAATGCAAGGTTAAGTTACTTTTAATGTTCAAAGTACATTTATTACCAAAGAACATATACATTATACAACCTTGAGATTTGTCTCCTTACAGGCAGCCGCAAAACAGAGAAACCCAATCGAACCCATAAAAAAGAAGGCAGCCAACCACCAATGTGAAGAGGAAATAGAAACAGTCTGTGCAAACAATAAAAGGAAGCAAGTAGCATTCAGAACGAAAGTGAGTCCACAGATGTGATGCCTGGAGCAGGCCACAGCTTCAGTTCTGAGTAAGCATCACAGGAAAGCGAGCAGAATCCCCCCGGCCCTTGCTTCTGGTCCCGACACCCTGCTTTTTCAATCCGGTCCGGCACTTAGATTGTCCATATATCGGGTTGTTTCTCAGTCTAGGGCCCTGGCCCTGTTGCTTAGATACACTCTGGGCTTGACCCCCCCCCCCCCCCCCCACCACGTTTTGGCCTGTCCTGACCTTTCCAAATCGGCTTGTTGCCTAGAGTATTTCCTTGCTCTTTTAACTAAACTTTTTAGATTATTTTATAGTGTGTTTCCTTCCATATTTCAAAGACGTACTGGTTAGAACATTAATTAGTCATTGTATATTGTTCTATGATCAGGCTAGTGTTAAATATGTGGGTTGCTGGACAGTGTGGCTCATTGGGCTGGAAGGGCCTGTTCATGCTGTATCTCTAAAATAAAATAAAAATAAATGTTCTTACAAAAAATTCTTCAAAACATATGACATTGCATTTGTGGTGAACTACATATACCTGTCTGGACACGCCCCCCCTGCTGACTGCTCCTGTGGCTCCTCCCACTGACCGTGGCTCCTCCCATGGACCCCGGTATAAGGGCGATTGGAGCCTGAGCCCTGGTCTCAGTCTCCAGGATGTAGTGTGGTGGTCAATTGCTGCTTGTTCTTTCTTCCAGCCAATAAAAGCCTATATCTCGCCTCACGTCTCGGAGAGTTATTGATGGTGCATCAGCATTACAAAAGAATCACATGCTGTGGATTTCAACAAGGTGAACTTTATCGGTTGCATTCAATAAAATTCATTATTAGTGTGTTCAGGTAAACACTTTACAAGGCAAAAGTATCTCACAACACATAAACCCTTTATTCAAGGTTTCCTTAAAGATTGTCTCCTTGGTGGAACTTTCTATAAGCATCATGGCAGCCCAGAGAGCTGTTAACCAAATGTCACAATCCTTAGAGTAGTAACAATCTTAAAACAATAATTATTGTTCACATCCACTCCTACATAAACTCCAACACTGAAATGGCAGGGAGCCTCCTGAGGATAATCTCACAAGGGCCTGTAGAGCTTTTATTTTGGAACATTTCGATGCGGGCTTTTACTTGATTGTGCCGGTCTTGTAAATGAGTCATTGCAGAGCTTCCATTTTGAGAAGTCAGGAGATTCAGCAGAAAGAAAAAAAGCAGGAAGGATCAAGTAAATGGGAAAGTCATAGCGCAGAAGGGTACAAACACAGGAGATGAGTCAGAACTTTCTTTTCACCTCACTGAGGGCAAGACAATAGCTTCAAGGAATTTCCACTTACATCACGAACAACTGCAGAGATTACAACTGGAAGCCTCTGATAAGCTTTCTTGATGCGACTATATTTTTTAAAACAATATTAATTTTTATTTTGAATACTCATATTTGTACAAGGTTAAAATGGCTTGAGAGACGTTTTTTTCTGCAGAAAATTTCTGCTGCAACATAAATATAGCAGAAAATGCAAGGTAACACTGATTATGCTAAATGAGCACAACAACAGAAGTGAAGCAGTCAGCAAAGATCTTTTTAATGAATATGTAAGTGCTTACTGACAAATATTGTAGTAAGAAAGAAAAGGATTGCTGGTTTTGCTGATGCTCTTTTTTATTACAGGAGATATGCCAGTAACCGATAATAAAAGTATGTATATGATGGCAATATTTAGATGAATTCAGAAAATTCAGATCAGTGAACAGAGAGCTAAATACAGTGGATTTCACATGACTTAATATTAGGTATTTTTCCATACCACGATGAAATAAATGGTCTGGAATTAAGTATAAGGACCACGATTAGTATGTTCACTGATGATGCTAGTGAATCATTTCTAGCCTGCAAGAGCTTATTGTTCTACTAGTAAGGTGGGTCCTAAAGTGAACTAGCAAATTGGAACTCAGTCCTGAGCAAAATGAAGTAATACATTTCATACTGAACAAACTAAGGGATGTAAAGATTACAAGAAGTGCAGAGGAAAAGCAGAAGCACAAACTATGTGTCTGAAGATTACTGCTAATAGGACAAACAGACAAGGAGCCATACATGACAATGTTAGTCAATGCATAGAATACAAAAGCAAAAAGTTATTTCAGAAGATACTCGTTAGGACACTGATAGATTGTTGTGTCTCAAGATGGACACCACACTATAGGATGGATAGGATGGTACTTGATCAGGTAGAGATGATAAGGGCTATTGTCAGGGTTGGAAAATTATAGTCATATAGAGAGATTGACAAAGCTGAGTGGCCTTCTTTGGAAGAAGAGAGATGAAAGGGAGATTTAATTGAGATGTACGAAATTCTGAGAACCCTATACTCTACATTTGCTTTTTAGTGGTTGGAAATAAAATACCTGGAGGTGCTGATAACCTGAGATAAAAACAGGAAATGCTGGAAATACACAGGAAAAATTCAGATGAAGATTCCTTGACTTCAAAGCCTTATTTTGTTTTTACTCCACAGGCGCAGCCTGATATGTTGAGTATTTCTAGAGGTTTGTGTTTTATTTTGTATGTCTTGTTGTGACTGTACAACTACATATCATATAAATAAAGGCATACACTCGGAGGGAAGGTTAACTGGTGTATTCACTTTGCAGAGAGAGCAACAAATCAATGTGTATGGGTAATTTATCAGTCAATAATTAGTGCTAATGGGAGTCATTGCTCTAAAAGAAATAGATCTGTACATTACAGTTCCTCCCCTTTAGATTAATGTAACATAAAATTGTATATGCAACAAAAATTAAATTTCCCTTTAAACTAACCATATTCAAATAAACTTGCTTTCACAATTACAGTGTTTTCTTGATTTTTCTCTTTTTAAATAACAGTCCGAAACTAACTTTGCTGTACTTAAACTCCAGTCTTTTGGGTGGCGCTCTGTTTCTTTCAAGATTGCACCTTTGGACCTGTGGAGCACTATGAATGAGCGTCCACAGCAATCAGAAAGATGGAGTTCATGAATGGTCCAGCAACGTCAATATGCACTCTTTGCTATGGTAAAGACAGCCACTCCCACTGGCATAACGGTGCTTGTGGGGATGCATGCCGAACAGCCTTCAATCTGTCTATCTATTCCTGGCCACCTCAAGTAGCTCTGGGTGAGTTGCTTCATCTTGACTGTACCCAGATGTCCTTCATGCAGACTCTCTAACACTCTGTGTGCAGTTTAGATGGAGTCATAATATGCAATATACATATCAGGGTTCTTTGACTTATAGACAGTTGGTCTTGACTCACTGAGAACTGTGGAGTCATGGGATTACCATGAGCTGGCCGTCCTTGCATGGTGATGTCATAGACTTTTGACAATGTCGGATCATTCCTTGTTTCCCTTTGTATTTCAATCTTTGAAAACATCTCCCCGTCTGCCAAAGATGCAAAAGTGTCTTCTATTTGTGACAGGGAATGCAGCAGGGAGTTGATGCTCACTTTGAAGTCCCCACATATCCGAACAGCTCTGGCCTAACCTTTCTTGATCACTGGCCCAATCACTCCACTCAACCTTGGGAGAAAATGCCAGACACCTCCAAGCTCTGAAGTTCAGCATCCACTCTGGGACATAGTGCATAAGGCACTGGACACACTTTGTGAAATCTTGGCATTGCTGCTTCATCCAGTTCAATTCTGGCCTTCATGCTTTTCAGTTTACCAATAACTCCCTTCTCAAACACCTACTCATTCAGGATCTAGTGTTTTAAGCACAACGCATTAAGAATCTGTGACAGTCTTTGGTTAGTGCTACCATTTGGACTGCATTTGCTTGTTGATGACACATTGAAAGCTTTGATTGTATGCCAGTCGAGTTAGATTTTTCTCAGCCATTCACATCTGAAAAGCGCTGGCCCTCGCTTTTTAGCACAAAACTCTAACTGCTGTGTTGTGCCTCTGTACATCACCTTCACGTTCAGTTTGCCTTTGGGAGACACTTTTTTGCCTGTGTAGGTCTTTAGAATCATTGAGGTCTTTTCAGAAAGTAAGGTGTCCAAGAGAGAAATATAATTTGATTCTAACTGCTAATCCATCAGGTATATGAACGCATATGGTTTCATTCTGCCAGTGATGTTCCCCTAGATCTATCTATCTATCCCTCTTGTACCTTCTTTGCTATTGGAATCTAATTTGCTCTCTCTTTCCCAGTTTGATGGAAAAACCTTAGACTAGAACCATTTATTGTTTCTCTTTTCCTCAGATGCTGCCTGACCTACTGAGCATTTCCGGCATTTCCTGGTTGAAATGGTCTTCAGAATATATGCGGGAAAGAGATTTACCCAAAGTACCAAGGCAGACAAGAAATAAATGTGTCCTTGGGGCCAGATTCGCTTATCTCTCAGCTGCTTCATTGCACTCTGTTGAAGTCAGTCAATTAAGTTTGCTTTATGTCAAATAATTTGTCAGATCAGCAGCTGTTTACATGAGACAGAACCAAAGCCTTTGTTCTGCAGCTTCGCATAGTAAAAATTACATTCATTGTGGGAAATGCAGAGGGAAGAAAAAGTATTTTATGTTTAACTGAAGTGAAAATAGTGAGAAGGAAGAATAAATAATGATATATAATGTGAGAAAAATATTATAAAAATAATATAACTTGGCTGCATAGTCTAGGGAAGACAACCTCCAACCCCACCAAACTTGTGAGATTGAGGTGCTCTCCCACTCCAAACCCCTGTTTGTGTGGATGCTGTGTAATTTTCTACCCTGTTACAAATTAGTGCCACGAAATAACAGACAGTATACCACATACGATTGAAAGATTGTATTTATAAATCTTAATTCGACTAACGGGTTAGTAAAAAAAAAAAAACACCAAAGAAAGAAAAGGGTCCATTTTAATGAAACTGTCGTGGTCCTGTCTGGCAATCCCCCATCTTGCTATTTCCTCTTTAACTGGGCCTTAATCCTCTCATCTGATTTCCAATCATTCCCAGTTCCACTAATTACAGCACACCTGGTTCCCATTAGCGAACACAGGATAAAACTCAAGCATCACAGCCGTGCTTTGCCAGTTTGTTGGTTGACTCTAGTGTGAGTAAACCTTATTCCCTGATTCCTTAGGACTGTCAGTTCTAAGCTCCACATCATTTCCTGGATACTTTATGTAAACCTTGTCTCCGGGTAAAGACTCTCCTGGATACTGGTTCCCCATTCGTGAGGGTGCTAATGCCTCATGACTCTGCCTCTGCGCCTGTGTGCTGCACTTGGGTTTGTCCTCAGCCTCGTCCTTGCAACAGAAACAGACAAATGTGCAAAAGTTGGAGCTCAAAGTTTCTCCATAGTCACCGATCCTCAATTGATCTCTCCCCTGGCTTTGTCGAATCATGATCCCGCTCCAGGTCGAATCCTATGATCTCTTCTCTTTTGCATCTTCCCTCTTCATTTCCTCTCAAACAAAAACCCCAAGCCCAACCTTAGTGTCCCTCACCAGAGAAACTTCCCCTTAGTTTGACCATCCCAATTGGGTGGCACACGTTTCTCCTCACAATAACCCAAACAAGCTGAAAATAGAACAGACTGCTCTTACAGAACTGCTAAATGAAATACATACAGCATAACAGTAAAAATAGGAACCAGGGCATTATACATCTACATATATATATACTAACATTTGAGAATGGGCTAAAAGAAGGGAATGAATAAAATTAGTTGCATCCAAAAAGTCTTTGCAAAATATCAGGTAAATAATATAATTATTTTGTCTTGGCTTCCCATTTGTTTGAGTAACATTAAAATGAGTTACATTTTACCTGCATCCATAATATATACTATTACTTCACTAAATTTGTTTTATTTCAGAAATTAGTAAACTACTGTCACATTTAAGCTGCCTTGGCAGTGTGGTAAATGTTCTGAATCCCACCACAGCCCAAAATCTGGAGGAAATTTAATATACAAACGTTTGTACTTCCTTTTTCAAAAAAGCTACTGTGCATCAAAGACCAGACTAACCATGATTGATCTAATAGCAAAGAATAAAGTGCCCATGCTATCAATTTCTTTGGAATAGATTTTAGAGTAGAAGCTTAGAAATTGAAACAAATCAGGTGCAATATTGTGTCCTTTTCTTGCTTGATATACTGTACAAGGTTATTTTTAGAAAATGTCATTGTTCTGTATTAGAGATTGTAACCATAAATATGTACAATTTATGAACTCCTGGAAATGACAAATCCATCATTTTCTGAGATACCAATAAAACAATCAAAAATGTTTTCACATCATGCTTCAGTTTTCTGAAGTTGTGGTGAAGAAACTAGTGTGACTTTTAATAAATTATTATAAAGGTTGAAGATAATAGAGAACATATTTGTGTCTCAACAAAATCATACAGAGTATTCCCTAATTCGAAGCTCTGCTGAGGGCCAGATCAGTGACATTTAGGTCTGCCAACCTAGTTAAAATCATCAGGTTGAGTTATGACCTCTGGAACGCCACCTCACGTCCGAAGTTGTAATTCTAGACTAAACTTGAATCACTGAATGGATGATCAACATATCAACTCCAACCATGTGAAACCAAGTGACATAAGTGAAACACGGATTCATTCCCAGAAGAGCTCAATGCCTTTTAAAGCTCACTTTGACCATCAAAACATGAAGGCACCTTCACAAATTCCCATAGCATCCAATGACCCTGTGACTTCAGTCGCTGAAGCTGAACCCATGGAAAGTATCTGGCTCAGGTGAGATACCTGGCTGAAAACTAAAGACCTTTGCTGATCAATTGGGTAGAGTGTTCACCAATATCATTAATCTCTCGCTTTGGCAGTCTGAAGTACCCACCTGCTTCAAGCAAGCTTCAATCATACTGGTGTCTAAGAAGAATATGGTAACTTGCCTCAATGACTATCTATCAGTAGCACTTACATCCATTCTGATAAACTGCTTTGAGAGATTGGTGATGAAACATGCAGTATCAATTCCTGCTCAGAAAGCAACTTGGAGCAGCTCCAGTTTGCCCACTGGCATATGGTTCTTCACTCAACCCTGGAACATCTGGACAGCAAAGATGCATACAGCAGGATGCTCTTCAGTGACTACAGCTCAGCATTCAATACTGTCCCCTCCTCAAAACTAGTCAGCAAGCTTCAGGTCCTGGGTGATGTTTCCTCTAATTTGTAATGACCAGTGTGGGCAAAAAGCTTGTGCTGTGCAATTTTTTGACCAGTGACAACATGTGCGCACTGAATTTTAAAGTGGAAGTAAACTTGCTGTTCTAAGGATAATCTGCATTCTACTTGAAATGAACTAACAGTTCTATTGCGCTTCACGCATTTTGCTTCTTTGGAATTCGACATAGTGAATTAATTGTTTCTTCAATAAAAGGAATGAGGAATGATTGTGTAGGTGCATGGACATCAGCGAGTTAGACCGGCAGGAGTGTTTAAAAGGAGATTATTTTCTCTTCGGTGGTTTGATCGAGGAATGACTGCACAGGCACTTGGATGTCAGCGAGTTAGACACCTGACTTCAGGCCAAACCTGGACATTCCGAAACACAGCCTATCAGTGAGCTCCAAGAATGCGAACACACTGTTGTGTAGAACCATTTTTTGAATGTTGCAGATCAAGATCCCCATAGGACCCCAGCCACCCTGAACAGGAAAATGGGGACATTAGAATAAGGAGAATTTAATTGTTTCTCTGATAAGCTGGGAGAAGTCACCCTCCGGTGCATCTTTAGCTCTGCCCTTAAGTCTGGCAAGTCTTTTCAATGCCTACTCTGTAGTCCATTATGCATTCACACCATGTACTCAGAACTTTGCAGGAGCAGGCATTCACATAAGTGATCTCTTTATTAGGTACAACTGTTCATATTCAAATAGCTAATCAGTCAATCATGTGGCAGCAGCTGAAATGATTCTTGAAGTTTCAACTGCAAGCTAATTCCTCTCAATTAATACCTGGCCGTTGTCCACCACCTGGACCTTCCTGCATTAATATCCCATTCCTCCACTGCCTTTTGATTTGTTTCATGAGACTTAAATGCAGGCATAGCCAAGAGATTCAGTTGTTATCCAGACCAAACATCAGAATGGGAAAGAAATGTGAACTAAGTGACTTTGACCGTGGAATGATTATTGGTGCCAGACGGGTTAGTTTGGGTATGTCAGAAATTGCTATCTCATGAGATTTTCACACACAGAAGTCTCTAGAGTTTACAGAGTATGCTACGGAAAACAAAAAGCACCAGGTGAGCAACAGTTCTCTGGGCAAAAATTGCTTGTTACTGAGAGGTGTCAGATGAGAATGGTTAGAATGGTTCCAGCTGACAGGAAGGCAACAGTAACTCAAATAACCATGCGTTACGACAGTAGTGTGTAGAAGTGCATTTCTGAACGCACGACATGTCGAACATTGAAGTGGATGAGCTACAGCAGCAGAAGGCCATTGAGTGTTTATTTGTTGTCCTGTCATGCTCTACACATTCAGCCAACTTTTCCAGCTGTCTTTCAGCTTTTGTGAGACATCATATCTCTGTGCTTCAGAGGGTGATTTCCCCACAACGAATTCTAATGCATCATTTCACGTTAATCCTAAATGCAAGCACTTTCTGGCTAACCTATAGTACCATTGTTATGATTGAGCATTGAGTGATAAGACTGCAGCTTCCTGCTAAAGAATAATGACGAGAACTGTAAACTGCATCATCGTTCATGTGAAACAGCAAACTTAGAAATACAGGAAAATTGTAAAATTTTAATGTCAATGTAGATAAGCAACATTTCATTTCCTTATTATTGAATTGATTTGCACAACTGGATAGAAGTGGTTCCATCAGGCAGACAGGACTTGGTTTCATGAAGGGCTGGTCTGTTTGACAAACTTACTGGAGTTCTTTGAGGATATAGGTAGATAGGTAGATACTTTGTTGATCCCAAAGGAAAATACAGTTAGCATTACAGGTGCACAGATATACAAGTAAAAAAAAATTAGAAGAGCAGTAAGAAAGAATAAAAAATAAGTTACCTCAAACACTCTAACAGGAGGGGTTCATCACTTCCCCGGCTATAGGTTGACTCATTATAGAGCCTAATGGCCAAGGGTAAGAATGACCTCATGTATCCAGAATATGGTATTAATGGTAAGACTCTTGGCAGTGCGGAGGATCAGAGGGATCGTGGGGTCTGAGTCCATAGGATGCTCAAAGCAGCTGCGCAGGTTGACTCTGTGGTTAAGAAGGCATATGGTGTAATGGCCTTCATCAATCGTGGAATTGAATTTAGGAGCCGAGAGGTAATGTTGCAGCTATATGGGACCCTGGTCAGACCCCACTTGGAGTACTGTGCTCAGTTCTGGTCGCCTCTCTATAGGAAGGATGTGGATGCTATAGAAAGGATGGAGAGGAGATCTACAAGGATGTTGCCTGGATTGGGGAGCATGCCTTATGAGAATGGGTAAAGTGAACTCAGCCTTTTCTCCTTGGAGCGATGGAGGATGAGAGGTGACCTGATAGAGGTGTACAAGATGATGAGAGGCATTGATCATGTGGATAGTCAGAGGCTTTTTCCTAGGGCTGAAATGGTTGCCACAAGAGGACACAGGTTTAAGGTGCTGGGGAGTAGGTACAGAGGAGATGTCAGGGGTAAGTTTTTCACTCAGTGAGTGGTGAGTGCATGGAATGGGCTGCCAGCAACGGTGGTGGAGGCGGATACGATAGGGTCTTTTAAGAGACTTTTGGATAGGTACATGGAGCTTAGAAAAATAGAGGGTTATGGGTAAGTCTAGTGATTTCTAAGTTAGGACATGTTCGGCACAACTTTGTGGGCTGAAGGGCCTGTATTGTGCTGTAGGTTTTCTATGTTTCTATAGCAGTCTTTGGAGCAGTGCAGTTATCTTAGTGAGTGCAGTGGATTAAGGGAATCAGGTGGATGTTATACACTTGGGCTTCTAGAAGGTGTTCATTAAGGTGCCACATAAAATACTTATCCATAAACTTAAAGATGTATAGAGTTGGAGGTGATGTAGTAGCATGGATAGGTGATTGGTTAACCAACAAAAGGAAAAGAGATGGGATAAAAGGGTGTTTCTCTGTGGTGAGTGGAGTGCTGCAGAGGGTCAGTGCTGGGTTAATGTTCCTGATAGACATTAAAAATTTGGATCAGGGGACTGAATGCAGCATACCAAAGTTTGCTGATTATACTAAATAGACTGGCAGCACAAATTATCTGAGGGGTCTGAAGAGTCTTCAGTGAGGTATAATAGATTAAGTGAGTGGGCAGAGGTCTGGTAAATGGAGTATAATGTTAGTAAATGTGAGGTCATCAGCTTTAGATGGGGAAGTAGAAGATTATATTATTGTATAAATGACTAAAGATTGCAGCAAACTATTGTGCAGAAGGACTTGGGAGTATTTGTGCATGAACCACAAAATGTTGGTTTGCAGGTGCAACAGGTTATCAAGAAGGCAAATGGAATGTTAGCCTTCTATGTAGGAGTGATTGAATTTAAGGGATGAGGAGATTAACCTATGAGGAGAGATTGAGTCACCCGGGACTATCCACACTGGAATTCAGAAAAAAGAAGGGTTTTTATGGTAACATATAAAATTATGGAAGGGGTAGATGAGATAGATGCAGGAAAGTTGTTTGCACTGATAAGTAAGACTAGAATTAGAGACTCAGATTCAGAAGATTAGACTTAGAATGGAGATGAGGGAATCTGCTTTTTCCAGAGACTATCAAAACTGTGGAATTCTCTGCAAAGGGAAGCAGTAGAGACTGCCTCATTAGATATATTTAAGACACAGATAGATCTTTGCATAGCAGGGGAGTTAAAGGTTATGAGGAAAAGGCGGGTAGGTGAGTCTCAGCCATGATCTTATGAATGGTGGAGCAAACTTGACAGACCAGACTCCTGCTCCTATATCTTATATCCCTAACTTGCAGGTATGGATACAGAAGAAAAAGGTACCTTAGATAATCTCATGAAAACACGTGACCTGCAGCTGGCTTATATATCTTTATTACAAACTGTGACTGAATCCCCAAAATGAACTTGCATCTCCAGAAAATTAAAATAAATATTAACTTGTGGGTGACTGTCTACACCAGAAAGACATGTCAGAAGGATGCACAGCTGTAAGGAAAGGATAAAGGATTTATTTGAGTGAAGCATCAGTTAAAATAAGTGACTAGCCTCTTTAGAAGTCAAGTACTGACTGCCCTTTAAGGGGAGGACATCTCCTACCTCCAACCGCAGTTCTGGCTGCCATCTCACTAGTTGCTTACACACCCAAATGAACATTACTTCCAGTGGATCTTTGACAGGTTTTCACACATAGGTGACACAGGTCAATTTATCTGCCCACTCACTCCATTTCCATTTGAAGTCAGGGGTATCCATTGAATTTGTTTATATTTATCACCCAGGCAGTGGAGATTAAGACACATTACTGGGATTGGAGTAACATTTGGCTACACTGGTTAAGGTCAGGAAATTGTCCTACCTGAGAGATTTTAGTTTATTTACTTATTGAAATACAGGTGGAATAGGGCCTTCCGGCCCTTTGAGCTAAGCCACCCAATAACCCCCTGACTTTAATCCTAGCCTTATCATGGGGCAACCTTTGGACAGTGGGACTTGGAACAGTCTTTGGACTGTGGGAGGAAAATGGAGCGCCCAGAGGAAGCCCAAGCAGTCACGGGGAGAATGTACAAACTCCTTACAGGCAGCGGTGCGAACATGTTTGCTAACAAGTTTTTATGATAATCTAGTAGTTTCATTGTCACTATTACTGATATTGACATTTTCACTCTTGATTTATGTTGTACTTTAACCTCCTCATTGGCTCTAGTTGGATTTATAATCATGCTTTTTTTTTTGAATAGTGTTGGCACGTGGCCTAGTGGGTAAAGCATCAGACTAGTAACCTGAAGGTCACTGGTTCGAGCCTCAGCTGAGGCAACGTGTTTGGGTCCTTGAGCAAGGCACTTAACAACACATTGCTCTGTGACGACACCGGTGCCAAGCTGCATGGGTCCTAGTGCCCTTCCCTTGGACAACATCGGTGGTGTGGAGAGGGGAAGGCCTGCAGCTTGGGCAACTGCCGGTCTCCCATACAACCCTACCCAGGCCTGCGCCCTGGAAACTCCAGGCGCAGATCCATGGTCTCTCGAGACTAACGGATGCCACCACCATTTTTTTGAATAGCTTTCATTGAGTTAAAAATCAATCACACACACACACACACACACACACACACACACACACACACACACACACACACACACACACACACACACACACACACACACACACACACACACACACACACACACACACACACCCTCTTTTTTTGCAACCTTAGACTTAAAACTATACTCATGTCTGGAGTGGGAAGTATTATATGTCCATGTCTTCACATGCCTAGCCTCAATATTGGATGTGCATTGCAATATGTTGAAGAGTAATAAATTGCTTACATTGTATGCATGTCAAAATTTTCAGGTTCACCTTATCAAATTGCAGCATTGCTTTGCACTGTTGTAACTATATGTTATAATTATATGGTTTTTGTAGGTTAGTCTTGGTCTGTCTGGTGTTTTTGTGATATCATACTGGAAGAACATTGTATCATTTCTTAATGCATGCATTACTAAATGACAATAAACGAGGACTGCATGCCCTCACAATCTAATCTAATCTAATAATGAAAATAGATGGACGTCCCTTTGTTTGAAATCGTTCTTGTGAGGAATTGCTATCCATTGATAGCAGTGTTAACACCATGTAAACGAAATACGAATTTAGATTGGCATTATCCAACCCTAGCCCCTTTCTTGAATGAATGTGAGTTTAATATTGATCTGTTGAAAAAAGCTATCAAAATGCAGAGAAAGTAAAAACATTTGTAGCACCTTCTATTTAAATACTTTCATGATCTAATGTGATTAGCTTGAGCAACAAAATTGAGATAATAAATTAATTCTGTATTCCTTTGGGCAAGGGCATTGAAAGCTTGCAGTTCTCTGCTGGATTGCCAACCTGATCATTAATGCTTTTATTAACTTAATTGAAGCCAGAGGCTTCCCCTTTAAATCTGAGAGCAAATTATTTTATTGAAGAGGATTCAATACAGATCAAAATTAGACTTTTTTGTCATGTTAAATGTATTTGTATACATGCACAGCTTCTGAAATCTTATGGAATTATTCATTAAAAAGAGTGGACATGCAGGTTTATTGCAGGAGCATCACGCAGTCAACTGCATAAAGGCACTATTGCAAAAGCAGATCTGCTCTCGACATCCAACTGGGTGGCATCAACTGTTCTTGTGCCTGCTCTATGCACCCTGCAGTTTATTCAACGGCTTACTTTTTTAAAAAAATGACATAAATCAGGATATAACCATACATTCTTCTTGACATGCATTTGATAGTTTCAATGCTGAAGAATATGTTGTCAAGCATAAGGGCTCAGTGGTGCAACAAAGAAAGAGAACTAGCAGTTAATTCAGGCTGCAGGGGATTAAAGACCGGCTCAAGATCTGAAGAGACCATGAAAGGGAAGGGCCAGGGAATCAGTGGTAGATGGATGGGGCAGATATCATCTGAGTGGTGTGAGCTTGTCAGGTGGGGAATAATGGAAACCTACATGAGTTGGGTTCCTAGCATCAGACTGGGCTATCTTCACAATGTCTCTTTTAAATTGCATTGCTGCAAAACTAACAATAAAAGCCTGTTTTTTTCAGAGCATATCCAGTGACAAAGGACGGAATCCTCTAACCTAATCTCTCCCTGCAACTCTTTAAAGGAGAGATATGCTTGGGTGTAATATTATTATGTGCATTTCTGAAACACAAAGTGCATCATTAGTCTGGGTTCATTAGAGGGTTTGAGAGCCCAGTCCAACTTCTGGAGCAGTATGATAATACCTGTAATTCAAAATTCAAGGTTCAAGATTGCTTATTGTCATTCTTCAGGGTAAAAGAGAACAAAATGATTGTTGCTCACGATCCGATGCAGCATTTTAAAAAAAGACAATAAACATGAAGAACACAATAAAAACAATTAAAACACAATAAATGTTTAAAAAATCTTATAAAACACAATGTACAAGAAACTGTTTTACACATAGACTGATTGTATGTACATAAAGTGGCAGTAGGTGATGTGTATGTTGTGGTGGAGGGTGCTAGTTCCTTAAGGTTGTTACAGCTGGTGGTAACAGCCTTTGTCAACGAAGCCCAACTCCTGGCCTTCATGTGCGACTTAGCTACTAAGCCTGGCGGAAACTTTTCTTCTGACAGTTGAAGGGTCAAAGGTGGGTTACTGATGCCTTAAAACCAGTCACTTTGGGCAGATGGCAATTGTCAGAAGTGGTTGGCAGCTCTACTAGGAGAAAGAAAACATTAGTCTCAAACTTCCACTGCCTTGCAGCTATACCCGCTCATGGGTAAGGCTTTGGGTGTAAACCCTAAAGCAAAATCCAGAGCTGGAGTCCCTAAGGCAGTCCCACATTGAGTTCAATGCTGACTGGCACTTCTGTTATGCCACCTTTGCCAAACTGTATGGGTCTCTACCATTCCTTTGGATTTGTCAGCTGCATGGAGGTGGGGAGTCTGCTACATAGCCAACAGCTTGTTCTCCATATTATACTGCACAGGCTTGTGTATTACATAGACTGCTGGGATCAACATCCATAGTCGACCCCAACCAATGGAGTGCCTCAAACAGGGAGATGATGGGTTAGGTTAATAAGAGGAGGCATCCATCAGCCTGATGGCTTGAGGAAAGGAACTGTTTTTGAGTCTAGTAATTCTGATGGGAGTGCAGAAAACAATCAATAAGCAGGGTGGATGGGATCCTTCATATTGCCGTTTATTTTGGAAAAAATTAGAATTCTTGCGTATAATGCAGAAATTAAGCGAAGTCCATGACTCCATTTCTAGACCAACAGCTTTTCTTTATGCCTGCACATATAAATGACTAAACTTTTCACACTGAGACTGAGAAAATTAAAACCTAATAAGTGTAAGGCTAGATGTCAGCCAGCAAATTAACACAGAGGGAAGCTGTCTGATCAACATTGCATTTGAACAGGTATAATGTGTTTTCACAGAGTGTCATCAAATAATGAACATGGTTCACTTTTGCGGTATATTAGGTCATATTTGAGTAACCTTGTGTATATATAATGGCTCATCAAGCATTCTTGTTAATTTAAATCCACAGGAAAATGGATGAAAGTAAGGCAGTGGATGTTTTTTACATAGACACTAATAAAGCATTTGACAAGGCACCACATGGCAGGCTGGTCAAGAAGGTTCAGTTGCTTGACTTTCAGGATGAGGTAGTAAACTGGATTAGATATTGACTTTGTGGGAAAAGCCAAAGAATGGCAGTAGAGGGTTGCCTCTCTGACTGGAAGCTTGTGTCTAGTTGTGTGCACAGAGATTGGTGCTGGGTCTTTTGTTGCTTGTATCTATATCAATGATCTGGATGATAATATAGTTAACTGGATCAGCAGGTTTGCAGATGACACCAAGAATGGGGGAGTAGTGGACAGTGAAGAAGACTATCATGGCTTGCAGAAAGATCTGCATCAGCTGGAAAAATGGGCTGAAAAATGGGCTGAAAAATGGCAGATGGAATATAATGCAGACAAGTGCAAGGTTTTGCACTTCAGTAGGACCAACCAGGGTAGGTCTTACACATTGAACTGTAGGACACTGAAGAGTGTTGTAGAACAAAGAGGTTTGGGAATACAGGTAAATAATTCATTGAAAGTGGCATCACAGGTAGATAGGATCATAAGGAAAGCTTCAGCCTTTATAAATTAATGTATTAAGTACAGAAGATGGGATGTTACATTGAGGACATTGGTGAGGCCTAATTTGGAAAACTGTGTGCAGTTTTGGTCACCTACTTACAGGAGAGATCTAAGCAAGGTTGAAGGAGTGTAGAGAAAATTAACAAGGATGTTGCCAGGACTGAAGGGCCCAAGTTATTAAGAAAGATTGAATTAGGATTATATTCTTTAGAAAGTAGAAGATTGGGAGGAGATTTGATAGAGGTATACAAAATTATGAGGGGTAATGTAAGCATGCTTCTTCTTCCACTGAGGTTGGGTGCAACTACAAACAGAGGTCATGGGTTAAGGATGAAAGGTGAGAAGTTTAAGGGGAACATAAGGGGAAATTTCTTCAATCAGAGGGTTGTGAAAGTATGGAATAAGTTGCCCACTCAAGTGGTGTATGCAAGCTCGATTTCAACAATTAAGAGAGTTTGGATAGGTAGATGGATAGTAGGGGTATGGAGGGCCATGCTCCCAATGCAGGTCAATGGGAATAAGCAGTGTAAATCATTTTGGCATGGACTAGATTAGCCAAAAGGCCTGTTTCTGTGCTGTACTTCTATAACTCTATGATTCTAAATCATTTATTATATATGTATAAATACATGAATTGCATACATCATCATGCTGATACATGCACAACTCGCTTAATGTAAACCCATAGTAAAACTCACATTTTAGACAGCTGTGTTTTACTTTGAATTAGTTTAGTGTTTTGAAGTTACAAAACATAACATTGGCGATGAGGTGTTTTATAAAACAAACCCAACGTAGCTACAGAAATTCTGAAGTGCAGGGAAACAGCTGAGTTTGAAAAAAATTAGTGCAGCAAGGAATGGTGAGTAAAATAAAATGCAGCCTAGCACCTGCAGACTGTGGAGTTGAAAATATTTCAGTAAGTAGTTGAATTCAGGGTTTATAAACAGTGAACACGGTAATAATAATCATAAAAAAAGAGCCAAAATGGCGGACTACATCAGAAAGATAGCCACATTTGATTACACATCAGGTAATAGACTCATGTGTACTGAGCTAATTCAGCAATATTTTGAAGCAAATGAAAAAGCCAATGAGAAGCGAGTGCCAATTTCATTGAGTGCATTGGGTTTAAAGGCATTCAGGTTGCTTCGAAATTTAACTGCTCCAACCAAACCAGCAGAAATGAGGTTTTCTGATAATGCCAAAGTGATGCAGGAACACTTAGAACCGAAGCCATTGATGATTGCAGAATGCTTTGGTTTTCACAAGTGGAATCAAAAAGAAGGGGAATCCATTTCAGTGTATGTGGTTGAATTGAAGCAGTTGTCTGAGTATTGTCCATTTGATAATGGTCATAATGATACACTAAGAGATTGTTTAGTTTGTGGAATCTTACAAGAAAACAAATAGAAATATCTCCTAACGAAAACACATACAAAAGAGCAGCTGAAGTTGCTGTTTCAATGGAAACTGTATACGGAGATGCAATTGAGTTGCAGTCAAGAATGAAAGTGAGCGTGAATAAAATTACAAAGTCTACACAGAAAAGAGTTTGGCCAACTAATTGTGTTACTGTTGTGGCAGTGGCTCACATACACCAAACAAATGCAGGTTTAAAGGTGAAACTTGCAGAAAATGCAACAAAGTAGGACACATACAAAGAGCATATTGGGCAGACAAAAATAATCGCATTGCTCAGGGAGGTGAAAAATCTAAAAAGTCAAGTTGTATTTTGAAACAGACCACTAATCTGCATGCTTTTGGTGAAAATATTGATAATGATAAGTATTGCACCGGACTTTGCAGCCTTAAGATTTACAGTGTGAAAATTAATAATAGACAAGCAATATAGCTTACTGCAGGAGTGAACGGTAAATTAATTAAAATGGAATTAGAGACTGGTTTGGCTGTTTAAGTCATTCCATAATATGAGTTTGAATGGTATTTTAAAGATATGTACTGGAGCCTGCAGATCTCCAACTAAGAGCTTATTCTAGAGAAAAGATCCTGTGTGAATGATATTCATAACTGTGAAATAAAACAACTAACAACCAACAACCCTAGATTGGGCGTGTGTAGAAAACACAGGAGGGCAAGCAATATGAGGATGTGATTGGCTGAGACAGCTACAACTTGTTTGGAGATCCATCCACAGTTTGTATGCCACATTCCCTGCAATGAAGCCAAATGGAAGCAAATTAAGAAATGCACCAGATGATGCCACAATAGTATTCCAAGATGGCATTGGAAAACAACATATCACAGGTAAAATAGTGTTAAATGAGAATGCCACACCCAAGTTTTGCAAAGCTCATCTGCTTCCTTTTGCCATCCATGATAAATTAGCCAGTGAGCTAGAACTCATGGAAGCTGAAGGAATTATTTCCAAGGTTGAGTAGAGCTCATGGGCAATGCCAGTGGTCCTTGATGACAACATTGTTACGTGTGAGGATGACAGGGAACTTCCCAAAAAACCTCAAGACAGCATTAAAATGATTGCCAGATTATGGCCTCAGAGCACAGTGTAACAAGTGTGAATTCTTTGAACCAAGCATCACTTACTGTGGTCTCAGGATTGATACTCAATGATTACACTAGTGTGCTGAGAAAATTCAAGTAGTGGTGAACGCCCCAGGCCAATGGATGTGCCACAATTGTGGTCCTTTTTAGGATTTGTCAATTACTAAAACAGGTTCCTGCCAAACATGGCTACAGTGCTCTACCCCTTGAACTCATTACTGCAGATAGGGAGAGAAATGAAAATAGACAAAGCAGTGTGAGATAGGTATAGGAAATGGTGATGTCAGACACTCTATTGACACATTATGATCCACATTGTTTATTGAAGCTTAACTGTGATGCCTTGCCTTATAGTATAGGTGTGGTCATGTCACATGTTATGAGTGATGGAAATGAATGTCCCATTTTTCCATCACTTTCCCTTCCTGCTGCACTGTACCACCCAGCTATACATGGCTTGGTGGAAAGGTTTGTCCAGAGTCTAATGAATGCACTGTGAGCATTGCCATCACAACACACATCACTAACACTGAAACAGAAGCTCACCAATTTCCTCCTTGCATATCACAATGCAACGTTTTCAATGACCAACAACTCACCAGCCATACTGATCCTGGATCACCCCCTGAGCTCACACCTGGATCTCCTCCAACCCAATCTCAAACAGCTGAGACAAATTGAAGGCTTCTCAAATAAAGAAGTTCGGACTTTCAGTCCTGGATAAGCAGTCCTGGTGAGGGACTACCCAGGTGATCAGAAGTGGATGCTCAGAACGATTAAGGACAGAACTGGACCACTCTCCTGCACTGTGCAGTTTGTGCCTGATGCCATCTGGAGATGACACATTGATCATTCGAGGAGAGCAGAATCAATTGTTAGAGAAGAACGCTGGCTACCACTATCCGAACTACTTCCTGCAGTCTCAGAGGCAACACCTACGACCAATGCGGAGGAGGCCCCAGATCCTGAGATTGTTTCAAAGCCACATGCCTCACCTGCCAAACAGAGTGATCACCCTTGTCAAGAAAGACATTATCCCACAAGAGTAAGAAATCCCCACAGGGATTAAATCTTTAGGCCTGAATGGAACAATTTAAATTTTACTACGCTTTGGATGTCTGTATATAGTATTTTTATAATATGGTATACTACATATATAGCTGAGATGCATTCTCTATTGAGTTGGAGTTTATACCTATGCAGGGAGGTGTTGTGCATTTAATATTTAAGTATTGTTCAAGTAATCTTGCACATATATCGGATGATTAAGCATTCTTGTTCGTATAAGTAATTAAATATGGAGTATATGTATAAATATGTGAATTGCATATGTCATTATGCTACCACATGATATGTGTGTGCCTCACTTAAAGTAAACCCATAGTTAGACATTACACTTCAGACACCCATGTCTTCCTTTGAAATTATTTAAAGTTTTGAAGTTACAAAACATAACAACTTTCTACACTGAAAATCAGTTTCTTTGACCTCAGCAAGATAATCACTAAGAAATCTCTTGCATTTTTACGTTAGCATTTGCTGCTTCGATGCAACTTTCTATCTCAGTAACACCAAGGTACTACGTTCCTAGAAATGATTCGCAGCATAAGAATACAGTTCTATGCAAATCAATTTCTGAAAGGTCTGGGATCAGGAAACTCTCAGTTCAATGTGTAAGAGTTTTCAAGCTGTATAGTAGATAGCTAATTACTTGCAGTCTTCTTGAAACAAATTCAAAACCAATCATATTAACATTTTACATAATATATGAGGATTCAAAATAAGCTAACTGGAACAACAGATCTATTTTAATCAACTTTAGACTGAATACCATTTAATACAAAACTATATAACTACTATTTGCTTCAGAGCACAATCCCCAGTTTTAAGACTTTTTTTCCTCAATCCTTACAGAAGCAAATCAACAAAATTTCCAAATACGATAAGTATGTTGTATAAAGAGAAGAATGTAGTCTTCCTGACCTGATACAAGAAGGTTGATTTTGAGAGCAGTTGTGTTTAACCTGCATCTCTGTCTAGTCAAAGGTCAGTAGAAGGACAATATGTTTCAGGAACAATTTTGTGCATGCATATTTCTGTGAATCCTAAAGGGCTTCTGACATCAATTTGTGATATATTTTTCATGAATGATCCATAGTTCATGTCCTCATGAAATTTAATGTAGAGGAGTGGAAGCAGGCCAATAAACGCAAGGGAATGGGAATGCAAATTCTTTCTTTTTCTGATTCCCTCTGGTCTACAATGTATTGCTGCTGTTTGGCCTAGTTCTTGATCTAAGCTGAACTCTTATTTGTATTCGATAAGACAAATGCTGCACTTCAAATGCATCATTCTAGTAGAAAAGAATGACTTGAAGTATTGCACCTTATTTGCATTTTACAGGATAAAGTAAAGTTTAAGATTTATGAATTTTCAAACTTCAAAATCGGTAAATCACATATTTCCCACAATATTAACTTATCTCTGAGATTAGGAATTCTCATATCTGGAATATCCCATACCATAGCTTGGATTCTACATTGAGAGTGAAAAACTAAGAATGAAAGTTAATTTTCACGATGGAAAACATTGGCATATGTTCAGAATCAGAAACAGGATTATTATCACTGACGTATAGCTTTGTGGCAAAGTTTGCAGATGATACGAAAATAAGTGGAAGTGTGGGTAGTGCTGAGGAAGCGATGTGATTGCAGCAGGGCTTAGACAAATTGGAAGAATGGGCAAAAAAGTGGCATGAAGTTAAAAAGGAAATATATTTACCAATACTTCAACATTAACAAACAGTTAACAGGAAAAAATATCTCATAGCATAGCAGTAGAAATCTTAACTAGGGCATTACATATAACTTGGTATAAGTTTATCAACACTGTCAGTTATGTTCTAACTTCTCACTTACTGGTGCCAAACAGTGAAAAAGTAACAGGAATGTAATCTTATCAGAAATATACTGGTTGCTTTCACTTTCATTGTAATATATAGTGGTGAGGTGATAAAGAATCTAAGCTCAGTGGAGTAAATACATGATAAGATGAATCCATTTGCTGGTAACATATATTTGTAATGATGAGATTTGATTAATACTACATGTCCAGTTAATATATTGCACCACATCACTTGTTTCTCCAGGCATCAACATTTCTCATTTCATTGTGGTATTGCATGTTAACTGTAGCTATTATTTCATGAAGGTTCACTTCTTCTTGGCCTGATTGAGCACATCTCTGAATGTTAGATGAGGCTTGCCAAATACAACATTTGATGGGATGTGTAATGGGGTGAAGTGCAAACTAGCTGAATTAATCTTGCAACGTTGGCTGAGTGCTACTACTTTCTATTACATTGGGGTTTTGTTGTATTGAATGGATAGACCTAAGCAAAGAACTTGCTTTTGGGAAATGAAATTGTGTGATGTTGAAAAAGGCAGAAAAAGCATAAGGTTGGTTCTACCTACGTATGTGGATGAACAATTACGTACTCCTAAAAATTTTGAAGTGTAAACGAAGATGAATGAAAAAACTGGGCCTTTTCTCTGGTAGAATTTTAGAAATCTTGATAGTCATCACTGGAAGGAGATAATTTTCAACAAACACACAAAATGTCAGATTGATCAGCTATTTGAGAACTTTATAGGTATTGTAAGTGTACTTTCTAAGATAGCTTTTCAATATAGTTGGTTCAGATACATTTAAGATATCAGATAATTTGGGCTTATTGATTTTGCTATGATCATTCTGCAAATCTATTAAATTAACCTGTTTTGGCTTTTCTTTGAATCAAACACTAATATAGAAAATCTTAACTTCCTTTTGGGTTTATTGATTTGCAACTTCAAAGTTGTGGTACAAGCCTCACACAAGCACCTTGCTGTGCTATAGTTTGAGATCTTAATTTTCGGTTTCAAGCTAGTTGCTTCAGTGGTTCCAGTAGACATTTTATAACTCAAGACCTTATTTGACCATTACAAAACTGAACTACATGGATTTTTCAACCCATAATCATTCCTTGTTCTTATAAAGACTGTATTAATTCTGTATGCAATTACTTTTAACTAACATTTTCCATGACCTTTATTTTCTTTTCTTCAAAGACCTAAGAAGTCTATTTTTAAATCTATTCCTCTGTGTCAGGAGTCTGATTCTGAGTATACCAATAACGTGTCTTGTCTTTTAAACAGCTAAGTCTAATTTAAGGATTTGTTTTGGTAAAATTCAACTTATTCTTCCAATAGGTATGGAGAGACATTGTTAATAGTATCTCTCTAGAGCTTCAAGGTGTCTAGCATGGGTGATCCTCATGCATACAGGAGTATGTGTGTTATTGCTGCCCAGTAAACTATGAGCTTTTGAATAGAGTTTGAGGTCTTAATTTGACCCAGTAATTGGTTTATTACTGTCACATATACTGAGGTATAGTGAAGACTTTGTTTTGGGTGCCATTTTTGCAGATAATTTCATTACATCACCACAGGGGAGAAGCAATGACAGAGTACAGAACAAATAGCTACAGTTCTATAGTATAGCTAGAGAAAGTGCAGTGCAGAGAGAAAATAAGATGCAAGGTGATGTTGAGGTAGATTGTGACATCTAGAGTCCATCTTATCGTAAAAGAGGTCCATTCAATTATCTTATAACTGCGGGAAAAAAAGCTTTCTTTGTGCTTGGAGAGGGGAGAAGGGAAAATATTCAGATTGGCAGCGGTCCTTAATTACATTCAGTTTTTACTGAAGCAGCAAGAAGTGTCGCCAAATTCTATGGCGGGTGGTGGTGGGGGGGGGGGGGGTTGTCACTGATGTGCTGACCTGTATCCACAAGTCACTACTGTTTCTTATGGTCTTGCATAGAGCAGTTGCAATGTCAAGCTGTGATGCATCTGGATAGGATGGTTTCTATGGTACAAAATTGGTGAGGGTCAATGGTTATGTGACAAATTTCCCTGGCTCCCTGAGGAAGTAGAGGCACTGGTGTGCTTTATTGGCCATGCATCTATGTGGTTAGACCAGGACCAATGATTGATGAAGTTTGCACCTTGAAGCTTGAAGACCTCATCCATCTCCACCTCACTACCATTGAGGTAAACAGGAGAATGTGCACCAGCCTGCGTCCTAAAGTGAATGGCTTGCTCTTTTGTCCCGCTGACATTGAGGAAATGTTGTTGTCATGAAATCATATCATTAGACTCTCTTTCTCCTTCCTGTACTCTGACTCATCAATATTTAAGAATTAGCCGACTGCAACAGTGTCACCTGTAAACTTATGAACAGAAATTGTAAACAGTTCTTTTCCTCTGAACAAGTGTGGTGCTGGAACTGATAGTAAAAAGCATCAACAATAATTTCCTTCATTGAGTGGGGATATTCTGAGATTAGGCAGTAGTTCCTGTTTTCCACTGTCCTGTCATTGATCTTTATTATCAGGAGAATGGTTTTGTTGCCAAAAAACACTGGCAGGGGACTTCATTTTGAAATTGTTTACTTTCAATAACAGTATGTTTCTAGAATACAGTAAGGTCTATGTCCAGAGTATCACTGGAATCCACTAGAAGATTGCAAATATTTGTTATTTGCCTATAGCATTTATTCAAGTGACCATGACAAAAATAATAATTAAAAGGCAAAGGCTCCTCTTCACAGAAACATATTAAAGTACATTATCACTCTAAAGAAGGCTCTGATTTATGCTTTTAATATGTTTAGGGTCTCAGCAGTACATACACTAAGCTAAAATGCATATTCTCAGGCTATTACCATTTACCTATAAATCAACTGTAATAATTAAATGATTGTATATGTAACCAATACATGTTGACTATTAAACTGATTTCAAAACTGAACTGAGATGTTGTTAGCAGTGCATGCAAGAAGCCCTCTATAGAATATTTAATGGTAATTTTGATTTTCCTTAACCTTCCCCAACAATCTTGTCTGTATCATTTTGTGAATGCATGGATGCTTCAAAAGCCCATACGTTATAAAAACGACAAAGAGGCAGTCATCTCTTTGGGATTGGTAGGTGACCAGGACAATTGAAGTTATAACCAGTCTTGGTTTTTCTGATTACATTTGATATGGCTTGAGATTCAGTCCTGCAAAGGATCAGCAATTTTAAAAGGTCAGATTGGATGTGAAAATTGTTTATAAGCATCTCAGTATAAGACAAATGGAATAAATTTAAAGGTGTACTGAGGAACATGCAGGGCCAGTACTTGCTGGAGATGGACTTAAATGCCTGCTTGCAAAGCAGGGCCTGATGTGAATCAGCCGTAAAATCAGAAATGAACTAAGAAAGAAAAATAAGCTTCATAAAGCGTGCAGGGTAAAAAGAGGAGTGTGAAACAAGAGAATATTATAGGAAAAGTCAGAAGCTCATCAAGTAGTGATCATTCAAGTACATGGAACTGGAAATGATTTTTATTGTAGACAAATAAAACAGCAAGGAATCCAAGAAAAAACTCCTGGAGAATACCATGCAGATGAAATTGTGACTGAGGGATATAATATACCCTATCAATAAGATGCACTCTCACTAATTTTATGCTGATCAAATAATGACACTCATTACTGGGTGAGAATATGAGGATATCCTTCGTGCTGTATCTCCTTCAAGAGGTCCCTTCAAATTAACCTATTCATCTCAGCTTTTAGTCATCTTCTGTAAACTTTAATTGGCTTGCCATCACAATTTATTTTGTAAGACTTTAACATACAGCTCTTCAGTGTTTTGCTAGTTTAACAAAAACCTGCTGAAATATTTATTGTAACGTCTACAAAATGAAGATATAACAGAATGTTTTGTCAGGCTATTTTCCTTGTCACCTTTTTTTTGAGAAATTAACATGTCAAATGAACAATGGAAAGATATGGCATTTGCTATTTGCGGTTACAATGTATGGATGAAAAATCATCAAATTAGACAAAAGCAAAAAAAAATTGATGACAAACTGCAGTCTGGGAGAGAAGTAAAGCTTTGAGGAATGTCTTGGAGATGAGGAACCTTTTGTTCCTCATTTATATTAATATTGTTAATCTATATTAACCATTACTGAGAAGCACAATATCAAGAGACCAAATTAAGAAATATTATTAAACAACAGATTGTAACTGCGCAGTCAGACTGAAATATGGATAGAAGTAAATTACTGCCAGATTAAATATGATTTAAATATTCAAAATATGGCAGAGTGGAAAGAATGGGGCAAGATAAGTTTGGTGAGGTGTTACGAACCCCGTAACTGGGTCACTTACCAGCAAAGATGGAGACGTCCGTTGAAGTCTGATGATACTATTTTTAACAGTATTTATTAGTAAAAATACACAAAAATAATATCAATGCAAATATACAGATAATATATATCGTCAATACTAAATCTAAAAGTGCGGGTATAATAATAATCAATAAGAAATAAGCTCTATCATAGTCTAGGGGATAATGTATTGTCTGATGGAAATATAAAATTCACTCAGTTCATACAGGCTGCAGCCATTGGGGACCGCTGTGTTGCAATGGTTGGAGAGAGAGAGAGATTTGGAGAAAAACTTGCCGAATTTCCTTTTATGATTTCGATCCGTCAGGAGTCTCGTTGTCATGGCCTTTCACTTGTGGCCTCTCCTTTAGCTAAACCATTCTTCTGTGATGAGCCCGCCACCCTGGCAAGGGAGGACACACACGAGCTCTCACCGGCCTTCGCTATAAAACGCTATCACGGGATTTCTAGCGTTTCTCCTGGTGCGTCTGAAGGGGTTGTTCCCCAGACCCTCTTTTATCCTTACTCACAGGGTCTCAGATGTCAATCAGGTTGGGATGATGTAATCCCTCAACCAGACCACTCTGGTTGTCCCCTGAGGGGTTTCAATGAATAGTACAGTACTCAATACACAATTCCGTCTCCAAGAGACAAGGGCCATTATCAGTGGTTCCGTTCTGCTGAGGCCAGGACACATTCCAAACCTTGAGTATTCTGCATGTCTCTCTCTCATTTCCTGGGTCCCAGACCCGAATTAATAGCGATCTTGCGATTCTCAAAAAGGAGGGGGTGACTTTGTACCCTCCGGCCCCTCAGAGTTGCTTCACATTCATAACAGAGGAAAATAGATAGGGGCTGAGTCTGCTTAGCACTAATGAAGTTAGCTTTAGCTCACTTGAACGTTGAATTCAAAAAGCTAGGCTGATTAAATTTCACGCATTGTAGAAAGATTGCTGCATTGTTATGGGTGAGTTTCTTTAGATGTAGTGTTATATGAAGGTCTCCATCTGCTTTCCCAATATAATAAGAGATTTAGTCCTTTCTTCAAAGAACAGCAGAACAATTTTCTCCTGCATCCTGGCAATAACTCGCCTCTCAATTAATATATCTACCAAGAAATTGAATGGCACAGGTGTGTGATAAATAGGCAGAGCACAATAGACTAATAAATGCATTGTTTAACATCTTGTACTGCAAAGTATAAAGGGTAAAATGAATGCAGCAAAAAACAAGGAAATCCTGGAGGAAAACCTGATGTAGTCTGCAAGAGAACTGCGACTTGTTTTTCAACACGAAAATGACCCCAAGCATAGAGCCAAAGCTACACAGGAATGGCTTTAAAACAACAAAGTTAATGTCTAGTGGTCAAGTCAGAGTCCAGACCTAGTGGCTGGAATTGATAAGTTCAATCACGATCCCCATGCAATCTGACAGAGTTTCAGCAGTTTTGTAAAGAAGAATGGGACAAAAATTGCAGTGTCCAGATGTACAGAGCCGATAGAGACCTATCCACACAGACTCAAGGTTGCAACTGCTGCCAAAGGTACATTTACTGAATACTGGCTTGAAGGGGATGAATACTTATGCAATCAATTATTTTGTCTTTTTCTGTTGATCAGTATCAAATAAAGCAAAATTAATTCCATTGTGATTTAATGTTACAAAACAATAAAACATGAAAACTTCCAAGGAGGGTGAATTCTTTTTATAGGACTGCATAGGAGTCAAACTGAATACACTGGAGACTGTGGCAGAACAAAGGACCCTTTGGAAAATCCTGGAAATTCTAGACAATGTTTCTCACCCCTGCATGTCACCTTGGCAAAACAGAAGAGCACTTTCAGTAATAGACTAAGACAACTGCACTGCTCTAAAGATGGCTATATGAGGTCATTCTTACCCTCAGCCATTAGGATCTATAATGAATCAACCTATAGCCAGGAAAGTGATGACTCTCTCCTGTTAGACTGTTTGAGGTAATTTATTTTTTATTGTTTCTTATTTCTCTTCTAATATTTGTATATCTGTGCACTTGTAATGCTACTGAGACACAGTAATTTCCTTTGGGATCAATAAAGTATCTACTGTCTATTTATCTATTACAAGATTCTCGTACTCCCCTGCTCTGTAGTAATAATGCATAGTTTACTGAAGAGAAAAGAATCAGGCTTTTAGTCAGCTTAATTCAGTAGCACTGACTAAAAACATCATGTTATACAATCAACATACCCTAATTGCTGAAGGAACTCAGCAGGTCAGGCTGCATCAACAGAGAAGAAAGAGGGGCCGACATTTTGGGCTGAGACACTTCAGTTTTACAATCAAAGATTCAAGCTAAATTGAGTGGAAAAGTAAATTGTGCAGAGTCTGCAGGGAGATGGAAAGACTACAGCTTGCTGTTGTGTAGAGGGACTTGGGAGTTCTTGTGCATGAATTGCAGATGGTTTGTTTGCAGGTGAAACAAGTTGACAAGACAGCAAACGGAATGTTGGCCTTTAGTGATAAAGGAATTGAATTTAGTCGTAGGGAGGTTGCTACAACAACATAGGGTACAGGTGAAGTCACACCAGGAATATTGCATGAGTTCTGGTCTCCTGACTTGAGGAAGGATATACTGACTTTGGAGATGGTGCAGGGGAGGTTCACCACACTGACTCTGGAATTGAAGGGGCTAGCCTATGAGGAGAGATTGAGTGGCCTGGGACAATACTGTCTGGAATTCAGAAGTCTTACAAATCTACAAAATGCTCATTTGTAAGTACGTGCTTATTTAGGTCAGGTGTTTGTAACTTGGGGAGATCCTGTAATGTTCATTTAATCAAACCTACAGAAATACTTTCAAATGGAATGGCAGCTCTAACCCTATTATAAAAGTTAATAGTCGGCTGCAAGGTATCCTGAAGATGTGGAAGATGCTATATAAATGTAGTTTATTTTGGTAGTGTAGTTCCAAGACTTTCAGGTGTCTACTGTAGGTCATAAAATCAAAGAACACTATAGCACAGAAACTTCGGCCCATCTAGTCCATGCCAAACAATTAATCTGCCTAATCCCATTGACCAAAACCTAGACCATAGCCCTCCATATCAATCCCAACCATGTGATTATCCAAAATTTTCTTAAATGTTGAAATCAAACCCACCTCCACCACTTGCGCTGGCAGCTCATTCCACACTTTCCCCACTTTCTGAAAAAATTTTTCCTTAAACATTTCACCTTTCATCCTTAACCCATGACCTCTAGCTCTAGACTCACTCAAAATGCACTGTGTAAAATGCCTGCTTGCAGTTACCCTATATATACCCCTCATAATTCAGTATATCTCTATCAGATCTCTCCTTAATGGACTACATTCTAGGGAATAAAATCCTAACTGATTCAATCCATCCTTGTAATTTTTTTCTGCACTCTTGCAATTTTATTTACATCTTTTTAGTAGGTAAGTGACCAAAACTGCACATAATTCTCCAAATTAAGGCTCAAAAACATCTTGCATAATTTCAACATAACATCCCAACTCCTGTACTCAATACATTGATTATGAAGGCCAAAAAGCTTTCTTGATGATCCTATTTATCTGTGACGTGCTTTCAAGGAATTATGGATCTGTAATCCTAGAACCCTCTGTTCTACCACACTCTTTAGCCCCCTACCACTGATTGTGTAAAGCAGGGGTCAGCAACCTTTTTGCCTCTGTGGGCTGGATCGTGTATTAATGAGCGGATGGTGGGCAAGATAAATGCCATAAAAAACTTGATATATGGGAATTATCCATTTAAATACTTCTGGCTATGTTTTGCCTCTAATTAATGAATAACACATGCTAGAAAATCATTTGTGCTTAACCAAGGATGCCATTTAGTAATCAAAGAACTCAGTTTAGTTGCAATTTATTTCAACCCAGGCATTTTTTGAATATATTAAAAGGACACAAAGAATCTTTAAACATAAAACATATGATGCATTGAATGGTGGTAAATTAAATATAATAAAAAAGAAAATTTTAATGCAAACAGTTGATAAATCAACGTGAAACTTGATGCTGTTTGTTGCTTGAAAGCTTCTCAATATTGGGTGTCAGACTTGTAGATGCCAAGAGAAAGACATTATCCAGATGGCCATCAGTCAATCTTGTTCTCAAATAGTTCTTGGTGTGCTTCATTTTGAAAATAATTGTTCACACAGGTAAGTGCTGCCAAACAATGATGCCATCTCTTTTGCATGGTCCACTAAGTCAGGATACTTCCCACTTGGATGAATATATTTTCTATAGAAGTCAAGCACTGACACATCTTCAGAATGAAATTTCGATCTCAATATGTCATCACACTGCATCGTAATCAGTTTCATTTGAAAAATTTCTGATGCAGTGTCCACTTCCACATCAAATGGAGTAGCAAACAGCTTGAACTCATTTGCATGCAAGCGAAAATCAGCAAAATGAGATGAAAACTCTTTTCTCAATTCTTGGACCGTATTCACAATAATGCCTGGATTTTGTACTTTACCTTTTTGAAAAGTGGAAAAATGTGCACAATTTCCTCTTTGAAGTTGGTACTCCAACAATTTCAGCTTTCTTTCAAAGGCCACAATATGACCATACATCTCATGTATCAACTGATTATTTTCCTTGAAGTTGTAAATTCAAGTTATTTAAATGAGATGCAATGTCCACAAGAATTACCAAGGTTGCAAGCCAATCAGGATCATGAAAATGTGAAGCATCCTCATCTTTGCTTTCAAGGAATATTGCCACCTCTTCATGCAATGCAATACTCTATCCAGCATTGACACTCAGCTAAGCCAGCGTACATTGCAGAAATAAGTCAGGTCCCCATATTCTGCCTCCGTATCCAACAAAAACTGCTAAAACTGGTGATGATGAAATCCACGAGATAGGATCGGATTCACTGCCTTCACAACAATATCCATAACATCCTTCAATTTCAAAGACTCGGCACATAATGCTTCTTGATGGATAATGCAATGAATTGTAACCAGTTTCTGTGTGATTCCAAGGTTTTACATTTGTCTTTGCAGCAATGTGATGATGCCTTTTTTCTGTCCCACCATTGCTGGCGGCCACATCAGTTGTGATGCCAATTAGATTTGACACATTAAGTTTCATTTCTGACATCATTTTCAACAAAGCTTCAAAAGTGTCTGCTCCCAGTAACCATGTCCTTCATAGGAATTAATTGAATAAACTCTTCAAAAATTTGAAAAGTTGAGGTCACTCCTTGCACAAGCACTTCCTGTGTTTTGCATTCATTGCCACTGGAATTTATTTCTTCGATTTTATTTTGAAACGCGAGTTGAGATTCAACAAATATTGTAGCACATGTAAATATCTAGATATTTAGCATGGATTTCTTGTTAAAACTCAGTGACACTGTTTCTGTTTACAAATTTGAACGATCCCATCTGAAAACCTGTGTGTGCATGGTGAGTATCTAATACATATTAATAAGGTAGTCTGCCTTTCCATCAATCGTATATACTAGTGTTTCGTTTGGAACAAAACGGAACAAGGGGCCATTGTAACAAGACGCTATGCTGTCCAACAGGGAAACACTCAGAATAAGGAAAAATCACTTGCGGGCCGGATAAGCATAGTATCCCAATATTTGCTCATGGTCAAAATACCTTCGTGGACTGAATCTGGCCCGCGGGCCATAGGTTGCCTACCACTGGTGTAAATCCTACCTTGTCTGGTCGTTCCAAAGTGCAACACCTTCCAAAGTTTTGTTTGGACTTGTAGGTGGCGGTCTTCAAAGACACTTTTCCTTAATCTTGCATACACTTTGTTAGCACTGCTCAGGCAGTTGTTGATCTCTGATTAGATGTCTGCTTTTGAGGAATGAAGGCTGCCAATGTAGGGAAAATGGTCTACATTTTTAAGGGCGAAAGGTCTTGAGGATCAGTGAAAGGACAGACACACTAACACCAGTGTACAGGAGGAGGCCAACATGAACTGCAACTTATACCATGATAAAACAATACCAACTCCAACGGATAGGTCATGTCATCCCAATAGCTAATTCATGTCTCTACAGACAGATCCTTTACTCCCAGCTGAAGGGAGGCCAGTGAGCTCCTGTTGGTCAAAGGAAATGCTTCAAAGATGACAACAAAATTATCTTGAAGAATTTCCGCAGCACATCTAAAGGAAGACATTGCACTCAATAGACACCCCTGGAGGACATCTGATCAAGAGGAAGCTGTACTACATGAGAGCGACTTCTGCCGTGCCACAGAGAACAGGAGAGAATGAACAACCAAAGGACTCAACCGTTACCCAGAGCCACAACTTACTCTTGTCCACACTGCACCAAAGTATGTGGATCCTGGACTGTCCATGAATGCCACCCTAGGACCCGCCAATAGACAACTCCTTTCAGTGGGTCCCAACCCAGGATCCATGGACCCCTTGGCTAATGGTAGGGTCCATGATCCATGGCATAAAAAGGGTTGGGAACTCCTGCTAGGAGAACATCATACATAACTCGAGTAATTGCACTACCACTATAAATGTAGTTTCATTTGTTCTCTTGTGAAGTAGTCAAGTGAGTAGACACTTGTGCTCATTTGGAAGAATCTCCACAGTTACTCAGCAATTGATGGAATCATGAGATTAAGAAAGTACTTCAGTCACAAAGAGACATTAGATAATATCATCTGCTCATTGCTTGTTAGTTTTTTTTGAAATAACATTCTATTGGGGTCAATAGAATCATAATGTGCAGAAACTACTATATAGTGTGATTAATGCATGCAACTAAGTACAAATTTTAGCTCTATTTATTATACTGTTGTAAGAAGAATGGATTTTTGAGTTTGGAAATTGGTTGTTGAGCTGCATCTTATTTCAGTTCTGAGGCCACAAGAGAAAAAGACAAGGATACCATGTTAAGAAAAGAAACTCCTATTAAAGAGAGTAATTGGAATATAAATTCTGCTGGAACATATATTATTTATTATTACTGGAACTGGCTCCATTAATGGCAATGACATATGAGAGAAGCCTGAAAAAATGAACAAGTTCAACATTTCATGCATGGATTATATTTTATAAAGAACATGTTACATTTTTCAAGACAAGCTTCAAATATAGTATAAGAGCTCAGAAATCAGTAATCCATTAATTTTATATTGAAAAGAAATTAACTTTCAAGTGATATATGCTGTCACAAAAACACTGCTTCGAAATGTAATAATCTTATTCAATAATATAAATAAAGTTTATTGTTGGTTTCTGTCTCTTGAGTGAATTTTATCTCATAAATAGATTTTGCTTATAATTCTTACATGTCAAAGTCCTCCATCTTTCAAAATTAACTTATTTTAAAATGGTGGCAAGAGCTTATTCGGTGAAAGTACATAGAGTAATATTACCCTATGCAGCAATTTACACAGGGAATTTCAAGGTTGACACATGTTTAACGTTTAAACATTTGGTGATAATATTTTTTGGGATCAGGCCATGATCTGTAAGCAGAATAATGAAAAGAAACATTAAGGTTATTAATTTTTAATTTTAGAGTTAGTTTGTGATTTTCTGTGTTTATTGCATTATCACTTTTCCAGATCTCTCCAGGGCATT
The DNA here is from genome assembly GCF_048418815.1 of Hemitrygon akajei. Lineage (NCBI taxonomy): Eukaryota > Metazoa > Chordata > Chondrichthyes > Myliobatiformes > Dasyatidae > Hemitrygon > Hemitrygon akajei. The sequence continues at coordinate 31,939,910 of NC_133133.1, forward strand.
TCCACACTCTATCTTTTATACAGAGATGCATTCATTGTACTCAACCTCCTGAAATTAGCTGCTAATGTTTCACTATTACATTTGAATGCATAATCTCTCCACATCTGGAAATTTTTTTCCAAATCAATTTTATTTCATTCCCTTTCTCTTCTTAGGCAGGTCCTCAGGGTTATGGACACTTGCTTCCATTCTAGTTCAATGGGTTCTGAAGGCAATGTATGATCTGCAGGTTGAGTCCTGATGAAAGATCTACGCTGGAAATGCCACTAACAGTTTATTCCCTTCCACAGATACTGCCTGACCTGCTGTATTCCTTCATTTTCTACAGGTTGCTGAAGATTTTCTGTCGAATCCTTTGCATACATACAGATTGAAGAGATGGTGCTTGACTGAGTGAGTGGTGGAGTTTCTGGTAGATGTTTGTTTGTTATACCCATCCTCTCAGTAAACCACAAAATGCTAGAGGAACTCAATGGGTCAGGCAGCATCTGTGGAGGGAAATGGACATTCAACATTTCAGGTTAACACTCTTCATCTGGATCGAAGTGGAGAATCCTGTGCTGGAATGCCACCTATCTATTTCCCTCTATTGATGCTGCCTGACCAGCTGAGTTCCTGTGAATTAATTCCTAATTGTTATTGATGGAGGAGTTCATCCGGTATATGCAATGAACAAAATCTGACTGCCTTCATACTATGCTATCAAAGATTGCATCCTCCAAATCTTCATTTTCTTTGTAACATTCAATATGATTGTTGATACCTTCAAATTTTTCATAGTTCCTTACTTGATGAAGTAGTGAAATTGTTTCATTTTCATTCCTGGTCATTTCTGGCATCTTCAAGTCTGAATATTTGAAACTACAGTGAGCAAAACAGTTCAGAATTGCCTTGCTACTTTTTTCTCATAAACTATCAGTGAGAAAATTCACTGTATTTTGAACACAAGCACTCATAACTGATACTATTTAAAAACTGTTTATTTTAGCACAGTGTATCATCAAATGGCAACAAACTGTGTGTGACTGACACTAGTTACAACCTGTTCAGCAACAGTCTCCTGTCCCAATTAAATAGCATTGGGTCCCAAATAAACAAAGGGAATCATGACAATTTCCTTGATTAGTTTTTGTTCTTTGAGTTGTCCCAAACAAGTGGCTGCCCCAGTTAACCAATGGCCCAATTAACTGCAATCCGCTGTATTTACATGCGCACTACACATTCCATGGGATGTGACATGTGTATTAACATGTAACAAAACATCTTATGTCACTACTCTGAACTATATTTAAGAGCACTCTTTCGTGTTATCAGCTATACTCATAATCTGCTTCCTTTTTGCTGTGAATTATAATACTGTGCTTCCAATTGTTGAGCTTAAATTATTTACACATATGTAAATAATAGTAAGCCCAGCATTGATTCTTGTAAGATTCCATTTTCTTCCAGGCTAGAAAACTGCTTGTTTTGTGTATAATCAACTTCAAGAATTCATTTATAACTTGAACTTTGAAGAGATTTGGTTTGTCAACTAAAACACTTGAAAACTTCTATAGATGTAATGTGGAGAGGATTCTGACAGGCTGCATCACTGGTATGTGGATTGGCAACTGCACAAGATCGAAAGAAGCTACAGAAAGTTGTAAAATTAGTCAGTTCCATCTTGGGTGCTAGTCTCCGTAGTATCCAAGGCATCTTCAATAAGCGGGTGTCACAGAAATGCAACGGTCATTATTAAGGAACCCATCACCCAGGGCATCCCCTCTTCTCATTCTTACCATCAGGAAAGAGGTACAGAAGCCTGAAGGCACACACTCAGCATTTCAGAAACAGCTTCTTCCTCTCTGCCATCTGATTCCTAAATGAACATTGAACCTGTGAACACCAATTCACTTTTGATATGTTTTATTTCTGCTTTTGCAGTATTTTAATCTATTCAATATACATATACATATACTAAATGTAATGATTTCATTTATTTATTTATTTGTCTTTTTGTTCTACATTATCATGTATTACATTGTATTGCTTCTGCTAAGTTAACAAATTTCACAACACATGTCGGTGTTAATAAACCTAATTCTGATTCTAATAACTTCAAGAATAAACCTTGCTCTTTCTTTATCCACTCTTTTATTTTTCTGCATCTTTTTTTGTGCAGGTCCCACCTATTCCATTTCATTAACTATTCTGACATTACTTTTTGCAAAAGGAACATGAAATACACGTCATCTTGAAAAATTATCCTGAGCTACAAAATAGAACCTCCCTATGTTGATCAAGGAGTCTTAATTAGAACTTCAAACAGCCTCAATGTACATTAGTCCTTAATTAACATTTCAGAGATCTAAAATCCATTTCATAAGATACAGGTCAAATTTGACCCATAACTGTCTCAATGTAGAAAAATCTGTAGCACCTTTACAAAAGTATCAAATTTTTAAATATTTTCACTTTTGCGCATTTTGGGTCACTTTAGGAAAAGTCATCAAATTTCAGCTAAAACATGATATTTAGGGTGTTTTTACTGCTGCTAAATGTCAAAACAGGTTAAATTTGACCCGAACAGTATGTATGGGCTAATTCTTCAATCTTGGGATTGTGCTTTGCATTACACTTGTGTGACTGGTTTTAGTTATTGCTTCAAAGTGAAATTTGCACGGAGTTCTAGGAGAGTTCTACCAACAACATTATAACCAAACAAGAAGGGAACATCATTCAACACACACAAAATGCTGGTGGAACACAGCAGGCCAGGCAGCATCTATAGAAAGAAGTACAGTTGATGTTTCGGGCCAAGAATTTGCCTATCAACTTTCTAGCTCTTAGCTTTATCCCTCCCCCTCCTGTTTTCTCCTATCATTTTGCATCTCCCCACTCCCTTCCACTTTCAAATCTCTTACTATCTCTTCTTTCAGTTAGTCCTGACGAAGGGTCTCAGCATGAAACGTTGACTGTACTTCTTCGTATAGATGCTGCCTGGCCTGCTGCGTTCCACCAGCATTTTGTGTGTTGTTGTTTGAATTTCCAGCATCTGCAGATTTCCTCGTGTTTGCCTTAATTATAGGCTGGTTAGACTAACCTCAGTGGTTGGGAAAGGGTTGGAATCTATTATTAAGGATGAGGTTTCAAGGTACTTGGAGACTAATGATAAAATAAGTCAAAGTCAGCATGATTTCTGTCAAGTGAAATCTTGCCTGACAAATCTGTTAGGGTTCTTCAAGGAAGTAACAAGCAGGATTGACAAAGGAGAGGCAGTGGATGTCATTTACTTGGATTTTCTGAAGGCTTTTGATAAGGTGCCACACATGAGGCTGATTAACAAAATAAAATCCTATGGCCTTACAGGAGAGATACTGGTGTGGATAGCGGAATGGCTGACAAGCAGGAGGCAGCAAGTGGGAGTAAAAGGGACCTTTTCTGTTTGGCCACCAATGACTAATGTTGTACCTCACGGGTCACTATTGAGACTGCTATTTCTCGCATTGTTTGTCAATGATTTAGATAGTGGAATTGATGGCTTTGTGGCAAAGTTTGTGGATGATATGATGATAGGTGGAGGGGTAGGTAGTGCTGAGGAAGCAATGTGATTGCAGCAGGACTGAGACAAATTGGACGAATGGGCAAAAAAGTGGCAGATGGAATTCAATGTAATGTACTTTGGTAAAAGGAGTAATAGTGTGGACTATTGACTAAATGGGGAGAAGGTTCAAACATCAGAGGTGTAGAGGGACTTAAGAGTCCTCGTGCAAGTCACACAGAAGATTAACTTACAGGCTGAATTTGTGGTAAAGAAGCAAATGCAATGTTGACATTTTTTTAAGGGGACTATAAAAGCAAAGAGATAATGCTGAGCCTTTTTAAGACACTCGTCTGGCCACACAGTCAGCAGTTTTGGGCCCGATATCTCAGAAATGATGTGTTGTCATTAGAGAGAGTCCAGAGGAGGTTCACAAGGATGATTCCGGGAATGAAGAGGTTCACATATGAGGAATGTTCAACAGCTTTGACACTGTACTCACTGGAATTCTGGAATTTAGAAGAATGCAGGGGAATCTCACTGAAACCTACTGAATGGACTAGATAGGGTGGATGTGGGGAGGATGTTTCCTATGGTGGGGGGTTAACAGAACTAAAGGGCACAGCCTCAAAATTGAAGGGCAACCTTTTAGAGGGAAGGAAGAATATTTTTAGCCAGAGAGTAGTGAATCTGTGGAATGCTCTGCCACAGACCGCAGTGGAAGCCGAGTCCGTGTGTATATTTAAGGTGGAAGTTGATCATTTCCTAATTGGTCAGGGCATCAAAGGATATGGCGAGAAGGCAGATGCATAGGGTTGAGTGGGATCTGGGATCAGTCATGATGGAATAGCAGAGCAGACTTGATGGGCTGAATGGCCTAATTCTGCTCCTACGTCTTATGGTCTTGTGGTCCCAGTACCAACCCCGAGACACACCACTAGTCACAGCCTCCAGCCAAGAAACAACTTCCAGAATCACCTTCTGCTTTCTATCATCAAGCTAATTGTGTATCCATTTAGCCAGCTTTCCTTTGATTCCATGTACTGTACTCTTCTAGAGCAGCTTACCATGTAAAGCCTTATCAATGGCCTATTAAGATGGCTCCAGCATACATTGGTGACTCTCTATGGGCTGCAGAAAATTGTACCAGTATTCCTCTTAAATATACTCCTTTTGAATTACATTTGCTGCAATCTGCTGCATTTTAATTTCCTATTAACAACAGGCAACTAATTTACATCAATGATCTTCAGATCTCACGTTGGATAGTTAAATGACGAGCAGAAGTCATGAACTTCACTGTAGGTAAGCATGAGAGTCAATGCGTTGACCAAAAACATGGCAGGAGAGGTGGAATTCAAACCAGGCTGAAGCACAGAGGGATGAGGCCTTCTCTACCTAGCACCTCATTGGCAAATATGAAGTCGCTGGAAAATAAGGTGGGTGATCTCAGAGCAAGACTGCTGTACCAGAGACAGATGATGAAGATCTTAATTGTTTGTTGCACTGATGTTGCACTGGTGAATACTCCTGATATAGTGATATGACTGGAAGGTTTCACGATTTTCAGAAAGGATCAAACTGCAAACTCTGGTAACAAAAATGGTGGTGGCATGTGCTTTTTATAGACAATAGACAGTAGGTGCAGGAGTAAGCCATTTGGCCCTTCTAGCCAGCAAAGCCATTCACTATGATCATGGCTGATCATACACAATCAGTACTCCGTTCCTGCCCTCTCCCCATATCCCTTGACCCCACTATCTATAAGAGCTCTATCTAACTCTCTCTTGAATGCATCCAGAGACTTGGCCTCCACTGCCTTCTGGGGCAGAGCGTTCCACATATCCACCACTCTCTGGGTGAAAACGTTTTTCCGCATCTCTGTTCTAAATGGCCTACCCCTTATTCTTAAACTGTGGCCTCTAGTTCTGGACTCACCCATCAGCGGGAACACGCTTCCATCCTCCAGTGTGTCCAATCCCTTAATAATCTTATATGTTTCAATCAGATCCCCTCTCATCCTTCTAAATTCCAGTGTATACAAGCCCAGTCGCTCCAATCTTTCAACATAAGACAGTCCCGCCATTCCGGGAATTAACCTTGTGAACCTACGCTGCACTCCCTCAATAGCAAGAATGTCCTTCCTCAAATTTGGAGACCAAAATTGCACACAATACTCCAGGTGGGGTCTCACCAGGGCCCTGTACAGCTGCAGAAGGACCTCTTTACTCCTATACTCAATTCCTCTTGTTATAAAAGCCAGCATGCCATTAGCTTTCTTCACTGCCTGCTGTACCTGCATGCTTGCTTTCATTGACTGATGTACAAGAACACCTCGATCTCGTTGTACTTCCTCTTTTCCTAACTTGACTCCATTTAGATAGTAATCTGCCTTCCTGTTCTTGCCACCAAAGTGAATAACCTCACATTTATCCACATTAAACTGCATCTGCCATGCATCTGCCCACTCATCCAACCTGTCCAAGTCACCCTGCATTCTCATAACATCCTCCTGACATTTCACACTGCCACCCAGCTTTGTGTCATCAGCAAATTTGCTAATGTTACTTTTAATCCCTTCATCTAAATCATTAATGTATATTGTAAACAGCTGCGGTCCCAGCACCAAACCTTGCCGTACCCCACTGGTCACAGCCTGCCATTCCAAAAGGGACACGTTAATCACTACTCTTTGTTTCCTGTCAGCCAGCCAATTTTCAATCCATGTCAATACTCTGCCCCCAATACCATGAGCCCTAATTTTGCCCACTAATCTCCTACGTGGGACTTTATCAAAAGCTTTCTGGAAGTCCAGGTATACTACATCCACTGGCTCTCCCTTGTCCATTTTCATAGTTACATCCTCAAAAAACTCCAGAAGATTAGTCAAGCATGATTTTCCCTTCATAAATCCATACTGACTCGGACTGATCCTTCTACTGCTATCCAAATGTGTCGTAATTTCCTCTTTTATAATTGACTCCAGCATCTTTCCCACCACTGACGTCAGGCTAACCGGTCTATAATTCCCTGTTTTCTCTCTCCCTCCTTTCTTGAAAAGTGGGACAACATTAGCCACCCTCCAATCAACAGGAACTGTTCCTGAATCTACAGAACATTGGAAAATGATTACCAATGTGTCCACAATTTCTAGAGCCATCTCTTTAAGTACCCTAGTTTACCTTTGTACCTCATTTTTTCTTGGCTTATTGCCTTTTTTGTTATCTTCTGTTGCTCTTTAAAAGCTTCCCAGTCCTCCGGTTTCCCGCTCATCTTTGCTATGTTATACTTCTTCTCTTTTATTTTTATACTGCCCTTTACTTCCCTCATCAGCCACGGCCACCCCTTACTCCCCTTAGGATCTTTCTTCCTCTTTGGAATGAACCGATCCTGCACCTTCTGCATTATTCCCAGAAATACCTGCCATTTTTGTTCCACTGTCTTCCCTGCTAGGGTATTGTTCCATTGAACTTTGGCCAGCTTCTCCCTCATAGCTCCATAGTTCCCTTTGTTCAACTGTAATACTGACACATCCGGTCTTCCCTTCTCCTTCTCAAATTGTAGGTTAAAACATATCATATTATGGTCACTCCCTCCTAATGGTTCCTTTACCTCGAGGTCCCTGATCAAATCCGGTTCATTGCACAACACTAAATCTAGAATTGCCTTCTCCCTGGTAGGCTCCAGTACTAGCTGTTCTAAGAATCCATCTCGGAGGCACTCCACAAACTCCCTTTCTTGGGGTCCAGTACCATTCTGATTCTCCCAGTCTACCTGCGTGTTGAAATCCCTCATGACAACTGTATCATTACCTTTGCGACATGCCAATTTTAACTCTTCATTCAACTTACACCCTACATCAAGACTGCTGTTTGGGGGCCTGTAGATAACTCCCATTAGGGTCTTTCTACCCTTAGAATTTCTCAGTTCTATCCATACTGACTCTACATCCCCAGATTCTATGTCCCCCCTCGCAATTTGGCCAATTCTTGTTGGTGCATGGACTTTGGAGTTATGTCGCCTTCTTGTGCCTCTAACTTAGAATATCTAATGATTAAATGTAGACCATTCTATTTACCTTGGGAGTGCATAGCCATGATCCTGACTGCTGGTTTACATACCACCAGCAGCCAATTATAAACAAGCACTCGTGGGACTGCACGATGTTTTCTGCAAGCAAGAAACAGCATACCCTGATGCATTTCATATTATAGTTGGTGACTTTAACCATCCCTGTTTGAAGAAAACTTTGACAAATTATCACCAGCATGTAACCTGTTGCACCAGAGTTCCCAACACACGAGACCACTGCTACACAACAATAAGGAATGCCTATCTTTCCTTTCCAAGTCCGCATTTCGGCAAGTCAGATTATTTGGCTGTATTCCCACTACCGGCATGCAAACAGAGCCTGAAGAGCAAAGCTCCAGAGATCAAGGCAACCAAGAGACGATTGCAAGAGTCTGAGGAATGTTTACAAGATTGCCCTGACTGGGCCACGTTTAAGAACTCATCTGAGGACCTGAATGACTACACCAGCGTCGTTACAGACTTTATTAAAACAGCTGTGGATGAGTGTGTCCCCACAAAATCATTCAGGGTTAACCCCAATCAGTAGCCCTGGATGAACAATGAAGTCCAGAATCTGCTGAGAGCTAGATCAGAGACATTCAAGTATGGAGATCAAAGATGCTACAAGAGGAACAGATATGATTTCTGGAAAGCCACCTCTTGGGTGAAGTGGAGATTCATGACTAGACTGGAATCAACGAGAGATGTTCAACAGCTGTGGCAGGGTTTGAATACAATAGCCTCCTACAAAATTAAATTGTGTGACATAGGGAACAATCAGATCTTCCCTTCCAGATGAGCTCAATGCCTCCTATGCTCAGTTTGTTCACCGGGACAGGGACGAACCATCGTGCACCCCTCTCCCGAAGACCTTTTGGTCTCAGTATCTGAAGATAATGTGTGAATTGCCTTCAAGAGAGTGAATCCAAGAAAAGCATCCATTCCAGATGGAGTACCTGGCTGAGTACTGAGGACCTGTACTGACCATCTGGCTGGTGTGTTCATTGATAACTTCAACCTCTTGCTCCAGCAGAGTGTGGTATCCACCTGCTTCAAGCAGGCTTCAATCATACTGGTGCCTAAGAAGTGCATTGTAACCTGTCTCAAAGACTATCACCCAGTGACACAACCATAGTGATGAAGTGATTTGAGAGGCTGGTGCTGAAGCACATCAGCTTCTGTCTGAGTGGCAACTGGGATCTGTTCCAATTCACATACCGAAGCAACAGGTCCACAGTAGATGCCATCTCATTGGCTCTTCACACAACCCTTGAACATCTGGATATCAAAGATGCTCAGGATCCTCTTTATTGATTATAGTTCAGTATTTAATACCATCACACCCTCAAAACTAGTCAGTAAACTCCAAGACCTGGGCCAAATTATGCCCTTGTGCAATTGGATCCTGGATTTCTTGACTTGCAGACCCCAGTTAGTTTGTACTGGCAAAAATATCTCCCCCCATAATCTCCATCAGCCCAGGAGCACCACAGGGATGCTTGTTTTACATCTGTGACTATGTGGTTGAGTACAGCTGCAGCACCTTATTCAAGTTTGCTGATGCACCACTATTGTGAGCCATATCAAACGTGGTGATGAATCAGTGTACAGGAGGGGGATTGAAAATTTGGCCGAGTGGTGTCATAACAACAACCTCTTACTCAATGTCAGCAAAATCAAGGAACTGATTACAGATTTCAGCAGAGGGAAACCAGAGGTCCATGAGCCAGTATTAATCGGAGCAGCAGAGGTGGGGAGGGTCAGTAATTTTAAATTCCTGGGTGTCACAATCTTAGGTGGCCTGTCCTGGACCCATCATATTACTGCAAAGAAAGCAAGACAGGGCTTCTGCTTCCTCAGAACATCTAACATGTCATCAAAAACCTTGGAAAACTTCTATAGATGTGTCGTGGAAAGTGTGCTGACTGGCTTCATTGCAGATGGTATGGGAACACAATGCCTTTGAGCAGAAAATCCTACAAAAGGTAGTGGATTTGGCCCAGTACATCATGGGTTAAAGCCCTCTCAGCCACTGGGCACATCTACATGAAACGGTATAGAGAAACAGAATCCATCATCAAAGATCCTTACCACCCAGGCCATGTTTATAACTTTTGAAAATAATTCTACTATTTGAATTAATTGCTTTCAGCTTAACCGATGAAGATGTACGTAATTTCAAATCTTTCATGCATAGATATGTTAAGGTATAGCTCATTCCATTGTTTCTGATTTGATACCCAATTTTTGGCTGATTCAGCAAATTGAAGAGCGAGTTTCAAACTGGGCAGAACCATAGTGGATTTAAGAGTCACCTTGGAAAATGCCTCAGTTTATTTTGATAATGGTGGTTGTTCTTTTCTGGTTGTTAATAAATGGGATAATTATAGTATGCCAATGCTTTGTCAGATGTTGCAGGACTTCATTGATTATTGGGTGTAGTTTATATATATTAAGAGCTTCTATTAACCAGGAGTGTGGGACAAAGTCAAATGCCTTTTGATAGTCAATATAACAACATGAAGGATTTCTGTTTTTCCGCCGGGCTTGATTTAGAATTACGGAATCTATTATCAGTTCTTTAGATTATTTCATACCTGGTGGCACCCTTTCTGCTGTTCTGTAAATATATTGTGTTTTGTCTAAGCGAATGGTGATTAGTTGTGAGATACCTGATGTTACAATTTTATATATATTTTGTAAACAAGCAATAGGATGATATTTTGATGGATCTTTTGTGCTTTTTCCTTTAGGTAAAAATATGTTTTACCTTCTGTCAAGAATTCAGGCATTTTTTTCAGGAATTTAAAAATAAATTGTTGATATGCATTACTAGGTACGGATGAAGGGAAGTACATTTTTTATACCAATATTTAGGAATATTATCACTTCCAGTCTTTTCCTTTTGTAGTTAATTTTTATAACCTCTTTCAGCATTTCCATTGTAACTTCAGGTATTTTCATTTCTTCAATCGTGTGTGCGTGTATTTTTTCCTCCCTAATCCAGCCTGCTTCTTGATTGTTTATTGTCCTGTTTGATCGGATACTAGCCCAAAAGTTCATTATATCTGTGTTTGTTGGTAATTCTGTGCTGGTGTTGGTGACATTTTGGTGCATCAACTTTAGTTTCAATATCCTATATAAATCTTTTTCACCGTCTCTGAACTAATAATTCTGTTTTCTTTATCCGGTGCATTTCATATCTCTATTTAGTCTGGCTTTGTTTACACCAAGCTTTTGTTTCAGTGTATCTATAAACTCTACAGTGCTTTTGTTAGGCTGATCATATCTTGTACAGGCCTTATAATCCCTTAGCTTTCATCTTAAATTTTTTGCTTGGGTTATCCTTTTTATACTCCATTAGGTAGCTATTTCTGATCTTAAGGTTTCAATTTTGTCTTTTAATCTCTTTTGCCATTTTGGTGCTCTCATTTCGTTACTCAGTTTTGAATTTCTATTAACGTGTGCCTCCATTTTGCAGCCATTACACTGAACTGCTGTTAATGCTGAACAGTATGTTATTGTGTGTAGTTCTTCAAATGTTTCAAATCTTCCTAAATGCTGCGCTAATATAATATTGTTAAGAGTATTAACAAGTTTTGCAAATTTTGATGATGTATTTTGTTTTGGTATGTAGGGTCTTTTTGTTGAGTCAATGCCCATATATTCTGTTAGTGTGGTGTAAAATATTAGGATATTTTTGTTTGTAATCAGCTTCATCAGCAGCATTCTGCAGAGGCTCTGGATCTGTGTTGTTGCTGTTAACATCCAATTGTGAAGCAGTGTAAATAAATGTACTTTCATCAGTGCTTCACTGGGTTGCATCTTCATTATTTTCTTGCATAGTATTGTCATGTTTGGTTTCTTTCTAGCTCATGTGCAACTTCATGTTTTGGTTGGTTTAACATGACTATAGGGATTAAGTTTTTTTACTATCACTCTGCATTGATCTGCTATTAGTTGTGCATTTACTTGCATGAAGGGATATTGTGCTATAGACTGTTGACGAAGCTTGTCCCTATATCCTGTCACGTCAGTCTCAAGCTCCATTACTCAGTAATATACACACATCATGAATGTGTTTACTTCTAATGACCATTTCATGCATGTCTTTTTTTCTCTTAACTGCTTGAGCAGCTTGACATTCTCCATCCATTTGAGTGCAGCCAAAAAAATCTGCAGTTGGCCACAACTGAGCTTGTCTGCTGCGAAGCGAAACCCTGGGAGGGCAGTGCTATTCTAGACATGGTGCCACGCCATCCCTGGCGAAGTGCAACAGCTTTGTCCCCTCACTCCAGGCAGCTGCAAAAAGCTGAGACCATGGTTTGAGGCCTAGTCCTTGCTACAACCAAGGCCAGCAAGCTCCCCTGCCACCTGCACCTGCACTCATCCAATAAATCAGTGAATCAAACTTGAGGCATACCAGAGTAACAATGTCCAAAGGGGTCTTGTGATCACAAGAAAAGCAACCATGATAGCCACTTGCAATTTGACTGTCAGCGTCCATCATCTTAGGCAGCAGTACATTGCGGATCTCCTCCATTATCTCCACCAGTGAGCACCTCTCTGATGGTGCAGACCTGCAGTACTTTAAGTTCTTAATGTACAGCAGGATCTTGTGATCATTAGAAATATATTTATGCGGAATGATAGCACCTTGTGTTAGAAGCTCTGTGACCAAACACTTTGATATTTTGCCGTCTTTCTTTGTATTTACTGTGAATGCCTGCAAAGAAAATGAATCTCATTGTGGTATATATGTACTTTGATAATAAATTTACTGTCGACTTTGAGTAATTTGTAGCATAATCATAAATGTGGTGGTTTGGCAAGTATATTTTGTCTAGAATGGCTATCTTCAAAATAGTTCATTGAGAATTTGCCCCAAGACACAGTGAAACAAATGTCTTCTTTACCGGAAGCAAATGGACCTAGTGACTGCAACAACTCCGCACAGCTAATGGAATGGAAACCCAGCCAATTTTGCTCATGGCATTTTGCCAGATGCAGAAAACTGCAGGTATCTGCTGGTGAATAATGAAGTTTGGCTAATTTATCTCTAGGGAAGAATCATGCCTTGCCATTGGATGCTCCTCCTGACATGAAAGTGATTTAAAACTAACTTAAAGCTACTAATACACATGCATTGCATGGCATTTTGGAATTAACCCTGAGTAAAGAGAGACAGTGATTGTAATGAGGTTCAACAGAATAGATGGTTGTTCTTCTGAAATAAACAAAGGAAGGCAGTATTAGTTCAAGATAAACGATTGAAAATAAACTTAGCATTTACCCAAAAACAATCATTTAACAAGCTGACACAAGAGTAAATTTGCCTAGTAAAGTTTTATTTTAATTGTAAAATTGATAAGAGCAGCAGCAATTGAAAAAGAGTTAATCATGCTTGTGAATATAGACAACCTGACATTAATGGTCAAATCCACCAGGTCCTATGGACTACTTGTGTACTTTCAATAGTACTGCTGGGAAAATACTTAGTGCTCTGGAAACAAATGGGCAATTATAAGGGAGCTGATCCTAGCACAAAAGTTTTCTTGTTGTAAATTATAGCTTCCATGATACTGGAAGAAATAGTTAGATTTTAAAGGCGAGCTTATACTGATTTGAAGTCGTTTGTCTCTGAGCTGAAGCTGCTGAAATAGAACTGAGCTAAGATGTGAAATAAAACTTTGAGATGGTCGTCGCAGATTACTTGGAACTCTGGACTGATTTTAGCATAACTGATTATTAATACATTGTGACTACCCACGTCCTTGCTTCAGACTTGTTTTTTTGTCTCTTTGTATCTCAGATTTATTGTGTATAATAAAATGAGGATTAGCAAAGCATATGGAGTCTCTTCCCTTGCATATGTATTTTATAGAGTTTGACACCACAGACGGCAAAAATATAGTGGTATTTAAAATACAACCTCATGTTTATCTTCAAAAACAACAACTGCTAATTAAATATTCATATTCTTGACTCTGTGGTAAGTGACTACTATAAAAGGTCACAACTATAACCATGGCAACATCCACTATGATTTGATTGTGTGATTAGATCATGTTTTTCTCAAAATTTATTTAGAAATACAAAGGTTTAATTTAGTGTGTGGGTAATGAATCTGACAGCCACGTCAAACTGTACTCATTGCTACTGCACCACAGCTTGCCTGCCAGCAAGTTGATTATACAAGAGCTGTCTGTTACTAGTATCACTATGGCTGCATCTTGGGCACTAACCCGCACACTGTCAGAAATTCTAGTTCCCATCATTCATTGCCTTGCAAGTGCCTTGCAATCTGTGCTTGCTCCTAAACACCTAATTTTCCTTTGACTCCACACCTTGAAGTACGATGTTGTCATGCTAATTCAGTTCCCAGCCCCTTCCCAATAAGAATCTATACAAGGAGTAGGCATGAGGTTTGTTCTTGACCAAATTTTATGAGCAATCCAAATGCAGGTAGAGAGCTGACCTGTGCACATCTTACCTCGAATCAAAGTCATTCTGCTGAACTACTACAACGGCTGTAAAATATGTGCCCTCATTTGGTATTTAAGCAAAGTCCACTGATGCATGAGATATGAGAAGCTCAAAACTGGTGTGTAGAGCCTGTATAGACACTGGAACTTTCAATGCAATGTAAATGCAGCATGGAGTTCAATCACTCACGTCAAACAGTCCTTAAGGGTGTAGCAGCTTCACAGCAACTTCGCTTTCATAACAAATATTCAATGTTTCCATTTGTTTTCTTGAAAATAAAATTGAACAGATTTCACCAAATCCTTGAGCTCTGTACTCTATGTGATCATTACAACAGCACCTGTGTTACATCTATTGAATTTCAAAATTCACTGCATTTTGTTGGAGTATTATTCATCTCTGGACTCAATGATGTTGCCTCATCTTGAGCAATGGTGGGATTCACTAACATCTTTGATTCCATACTCTGCTCCATTATTCCTCCAGCATCCTTTATGATGTACGATGTTTCTATAAACTATGCATTTTCAAATGCTCTTCATAGACCACCTCTCAAATTTTCTATACACATTATTGCAGCCCACAAAGCAGTTAATCACAACCCTTAAAGGGGTAATGACCTTAAACAATGCTTATTGTTCAAAGTAAATTTGACAATCTTCTGTTTTTTTCTTAGAGTCAATGTCCTAGAGCACTAGAGCACAGAAAAGGTTCTTCGATCTATCTAGTCCATGCCAAACTCTTAATCTGACTAATCTCATCAACTTACATCTAGACCAATAGCCCTGCAAACCCCTCACATCCATGTACTTATCTAAAACAAGATAAAAGCTGCAGTTGCCGGAAATCCAAGCAACACACACAAAATGCAGGAGGAACTCAGCAGACCAGTCAGCATCTATAGAAAAGAGTATAGTAGATGTTTTGGGCAGAGAACCTTTGTTGCATTTACTTTTCTAAACTTCTCTTAAAAGTTGAAATTGAACCCTTGACCACCACTTCCACTGGCAGCTCATTCCATACTCTCAGCAACCTTGAAGATCCCCTTCATGCTCACCTTAAACTTTTCACCTTTCACTCTTAACCCATGGCCTCTAGTTCTTCTTCTTCTTTTTCATCTTCTCCTCCTCCTCTTCCTCATCTTCCTCTTCCTCTTCCTCTTCTTCTTCTCCTCCTTCTTCTTTTCCTTCTAAGACTGACTTCCATTCTAGTTCTCTAGGTAGTAAAGTGGCTGATGAGGCCAGTACGAAACTTGCGGACCATGGATGATGCAGAGATGCTTGATGATGCAGCAAGAGAGTCGACGGGGAGGTGGAGTCCACATTCCACTGGGCTTCCATTTGTTGCCGAGATACAAGGCCAACTTCACAGTATTAACCTGAATACTCCTCCTACACTTGGAGCAGACATGGGCCTGGCATTCCTATGTTTATGCTAGACTTTTTGATAAACATCTTTGAATATTTTCAACCATATTGCATAGACAGGAACAGCCACCATAAACTATATAGATATATAAAGACCACTTGCTTATGATAAAGTTCCCAAGCAGACTGTTTTTATTTGATAATCCTAATCCTCATACAAAACTAAAACTAACTAAAGTAAACCATTTTAAACATTTTTCAGAAAAACAGACAATGGTATGAAATGGTAAAAAATATTACTTGACAAATGAAAATAAGGAGCTGAAGTTCTACTCCTGATTTACCTTGTTGGCTCATATCCTCTCCAATTTAAGATAGTCACAAATATGACCTGGTCATGACTTTATCACAGTTTGTAGGACCTTGCTTTGCAAAAGCTGTGGACTATGTTTCTTAAAAGTCACATTAGAATATTCTATAATTGTAAGGGCCACTCTAAATACAAAGTTAAGATAGCCAATAATATCAAAGAGGATACCAATAGCTTTTTCAGATATGTAAAGTATAAAACAGAGGTGAGAGTAGATATCAGACTGCTGCAAAATGATGCCAGAGAGGTAGTAATGGGAACAAGGAAATGGCAGATGAACTAAATAAGTACTTTGCAACAACCTTCACTGTGGAAGACTCGAGCAGTATGCTGGAAGTTCAGGAGTATCAGGGGGCAGAAGTGAGTGCTGTTGCTATTACTAGGATAAAGGTCCTTGGGAAACAAAAGGTGTTGATATTGGACAGGGTTAAGAGGAGGCTCACACAAATGTTTCCGGGGATGAAAGGCCTATCATATAAGGAGTGATTAATGGAATTTAGAATCAGAATCAGAACCAGGTTTATTATCACTGGCATATGACGTGAAATTTGTTAACATAGCAGCAGCAGTTCAATGCAATACATAATCTAGCAGAGAAAGAAAATAATAACAATAATAATAAATACAATAAAATGTAATAATAAATAAACAAGCAAATCAATTATGTATATTGAATAGATTTTTAAAAATGTTAAAAAACAGAAATACTGTATACTAGAAAAAGTGAGTTAGTGTCCAAAGCTTCAACGTCCATTTAGGAATCGGATGGCAAAGGGGAAGAAGCTGTTCCTGAATCATTGAGTGTGTGCCTTCAGGCTTCTGTACCTCCTACCTGATGGTAACAGTGAGAAAAGGGCATGCCCTTGGTGTTGGAGGTCTTTAATAATGGATGCTGCCTTTCTGAGACACTGCTCTCTAAAGATGTTCTGGGTACTTTGTAGGCTCATGCCCAAGATGGAACTGATTAGATTTACAACCTTCTGCTGCTTCTTTTGGTCCTGTGCAGTAGCCCCTCCGTACCAGACAGTGATGCAGCCTGTCAGAATGCTCTCCACGGTACAACTATAGAAGTTTTTGAGTGTATTTGTTGACATGTCAAATCTCTTCAAGCTCTTAATAAAGTATAGCCACTCTCTTGCCTTCTTTATGACTACATCAATATGTTGGGACCAGGTTAGATCGTCAGAGATCTTGACACCCAGGAACTAAAAGCTGCTCACTCTCTCCACTTCTGATCCCTCTATGAGGATTGGTATGAGTCCTTCGTCTTATCCTTCCTGAAGTCCTCAATCAGATCTTTCGTCTTACTGATGTTGAGTGCCAGGTTGTTGGTGCAGCACTACTCCACTAGTTGGCATATCTCACTCCAGTACGCCCTCTCGTCCCCACCTGAGATTCTACCAACAATGGTTGTATTGTCAGCAAATTTGTCGATGGTATTTGTTCGATGCCTAGCCACACAGTCATGTGTATACAGAGAGTAGAGCAGTGGGCTAAGCACACACCCCTGAGGTGAGCCAGTGTTGATCATCACTGAAGAGGATATGTTATCACCATCCGCACAGATTGTGGTCTTCCAGTTAGGAGGTCGAGGATCCAGTTACAGAGGGAGGTACAGAGGCCCAGGTTCTGCAATTTCTTAATCAGGATTGTGGGAATGATGGTATTAAATGTTGAGCTATAGTCGATGAAGAGCATCCTGATGTAGGTGTTTGTGTTGTCTAGGTTGTCTAAAGCCTAGGTATTCTAAAGAGTGAGTGGGTATTTCACTGAAACCTATTGGATGTTGAAAGGTCTACATAGTATGGATGTGAAGATAATGTATCCTATGGTGGGGGAATATAGGACCAGAGGGCTCAGCCTCAAAATACAGGGACACTCATTTAGAATGGAAATGAGGAGGAATTTCTTTAGCTAGAGGGTGATGAATCTGTGGAATTCATTGCCGCAGACTAGATCATTGGGTGTATTTGATTTGTCAGGGCATAAAAGGTTATAGGGAGGAGATAGAAGAATACAGTTGAAAGGGAAATGGATCAGTCATGATGAAATGGCAGGGCAGACTTGATGGGCCAAATGGCCTAATTCTCCTTTTTTCTTTTGGTCTTAAAAAGTTTCTATTTTTCTTTTATTGACCCTTTGTGTTTCATTATATCTCAATTACTTTCTCTTTTCATTGTTGTATTCTGTCTTTCTGTTGCTCTCTGATTGGATCCCTGTGCACTTTAGTATTGGAATAATGTGCAGATTCCCTCACTGCTCTCTTCGAATTGAGCAACATCTCTCATTCTGCACCACCAGTAATATGTTCGCTGTATAAAATCTCATATTGCCTCACTCTTGGGAACTGTATTGTTGATGAATACACAGTTGCCAACTTAGATTGAAAAGTTAAATCAGAACCACATGTGGCGTGCTCTAGGATTGTACTGTAGCTGTAGGATCTGCTGGAGCTTTGAACAATTTGTATTCAAATTATTAACACGCAAATATATTCAGAGGAAGCTTCGTTGTCTGTTGCTTCGAGATGTTGGCTTGGTTAAAATAAATACTTAGGCCTGGAAATTTGATTGTGTTGGAAAATATGCACCAGAATCATAAAGTTCTAGGGACCTATGCTAAACAAATTAGTGTAATTTCCATCTGAGATTCATGCATGCTTCGGATTGTCATTGTTGCTATAGCATGCCAGAGCTGTTTGTGCTCTTCACTGCATTAGTGTGCCTTTAAGACAGCAATTTCAGAAACCTTCCCACATAAATAGTACTGATTGACATTATGCATGCATTACTTAAAGGACAGGCTAGTTGGTGCCTCCAAGGATGGAATGAGACATTTGGACAGGAGTGATATGGAGAACAGGAAAAGGTTGGTGGGAATAGGCAGAATAATAGTTCAACCTGGAACTGATAGGCCTAAGGTCTTGTTTCTGTGCTGTGATGCTCTATGAATCTATGACTCTAAGAAACCTTTGCATAGCTTTGGAAAAGCTTAATTATAATACAGCTTGCCAAGTATAGAAGTGACATCCCAAATTTTGGATACCATTCTTGAAGAGGTGAAGACAAGGAGAGAGGCACTCCATGCATGGCAGCCCTGAGAGCCCTCCAGAGTTGCTATGATCATGAGCGAATAGATGAGGAAATCAAAGTCAGAATCTAGGCCCCCAAAACTCTGGGTGCAGTGCTGGAGAGGAATAATGGTTTCACATGATCAAGGTTGGTGAACACATCAACAAATCCCATTTGCTGTCAAATACTGCAATTGACTCGCACACTAGCCCATGTCGCACACTTTCATTAGACCAAGTTATGATTCATCTAAAGGAGGCCTGCTCTCTACAACCCCACTTTCTGGGTCCAGACACAGAACTTCTCCTTTGCTGGCCTGTAGCTCCTTGAATTCCACCTGCATGACCTGAACTGAAGTTGTCCAGTGGTGAAGACCAAATTCCTGGCCAAGCTCCTTCCTTAAATGTTAAATCTGTCAGGGAATTTAAGTAACAGTGATATTTTTTTAAAAAACTATTAAATTGAGGTAAAAATAAACACTTTGAAGAATATATTAAAATTACTAAAACATACAAGATAGTATTAAGTATTTCAATTGCTAACAAAATAGTTATAAAAATCTCAGCAAGATTCAGCTCCACCATCAGCCTTTAACAGCAAGGCCTCAGCAAACAATAGTTTGCATCAATTATCAATCACCATTTCAGCCTGACATTCATTAGTCCCTCTGCACTACTCCAACACTCAAGTCAAACCCCTTGGCGAACACACTCAATTACTTAATCATGACAATTAAGCCACGCAGTTACACTGCAGCATACATACATACAGTACACTGACAGATTTGAACCACTCTTGCAGAGTGTGAATGTGGATAGGAAATGTCACCATTGGCAACAGAGTGGTCCTCAAAATGATAAACTAAGGACAGAGTTGAGAATAGAACTGGGGGGCCTCCACAGTGCTTGTGATCTGCAATGGAGCAGATTCTGTTGGAGACAGCTGTGTACTCATACTTACTCATTACTTCACATTCTGATCCTATCTTCCTCATTCTGCTGCACCAAGCCCCCCCAACCCTCACCAGTTACTCTGTCCACTCATCTTGTCCAAGGCATTTTCCCCTTCTTCCTTCAGTCACACAGGAACTTTTAACTATTTAGTTCCTATTCCCTGATTTGCTCTTGCTCTCACTCATGGACATGAGAGGCTAGTTTAGACTTGAAGCCAGGGCAGAGGGAAAAAGCATCTCATGTGTCAGGACCGGGGCGCTCTTGGATTCCACTCCAGGTTAGGGTTACAATCTATCAGCCACAATATGGAAGCTCACAAATAAGAGCTAATGGGGTTACTGCTAGGCCTATATCAAATATCAATGAGAATGGTGGAGATGTAGCGCTTAACTTACACATTACTTTACATGGAACTCAGAACCACTCATTCCTAACATGTGTGTGGTGACCAGTTCCACAAATGTACTTGAATGTTCAATGGCTGAAGTCCTTTCTTCTAGTGCGACAGAGGCATAAATAACCCAATATGCAACAGTTGATCACTTGTTCCTCTATCTAAATCCAACTTACACTCATTCAGACTATGCAGACTATATTCATCTTGGACTCCAGTGCTTAAATATCAATTTAAATATTATAACATACCAATGGTCTGTCCCGTAACAACTGAAGTATAACCCTGGGTGAGTACGATAATTTTGTAGTGTGCTAATTGGTTATTGTTAGGATGATTGTGATGTTACCATTACAGCCGTCCGTCAACCAATGGCTGACGTTAGTGTTCTTTATGTTCAGATGATACAGTTTACTTATGGACCACTTTGGGGCAGCGCTGCTCAATATTGAGCTTCCCAGCTATCTTCAGTCTTCCACCAGCATCTGCAACCATGGCGAGGGGGCATTATTCAGAAGTAATGGGTCAAACAGGACATGAGATCCATAGAAACTCCGAGTTGTTACAAGAGAGATTAGTCAATAGTCCGATGGTCCTGGTGTAGCCTACTCTACATGGTGAGACTTGATGTAGATTGGGAGACTGCTTCGTTGAACACCATCACTCTGTCCACCACAAAAGGCAGGATTTTCTGTTGGCCTCTCATTTCAATTCAACTTCCCATTCACATTCTGACATGCCAGTCCATGGCCTGCTCTATTGCCATGATGTGGAAACTCTCAGGTTAGAGGAGAAATATTTCATCTAGGTAGCCTCCAACCTAATGCCATTGCCCTTCTCTCTTTCATCATTCCCCATTCTGATTCCTCTCTTACCATGGCCCACAGTCCTCTTTATCCGGCAACTTCCTCCCCTTCCCATCCACCCATCTACCCCCTTACATGGTCTCACTTATCACTTCCAAGCTTGACCCACTTCTCCCCTCCCCTCATCTTCTGGCTTCTGCCTCATCCCTTCCTGTCCTGATGAAGGGTCTCAGTCCATAACATCAACCGTTTATATTCCTCCATAATTGCAGCCAGTCTTGCTGAGTTCTTCCAGTAGTTTGTGTGTGTTAGTCAATCGCATATGGTTTTGGTATAGATTAGATGAATTAATAGACTTTCATATTCACAAGAGATTCTGCAAATGCTGGAAACCCAGAGGAACACACACAATATGCTGCAGCAACGCAGTAGCTCAGGCAGCAGGTATGAAAATGAATAACGAGTGAATGTTCCAGCTGAGACCATTTAACAGGGCTGGATAGGAAGTGGGAAGACAGTAGAATAAAAAGGTGGGGAGAGTGGAAGGAGGACAACCTAGAAGGCGATAGGTGAAGCCAGGTGTGTGGCTGGCTAGAGAAGAAGAAACTGATAGGAAAGGGAAGTGGACTATGGGAGAAAGGGAAGAAGGAGGGGTACCAGGGGGAGGTGATAGACAGATGAGGAGAAGTGAGAGGCCAGAGTGGGGAAGCGAAAATATTTGAAGGGGGAGGGGAAAAGGAAATAAAGTTATAATAATTAAAAAGTTACTGGAATGAGAAATCAATATTCTTGCCATTAGGTCGGAGGCTACTTAGACAGAATACGAGGTGTTGATTCTCTATGCGTTTGGCAGATGGAGTGGAGGTGCTTGATAATGTGGTCCTCTAGTTTATGTCAGGTCTCACCAATGTAGAGGAGGCCTCATACATTGGTGAGTCTTTCAGGTTAATTTACATTTTTGATATTTTGATTTTGCCTCAAGTGATAATATGAAGATTTTTACTGGTGTAAAAATTCTAGACCCTTCTTAATTTTGGTTACTAGCAAGATATGGGCATCCTTGAAAGATCAGCATGTAATAATTAACCTTGGTCGGTCTTGAGAAAGCAATGAGAATAGATCTTAGTGGCCTTTCCACTCTTATTCTCTTTAATGCTCTTTTCCAACCTACCACAGCTAAACTGTCCCTCATACCTTCATTGTTCCATTAGTTTATTAGAAAAATAATGCAGGTCCCTTTTTGCTTAACAACACCAATTCCTTTGGAGATTAACATGAAGTTCTCAAAATGCATGGTATGTATGATTTCCTGTTTTTCAGTATATAAACACTGAGGTAGTGTAATTTCTGGAACAACCATTCCTGCTTTGAGGTTTTCTGAAAGTCCTTACTTTGGTGCAAAGATTTGTGTCAAAAGTTTCTTTCATCCATTTGGAGATCTGTGAATAGGAGATTCCTATTGAAAGCAGACTTCCAATACAGGAAACACAAGAGAAGGAAGATGCTGGAATATGGAGAATAAAGCAAACTGCTAGAAGAATCAATGGGTCAGGCAGTGTCTGGGGAAGGGCCAGTGGAACATCTTACAGATGTTCTCTGATCCACTGAGTTCCTCCAGAAGTTTGTTTTTTGGATCCGATGCTGGAGAATAAACCTGATTCTGATTCTTTTGGATAGCACTGTGTGTGCATGGGCTCCACTGTAAATTGCAATTTTAGATTCTCAGAGGACCTGTAAGAAAAATCATACTCTGTGGTACTCACAGCGAGTCCATTTTCCCCCTTTGTGAATGATCTTTTATTGAAATTGAATCATGCAACACATTTAAAAGGCTCTTCACTACACAACCCAATTTCCAGGCGGTGATATTTTATCTTCATATTAGATATGAGTTTAAAATTTAGCTACATTTCATTGCATATGCTTTCAGATATAAAATCAGATTAGTTCAGCAAGTTTAGATGGTTGGTAAATTGAAAATGTCTGAGTAGATTGTACAGTTTAAACTCATACAAATTCAACTCTGTAAAGTGTTTGTTTATTGATGAGACTAAATTATTTGGCAAGAACTATAGTGCATTATCAGTAAAATGAAAGAGTGAACATAAAGTTAATCAAAGAATCCAGGGTAACCACAATCCTGGTAACTCAGCGACTTGTATTGAAAATGGGCACATTCTTAATTATAGTTTTATGCACTTAATTTGACTTATCAATGGTTCTGCTTAGGTATTATTTGAAGTTATTTTGACATTGAAGTAAAATATTAGTTGAAAAATAATTAAATGAAAAAATATTTAAATAATAAAGAAAGATTAAATTAAATGAAATGAAAAAATAGTAGAGAGACAGATTAAATATTACTGAAGTACAATAAATAAATATCGCAAATCAATATTTAAAGAACAATGATGGATGAACAGGAGGAATTCCATGGATGTACATATATACAACATTGCTTGGTCAAATCACTTCACCCTTCATATAATCATTTTCATCAGGAAGCAGTATGCCTAGGGACTGGGCATTAAGTATAAGTGCAGACTTGGTTTTGTTACTGTGCTGTTAAGCATAGACAAGGAAATGAACATCAACCCTATGGGGTTTAGATTCAGTTCATGCCTAAAACAGCAAATCAAAAATGAAATTACTTTGAATTAGACAATTGGGGTTCCTAATGAATGTCTTTTTTGACTTGAGTTGGCAGGTACAGTCCTTTAGGTAAAAAGAAATCGGCTTAGAAAAAATATGAACAGATCTGTAAAGGCACAACAAACAATATGTAGTTGGCCTGTGAATGCTTTGCTTAAGGACTATAGAAAATTTCAGCATGACAACAGGAATGTTGTTTACTCAGGAGCAGTCGGAGACCCTTTCTTTCCACAATAAATCATTGCTGACTGCGGAAGCATGAATGGGTCTGTGAGAGGAAAGGGTGGCCCAGCTGAAAGGGGGAGAAGTGGTGGAGGTAAGGCATGAGATTGGAAGTGGGAATCAGGCTGAGTGGTCAGTGATGAAATTGGTTGTAAATCTGCTGGGAAGAGAGCTGTGCAGGACGGAAGTGATGGTCATGAACTGAGTAGTGGGAAGGGTCCCAGAATGAGCTGGAAGTGTTTATTAATGTTCTTAATAACAAACTGCATTACATCTCTGAGCAGGAATTTTACTGCATTTATTGGACTCTTGCACTACAGTAAATCAATTGATTACTTTGATATCTGCATGACATCTTATTCAAGATTGAAGATTCAAGATTGTTTAATGTTATTTCCAATACGTAAGTATAAAGGAGGATGAAATAATTGTTACTGCAGGTCTGATGAAGCAAAAAAATACACAATAATAAAAAGAACGCAATAATAAAAAATCCATCATAAATATAGATTATATACATATGTTGACTGTAAATCCATAAAGCAACACTGGACCCAGGAGTGTCTGTACATAAGGTCACTCTGTTAGGAAATGATAAGGAGTGGTGGTTGGGTGTGGGAGGGGTGGGTTAGTGGATGCAGGTGTTGATCATCATTACTGCTTATGGAAAATAATTGTATTTGAGTCTGGTGGTCCAGGCATGGATGCTATGTAGCCTCCTCCCTGATGGGAATGGAGCAAACAGTCCTTGAGTGGGGTTGGTGGGATCCCTCATGATGTTACTGGTCCTTTTCTAGCACCTTTCTGCATATATGTCCTTGGTGGTGGGTAGTCTGGTGCCCGTGAAGCATTGCAGTTTTGACCACCCATTGCAGAGCCTACACGAGGAAATCTGCAGATGCTGGAAATTCAAACAAAACACACAAAATGCTGGTGGAACACAGCAGGACAGGCAGCACCTACAAGGAGAAGCGCTGTCGACGTTTCAGTCCGAGACCCTTCATCATTGCAGAGCCTTCCTGTCTGTCGCAGTTCAGTTTCTGTACTATGCAATGATGCAGCATGTTAGGATGCATTCTACCACACATCTGTAGAAGGACATGAGTATAGATATGCACAGTCCAGCTCTTTTCAGCTTCCTCAGAAAGCAGAGGAGTTGGTGAGCTTTCCTGATTGCATATAATGCAACCTGGGACCATGAGAGGTTGTGCAAGATGCCCACCCCCAGGAGTTTGAAGCTGCTGGCAGTTTCCACAGCTGTGCCACCAATGTAAAGAGGGGCGTGCGTTCTCCTGAAGTCAATGACTTTTTGACATTGAGGAGGAGGTTATTTGCCTGGCCTCGGGCTCTTCCAGCTCCACTCTGTTGACCATCTCATTGTTATTGTCAATGAGATTAAAGCAATGAGATTAATGTTGTGCGTTTACTATTTCAGTAATATTTGGGTAATATTGTAAATATATTGCTTGATTAAGCATTCTTGTTTGCTTAAATAATTCACTACAGGTTATATGTAAAAATATGTGAATTGCTACATCATGATGCTACCATGTGATATGTGCACACCTCACTTAATGTAAAGAGCAGAGTTAAACTCACACTCTGGACTCCCATGTCTTTTAGTTAGGTTAATGTGCTTGATTGCACAAATTATAGCAGCGTCGTTGAGGTATTTTTAAAACGAACCCAAGACGACTACCTACCTGTTGAAGCTCAGCCAGACATTTGAGTTAAAAAAGAAGCAGCATAGTACATGGTCCTTGGAAGGGAAGACACGATTAAGTTAAAAAAAAGGCAGAATAAGGATCAAATTCACAGGTTCTTAAACAATGAGTACTTGATGATAATTATCATAAAAGAAAAGAGCGGAAATGACTGGCTACCTTGGAAAGTTTGGTGTGTTTGATTACATAACAGATAACTGGATTTTGTATATTGAATAGATTGAACAGTATTTTAAAGCAAATGGAATGACCAATGAGAAACAAGTACCAATTTTTCTGAGTGCATTGGGTTTAAATGCATACAGTTTGCTTAGGAATTTCAATGCTCCAACCAAACCAGCCGAAATGAGCTTTGCTGTTATCGTAAATGTAATGCAGGACCATTTAGAATTGAAACTGTATTGATTGCAGAGTGCTTTAGGTTTCATAAGCGAAACAAAAGGAAGGGGAATCCATTTCAGTGTACATAGCTGAATTGAAGAGATAGACTGAGTATTGTTAGTAATGAGCT
The DNA here is from genome assembly GCF_048418815.1 of Hemitrygon akajei. NCBI lineage: Eukaryota > Metazoa > Chordata > Chondrichthyes > Myliobatiformes > Dasyatidae > Hemitrygon > Hemitrygon akajei. The sequence continues at coordinate 31,966,057 of NC_133133.1, forward strand.
TAAAGATGCACTGAGGGAACAGTTAGTTTGTGGAATGTTACATGAAAGCATTCAAACCTGGCTCCTAATTAAAACACAAGTTACAAATAAAAGAGTAGTTGAAATTGCTGTATCAATGCAAACAGCAGACAAAAATGCAATTGAGTTGCAGTCAGGAATTAAAGTGAGTGTGAATAAAATTGCAGTGTCTAAACAGAGACTGGCCTGCTGAACAAATTCTGTTACTGTTGTGGGAAGGGCTCACACACACACCAGACCAATGCAGGTATAAAGGCAAAACCCACAGAAAATGCAACAAAGCAGGACACATACAAAGATTATGTTGGCAGACAAAAAGTGGACTGTATAGAGAACAGAAAAACAGAAAAAGACAGGCTATAGTTTCAAAAAGAGCAGTAATCTGCATGATGTTGATGCAAAACAGAATAATGATGAGAGAGGCACAGGACTGAATAGCCTTGAGATTTACAATGTGAAAACTAACAATAGACAAGCAATATGGCTTATACCAGAAGAGAACAGACAATTAATTAAAATGGAATTGGACACTGGCTCAGCTTTTTCAATCATTCTACAAAATGAGTTTGAATGGCATTTCAAAGATACTGAACAGAAGCCTGCAGATATCCAACTAAGAACTTATGCTGAAAATAACTCCTGTAGGAATGACATCTGTGTCTGTGAAATACAACAACCAAAAGTCTGAATTGGGCTTGTATGTGGTAAAAACAGGAGGGCCAGCATTGCAGGGATGTGGTTGGCTTAGACAACTACAAGTTGATTGAAAATCCATCCACCATTTGCATGATACATCTTCTGTAATAGTCCTGCCGAAGGGTTTTAGCCCAAAACGTTGACTGTACTTTTTCCATAGATGCTGCCTGGCCTTTTGAGTTCCTCCAGCATTTTGTGTGTGTGCCCCTGTGATAGACTCAACTGAAAGCAAATTAAAAAAGGTACTGAAAAATGCAGCAACTGTCCCCATGCTGTACACCATGAACCATGGCCCAAAAGAGGGCAAACAGGTGTTGGTGCCAGCTTCTGTACCTCTATTTCGAAAGCATGTTGGACAAATAAAGGACCATGCTCTTCAGAGGAATCATGAAAGTGACAAAAGCAGTGGTCTGACTCCAATAGTATTTTGTAGGCAACTGTCAGCACCATTACACAATTAAATACATTATATTCAAAGAAAGTTAATTTCCTATTTCTCCAAATTCCTATGAAATACAAGTAGTCTGAAATTACATTTGTGTTCAGCTTCAAGCAGCTATCATACTCAAAGTAAAAGAAATTCTGAGGAAGCAACACTTTGAAAAAATTTGCTGTCCAGTGATTTGTGCAGATTAATCACCAAGTTATTGAATGAATATTTGAATAGGTTCCAAGATCGAAACTGCTCAGTGGGACATTGATAAAAAGGAAATAGCAAATCTTTCATTTTCACGCATATAACATGAAATGTAACACATTAAACCTTTTGAGTCTCTCAGTCAAAATTGACATTTATGAGTTGACCAATTGATTTGTGAAAGCAAATGATTTCTTACTGGGTTAGTCTCTGGAAAGATGTAGAGTTGATGTAGTCCAGGAAATTTTGCAGTAAACCAGGACAACAAACAATATTACATTGCCAAGTCCAGAGCTTTACCGTATTTATTTGACTTTATTGCACCACAGTAAATCAAATGATAACATTGATGCCTGCATGATAGCTTATGAGATTAGTTCCAAGGGTTTAGATGGGGCAGAGTTTGTTAAGTGTGTCCAGAATGGATTCCTGTCACAGTATGTTGACAGGCCGACTAGGGGGAATGCCATACTAGATCTAGTATTAGGTAACAAACCGGGTCAGGTCACAGATCTGTCAGTAGGTGAGCATCTGGGGGACAGTGATCACTGCTCCCTGGCCTTTAGCATTATTATGGAAAAGGATAGAATCAGAGAGGACAGGAAAATTTTTAATTGGAGAAGGGCAAATTATGAGGCTATAAGGCTAGAACTTGTGGGTGTGAATTGGGATGATGTTTTTGCAGGGAAATCTTGTAGGGATATCTTGCAGGATGTTAAGGATAAATTTGTCCCCGGTGAGGAAGATAAAGAATGATAGGGTGAAGGAACCATGGGTGACAAGTGAGGTGGAAAATCTAGTCAGGTGGAAGAAGGCAGCATACGTGAGGTTTGGGAAGCAAGGATCAGATGGGTCTATTGAGGAATATAGGGTAGCAAGAAAGGAGCTTAAGAAGGGGCTGAAAAGAGCAAGAAGGGAGCATGAGAAGGCCTTGGCGAGTAGGATAAAGGAAAACCCCAGGGCATTCTTCAATTATGTGAAGAACAAAAGGATGACAGGAATGAAGGTAGGACCGTTTAGAGATAAAAGTGGGAAGATGTACCTGGAGGCTGTGGAAGTGAGCGAGGTCCTCAATGAATACTTCTCTTCGGTATTCACCACTGAGAGGGAACTTGATGACGGTGAGGACAATATGAGTGAGGTCGATGTTCTGGAGCATATTGATATTAAGGGAGAGGAGGTGTTGGAGTTGTTAAAATACATTAGGACGGATAAGTCCCTGGGGCCTGACGGAATATTCCCCAGGCTGCTCCACAAGGTGAGGGAAGAGATTGCTGAGCCTCTGGCTAGGATCTTTATGTCCTCGTTGTCCACGGGAATGGTACCGGAGGATTGGAGGGAGGCGAATGTTGTCCCCTTGTTCAAAAAAGGTAGTAGGGATAGTCTGGGTAATTATAGACCAGTGAGCCTTACGTCTGTGGTGGGAAAGCTGTTGGAAAAGATTCTTAGTGATAGGATCTATGGGCATTTAGAGAATCATGGTGTGATCAGGGACAGTCAGCATGGCTTTGTGAAAGGCAGATTGTGTCTAATAAGCCTGATAGAGTTCTTTGAGGAAGTGACCAGGCATATAGATGAAGGTAGTGCAGTGGATGTGATCTACATGGATTTTAGTAAGGCAGTTGACAAGGTTCCACATAGTAGGCTTATTCAGAAAGTCAGAAGGCATGGGATCCAGGGAAGTTTGGCCAGGTGGATTCAGAATTCGCTTGCCTGCAGAAGGCAGAGGGTTGTGGTGGAGGGAGTACATTCAGATTGGAGGGTTGTGACTAGTGGTGTCCCACAAGGATTTGTTCTGGGACCTCTACTTATTGTGATTTTTATTAATGACCTGGATGTGGGGGTAGAAGGGTGGGTTGGCAAGTTTGCAGACGACACAAAGGTTGGTGGTGTTGTGGATAGTGTAGAGGAATTTCGAAGATTGCAGACAGACATTGATAGGATGCAGAAGTGGGCTGAGAAGTGGCAGATGGAGTTCAATTCGGAGAAGTGTGAGGTGGTACACTTCGGAAGGACAAACTCCAAGGCAGAGTACAAAGTTAATGGCAGGATACTTGGTAGTGTGGAGGAGCAGAGGGATCTGGGGGTACATGTCCACAGATCCCCGAAAGTTGCCTCACAGGTAGATAGGGTAGTTAAGAAAGCTTATGGGGTGTTAGCTTTCATAAGTTGAGGGATAGAGTTTAAGAGACGTGATGTAATGATGCAGCTCTATAAAACTCTAGTTAGGCCACACTTGGAGTACTGTGTCCAGTTCTGGTTGCCTCAGTATAGGAAGGATGTGGAAGCATTGGTACAGATGGGAACAGAGGAGATTTGCCAGGATGCTGCCTGGTTTAGAGAGTATGGATTATGATCAGAGATTAAGGGAGCTAGGGCTTTACTCTTTGGAGAGAAGGAGGATGAGAGGAGACATGATAGAGGTGTACAAGATATTAAGAGGAATAGACAGAGTGGACAGCCAGTGCCTCTTCCCCAGGGCACTACTGCTCAGTCCAAGAGGACATGGCTTTAAGGTAAGGGGAGGGAAGTTCAAGGAGGATATTAGAGGAAAGTTTTTCACTCAGAGAGTGGTTGGTGCATGGAATGCACTGCCTGAGTCAGTAGTGGAGGCAGATACACTAGTGAAATTCAAGAGACTACTAGACAGGTATATGGAGGAATTTAAGGTGGGGGGTTATATGGGAGGCAGGGTTTGAGGGTCGGCACAACATTATGGGCCGAGGGGCCTGTTATGTGCTGTACTATTCTATGTTGTATTTTCTATGAGATTAAGTTTGCACAGTTATTTTTATTTTGTCAAAAATTCAGAATAACCTTTTGGAGATTTTCCACACTGTTAGTTGTAATGGAGTATTAATGGAAAATGGAAATTTGATTAAAATATTTATGTCTGCCTTCCCAGGTATCAGGTGTCAATAATATGACAACAGCATGCTCTGCTGATAGTTGGTATGGGAAACATGCAGTTAAAGGTTCTGTGCTTGATTCAACATGAAAATTGCTCTGATGATTTGTTAACTGGAGTTTTCATAATTTAAAAAAAAAATTTGCAGATCGCCCAATTGGGTGGTGACACTACATGCAGCATCAATGTATTATAATTCCTAAACATTATTTCCTAACTTGTGCTGGAGATGGCTGATCACTGCTGGTGTGGTCCTATGGTATAGCCATCTGTTTAAGGATGGTGGGCCAAGGAAAGTGGTGGTGGGGTAGAAAATGAGGCTGCCATTCTATTCCAGATCTAAATCATGTGATTCTTTTTTATTGCCAGAAAATGTTTTCAATGCATTTAATGAAGCTCTCTGTGATGAAATGAGTTAAGAACTTTATCAGTTTATCAGTTTACGCTCACGATGCCCTAATTTAAACTGAGATGAAAACTTGTAATGAAGAAGAGAAATGTATCAGGAAATGTCTGGGGGGGTTGGGAATTAAATTTATTAAAACTATCTCTATAATGAAATATTTAAGGGGAATATGAGAGGGAACTTCTTCACTCAGAGGGTGGTGGAAGTCTGGAGTGAGCTGCCAGCAGAAGTGGTGGATACGGGTTCAGTTTCAACATTTAAGAGAAGTTTGGAGAGCTACATGGATAGGAGGGGTATGGAAGGCTATGGTCTGGGTGCAGGTTGGTAGGACTAGGCAGAAAAATAGCTCAACATGGACTAGATGAGCCTAAGAGCCTGTTACTCTGCTGTATTGTTCTATAACTCCATGCTCTATAAGTTGTTCATATTGACAGCCTGTGTTGTCAGTAATCACAGAAATTAATAGCAAGAGTGCATTGTGCAATTCATGGATTCTAAGCAAAATAATTAGCCTAACCTGAACTAAAAACATTTCACAAAAATTAAGTGATAATTTACAGTTGATTTGTGGCCATAAACTTGAGTGTTCAGGATTCAGCTTTTGGATTTAAATTCCTATTCACGCCATCAAGAGATTTACATGTTAATCACTGCTTGAATGAAATAAACTGCAAACTAATCTGACATTCAATACTACATAATAAGATATCCCATTGAGAGTGCAAAATAAATTGCAACTGGGAAAACTTTAAAGGAGATCTTCTTCTGTTTGTTGAGTCCAAACACTCTGAAATTTAAATGGAAAGAAGATTGGGTAGATGTATATAAAAAGATATCATCTCACATGTCTGGCTGACCTACCATTATTTATTGTAATCAGATTGATACAATGAGACTTGAAACAAACTCAGGGAAATCTGCTCTTTGGATCTTTAAAAACTTTGCTCTACTGAAATGCAACGAATATCTGATGACAGTTTTCTACTGAGTGATGTAGCAACGTGACTTGAATAGGTTATAGATTAATAAATATCCACAGCCCAAGTGAAATAATAGGAAGATCTGTAAGCAATATCTCCTTTTGGTGATTATTACTATTTTGATTGCTTGGGTGTGGTAAGGAGATTGAAAGAACTTCAAATGTAACAAATCAATTGATGCTTTTGCAGACATGTCTGTTCAAAGTCACATCACAGATATTCTGTAAACAAAAAGTTATAATGAAATTCAAAAAACAGTCATATGCATCTCTAAAATGATATGAAGTTCACAAAAACAGAAGGAACTGATCTGCTACAAGCTGGACTATCCAAGGTCATAGAGTAGATAGCAGCAATATAATTGCAACAGGCCACTACATATCTCTATTATGCATTGAAGTCAGTAATCCCTGAATTAGGAATGGTCTGGCAGTAGCAAAGTCATGTTATGGGTCTTGTAACAGGAGATTGAGCCATGAAAAGTTGAAGCCATATTCCAAATTATGAGGGAAACATCAGTAAACCCAATGCAGCACATGGCTATTGTCAAATGAATCCAGATGTGACAGTTATTATTCTGATACATGCCAATCCAGTTGAAATGGTTGTGCAATGTTTCATACTTGGGACTTTGCTCTATTTAATCAGACTGTTTTTGTTGTAATTCTATTGATAGAAATTTCCTCTGGATTTCTTCTTCTCCACAGCCATAAATTTTGCATCTGCTGCACATGGAGCCCTAAGAAGAATAGTCAGAACACATTACCTTCGTGCTGTTGCAGCGCACGTGTGATTGAGATGCTAAATCCTATTTAATCCATTATTAGAAAATCAGGAATAGAGTCAGAACTGAGTGTAGACTGAATAAAATTATATTAAGCTATGCTTCATTCTCTTTAACAAAATTTAATGCAAATAACAGTTAGTGCCATCTGTTCATATCACTGTTAACAGAATTATGGTAAATCTTGAGAGATTTGGTAAGTACGAATATGTACTCTTAGGACAGAGACAGCACAATTCAAAATGAAAACAAATTTATCCTTCAGATGGACCCTTGACTTACAATGTTAATTTCCTTATACCTGCAGGGAAGCACTTCTGTTCGGTATCATTAACTTGTAAATTTGGATAGGCACTGACCTGACAGGAAGCATAAAGTTCCAAGTATTTTCCTTCTAATTTATATAATAATCTCAACCTTTTTTTACTCTCCTCTAGCTTTATATCATTCAATATTCAGTACATTCTACTACTATAATACACATTGAGACAATCAAAGGTAGCTTTGTCAAGATGTTTCAGTGTCTAGCAGGAGCTGTTAGAGTTTAGGTTAATCTAAGTTTAGAAATACCCTATTATGTCCTCCCCACAGTCAATGTTCCCCCCCAAGCATGCATGAATTTTGTAAAATCCCTGAGCTGTTTGTAACCACTATGTGGCTTAAACATTTTAGAACAAATTGTTTTTGTCCTCAGTGATTTTTTTTTTCATGCTTTAACAGAATCAATTGCGGGTGCAATCCTCCAGTGAGGTCTAGTACATTGATAACATTCAGATCATAAGGAGTGGTGAGGTCTTGGCCTAGAAATTCTTTGGTCTCAAAATTAGCAATATGTGCTGATGCACCATCAATAACTCACTCTGAGACGTAAGAAGCGAGATATCGGCTTTTATTGACTGGAAGAATGAACAACACTACATCCTGGAGAATGAGGCCGGGCTCAGGCCTCAATCGCCTTTATACAGGGGTCTGTGGGAGGAGCCACAGGAGCAGTCCAGACAGGTATATGTAGTTCACCACATTCACCCCCCCTTTGTTTTAAAAAGAGTCCCCAGGTGGCGAAGTTTCTTACAAGTATATTTACAGGTTAAGTCTATCAGGTGGTCGAATCTGTCGCTGCAATCTACGTAGCACCGGCTGTGAGTGCACAGGTGCCGGTGGTGGTGATTGCACAGGTGCCGGAGGTGGTGCTGGTTCTGGCCTAACTGGAGGTGTCAGGGATCCCTCACGTGTGTGCGAGGCGCCCAGAATATACGCGTACGAGATGCCTGGTACATGAGCGTCGGGAGGAGTCTGTGTGGGGCACGGTGTGCGCGGTGTCACCTTGGGTACAGGGTTTATAGTTACCATGGAGTGTACGGGGTAGTGGTCTGCTGCTCCTGCGGGCACCAGGTCGCGGACAGAGACCGTGTCCTCCCGCCCATCAGGCAAGACCACGTAGGCATACTGGGGGTTAGCATGCAGAACGTGAACCTTCTCTACCAGCGGGGAGTATTTATTACTTCTCACATGTTTTCAGAGCAGCACTGGCCCCGGGGACGTCAACCAAACTGGTAGGGTGGTCCCAGTGACAGACTTCCTGGGAAAAGAGAATAGGCGTTCGTGAGGGGAGGCATTGGTGGACGTACATAACAGGGAGCGGATAGAGTGGAGTGCCTCAGGGAGGACCTCCTGCCATCGAGAGACCGGCAACCCTTTGGACTTAAGGGCTAAAAGTGTGGCCTTCCACACTGTGGCATTCTCCCTCTCCACCTGTCCATTCCCCCGGGGATTGTAACTCGTGGTTCGACTAGTAGCAATGCCCCTAGCTAGCAGGTACCGGCGCAGCTCGTCACTCATAAAGGAGGACCCTCTATCACTGTGGATATAGCAGGGATATCCGAACAGAGTGAAGAGCTGGCGCAGGGCTTTTATGACGGACGTGGCAGTGGTGTCGGGGCAGGGAATGGCAAAGGGGAATCGCGAGTACTCGTCAATAATATTGAGAAAATAGACATTGCGGTCGGTGGAGGGAAGGGGGCCCTTAAAGTCAACACTCAGTCACTCAAAAGGGCGGGTGGCCTTGACAAGTTGCGCCATGTTAGGACGGTAGAAGTGCGGTTTGCACTCAGCGCAGATTTGGCAGTCCCTGGTCATCATCCTGAGGTCCTCCAGGGAGTACGGCAGTTTCCGGGCTTTAACGAAATGGTAAAATCGGGTGACCCCCGGATGGCAAAGATGTGCATGAAGGGCATACAGCTGGTCGAGCTGTGTGCTAGCACACGTTCCCGGGGATAGGGCATCAGGGGGCTCATTGAGTCTGCCAGGCCGGTACAGGATATCATAATTGTAGGTGGAGAGTTCTATTCTCCACTGCAAAATTTTATCATTTTTGATTTTGCCCCGCTGTTGGTTGCTGAACATGAACGCAACCGAGCGCTGGTCGGTCAGCAAGGTGAACCTTTTGCCGGCGAGATAGTGCCTCCAGTGCCTAATAGCTTCCACTATGGCTTGGGCTTCTTTCTCCACCGCGGAGTGCCGAAGTTCAGAGCCTTGAAGGGTACGAGAAAAGAATGCTATTGGCCTGCCTTCCTGATTGAGGGTAGCGGCAAGCGCGAAATCGGAGGCGTCACTCTCTACTTGGAAGGGAATGGTCTCGTCCACCGCATGCAACGTTGCTTTGGCAATGTCCTCTTTAATGCGGCTGAAGGCCGCGCAGGCCTCAGCAGAGAGGGGAAAAGTGGTAGACTTGACCAGGGGGCAGGCCTTGTCTGCGTAATGGGGGACCCATTGGGCGTAATAGGAAAAAAAACCCAGGCACCGTCTGAGGGCTTTGAGAGTGGTGGGAAGAGGGAGTTCTAACAGGGGGCGCATACGGTCGGGGTCAGGGCCAATGACCCCGTTTTCCATGAGATACCCAAGGATAGCGAGTCGGGTGGTTCTGAACACACACTTGTCCTTGTTATAAGTAAGGTTCAAAGCTTCGGCCACTTGGAAAAATCGTTGGAGGTTGGCGTCGTGATCCGACCAGTTGCGACCACAGATGGCGATGTTATCTAGATAGGGAAATGTGGCCTTCGGGTTGTACTGGTCCACCATCCGGTCCATTTCCCTCTGGAAGACTGAGACACCATTGGTGACACCAAATGGGACGCGCAGGAAGTGATAGAGCCTGCCACCCGCCTCGAAGGCGGTGTAGGGGCGGTCCTCTGGGCGGATGGGGAGCTGGTGATAAACGGATTTCAGATCTATTGTCGAGTACACCTTGTACTGAGCTATCTGGTTGACCATATCCGCGATGCGGGGTAGGGGGTACGCGTCAAGCTGCGTGAACCTATTGATGGTCTGACTATCGTCCACAACCATCCTATTTTTCTGCCCAGTCCGAACAACAACCACCTGGGACCGCCAAGGGCTTGTGCTTGGCTCGATGATCCCCTCCCCAAGCAGCCGCTGCACCTCTGACTGACTGAAGGCCCTGTCCCCTGCGCTGTACCTCCTGCTTTTAGTCGCCACCGGTTTACAGTCGGGGGTCAGGTTGGTGAACAGCGATGGGGGAGGGATCCTGAGGGTGGAGAGGCTGCAAGTAGTGTCAGTAGCACAGCTATCGGCATGGTGCTGGGCGGGACATGTGGTTCGGTGTGTATGTGCGTGTGGTAACGGAGTATATGGCGAAGTCCCACCAAACTGAGGATTCCTGACAGTGAGTGGTGGGAGGGGCCCATCATATGCCATAGTCACACTTTCGAGATGGCTCTGGAAGTCCAGCCCCAATAGCACAGGTGCGCACAGTCAAGACATGACCAATAGCGCAAAGTTCCGATATTCTGTGCCCTGCACCATCAATGTCGCTACACAACCCCCCCGGATGTCTGTGGAATGCGACCCAGAAGCCAAGGTGACTCTCTGACTTACCGGCCGTGTCACGAGTCCACAGCGTTGCACTGTGTCCGGGTCAATAAAACTCTCAGTGCTGCCCGTGTCAAACAGGCAGCTAGTCCTGTGTCCCTCCACCAGGATGTCCATCATTGACCTTGCGAGCTGGTGCGGAGCGCTTTGGTCGAGGGTTACGGTGGCCAGAGTTGAAATGCCGTCTTGGTGCCCGGTAAACACCGGCGAGTCGGGGGCGGGGCATGGTGACGCCGGCAAAGATGGCCGCCCACATCCGGGCATGCAAGATGGCGGCCCCCACGTCTCACATGGGTAGGTAGGGGCGGGGCATGGTGACGCCGGCAAAGATGGCCGCCACATCCGGGCATGGAAGATGGCGGCCCCCACGTCTCAAACGCAGTGCTGCTCGACCCCGCGCGCGGTTTAGACTTACAGGCTCTGGGGAAATGGCCCGGTTTTCCGCAGCTGGAGCAGGTTGCTTCTCGAGCTGGGCAACGGTTTCGAGGATGTTTCTCAAGCCCACAGAAATTACACAGCTTTCGCTTGGTCGAGTTCGGGGAGTGCATGGAACCGCGACTGGCAGCGGCGTTGGCGAATTCGCTTGCGGGAACCAGCGGCGCCGGGGTCTGAGGTGTCCACGGAACCGGCGGGGAATCGCGCGGCTGGACAGCGTCAGTGTTGTGCAGAGCAGCCTCCAGCATGTTGGCCGTCTCGATCGCCGAGCGTAAGGTAAGATCAGCATTTTCCAGCAGCCGCTGGCGCACATACACTGACCTAATTCCGGTCACAAAGGCGTCTCGTACCAAGAGTTCCGCATGCTGTTCCGCCGTGAGCGTTTTGCAGTCACAAGTCCGCACGAGTGCCTGTAGAGCTCGGAGAAATTCGGCGGACGACTCCGCAGGGCGCTGTCTGCGTGTGGCCAAGCGATGTCTGGCGTAGACGCCGTTCACCGGCCGCAGGTACTGTCTTTTGAGGGCGTCAAGTGCCCCTTCGTAGGTCGAGAGGTCCCTGATGAATGAATAAACTTTTGGGGCGACTCTCCAGAGGAGAATTCTGTGCCTAACAGCGGGGTCAGTTGCACGAACCTCCTCCAAGTATGATTGGAAGCATGCAAGCCAGAGTTCAAAGGCAAGAGCTGCTTCAGGGTCTTGGGGGTCCAAATCCAATCTTTCCGGATGTAAAACGGTTTCCATGTTTTAACTTCCAGTCAATAAAATTGATGCACCATCAATAACTCACTCTGAGACGTAAGAAGCGAGATATCGGCTTTTATTGACTGGAAGAATGAACAACACTACATCCTGGAGAATGAGGCCGGGCTCAGGCCTCAATCGCCTTTATACAGGGGTCTGTGGGAGGAGCCACAGGAGCAGTCCAGACAGGTATATGTAGTTCACCACATGTGCTGGTTAAATTAGTGCCCTTTTTGACAGTCTTACATTTCTTTAGCACACGAGGCTTAATGTGCCTTGTACGATAGGACCAATATTTGCAAAACAAAAACACGTAGGTAATAGGAGCAAGCGTAAACACTGCTATGCAGTAAGTTCACAGCTGAGCTTTTACTACACCATTTTTCTACCCAGTCCACATATTCCTTTCATGTCCACAAATCTATGGTTTCCTGTTCTAAATGTAATCGACTACGGAGCGTCCACTGGTCTCTGGGACGGAAAATTCCACATATTTGCCACCTGCTGAGTGACGAAATTATTTCTCATACAGTCATAGACATTACAGCAGACAAGCATGTCCTTTGACCCACCTAGTCCATGTCAAACTATTAATCTGCCTATTCCCATTGAAAAGCATCTGGAATATAACTCTCCATACCCCTCTAATCATGTACCTATACAAATTTAACTTACATGTTAAAATCAAACCTGCTTCACTCCAGTTGTGCTGGCAGCTCATTCCATACACTCACCACCCACTGAATGAGGACGTTCCCCTTAAGCATTTCACCTTTCACCCTTAACGCATGACCACTAGTTCTAGTCTCTCCCAAATTCAGCAGAAAAAGCCTGCGTGGTATTTATCCTTGCTATACAGTTCATAATTCTGATTACCTCTATTAAATCTACCTTAATTTTCCTATGCTATAGGGAATGAAGTTCTAACCTATTCAACATTTCCCAATAACTCAGGACCTCAGGTCCTGGAAAATCTTTGTAAATTTTCTCTGCACTCTTTCAATCTTATTGATATCTTTCTGGTAGGTAGGTGACCAGAACTGAATACAATACTCCAAATTAGATCTCAACAATTTTAATATAACTTCAATATAACATCCCAATTCCTGGACTCAATACTTTGCTTTATGAAGGCCAATGTGTCTAAAGGTCTGTTGTGACCCTTTCTACCTGTGACTCCACTTTCAGGGAATTCAGGATCTGTGTTCTCAGATCCTCTTGTTCTGCCACACTCCTCAGTGTTCTACTGTTCACCCCGATTTATCCTTCCAAAGTGCAACACCTCACAGTTGGCTGCTTTAAATTCCATCTGCCATTTTCAGACCATTTTTCCAGCTGGTCCAGATCCTGCTACAAGTTTTTATAGTTTTCCTTGCTGTCCACTACATCCCTCATTTTGATGTCATCCAAGATTAGGCACAACCTACCATGCATAAAACCATGTGGACTATCTCTAATCAGTCCTTGTCTGATATATGTCTAAAGGACCAGATATATACTTAAATACCTGGTCTCTTAGAATACCTTCCAACAACCTACCTAATACTGATGTCAGGCTCACTTGTCTGTAATTTCCTGACTTAATTTTAAAGCCTTTCATAATCAATGGAACAAAATTAACTATCCTCCAATCCTCCAGTACCTCATTTGTGGTGAAGGATTTTTTGAATATCTCTGCTAGGGCCCCTACAATTATTGCACTAGCCTTCCACAAGGTCCATGGGAATATCTTGTCAGACCCTGGGAATTAATCCACCCTAATTTGCCTCTTCCTCTGTAATCTGTCTATGGCCCATGACCTCATTGCTATGTGCTGCCTTACTTCTATAGGCTCAGTGTCTACCTCCCAGATAAATGTAGATGCAAAAGAATTCACTTCAGATCTCCCCATCTCCTTTGGCACCATGCAGAGTGACCACTCTGATCTTCAAGAGGACCAATTCTGTCCCTTGTAATTCTTTTGCTCTTAATATATCTGCAGAAGCCCTTGGGATTCTCCTTCAATTTGTCTGATAAAGCAACCTCGTGCCTTCTGTTAGCCCTCCTGATTGCCTTCTTAAGTGTTCTCTTGCGTTTCTTATACTCTTCAAGTACCTCATTAGTTCTTTCCTGTGTATACCTGCTATACATCAACTTCTTCTTAACCAGGGCTTCAATCTCTCTTGAAAACCAAGATTCTCTAAGCCTGTCATTCTTTCTCTTTATTCTGCCAGGAACTTGTAAACTCCGTACTCACAAAATTTTCCTTTTGTAAGGCCTCTAACTTACCAAATACGCCTTTGCCAGAGAACAACCAGCCCCAATCTACACTTGCCAGATTGTTTCTGACACCACCAAAATTGGCCTTTCTCCAACTTAGAATCCTAACTTGAGGGCAAGTCCTATCCTTTTCCATAATTATCTTCAAACTAATGGCATTATGGTCACTAGAGGCAAAGTGTTCAAACTTCCTGTTTAATATGGCACTGGGGAAACACAACAACACCTTGCTGGCTACTCTACTAATCACTCTTTTTCTGGATGAAGGTCACTGCAGTCACTGCCTGTAACTTCTTTTTTTGGAGTTGAGCTTTTGGATAGCCTGTTCAGCCTGGCGTTTTTGTGGTGTGAACTGAAGTCTTGAAGGTGCAGGACAATTGCGGCATGGCATGGAGAAGCTGAATTGAGGAGGCGGGGCCTGGACCTGAGAGTGAGAAATAAACCAAATTCTGACCAATTTAAGCAGCAGGCCAGATTGGAAAGGTAGGGTATGTGCCTGATTGAGGCAATGGGGCACGGTCCTGAGAGCATATCGAAGTGGCAGCACCCTAGTCCAAGAGGTACAACCAGAGATTTAGCCAATTTAAGCATTGGGCCAGAATGAAAAGATCAGAGTGTCGGGGCTGGAGGTGAGGACCAGCCTGCTGCTTAGTGAAATTTACTTGTCTCTGTGCTGAACTGAGGCCATGATCTGAAACTAATGAGCTCCTGGACTGGCTGCAGTGATGGTTTTGTGACCATGGACTTACTTTCATAAACTTTAAATCTGAATCTTATTACTTATTTTTTATTGTTTACGTGACTTGTTCTTTTTTACACACATTAGGTGTTTAATGATTTTTTTTCCATGGGTTCTATTGGGTTTCTTTGTTTTGAGGCTGCCTGGAAGGAGTCAAATCCCTTGGTTGTATGTAGAGTACATACTTAGAATTTCTGTCACCTGCCCTGTCTCATTGGCTAATAGGAGATCTAGTATTACACACTATCTAGCTGGGGCATCTATGTATTGATAAAGGAAAAATTTTTGAACATATTTGACAAACTTTAAACCATCCAGCCCCTTTTTTAGAATGGGAGACACAGTCAATACAGTGTATGGAAAGTTAAACTCATCTACAGCTTTATTTTTCTTGAAATAGTCTGCGAACTCTCTAAAAGTTTGTTCCTCTATTTCCTGCTGACTATTGGGCAGTTTGAAATATAATCCCATTAATGTGGTCATCCCTTTTTTGTTCCTTAGTTCCACCGATATAGCATCAGTAGGCAAGTTCCCAGCCTGTTCTGTCTGACTACTGTCATGACATTTCCCTGACTAGTAATATTACTCTAATCCCTCTTTAATGCCTCCTGCTCTATCATGTCTAAAACAATGGAACCCCAGAATACTGAGCTACCTCTCCTGCAACCAATGAACTTACAAATGGCTACAATCTTCATTTCACTTCTTCTACAACAAATATGCCCTCTTTTAGGTTAGGAGACCAGAACTGTACACAGTACTCCATATGTAACACTGATATAATTGTAGTAAGACATCGTTCTTCTTCAAAGTTCAAAGTAATTTCTTATCTAAGTGTGTATACCATATACAACTTTGAGAAACATTTTCTTGCAGCAACCCACAGGAAAATAAAGAGATACAATAGAATTCATGAAAAAAAACATTCATAAGAAAGGTAGAGTCTTTGAAAGTGAGTCTAAGGGCTGTGAAATCCATTCAGCAATAAGACTAATGAAGCCATTCATGCTGGTCCAGGAGCCTGACAGTTGCAGGGCAATAACTGTTTATTAACCTGGTGGCGCAGGATGTAAGACTCAATCACCCCCCCCCCCCCCCCCCCGCCAGATGGCGGTAGTGAGAAGAGTGGGAAACGGGTCAAAAACAACCAGATAGGACAGCTTTAATCTGGTGGCCAATCTTCGCCAGGTTCAAAGTGCTGAAAGTTCACTGAATCCTTCAGATCATAAAATCACTAGTTCTTGTAGACAATTCAGAAATACATTCTTAAAGAGAAATTGCAGATTGCAGTAAACAAAGTTCAAAGAAGTATATCTAGTAGAATATCAAGTAGTTTTCTGAGCTGCCCGCAAAATGTCACCCAACATCGCCAATGCTACATTGTCACTACCTTGTATTCAAATTCTTACATACATACCTGGACTGTATAGGTAACCAATGTTTTAAGCTTTCTTTTCACTCCATTAAAGAAATATACATAACATACAAAATGTTGCCTTCCATTCTGCAGTTTTTGGGATATATTTTTTCTTTTTTGATTATGAAATTCTGTAAATGCTCAAATATTTTCCTTTTCATGACAGTTTTTTAAGTGGTATATATGACATTAAACATGAAGACAAGTGAGTCAGGAACTATAAATGAATAGCTCTCCAAGGACTTAATTCTCAAGGTTAATCTTCAGCTACTTGTTCCATCCCTTTCCTTAGCCAGGCCTACTGAGGTTTTATTTCATGAGTATCTGCGTGTGCTCATGCACTCTCACGTTGCTGATTTCTTTCTTTCCTTTTTTTTGTAATTTATTTGTTAACTTGATTGTGGATGAGTATGGAATATTTTGACAAAGTACTGTACAATTTGTTGCAATACATCTGCCTTAGGGCACAAAGCGGTTTATGGGGTTTAAAATGTATCAATGTCGCAAAGTCCGTGTCTCTAGAACAGTATTTTATGCATGATCAAAATCTTTTCAAAAGGTCAATCAATAAAATTTGTATTGACTTCAATGAAGTTTGAAATTACCTTTCCTTCATTAGTTTTCAAATGCATTTATTTTGTCTGCTACTGTGAAGGAAAATGATTGAAAATCTACTACATTCCCAAGTATTGTTAAGTCACAGAAAATGGACAAAATGGACCTACTGTATATGGGGCTATTGCATATAGAAGTTATTTTGTATCCTGTAGATGCTGCTGATGATCATTTTCAGACTGATAAGCAACCAGTCAAATATCAGCTTGGGCACTTACAAATGTAATTCTCCTGAGTGTCTCTGACATTTGCCCAGCATAAACCATGTATCTAATATCATCCAGTGCACAGTAGCCATTTCCATGTTTACTGACAGGAGTTGGCTGATAAAGTGCAACCCGAGACATGCATTTATAATGAAAATCTACCTCGGACAGAGGCGTCACCAGCTCTTTCATTTGTTTTGCTCACATTAAACAATTTCTTTAACTGCACTCACTTTATTCAGACCAATGGAGCAGCTATTGGAACTTGCACACCAGGCCTGCCTTTGTCATGCTTGTGGAATTGTCTTTGGTTCAGTTCTATGGTTTAGTTCTGATGCTTCTGCAAATTTTTTCCCAGTAGTATTGATAATGTATTTATATAATACTCAAACAGTTACTCACATCTTCTTCAACCCATCTTATTCTCACTCTCCAAAATCCTATTTCCCACCCCCCTTTCTCTCCCTCCCGCTCTCAATCTTCCCATCGATGCTGCTGAATGTTTACAACTTTGCGTTTTTAATATCTGTATTTATAACTTGGAAGGAAACAAGGAGGAAACCTTAACTTAATGGATCCCATAGTTGAATCGCTGTACTAATTTCTGCATCCATCAGCCACAGAGTTATTCATCAGCTGATCTCTTATAGTATTACTGGGCTTCCCATGCTTTCCAGCAGCTCAGTTACACTCTTCACTGCACAGAAGAAGGTTGTGGACTTTGCTATGTGAGCCCATGAACACTACCTCATTACTCCTATTTATACTGTTTACTTACTTCAGTAGTTTACAGATTTTCATGTCTTTATACTGCATTGCTGCCTTAAAACAATAAATGTCATGTCATATGTCAGTGATAATAAATGTGAATCTGATTCTAGATTCTAAGGGACCACGGGCTCGAATCTATGTAGATGATCACAGTAGTTAACCATCCACTCCTTCACTTCTTCGTGTGTTCCTTCCTCTGAGAGTCTTTAAATGTCTGCTTCATGACAGCCTTAGACATAACTTCTTTAAAGCTAAGATTTTGTTCCTGTACTTCAGAGCTGCTACCCTTGAAGACAATGCAGTTTAAACCTTTGCACATGACTCAGCATGAAAACAACTTGGATATGTGGCCGTTTCCAAATCTTCTGTTATTCGTCCTCTTTGGCACTTGAACCGGATGTAGCGCCCATTTAGAACACCAAGACAGGGTGCGCTCCAACTTCCAAGCCAAAAGCACTCTTTCGTTTGGAGAGAAGTATAATATTGAGAAGCCATTTTGTAAACTGGAACAGTTCAGTGAAAAATGTGGCCAATAGAGGTTGCATTTCAGTGACATTTGAATATACAGGGTTTGAAGCAAAGCCAAACTAATGATTATAGCCAGAAATTTGTTCCATGTTATTCTCTGGTGTTGAAACAATATCCTAGGTCCCCCTTCCACTGTTAGTGAAAGTTATGTGAAGAACTGAACTTCACTGAAGCTGATATTTTTGTTGCAACACCGAAATATCTTTTTGGGTTGTTGCAACTTATTTCACTTCTCCAACACAGCTATTTCTAAAGGGAGCAAACCACAAGAAGATTCAAGATTCACGACAGATTATTATCATTCTTCAGTACACCAGTGTAACGGAGAATGAAATGATTGTTATTCCGAATCCGATGCAGCATAAAAAGAGACAATAAGTATAAAGAACACAATTTAAAATAAAAAAAACACAGTAAATATAAATATAAAAGCAATCCTGCAAATCAAAATGTAGAAGTTACTTTTATATACATAGACTGATTGTAGACTATGTACAGTATGTTCGTATGTGACACTAGGTGATGTGCATGTAGTGATGATGGGGTGGGTTAATGGAAGTGTTGATCAGCCTGATGGCTTGGAGCAACTAACTAGCGCTCCTGGCCTTTTCCCTGATGGGAGTGGAACAAACATCCATGTGAAGGTAACATTTTTTCCAGCTATAGAGGGAAGTTGTACTAAATACACTGTCACTGTACTACTGGCACCATTGTTCTACTTAATATAAAATATCATTTAATATAAAAGACACATTGACATCTAGCAGCAATTCTTAATCGAAAGCATAGATCGCTCTCGTTGAATTGCAGAAGGAAACCTTACCATGAGCAATTTAACATTTGTTGAGTGACCATGAAAATAATAAAGGGGCAAATCAAGTTCATGGGCCTCAGGAACAGTGATTAAATATAATGATGATAGAGTTGACTTTATGCCACTCCCTCTTGATAGCCAATTGGAGATGACTCTCAACCACCTAATGGCAATAATTTTGATGTTTGTAAAATAATTCATGTTATATTCTACAAATGTAGACAGCAAAAGAATGGATTTTAAATAGCAGTAGAATGTGTAAATTAGTTGATATTTGATATTTATGAAGGGTATGTAATGCATGCTCTATAACTTCCAAACGAATTAAAAGAAAAAGACAGGAGCTGGAGACCAGTCTACCTAGTTTTTACTTTCCTTTTCTTCAGTGAGGTGTGCAATTATGATGTGGTGGTGTTATGATATATTCTATTCATGTACTTCTTACATATAAATCAAAACCACAAAATAGTAAATCTTAAAACTTCCCATTCAGGCCTAAAGATTTAAACGCTGTGGAGGATTTCTTAGTCTTGTGAGATAACACCATTTCTGATGGGGGTGGGGGTGGTGGTTGGTCACTCTGCTTGGCAGGTGGGACTTGTGGATGAGAAACAAGCTCAGGGTCTGGGGTCTCCTCCATGGTGGTTGTAGAAATTGTCCATGGGATTACAGGAAATGGTTCTGACAGCTCCGTACATCTTTCTTCTCTAACAATTGACTCTGTTGACCTCAACTGATCAACTTGTCATCTCCAGATGACATCATACATGATCTTCTCTGTGTAGGAGAGTGGGCCAGTTCTGTCTTTAATCTTTCCAAATACCCCCGATTTTTGATCATTCCTGTAGTCCTTCTCAAGGACTGCTTGCTCAGCAGTGAAACATCGAAACTCCTTGTTTGAGGAGCCCTCAATCTGCTTTAGCTATTTGTCCTGCATACCCCTGCTGCGATTGGGATTGAGGTCAAGTGAGACCACAAGGGATGATCCAGAGCTGGTGAGTTGTTGGTTGTGGAGTGTGCTGCATTTCAATGTGCAAGGGAGAAATTGGCGAGCTTCTGATTCCGTGTGTTCTGCTGACATTGCGTGCAGAGCATTCTTTAGACACTGAACAAACTTTCACACCAAGCCATTGGTAGCTGGGAGGTGTGCTGCAGCTATAACATGTCTTAGTCTATTCATTTTCAGGAATGACCGAAACTGTTCTGCAATAAACTGGGAACCAGTTCAGGAAAACCAGTCCATGAGAAGAGGCTTCTCAACACACTGACAGTGAAGCTGTAGTGGAAGCTATTGGGAACATTTCCGGCCACTTTATAGTTGCATCCACTACTATCAGGACATTTGTGCCCATGAATGGATGGTTTAGCAAATCCAGATGTAAAGTGTATATATATACACTTTAGCTCTCATCTTGAATGGTAACAACAACTCTCAATCCCCACATAAGGCAACATCCGTCAATTGTAAATTCATCCCGATGGGGAAAATGGAATTTCTGCTGCACATTCCAGCCATGTTTGGTTGCCATGCAGATCTAAGACAGCGTGGGTCTTTTTTTTTTTGTTTCCCTTTGAATCATTTCTGTTGTTATAGAGAGACTTTTGGTTTGCATTTGGGAGAATATATCAGGAAGATTGTCTTTTTTAATAAATATCTCCGGTATTTCATTTTCCAAGGGCAAATGGGACAATTCATCAGCATTTCCATGATTAATTGTCCTCCTGAATTCAATCTTGTAATTGTGTTCTCCAAAAAACAGAGCCCATCTCTGCATTCATGCAGCTGCTGTTAGTGGAACACCTTTCTGTGGATTTAAAATGGACAGAAGTGGTTGAAGGTCAGTAATGAGAGTAAACTCTCTCCTATATTACTCTCCTATAATGAGAGTAACTCTCTCTCCTCTGTTTGAAACGTTTTACACCCCAAAGCAGACTCAAGGCTTCTCTGTCAATCTATGCATAACTTTTCTCTAGAGTGGTAAGGGAACGTAATACAAAGGCTATGGGGCCCTCACTTCCATCACTCCTAAGATGTGACATGACATACCTATACCATGGTGAGGCATCACAGGCAAGCTTCACTAGATGATGTGGACGATAATATGTGAATATTTGTGTCTAACATCACCATTCCCTTCACCTTTTAGTGTTATGCCTGCAGCCCCCTCCTTTGTGAGAATCGCAAGATCACTATTGGGTTGGGTCAGGGGACCCAGGAAATGAGAGAGAGACGTGCAGAATGCCTCGTTCCCCGGCGATGAAAAGCTACGAGACATGGCCAATGTCTCCTGGAGACAATGTTTGTGGATTGGGGACTATGCTACGTGCACGCCCTCGGGCAAAGTGGGCTGGCTGCGAGAGAGATTGCATCACCCCCAACCTGATTGACATCTACGACCCTGCGAGTCAGGATAAAAGAAGGGTTGTAGGAACAGCCCCTCAGACGCACCAGAAGAAATGCTAGCGATCCCGTAATAGCGGGAAGCCATTTGAAAGAGGCCACGTGCGTTCAGTCCCGTTGCCTGGGATTGGTGGCTGATACCACGGAAAATGGCTTTTAACTAACAACGGGGAAATCGACTCCCCCGACTCAACGGACTGGCATCATAAAAGACCCGGGCAAGTTGAAACCGTCTCTCTCTTAAACCCAAAACGCTTCAGCTTGAATGACAGTGACTTTTAAATCTCCATCGGACAATACATTATCCCCAGACAACGATAGAGCTATTTCTTATTGATTATTATTATACCCGCACTTTTAGATTTAGTATTGACGACGTATATTATCTGTATGTTTGCATTAATCCTATTTTTGTGTCCCTTTATCAATAAATACTCTTAAAAATAGTACCATCAGACTTCAACGGACCTCTCTATCTTTGCTGGTAAGTGACCCAGTTACGGGGTACATAACATTAGAAAGCCAGCTCATACTCTTTACTCCATTGCCATTTCTTCCCAATCTGTAGTAATGAGTTCAAGGGATGGAACATAATAGCCAGGTTTGGCAGGAATCTGTTACAATAATTGACAAATTCTAACAAGGAACACAGCTATGACATGTCCTTTGACCTTGCGGCATCTAGCACAGCTTGAATATTCTCTGCATACGTGTAATGCCTATGTGTCAATGGTGTGACCACAGTCAGTGATGCTTGGTTTAAAGAATTCACACTTATCGCATCATGCTCTGAGCTCATAATCTTCTAATACTGTTAGCACAGTCTTGAGATTTTGGAGATGTTCCTTGTCATCCTCACTAGTGATATGATGTTATTGAGGTGTTAGAGCAATTTTTGGGTTTAGCACATATAATAAATAACTTCAGCCACCAATCTTCAAAACTGAATATAGATTGCAGATTAAATTAAAAATGCAGCTCTGAACAATGGGTCCCTAAAATCCATCAATAACAGACCAGACGATGCTGATTAAAATCCATTTAGATGTATGTGGGAGCGAAATTCAAAGAAAGCATTGTGGATGCATGGTAAAAATGGAATTGCCATAGAACCATAGAACACTACAGCACAGTACAGGCCTTTCAGCCCTCCATGTTGTGCTGACCCATATAATCCTTAAAAAAAAGTACTAAACCCATACTACCCCATAATCTTCCATTTTTCTTTCATCCATGTGCCTGTCCAAGAGGCTCTTAAATACCCCTAATGTTTTAGCCTCCACCACCATCCCTGGCAAGTCATTCCAGGCACTCACAACCCTCTGTGTAAAAAACTTACCCCTGATGTCTCCCCCAAACTTCCTCCCTTAATTTTGTACATATGCTCTTTGATGTTTAGCATGTAAAATGTCAGGTAGTGTTGGGCCAGCCAGATGCTGAAAGACTTTTGGTTTGCATTTGGGAGAATATATCAGGAAGATTGTCTTTTTTAATAAATATTTCTGGTATTTCAGGGCCAGACTTTCCTGAAAGGGTCTCCATATGGTGCCTATGGTATCTTGTTTTGTTGAATAAAGAGGCTGCTTCATGCCTACCAGTACAGTGTCTGGCGACTTCATTCTCACAACACCATTTGATATCAGTAGTAGGTTACCTTCTTGCGAGCCATCATGTGGCCAGCGATCTTTGCAGTGTAAGTGGGTGAGTATTTTTTAAATTAGCATTCAAATTTGGACCTTTTCTGGTCAGTGGTACAAGGGATTGAGAGAGATCACAAACACGAAAAGCTGAACTAGTAGATATAAATTAGCAAGTGTGCATGCAAATGTGTTTATGTAAGAGATGAAACTTAGTGTGTCAGTTTGTTGAGACGGAGCCACCAGTTGCGAAGGATAGTTATTGAAAATTCAGGGCGCCGCTGGTGGTGGGGGGTGGGGGTGATGGGGGCAGGTATACTCGATCTGGGAGCTGCATTTTAGCATATACGTTTTGTGAGTATAGTGCAAAGGAATACAGCAGGCACCAAGAGTTTAGACGCACATAAGTGGCAGATTGCGGAGTACATACTCTGGGTTTTATGTGCGCACTGTTTAACTAGTATCCATCATTTTTGTTTTGTGCAGTACGGGAATTGCTGTGGAGACATATCAGGGAGAAGTTTTATCCAGATGCATCTGTTGGCTTGGCACCTATTGAGGTCAAGCAACATCAGTTAGAGAACCATGATGAAATGAGCCAGCACTTAACCCTAATTATAAGCATTCATAAGCCATTAACCTCCGGGAAGAAACAGAGCATTTTGTCAGAGTTACCTTCACTTAAAGTTGCAGGTGGGAATTTGGCATTCTGGCACAAGCTTGAGGAAATGGTTAAAATTCGCCAGACAGATATGACATGTCAGTAAAAGCCATGCCTAAGTGTGGCTCAAGGGTACAGGATGGTACCTGGACCATCCTGAAATGCCAACAATGAAGAAAGATATCTCTCTTTTAAAGGGGAGTGAAGCAGCAACTTGGGGGAGGTGGGAGTAACTGGGGAATGCTAATGGCGGTGATTCAAAGAGCTGATGAGACAGCCATGGATTATGCAGAATGTAAATATCGAGCATATGAGGAGTATTCAAGGTTGAATAATCCAGGGAATGATGAACCAATCTTCCTGAAAATGATTAAGGAAGGCCTGAGCTCAGCCCAACGGGAAGTTTTAGATTTAGGGATAGCATTGGGGTCAAACTACTCTGTGATAGCTTCAGGAGCCAGTGAGGTAGACCAAAGAAAGTGTAAGAGAAATCATGAAGTGCCTGTAATGGATGCAGCTGCTTTGATGTCACAGAGCGTTTTCTTTGCTTGGAGTGCCAGCAACCAGGGAACCTAGCAAAGGACTGCTGGGACTGCTGGATGAAACATAAAACAGTAAAGGCGTTGATATACTACAACTGTGGCCTAGTGGAATATGGTTGGAGGCAGTGTCCAAAAAAGACAAAAGACAAACAGGTGAAAGTCACGGCAGACACACAATCTCTCACCCTGTCAGCGCCCAGTCTGACCAATCTGACTGTTAATCAGATCATAGAGCTGGTGAAGATGGCTTCTCGGTCAGAAAAACAGATGGTGGCAGCCCCCATGACCTACAGATGTAGTCAGCTGCGTTGTTAGGGGGCCAGCAATGTAATGTTAGTGGACACAGGGGTATCAGTATTGCTACTCAAAATTGGTGGGGTGTAGCTTTGAGTGTACTTCTGGGTCTGTCCAAGTAATGAGGGTAATATCATTGGCCTAGTCATCCTAAGGGAAGCAGGGGCCATTATAGATTTGGCAAAGGGAGAAGTAATATGGACAAGCCAGGAGCAGCGAACACATACAACAAGCAAAGTACACAACATAGCCAGCATTGCCGCAGCTGCTCCGATCATCAGAAACTGGAGCCGGAACAATGTCCATGGGTTGTTTTGATAGCGATTTTCAGTGTTGTGGGCTAGACACAAACAAGATTGTGGATGAGGAAAGATAAACTCAGTTAAAATAGAGGGGGGCCTGCATAAATCCCATAAACAGTACCCTATAAAAACTGACACACTGACAGCTGTTCACAAGACGGTAACGATAGTTAGGTACACTGGAATGAATCCCGCGACCTCCATCCTAACTGAGGGGTAGGCAGACGAGTGCCAAATGGAAATAGAGCAGAAAGAAGATATCAGTGTATTGGAACCCCCTCTGGATGGGTCTTGGAGGTAAATGGACAGGAAGCCACAAACTATATGGGCCATGGTGAAGGAACTAGGTGAAGAATTAGCTTCAGGAGCACTGCGAGGGGGCTGCTCAGCTCAGCTGGGGGAACTGGCGGCCCTGATGGAAGCACTGCGCTACAGTAAGGACAGGCAAGCAAGTATATATAGACAGAGGTTATGCCTCCGGGTGGTACATGATTATCTGATGGCAGGGGCACGATGAGGATTCGTAACCTCAACAGGGGCAGGTATTCAGCTCGGGCACCTAATACAGCGACAGCTGGAAGCCGTGAGTCTGCCAGCAGAGGTGACAGAGTAATTAAAGTAAAAGCTCACCAGAAAGGGGAGAGTAAGGTGGGCAGACATCACTGTGAAGGAGGCAGCAGAGGAACAAGTTGCAATTGAAATTGCAAGTGTGCAGGAAGAAGTGACGGAAGCCAGTTTAGTAAAATTATATGAAAAGGTGGAGGCAGAAGAGGAGAAAGGGAGGAAAAAGGGAGCAAAGGGAGCAAAGCAAATGGGAGCTGGACACGTGAGGAGGAAGGAGTCGTGGTGGCCCCACCATGTATTAGACAGATACTACTGGAGATATATCATGGGTGATGCATCAGGGAAGGCAGATCACGATCACAACCCTCTGGTAGGACTGGTGGTGGCCAGGGATGGGTGAGGATGTTGAGAAATTCTGCCTTATTTTATTATTTGTGCCCAGCATTACCCTGGTAAGGGCATAAAGCTACAGCTGGCAAACCAGCCACAGCTGTGTGGACTCTGGGAAAACATCCAGATGGATTTCACATGGTCCCTGCTAAAAGGCAGGGGGGAAAGCCACTGTCTAGTAATCATGCACCACTTCACCCAGTGGGTAGAAGCTTTCCCAACAAGGGACTGCACCGCCAACACTTCTGCGTGGATTCTAATTCAGGAAATCCTCCCAAGGTGGGGAACCTAGTCCAAGTGGACACAGATCAGGGAGCATGTTTCAGAAGGAAGTCATGAAGGAAATGTGCCAACAGTTACAGATGCAACAACAATTCCACGTACCCTACCACCCTCAGAGTTCAGGAATGGTAGAAAGGATGAACAGAACAATCAAGAATGCCTTAACCGAAGTTATAGCTGAGACAGGAAAGACATGGTTGTTATATTACCAGGAATCCTGATTAGATTTGGTCTCGGCCCCTACGAATTATTGATGGGGAGAGCAATGCAACTCCCTTATGGGGTAACTACAGGTTGCGGGGAGCCTGGGACTTCCAGAGATAGTTTGACACAGTCTGTGAAAGACCTTTGCAACCAGCTTAAAGTGTTAAAGGACTGAGCAGAACAACAGCAGCACATCGCTGATCAGAGAAAGCTCAAGGGAAAGGAGATAGTCCTTCCATAGCCGGGTGACCAAGTCATGGTGAGGATGTTGACTGAAAGGGTTGAGGTTGCTCGCAGATTGACAGGACCACAGACAGCACTTTTAACAAGTGACACTTGTGTCTGTCTGCTTACAGATTCGACGAGGCAGCCATTGGAAAGACTGGACTCAGGTTAAACCGTATGACTCACCTTCTTGCTACCCCCACAGAGCAGGGGGTCAAGTGTACCCAGTAACTGTGTAATTACAGAGAATTTAAGATGAACACCAGCCGGCCACTCCAGACCTGACCACAGTTGATGGAAACACACCTACAGTAAATGCGAAGGCAGAAGACACCAAGGGCATGATAGAAACTTGTGAATAGCATGCTAAAGTGATTCAGATTTCTGGATCATTGGGACCTCTTTTGGGGCAGATGTGACCTGTACAAAAAGGATGGGTTGCACTTGAATCTCAGGGGGACCAATATCCTGGTGGACAGGTTTGATAGAGCTGTTGGGGAGGGTTTAAACTAGTTTGGCAGGGGGGTGGGAATCAGAATGTGAGTGCAGGGATTAAGGTAGAAGGACAAGGGCATGATGCTAAGAGTTCTGAGTTGATGAGGAAGGACAGGTAGGGGACAAAACATAATTGGAGCCAGTTAAAGGGGTTGAAATGTGTCTATTTCAATGCTAGGGGTATTAGGAACAAGGAGGATGAACTTAGAGTATGGATTAGTATGTGGAACTACGATGTTGTCGCCGTTACTGAAACTTGGTTGGAGGAAGGGCAGGATTGGATGATGCATGTCCCGGGGTTCAGGTGTTTTAAAAGGAATAGGATGGGAGGTAGAAAAGGGGGAGGGGAGTGGCATTGCTGGTCAGGGATAGTATCACAGCTATAGAAAGGGAGGATACTGCAGAGGGAGTGTCCACGGAGTCAGTCTGGGTGGAAGTCAGAAATAGGAAGGGATTAATCACTGTGCTGGGAGTAGTCTATAGGCCCCCAAGTAGCCCCCAGGACACCGAGGAGCAGAAAAGTAGGCAGGTTTTAGAATAGTGCACAAAATACAGGGTAGTTGCTATGGGTGATTTCAACTTCCCTCATATTGACTGGCACCTCCTGAGTGCAAGGGGGATAGATGGGGCTGAAATTGCCAGGTGTGTTCAAGAAGGATTCCTGATACAGTATGTGGACTGGCTGACGAGAAGAGAGGCTATACTGGATCTAGTTCTGGGTAATGAACCTGTTCAGGTGACAGACCTCTTGGTGGAAGAGCATTTGGTGAGAGTGACCACAACTCCCTTAGCTTCAGCATAGCTATGGAAAGGGATAAAATCAAATGAAATGGTAAAGTGCTTAACTGGGGAAGGGCTAACTTTGAAGTGATGAGACAGGAACTAGCGAGAGTAAATTGGAAACAGATGTTCAAAGGGGAAAGCACAGAAGTAATGTGGGAGAAGTTTAGGGACCACTTGAGCTGGGTTCAGGATAGGTTTGTCCCAATGAGGCAAGGGAAAAATGGTAGGAAAAGGGAACCGTGGCTGATAAAACATGTCAGGCAACTCGTCAAGAGGAAAAAGGAAGCATATGTTAGATATAAGAAGTTGGAAGTAGGAGGGTCTCATGAGAAATATAGGGTAGCCAGGAAGGAGCTAAAGAAAGGACTTAGGAGAGCTCGAAGGGGGCATGAGAAGGCCTTGGCATGTAGGATTAAGGAGAACCCCAAGGCGTTCTATGCGTATGTGAAGAATAGGAGGATGATGAGAACGAAGGTGTGATGGCTAAAGGATAAAGAGGGCACCATGTGCCTGGAGGCGGAGGAGGTTGGGGAGGTCCTAAATGAATACCTTGCTTCAGTATTCACAAGTGAAAAGGATCTGATCAGGGTGAGGTTGAAATAGAGCAGGCCTGTGTGCTGGACAATGTGGAAATTAAGAAAGAAGTGCTGGATCTTCTTAAAAACATCAAGATTGATAAATCCCCAGGGCCGGATACGATACACCCCAGGTTGTTGTGTGAATTGAGAGAAGAGATCACTGGAGCATTAGCTATGATCTTTGAATCCTCTTTGGCTACAGGGGAAGTGCCGGAGGACTGGAGAATGGCAAATGTAGTTCCCTTGTTTAAAAAAGGTAATAGGGAGAAACCTGGGAACTATAGACCAGTGAGTCTTATGTTGGTGGTTTGCAAACTACTGGAAAGGATTCTTAAGGATAGGATCTACGAGCATTTGGAGAAGTACAGTCTACTCAGGGATAGTCAACATGGCTTTGTGAAGGGAAGGTCCTGCCTCACGAGCCTGATTGAGTTTTTTGAAGAGGTAACAAAAGAGATTGATGAGGGTAGGGCAGTGGATGTGGTCTACATGGACTTTAGCAAAGCATTTGACAAGGTCCCTCACAAGACACTCATCCAGAAAGTCATGAGGCATGGGATAAGTGGAACCTTGGCTGTTTGGATAAAAAATTGGCTTAAAGGAAGAAAGCAGAAGGTAGCTGTGGAAGGAAAGTATTCTGCCTGGATGTCGGTGACTAGTGGAGTGCTGCAGGGATCTGTCCTGGGACCGCTGCTATTTGTGATTTTTATAAATGATCTGGACGTAGAGGCAGAAGGATGGGTGAGTAAGTTTGCGGATGACATGAAGATTGGAGGAGTTGTGGATGGAGCTGCAGGTTGTCGAAGGTTACAAGAGGATATAGATAGGCTGCAGAGTTGGGCAGAAAAATGGCAGATGGAGTTCAATCCGGATAAGTGTGAGGTGATGCATTTCTGAAGGACAAACCAGAAGACTGAGTACAGGATTAATGATCAGTTACTTAAGAGTGTGGATGAACAAAGGGACCTTGGGGTTCAAATCCATGCATCCATCAAGGTCGCTGCACAGGTTGATAGGGTAGTTAAGAAGGCCTATGGGATGCTAGACTTCATTAATGGGGGGATTGAGTTCAAGAGTAGAGAGGTCATGTTGCAACTCTACAAATCTCTGGTGAGACTGCACTTAGAGTATTGTGTTCAATTCTTGTCACCTCATTATAGGAAGGATGTGGAAGCTATGGAGAGGGTGCAGAGGAGATTTACCAGGATGTTACCTGGTTTGGAGAACAAGTCATATGAAGCAAGGTTAGCAGAGCTGGGACTTTACTCTTTGGAGCGTAGAAGAATGAGAGGGGACTTGATAGAGGTCTACAAGATTATGAGAGGCATAGATAGGGTGGATAGTCAGTACCTGTTTCCCAGGGCACCAATAGCAAACACAGAGGGCATATGTACAAAATTAAGGGAGGGAAGTTTAGGGGAGACATCAGGGGTAAGTTTTTTTACACAGAGGGTTATAAGTGCCTG
Organism: Hemitrygon akajei; assembly: GCF_048418815.1. Lineage (NCBI taxonomy): Eukaryota > Metazoa > Chordata > Chondrichthyes > Myliobatiformes > Dasyatidae > Hemitrygon > Hemitrygon akajei. Next base: position 31,995,722 of record NC_133133.1, read on the forward strand.
GAATGACTTGTCAGGGATGATGGTGGAGGCTAAAACATTAGGGGTATGTAAGAGCCTCTTGGACAGGCACATGGATGAAAAAAAATGGAGGTTTATGAGGTAGTGTAGGTTTAGTATTTTTTTAAGGATTATATGGGTCGGCACAACATGGAGGGCTGAAGGGCCTGTACTGTGCTGTAGTGTTCTATGGTTCTATTAAAGTGTGATGGTAATGGTACTCTGTAATGAAGGCTGGATGCTGAAGGAAGATGATTAGTATGCATAGCATACAAAAGATATTGGGGAAAATAGATGGGGAAGGATTTAAGGTACAGCAGAGAACCCCTTAAGCAGGACCAGTCAGCCCGAAACATTGACTGTACTTTTTTCCATCTACGCTACCTGGCTTGCCGAGTTCCTTCAGCATTTTATATGTGTTGCTCAGATTTCCAACATCTACAGATTTTCTCTTGTGAGTGAATACAAGGAATGTGATTAAGTTGCAATCGGCCAGTAGGGAAAGAGCCAATAGGCAAACAAGTGAAGCCACATTTCTAAAGACTGCTGTTCAAATTTCTGGAGCAATCTCTTTACTTATCATTTCATAGGTAGCGATTAGGGATGATAGCACAGAACATAGATGCACATAAAGTAATTGGAGGGGGCAGAATTCAGAGGCAGGGGATTTCCGTTGCCCTGTTTGAGTATACCTTTCATAAAGTTGCCTTTTTCTGGTACGAATTTATCCTTGTCCAGGAGCGCTAAGAGGAGGGACTGTAGAGTGATTTTTGGGTTTAGCACGTGTAGCAAATAACTTCAGCCACCAATCTTCAAATCCGAATCTTGATTGTAGATTAAATTTAAAGTGCAACTCTAAACCAAAGCTGTGAATCACAGACCAGACAGTACTGATTAAAATTCATTTAGATGTCTGTGGTGTGGGTGCGAATCTGGAGGTGTAAAGTTAGTGTGTGGTTTCAAAGAAAGCATTGTGAATGCATCGTAAATACAGAATTATCCTTTGATATTTAACACATAAAATATTGGGTAGCATTGGTGCAACTAGAACTTTCCTCCCCAAAAGTGCTCCATATGATGCCTGCTGTATCTTCTTTTGTTGAATAAAGAGGCTGCTTTGCTTCATAGCTACCAGAACCTTTCTCTGGTGACTTCATTCACACAACAACAGATGTAGCACTGAAAGCCTGGGCAGCCGTGTAGCACCTGGTGCATAGCTTTCTTCCAGAGTGCAGGTACAGGTGCTACTCCAAAAGTAAGCCTAATATTTAACAAACTAAATGATCACTAGTGAATCATTGTCCATCACTGAACTGACAATGCTCCAACAATTTCTTCAGTGCAGCCACGTAAGCTGAAATGGACTCCCTTTCATTTTGATTCTGCTTATGAAACCTAAAGCATTCTACAATCAACAGTGGTTTCAGTTTTAAATGTTCCTGCAATACATTCATGATATCAGCAAAGCAGTTTGGTTGGCGTAATCAAACATTAAAGCAAACTGTATGCTTTCCCACCTATTTCACTCAGTAACATTGGTTATATTTACATTGGTTACAATGGTAACATTTCATTGCTATTTCATTTGCTTCAAAATACTGCTCCATTCAACCAGTATACCTTACCCAGTTATCTGTTATGCAATCAAACATGTCTATCTTTTCGGTGTAGACGGCCATGTCTGCTTTTTTTGATTCACTATCACCAGGTATTCACTATTAGTGAACCCATGAATTTCATCCATTTTCTGCCTTTTTCTAAACTCGAATGTCTCTTTCTCCCATTGTAAAGAATGAAAATCAGGCTGTGCTTCAACAGGTAGGTTGTTGTCTCAGGTTTGTTTTAAAACTTCCCCAGCACTATTCCAATGTTTTGTAACTCCAAAACAAATACAAAAAAAAAACATGGGAGCCTGAAAACTGGTCTATTGTACTTAGTCTTTGCTTTCCTTTTCTTTAGTGGGGCACACTCTTAAAGATATGATGACGTATATCTGTACTTCTTACATATAACCCATAATGATTTATGGAAATAAGCAAAGAAAATATCATCAAACAATATATTTACAACATTGCTCAAATATTACTGAGATATTAAATACACTACAGTTACCCTCACTCCAATTATTTATATATTGCAGTTTTGCAAAATAAAGCCTGTGGCAAGCCATCACTTTATAAGGTAGCTTTTGCTATTTGTGTTCATTTCCTTTTTCAAGAATGAAACTACCTTGCAGTATTAAGCTTGCTATTAATAGATGAACTTAACATGCTCCTGTGACATGCCTTTTGTAAAGTAGTTCATTCATTTACAATAAAATTGATTAATAATAATGACAGAACAAAAATGTTTGTAAACATGATATCTTTGTCTTCAATTCAAATCCCCAGAGTTTTATTTTACCTTCATCTTTGCTGCTAGGATATTGTAGTATTGTACTTGCAAGAGAAGTACATTTTGAGTCTTTTATCTATTTACAAACCACAAATACCCACCTGGATTGTAAGGCTCTAGTTACTATATACAATGTTTCTCAGGAACTGCAGAAAGCAGAAGACACAGGTAGTGTAAGAAACAACCATTGTATTTTAGGTCTCCTCTTCATTCATTTATTTTCATTATTAAAATAAATAAGATACAACTTACAGTATAAAACATTTCCCTTGTAAAATGTTATTGCCAGCATAGAACAATTATCTGTGAGTTAGAGAGTATGAGTAAAAGCTTACTCCAAGGTATAATGTGATATAATGTGTATATATTGCTGTAGTAATGAGGAAATCACAGCATTACTTTAAGACTCCTTTCTAAACCTCTATGTTCTAAAGTGCTTTGAAGTCAACAAAGTCCTTTTAAAATACTCCTTGGTATGATATAAGAATCACAGCAGTCAATTTTGCGTAGTGTGGTACAAGCAAAAGGAAAATATGGGGACGTCACATGATGACGTAGGATTGAGACGTGGAAATCCAGCTCTCCCGTAAAAAACCAGTAAAATAATGTTTAAGCGAAGAAAAGTTAGTAAATACTTTTAAAAAATTACTTACAAACTACTCAGGATTGCCTTAAGATATGCCTCCTAAACAGAAGCAGAAGAAAACTACTACTTTGAAGACAACACAAGTTGGAAAAGAATCAAGGCCGGCCACCATGAAAGAGCCTCGGGCTCAAGTGCATTTTACCTCCGGCGATACAGAACAGGAAACTGTGGCAACATCAACCATTTCCAAAAAAAAAGAGCAACAGGAATTGCGCATGTGTGAAGGAAGGGGCATGCGCAAACATGAGCAACTCAAACTACAAATCCCAGCTATGATCGGAACTGAAAGTGAAAGTGAATATGAGGTGGAATCAGATTCTCTGGATAAATCAGACGAAGATGAAGAGACAAACAAAGAAGAGCAACAGGAAGAGGTTGGAAGTGATATTGGAGACATAAAAAAAACTTTGGTGCAAATAATGCATAAATTAAAAGCATTAAAAGTAATAAAAAATATATTAACAATATGAAGATTATGTTTGATAAAATGATGAAAAGACAGGATAAAATGGGCAAGAAAATTAAAAACTTGGAAGAAACAATCAGAGACACCATTGATAGAGTGAATAAAATGGAAGATAATATTTCTGCTTGGACATCAGAAAGAAAACGGTTGTTGGAAAAAGTGGATGTACTTGAAAATTTTAGCAGACAAAATAATACTAAGATTGTTGGACTTAAAGAAGGTATAGAGGGAGAGGATCCAATAAATTTTTTTCAAAAATGGATTTCGGAAATTTTGGAAATGGAAGAAGGAACTGAGTTAATTGAAATTGAGAGGGCTCACAGAGCCTTAGGACCAAGACCTCAAGTTGATCAAAACCCACAATCAATCTTGATAAAATGCTTAAGATATCAAGATAAAGAAAAGATCCTGAAGGCGGCTGCCCAACGTGCCAGAAAGAGAAATGGGCCATTGATGATAGAAGGGAAAATAGTTCTTTTCTATCCTGATATAAGTTATGACCTTTTTTTAAAAATTTTTTTTTATTTAATTGCGTTTTTAAGTAATTACAAGTTATGACCTTTTGAAGAGAAAGAAGGAATTTAACCCAGCAAAAAAAGTTTTATGGGAAAAGGTTATTAATTTATATTGCGCCACCCGGCAACCCTGATAATTTTTTTGGATGACAGAAAAAGAAGATTTTTTACTGATTATCGGGATGCAGAAGAATTTGCACAAGAACTCCCAAATATTCGCTAACCACAGCCAAAGATTTAAAAGTGAAACGGATTAAAGATGAAGACAGGGACAGTGAATGGAGTTGATGGATGTTTAAGGACAGAAGAATATTTAAATATATTCTTAATTATATGATACAGGGGGAGAAATGTAAAAATTTGAGAAATATTAATCAAGAGGTGATATTATTTTTTCCTTTCTTATATATATACTTTTATGTTACAGGGGAGCTGGGGGAACTTCGGATCGATTGCTATGGGACTCCTGTGTGTAATCATGGCAATTGCCATTACCCGTACAACGGAGGGGGGTAATGTTGTATTTTTATTTATTCACAACATTAGTAGGGGGGTATTTTGTTATTTTTTTCTTTATAATCTATTTTTCTTTTATCTTTCTTTCTTTGTCTGGACAATCGGGGTGGGGGGGGGGTGGGGGACACATAGCAACATGGAGAATTTTAAAAAGATTCCCCAAGGTACTATGAAAGTTGAAAGGTTAGGTATTACTATAGATTGGAGTAACCTTGTTAAAAATAATGACTAATTTACTGAATTTTTAAAGTTTTAATGTTAATGGGCTTAATGGACCGGTGAAAAGTAAAAGAATTTTAACAAACATTAAGAAAATGAAAATAGATTTAGCTTTTTTTTTTACAAGAAACACACTTAACAGAGATAGAACATCAGAAATTAAAGAGAGATTGGGTCAGAAATGTTATTGCAGCTTCATTTAATTCAAAGGTGAGGGGAGTTGTGCAATTCTGGTTAATAAAACTTTACCAATTAAAGTACAAACTGTATTAATTGATTCTGCGGGGAGATATGTAATTATACACTGTCAAATTTTTTCAGAACTATGGACTCTTATGAATATTTATGCACCAAATGAAAATGATGTATAATTTATACAAGAGGCCTTTTTGAATTTGGCTGATGCACATGACAAAATATTAATAGGTGGAGATTTTAATTTTTGTCTAGACCCAGTTTTAGATAGATCAACAAAGGTTGTTACAAAATCAAAAGTAGCAAAATTAACTTTATCATTGATGAAAGATTTAAATTTGATTGATATATGGAGAAGAGTTAATCCAAAAGAAAGAGATTACTCATTTTATTCAAATAGACATAAAACTTATTCAAGGATAGATTTTTTCCTATTATCAATGAATATTCAAGACAGAGTGAAAAATATGGAATATAAAGCAAGAATATTGTCAGATCATTCCCCCTTGACAATGACAATGATAATGATGGATAAAGAGGAATCGATTTATAGATGGAAATTTAATTCAATATTATTAAAATGTCAAGTTTTTGTGATTTCATGAAAAAGCAGATTCAGTTTTTTTTAGATCCAAATTTACATTCAGTTGATGATAAATTTATAGTATGGGAAGCAATTAAGTCATATTTGAGAGGCCAGATAATAAGTTATACTTCTAAAATTAAGAAGGAATATATGGTAGAAATAGATCAATTGGAAAAAGAGATTAGAAAATTAGAAAAAGATATATGATAGAAGAAAAATGAAGACAACTTGTTAACAAGTAGTTACAATATAATACACTTCAGACATATCAAACAGAAAAAGCAATTTTGAGAACTAAACAGAGATATTACGAACTATGTGAAAGATCACACAAGATTCTTGCTTGGCAGTTAAAAACAGACCAGATTTCCAAAACGATAAATGCAATTAGAACAAGTGTAAATAAAATTACTTATAAACCTTTAGAAATTAATGAAACTTCTAAGAATTTTTATTCTGAACTGCATCAATCAGAATCACAAAATGATAATGTCGAGATAGAAAGGTTTTTATTACAAATAACTCTTCCAAAATTGATTTTGAAGAACAGAAGGGATTAGATATGCCTTTTACATTAAAAGAGGTCGAAGAAGCTCTAGGATCACTTCAGAGTAATAAATCCCCAGAAGAAGATGGTTTTCCACCCAAATTTTATAAAAAGTTTAAAGATTTACTAATTCCTCCTTTTATGGAGTTAATATACCAAGCGGAAAGAACGCATAAACTTCCAGAATCTTTTGCAACAGCTATTTTAATAGTATTGCCAAAAAAAGATAGAGATCTTTTAAAACCAACATCATATAGACCTATTTCTTTGTTGAATACTGACTATAAAATAATAGCAAAAATTTTATCTAATAGATTATCTAAATACTTAACAAAATTAATATATATGGATCAAACAGGATTTATCAAAAATAGACAATCGGCAGATAATGTAACTCGGTTACTTAGCATAATTCACTTGGCACAAAAGAGGGAGGAAATGAGTGTGGCAGTTGCCTTAAATGCAGAAAAAGCATTTGATAGATTGGAATGGGTTTTTTTTATTTAAAGTATTGGAAAAATATGGATTAGGAGTATCTTTTATAAAATCAATTAAAACCTTAAATACTAATCCCAAAGCTAAAGTAGTGACAAATGGTCAAATTTCAACATCATTTCAATTAACAAGGTCAACTAGACAAGGTTGTCCATTATCACCTGCTTTACTTATGTTGGCAATTAGAACCATTAGCTGAATTAATTAGAATGGACCCAGATATTATGGGTTTCAGAGTTAACCAGGAAGAATATAAGATTAATTTATTTGCTGACGATGTTTTGCTTTATTTAACAAACCCATTGTATGCGCTGCGTAAGTTATCTTCTAGATTGGAAGAATATGGGAAAATATCAGGCTACAAAATAAATTGGGATAGAAGTGAAATTCTACCCCTTACTAAAGGAGATTATAGTCAATGTTGACTAATAACTCAATTTAGATGGCCAATAAATGGTATAAAATATTTAGGTACAAGAGTTGATAATGATATAAAGAATTTATATAAATTAAATTATTTACCATTATTGAAAAAAATTCAAGAAGATCTTGATAATTGGATGACGTTACCAATAACATTAGTAGGCAGAGTAAATGCTGTAAAAATGAATATATTCCCTAGATTACAATATTTATTCCAAACACTACCAATACAATTACTGCAGAAGTTTTTTCAAGAGTTAAATAAATGTGTGAGGAAGTTCCTTTGGAAAGGTAAGATGTCAAGAATATCGTTGGAAAAATTGATATGGAAATTTGACCTAGGAGGGTTACAACTTCCAAACTTTAAGAATTATTATAAAGCAAATCAACTTAGATTTATTGCATCTTTTTTTGATGAAGATAAACCGGCATGGATTAGAATAGAATCAGATAAAATAGGAGAAAATATACCAGAAGATTTTATATATAAATGGGAATCTAAATGGATATGGGAAAAGAAAGAATCTCCTATATTAAAACATTTGATTGATTTATGGGATAAGATAAATGTTGATGATGAGATAAAGAAATCTTTATTAGCAAAGAGACCTTTAATTCAAAATAAACTTATTCCTTTTACAATGGGTAACCAACTTCTATACAATTGGTTTCAAAAAGGGATTAGATATATAGGAGATTGTTTTGAAGGAGGTATATTAATGTAATTTGATCAATTAAAGAATAAATACAAAATATCAAACAACACTCTTTTTTGTTATTTCCAATTAAGGGCTTATTTAAGAGACAAATTGGGTCAAACAATGTTATTGCCAAAACCTAATGAAATAGAAACTTTAATTCAAAAAGGAAAAATTAAAAAAATTATTTCTTGTATGTATAGTTTGATTCAAAAACAGGCAATTAAACAAGGAATTCATAAGTCAAGACAAAAATGGGAAACTGATTTGAATATTAAAATTGAAGAAACAAGTTGGTCAAGACTATGCCTTGACAGTATGACAAATACAACAAATGTCCGGTTAAGATTAGTGGAATATAATTTTTTACATCAATTATATATTACACCACAAAAAATAAATAAATTAAACCCAAATTTATCTGATCAATGTTTCCGATGTAATCAAGAAATTGATACTTTTTTACACTCTACTTGGTCTTGTTTTAAAATTCAACCTTTTTGGACAAATTTAAGAATTTTATTGGAACAAATTATTGGAACACACCTTCCACATAATCCAACATTATTTTTACTAGGTGATATTGAAGGGATAAAACCAAAATCCAAACTGAATAAATATCAGAAAGAATTCATAAAAATTGCATTGGTAGTAGTCAAAAAGGCTATTGCAGTTACTTGGAAATCGGATTCATACTTAAGTATAGATCATTGGAAGAATGAAATTTTTAGCTGCATTCCACTTGAAAAAATTACTTATAATTTAAGAGATAAATATGAAATATTTCTGAATGTATAGGTGCTCTGAAGGTAAAATTATTGGTTATCTGGGGAAATAAATAAATATATATACTAAAGCTATTATGAACTCCATGGAGCACGTGGGGATCTTCCGATATCCAGGCATTCTTTCTTTCTTTCTTTTTTCTTCTCTCTTTTTTTTTCCTCTTTCTATAGGGATATATTAGGGGGAGGGGTTAAGGGGAGGGGGGAAGGGTTGATAATAATTTTTTTAAATAATTTTTTTTCCTTCTGTAACCTATTTGAAAATTCAATAAAAAATTTTTATAAAAATAAAAAAAAGCAAAGGGAAAATATGTAGTTTATAAACAAGAGAAAATTCTGCTGAAGGGTCTTGGCCAGAAAGGTAGACTGTACTTTCTTCCATAGATGCTGCCTGGCCTGCTGAATTCCTCCAGCATTTTGTGTATGTTAATTTAATAAACCGTTTTTTTACCCATTAGCCTCATGTGCTCCAGTGAGATCAGCCCCAGAAAATACAATCTCCCATTTTAGCTAAAGCCCACCATTCCAGACAACATCCTGATGAACCTCCTCAGTACATTTTTTCCGTGTGATGAACTGAGCATGATATTCCAAGAAGGACCTAACCAATGTCATGCACTGCTGTAACATGATGTCCCAACCCTTATAAATTCATGACTCAGTATTGTTTCATGTCATTTCCAGTACCTAAGTGCAAACTGTTACTTTGGTTCCGATGCAACACAATAAGATAATGAACCCAATAATAAATGAAATACAATAAATATACATATGATAGTTTTTATACATAGATTGATTATATATACATAAAGTGATGCTAGACACAGAGTGTCTGAACATAAGTTGACTCTGACAGAAAATGATGAAATTGTGGTGGTGGTGTTGTGAAGGCATTGGTTAGTGGGTAGATGCTGCTTACGTAGGCAACTAAGCCAACTGCCTTCTTCACTGTCCTATCCACTTGTGTGGCTATTTTCAGGGAGCTATGAACTAAGATTTCAACGTCCCTCTGTACTTCAATGCTTCAAGGTAATTTGAAAGAAAACTGGGAAACCTGCTAGAAATAAACATGGACTTATTCACAAATAGGCAAGGACTAATAATTTCAATCAGTAGTGGAGGGCTCACTGATACAGTGAAACTTGGACCCAGTAACTTGATAAAGTAATTCACAATATTGACTGAGGGATTGACATTAGCCAAAACACAGGCAAAAACCTCCCTGCAATTACAGAAGAAGGTTAAAATGGAGATGTGGGTTTAGTGATGTGGAAGGAAGATAGTACAAGACTTGCCCAGAAAATAGCTGAAATGTGTGTTAAAGTTAAAATATTCTGACTATTGTGTGACATTGAAACATTTTAACAATATTAAAATCTACTCAAAATAATAAGTATTGATTTCATTAAAAAGATAAAGCACTTCAAAAGATTTAAATAAATTCAAAAACTAATCAAAAATACTAATATTTACTTTTTACTTCTGCAGCCATTCTCATCTGTTGAAATCAAGTGGGATGGTTATTTGGTGCAGTGTGTTCATACCCGTTTACTGCTACAAATGATGGGGAATAACCACAACCTTATCAAACTGCCGCAGTAAAACAGCCAGCATTATCAAAGATTCCACTCAACCCAGATCTCCTGTCTTTACTTCTCTCCCATCGGGCAGAAGATAAAAATGCCTGAAAGCATGTACCACCAGGCTGAAGGATAGTTTCTTGTGGTAAACCATGTATACCTGTCTGGACAGGCCCCTCTGCTGACTGCTCCTGTGGCTCCTCCCACAGACCCCTGGATAAAGGTGATTGTGTCTTTGCTCCTCCCACAGTCATCCAGCATGGACGTGCTGCATTTTACTGCTAATAAAAGCCTTTCAGTATATACTCTACTTCCAGTCTTTTGGAGTTATTGATAGTGCATCATTTCTATGCCACTGTAATAAGACTATTCATTAGTTCCTAGTACAATAACATGGATTCTTGGTCTCACCATCCACATCATTATGACCTTGCACCTTAATGTCCACCTGACTGTACTTTCTCTGTAGCTATTACACTTTATTCTGCTTTTTTGATATTGTATTGCCATGTATTTAGGGCCTGTCCCCTAAAACGCTCACTAATTTTTATAGATGTACCTTAGAAAGCATTCTTCTAGGGTTCATCACAACCTGGTATGGAAGTTGTCCTGTCCAAGACCAGAAGAAGCTGCAGAAGATCGTGAACACAGTCCAGCACATCACACAAACCAATCTTCCATCCTTGGACTCACTTTACACCACACACTGTTGAAGCAGTGTTGCCAGGATAATCAACGACCCACCCAGCCAACACACTTTTTGTCCCTCTTCCCTCCAGGAGAAGGTTCTGGAGCTTGAAGACTCGTACGGCCAGATTTGGGAACAGCTTCTTTCCAACTGTGATAAGACTGCTGAACGGATCCTGACTCGGATCTGGGCCGTACCTTCCAAATATCCGGACCTGTCTCTCAGTTTTTTTGCACTACCTTACTTTCCCTTTTCTATTTTCTATTTATGATTTATAATTTAAATTTTTATTATATTTACTATCGATTTGTACTCCAGGGAGTGCAGAATCAAATATCGCTGTGATGATTGTACGCACTAGTATCAATTGTTTGGCAACAATAAAATAATCTATCTATCTATTACCTCAATGAGTTTCAAGTTCATGGGTGTCAAGATACCCTAAGGACCTAACCTGGTCCAAACATATTGATGCAGCTATCAAGGAGGCAAGACAGCAGCTATATTTCATTAGGAGTTTGAAGAGATTTGGATTGTCACCTAAAATATTCAAAAACTTCTGTAGATGTACTGTGGAGAGCATTCTGAGAGGCTACATCAGTGTCTGGTATGGAGGGGTTACCGCACAGGACCAAAAGAAGCTACAGGAAGTAAAATTAGTCAGCTCCATCTTGGGTACTAGCTTCTGTCACATCCAAGACATCTTCAAGAAGCGGTGCCTTAGAAAGGTGGCGTCCATTATGAAGGACTCCCTTCACCTAGGACATGTCTCTTCTTATTGTTATCATCAAAAGGAGGTACAGAAGCCTGAAGGCACATACTCAATGATTTAGGAACAGCTTCTTCTCCTCGGCCATCTGATTCCTAAATGGACGTTGAACCTATGAACACTACCTCACTTTTATATATGTATAATTTCTGTTTTGCTCTATTTTTAATCTATTTAGTATACACTTACTTTACTGTAATTTACTTACTGTAATTGATATTCTTATTTAATTTTTTCATTCTAAATTATCATGTATTGCTTTGAACTGCTGCTGCTAAGTTAACAAACTTCATAACACATACTGGTGATAATAAACCTGATTCTGATCTGTATGAACAGTATGTAAGACAAATGGTTTGTACATGTAACGATAGTAATGAAATTCCAAATCCGAATATAAAGTCAGAGTTTATTGAGAAAACTTAATGGGGCTTTATGGCTAGTTCAGGTGTAAAGCAAGATTCTGTGTAGCATTGCTTATGTTCCCTTGCAAAATCCAGGCTCATAACATGTTTAACAGCCATTTGTTCTGTTTGGCTGAACTCCTGAGAAGGCATTTTGTTCTGTTAGCCTATTTGTCTTTCTGATTATTCCATCACATACATTTTCTCGCAAAGAACACAGAGAATATATAAATTCAGGATTAATTGAAAACATAATTTTGAGAAAATTGTCTGAAAAGAATATCATAAGGCAATTACGTTTTAATCAACTGTTTTCAAAAATAATAATGTAAAAATCAGGACATTAAATAACTTTTCTGGAAAGCCAAATTGGGAGTTCAAATAGCTTCCTGTAGTGCTTGATTATAATGGGTGGAATTGGAGGGTGAAACTCGTTTACTAAAGGCATTCATCATCATGCTGCATGAACGTTAATCAAGTAGCCACTCAAAAGGAAATGGAAGTGATTACTGCAAGTATACAACCAAAATGGATATAGGCACTTGGCACACTTTCAGTAGGTTTCCTTTGGAAATAAGATTTACATTTTGGGGTCTATTCTGCTACTTTTTGTTATGAAGCTATTTCAGCTCTGTGAATTCCACATGCTTAAAGATTAAGGAGCCTTTAATATTAAGTTAAATGTTTAATAGCATGCTCAGAATGACAATCAGTAACTCCTGCTTGTTCATGGCCTTCATTACTATAATATACTTCTTAGATATTTAGCTATTTACAGGATTTTCACTTCAAACTCTCCTCAGTTTTATAAAATAAAACTTTTAAAGGCACAGCTATCACACAAAAATATTGTACGTTTCTTAACACAAAAATAATAAAAACTATGTATTATTTCAAAATTTCTCAACTAGAATTTAGATTTCACCCTCTTTGATTCAGTGAACATAAGACCATAAGACTTGGGAGCAGAATTAGATCATTCAACCCATCGAGTCTTCTCTACCATTTTATTATGGCTAACCCATTTCCCTCTCAACCCCATTCTCCTGAGTTCTCTCTGTAACCTTTCACACCCTGACTAATCAAGAACTTACCAACCTCTGCCTTAAATGCACCCAGAGACCTGGCCTCCATAGCCATCTGTGGCAACAAATTCCAAAGATCCACTATCCTCTACATACAGGAATTCCTCCTCATCTCTGTTCTAAATTGATGCCACTCTATTTTGAGGATGTGCCCTCTGGTCCTAGAATACCCCACCAAAGGGAACATCCACTTCATATCCACTCAAAGCCTTTCAACATTTGGTAAGTTTCAATGAGATCCCCACCGCTCTTCCAGCAAGTAAAGGTCTACAGCCTTCATTTGCTGCTTATATGATAACTCTTTCATTCCCAAAATCATTCTCTTGAACCTCTTCTGAACCCTCTCCAATCTCAGCACATCCTTTCTTAAATAAGGGGCCCAAAACTGCTCACAATACTTCAAATGAGGCCTCACCAGTGCCTTATAAAGTCTCAGCATTACATCATTGCTTTTATATTCTAGTTCTCTTGTTTCGCTCATTTTCCACGATGGCCGCCCCTCTCTCTTTATGGCACTGAGGCTATGCAGACTGTCCTGGCTGTTGCGCTCCATTTACGCCAATATGATGAGCTGATAAGCGTGGCTTTGGTTTACTCCGGGCTGCTCCAATGTTCAGATCTGAGGACTTGATTTTTGCTTCAATTGTTTGTATGATTTGAGTTACTTTCCTACTCTTGTTTATTGGGTATTGGTCTTTTATTATTATTATTAATACTTTTATTTTTTTCGTTAACTGCATTCTTTTGGGTTTCTTGCTTTGTGGCTAACTGTGAGCAAACAAATCTCAAGGTTGTATATATACATGCTTTGATAATAAATGTACTTTGAGTCTTTGAATCTTTTTTGAACTGAGCACTAATATTTCTTTCACCTTCCTCACCATCAATTCAACCTGCAAATTAGCCTTTAGGGAATCCTGCACAAGGATTTCCAAATCCCTTTGTACCTCAGAGTTTTGAATTTTCTCCACATTTAGAAAATGGTTTATGCTTTTATTCCTTCTACTGTATTCCCTCTGCCACCTCTTTGCCCATTCTCCTAATCCATCTAAGTCCTTCTGCTTCCTCAACACTACCTGCCCCTCCACTTTTGCATATTGTCTGCAAATGTGGCCACAAAACTATCAATTTCATAATCCAAATCATTGACACATAACGAGAAAAGAAGCAGTCCCAACATGGACACCTGTGGAACACCACAAATCACTAGCAGCCAATCTAAAAATGATCCCACTCCCACTCTCTGCCACCTGCCAATCGCTCAATGTTCTATCCAAGCTAGCATCTTTGCAGTAATACTCTGGGCTTTTACCTTGTTTAGCAGCTTTTTACACTGCACCTTGTCAAAGGCCTTTTGAAAATCCAAGTACACCACATCCACCGATTCTCCTTTGTCTATCCTGCTTGTTATTTCTTCAAAGAATTCTAACCCTTAAGGAAACCATGCTGACTTTGGCCTATTTTGTGTTGTGCTTCTGAGTACCTGGAATAACATCCTTAACAATCAACTCCAACATCTTACCAACCACTGAGGTCAGGATAACTGGCCTATAATTTCCTTTCTTCTGTCTCTCTCTCTTCTTGAAGAGTGGAGTGATATTTGCAATTTTTCCAGAACCATTCAGAATCTATTAATTCTTAAAAGATCATTACTAATGCCTCTATAATCTCTTCACCTACCTCTTTTAGAAACTTGGGGTGTAGTCCATCAGGTCCAGGTGATTTACCTACCTTTAGACCTTTCCATTTCCCAAGCACTATCTCGCTATTAATAGCAACTCACTTCTGCCCCTTGACACTCTTGAAGTTCTGGTATACTACCGCACTGGTGTCTTCCATAGTGAAGATTGATGCAAAATTCTCAGTCAGTTCACCTTCCACTTTCTTGTCCCCTGTTACTATATCTCTAGCTTCATTTCCCAGTGGTCCAATATCTACTTTGGCCTCTCTTTTGCTTTTTAAATATCTGAAAAAAATTAGTATTATTTTTGATATTATTGACCAGCTTACCTTCATATTTCATCTTTTGCCTCCTTATTGCTTTTTATTTTCCTTCTGTTGGTTTTAAAAAATATCCCAATTCTCTAACTTCTGACTAATTTTTGCTCTATTATATGCCCTCTCTTTGGCTTTTATGTTGACTTTGACTTCTCTTGTCAGACACAGTTGGGTCATCCTACCTTTCTTCTTGTTTGGGATGTCTCTATTCTGCATCTTCTGAATTGCATCCAGAAACTTAAGCCATTGCAGCTCTGCCATTACCCTTGCTAGTGTTCCCCTCTAATCTACTTTGGCCAGCTCCTCTCTTGTGCCTCTGTGATTCCATTTACTCTGTAATATTGATACATCTGACTTTAGTATCTCCCTTTCAAATTGCTGAGTGAATTCGATCATATTATGATCACTTTTTTCCTAAGTGCCTCTTTACCTTGTGCAACTAATCATATCCAGTTCATCACAGAACAGAAATTTCTGATTTCCCTAGTGATCTCAACCACAAGCTGCTCCAAAATGCCAACTCAGAACCATTCCACAAATTCTCTCTCTTGGGATCCAGCATCATCTTGATTTCCCCAATCGTCTACATATTGAGGTTTCCCATGACTAACATAATATTGCCTTTTTGACATGCTTTTTATTTCTCCTGCTATAATTTGTAGAACACATCCTGGCTACTGTTTGGATGCCTGTAAATAACTCCTATCAGGGTCTTCTTATCCTTGCAGTTTCTTAACTCTACCTATAGGGATTCTACATTTTCTGATCCTATGTCACCTCCTTCTAAAGATTTGATTTACTGTTTTTACCACCTGAGCCACTCCTTATCCTTTGCCTACCAGCCTGTCCTAGTGTATCTTAGACTTTAAGTTCCCAACAACAATTGTCTTTCAGCCATGACTTAGTGATAACCATAATGTCATCATGATAACCATAAGCACAAACTAACGGAGATGGGAGTAGACTCTCACATGGTGGATTGGATAGTGGACTACTTGACAGATAGACCTCAGTATGTGCGGTTGGGAGACTGTAGGTCTGACACAGTGGTCAGCAGCACAGGAGCGCCACAGGGAACCGTACTCTCTCCGGTCCTGTTCACCCTGTACACATCTGACTTCCAATATAACTCGGAGTCCTGCCATGTGCAGAAGTTCGCTGATGACACGGCCATAGTGGGGTGTGTCAGGAATGGACAGGAGGAGGAGTATAGGAAACTGATACAGGACTTTGTGATATGGTGCAACTCAAACTACCTGCGTCTCAATGTCACCAAGACCAAGGAGATGGTGGTGGACTTTAGGAGATCTAGGCCTCATATGGAGTCAGTGATCATTAATGGAGAATGTGTGGAGCAGGTTAAGACCTACAAGTATCTGGGAGTACAGTTGGACGAGAAGCTAGACTGGACTGCCAACACAGATGCCTTGTGCAGGAAGGCACAGAGTCGACTGTACTTCCTTAGAAGGTTGGCGTCATTCAATGTCTGCAGTGAGATGCTGAAGATGTTCTATAGGTCAGTTGTTGAGAGCGCCCTCTTCTTTGTGGTGGCGTGTTGGGGAGGAAGCATTAAGAAGAAGGACGCCTCACGTCTTAATAAGCTGATAAGGAAGGCGGGCTCTGTCGTGGGCAAAGTACTGGAGAGTTTAACATCGGTAGCTGAGCGAAGGGCGCTGAGTAGGCTACGGTCAATTATGGAAAACCCTGAACATCCTCTACATAGCACCATCCAGAGACAGAGAAGCCGTTTCAGCGACAGGTTACTGTCGATGCAATGCTCCTCAGACAGGATGAAGAGGTCAATACTCCCCAATGCCATTAGGCTTTACAATTCAACTGCCAGGACTTAAGAACTTTTTTAAAGCTATTATTAATGCTTTTGAGTTAGTGATTTAGATGCATATCATATTATTACTGAGTTAAGTATTGTATGTAATGAGTTTTTGCTACAACAAGTGTATGGGACATTGGAAAAATGTTGAATTTCCCAATGGGGATGAATAAAGTATCTATCTATCTATCTATCTATCTATCTATCCCTGCCAATCTCTAACTGTGCTATAAGATCATCTTATTCCATATAGCGAGTGCATTCAAATATAACACTTCCAATCCTGAACCCGTAACCGTTTTTGATTTTGACCCCCTTTTACACATACCACTGACTACAACTTTGCCCTATCATATGCCTGTACAGTCTCACTATACTTTCCCTCTGCTTGTAAACCAACTTCCCTATCCTCAACCCTATGACTCCAGTTCCCACCCCCCTGCCAGATTAGCTCAACAGTTCTAGTAAAAGTGCCCACAAAGATATTGGTCCCCCTTGGGTTCAAGTGAAGTCTATCCCTTTTGTACATTCCCCAGAAAAGAACACAATGATCCAGAAATCTGAAGCCCTGCCCCCTGCACATCTGCTGCTGATAGCGCTTTTGCCTAATTGGTTTCCCTGCACCAATTTGTGAAATTAAGCAAAGGTCTATTTGTCTTTAAAGGCACATTCACAAGGCAAATGGCACATTGGCCTGTGTATTCACACACAGTAATAAATTGGGGTTAAATGTTGCAGGGAGAGAGGGAAACCAGTCAAATCTTCAGCATGGGACACTGAAGGAATAACCTCCTTGCACCATATATGGCAGAGATTGGTCATGCCAGTACTATGCTAAAAATCAGAGAATGTCACGTTGTCAAATTGTTTTTAAAGCACAAATCTGCAACAACCTCTTCTATCGAAATGGCTTAGCTAGGATGTGGTGGCTTTGAAGTCTATGTGAGAGTAGGGTCTTCACTCCTGGGCCTGTCCTTATCTATTGCCCTGAAGTCTCCAACCTACGCTGTACAGCACATCATTCTCAGAGTAATGCATCCAGTAATAGATTGCTGCTAGTGATGAGACTACTGAAGGACCCATCAAATGAATAATCAGTAGCTAAATTCTGAAAAAACAAAGCTGTTTGAAGTTCGAAGTAAATTTATTATCAAAGTACATATATGTCATCATATACTATCCTGAGATTCATTTTCTTGCAAGAAATCACAATAGACACAAAGGAACACCAAAGATTCAATGAGAAACTGCACACAAGATAGATAAGCAATATACGTGCAGAAGACAACAAACTGCAAATAATAATATTAATAATAATAAATAAGCAATCAATATCGAGAACAAGAAGAATTCTTGAAAATGAGTCCATCAGTGTGGGAACAGTTCAGTGTTGGGGTGTGTGAAATTTATTGAAGTTATTCCCTCATTCAAGAGCCTGATATTTGAGCAGTAATAACTGATTCTGAACCCGGTGTTTTGGAATCTTGAGGCTTCTGTTCCTCCATCCTGATTGCAGCAGCAAGAAGGGACCATAGCCTGGATGGTGAGGTCTTAGATAATAGATGCTGCTTTCCTACGACACCGCTCCTTGTAGATGTGCTCAATGTTGGTTCTCAGGGGAGGAGTTTTTACCTGTGATGGACTGAGCCATATCGACTGATTTTTGTAGGATTTTCCATTCAAGGGCATTGGTGTTTCCGTACCAGGTATGATGCAACAAGTCATTATACACCCCACCGGACATCTGCGGAAGTTTGTCAAAGTTTTAGGTGACATGCTGAATCTTTGCAGACTCCTAAGGAAGTAGAGGCACAGCCATGTTTTCTTTGTAATGGCACTTAGTTGCTGCACCCAGGACGGATCCTCTGAAATGATAATGTCAAGTAATTTGAAGTTGCTGACCATCTCCACCTTTGGTCCTCTGATGATGACTGGCTCACGAACCTCCACTTTCCTTCTCCTGTAGTCAATAACGAGCTGCTTGGTCTTGCTGACATTGAGTGAGAGGTCGTTGTGGTGGCACAACTCAGCCAGATTTTTAATTTCCCTTTTATATGCAGATTCCTCATCTTTGTTTTGACCATTGATAGTGATGTCGTCAGCAAACTTAAATGTGACATTGGAGCCGTGCTTTAGTGTAAAGTGTCTAGAGCAGGGTGTTAAGTTTAAGTTAAGTTTATTCTGAGAATATGGAAAATGCACCATCAGGCTTTCTGCAGGATGCCAAATGTCAGCAGTATATTCATCTAAACCTACATTAGGATGTTAAAGTTTCCTTATAAATCTGGTACTTTAGTCCTCTTCTTTTTATTGGTATTTGCCATATATTACAATGGTTTTCTCTCTTAAGCAATGTTTTAAGGGGTTAATTTATACTTGTATTTATGCCTTTTCATTAGTTTTAGGTGGTCAGTCTGTTTGTGACTAAAAGTGCAGGTTCAAAAGTGCAAAGTTAGTTTATTAACAATGTGTATATATGTCACCATATACAACTCTGAGATTCATTTTCTTGGCAGCCTCAATAATCCATAATAGAATAATAACCAAAACAGAATCAGTGAAAGACTGCACCACCTTGAGCGATCAACCAATGTGCTAAAGACAACAAACTATGCAAATACGTAAAGAAAGAAATTATAATAACTAATAATTAAGTGATAGATATTGAGAATATAAGATGAAGAGTACTTGAAATTGAGTCCATAGATTGTGGGAATATTTCAATGATGTGGCAAGTGAAGTTGAGTGAAGTCATCCCCATTGTTTCAAGAACCTGATGGATAAGCGGTAGTAACTGCTCCTGAAGGTAGAGTCCTGAGGCTTCTGTGCCTTCATCCTGATGGCAGCAGTGAGAAGAAGGCATGTTCTGTGTGGTAGGGGTCCCTGATGATGCTTTCCTCAGAGAGCGTTTCATGTAGATGATCTCAATGGTAGGGAGGGTTTTACCCTTGATGGACTGAGCCGTATCCACTACATTTAGTAGGATTTTTCCATTCAAGGGCATTGGTGTTTCCATTCCAGGTTACAATGCAGCAGATTAATATATCTTCCACTACACACTTATAGAAGTTTGTAAAATTTTTAACTTTTATGTTGAATCTTCACAAACTCCTAAGTAAGTAGAAATGCTGCCGTGATTTCTTCATAATTACACTTATATGCTGGACCCAGGACAAGTCCTTTGAAATTATAACACTGAGAAATATAAAGTTGCTGTTCCTCTCCACCTCTGATCATCTGATGATGGCTGACTCATGGACCTGTGGCTGCCTTCTCCTGAAGTCAATAATCAGCTCCTTGGTCTTGCTGACATTGAATACGAGGCTGTTGGTTTGGCATTGCTCAGCCAGATTTTCAATCTCCCTCCAATATGCTGATTCAACACCATCTTTGATTGGGCCTGTGATAGTGGTGTCAACAGTAAACTTGAATATGGAATCGGAGCTGTGCCTAGCCACACAGTAATAAGCGTAAAGCAAGTAGAGCGAGGGCGAAGCACGTAGCACTTTGGTGCACCTGCGTTGATGCAGATCATGGAGGAGATGTTGTAGCCAATCCGAACTGACTAGTGTTCTGCAAGTGAGGAAATCAAGGATCTAATTACATAAGGTGGTATTGAGGCTAAGGTCTTGGAGCTTATTAATTAGTTTTGTGGGGATAATGGTATTGAATGCTGAGCTACTTTCGATAAAGAACATCCTGCTGTATGCATCTTTGTAGTCCAGATTTTCCTGAGTTGAGTGAAGAACCAATGAGATGGCATCTGCTGTGCACCTGTTGCTTTGGTAGGAAAATTAGAGCAGTACCAAGTCACTTCTCAAACAGGAATCACCAACCTCTCAAAATACTTTATCACTGTAGATCTAAGTGTTACTGAAAGATAGTCATTGAGGCAGGTTAACACATTCTCCTTTGCACCGGTATGAGTGAAGCCTGCTTGAAGACCATAAGATATAGGAGCAGAATTGGGCATTTGGCCTATCAAGTCTGCTGCGCCATTTCATCATGGCTGATTCAATTTTCCTTTGAGACCCTATCTCTTGCCTTCTCCCCATACTTCATGCCCTGACTAATCAATCACCTATCAATCTCTGCCTTAAATATACATAAAGATTTAGCCTCCACCATTGCATGTAGCAAAGAATTCCGCAGATTCACCACTCTCTGGCTAAAGAAATTCCTACTCATCTCCATTCTAAAAGGATGTCCCTCTATTTTGAGGTTGTGTCCTCTGGTCTTCGACTCTCCCACCATAGGAAACATTCTCTCCAAATCCTGTTATCAAGGCCTTTCACCGTTCAAAAGGTTTCAATAAGGTCACTCCTCATTCTTCTGAACTCTAGTGAATATAGGACAAGAGGCATCAAATGTTCTTCATATGACAAATCATTCAGTCTTGGAATAATTTTTGTGAGCCAGTTTCAGCACATCCTTTCCAAGACAATACTCCAAGTAAGGCCTCATCAGTGCTTTATAAAGTTTGAACATTACATCCTTGCTTTTATATTCTAGTTCTCTTGAAATTAATGCTAACATTGCATTTGCCTTCCTCACCACATACTCAACATGCAAATTAACCTTAAAGAAATCCCGCAGAAGGACTCTCAAGTCCCTTTGCACCTCCGTTTTTTTTATTTTCTCTCCACTTAGAAAATAGTCACCCCTTTCCTTTCTTCCACCAAAGTACATGATCATACACTTTCCGACACTGTATTCCATCTGTAATTTCTTTGTCCATTCTCCTAATCTGTCTGTCCTTCTGTAGCCTCACTACTTCCTCAAAACTATCTTCCACTCCACCTATCTTCATATTGTCTGCAAAGTTTTCAACAAAGCTATCAATTCATCATCCAACTCATTGACATATACCGTAAGAAGAATTGGTCCCAACACAGACTCTTGTGGAACATCTCTAGTCACTGGCAGCAAACCTGAAAAAGCTCCCTTTATTCCCGCTGTTTGTCCTGTCTCCTGTCAATCAGCCACTGCTTTACGGATGCTAGAATCTTTCCTGTTATACCATGGGCTCATAGCTTGTTAAGCAGCCTCATGTGTGGCACCTTGTCAAAGGCCTTCTGAAGATCCAAGTGCACAACATCAATTGATTCTCCTTTGTCCATCCTACTTGTTACTTCTTCAAAGAATTCCTACAGCTTTGTCAGGTAAGATTTTCCCTTGAGGAAACAATGCTGACTGCAGCCTTTTTTATCATGTGCCTCCAAATACCCTAAGGCCTCATCCTTGATAATCAACTCCAACATCTTCCCAACCACTGAGGTCAGACCAACTGGCCTATAGATTCCCCTCTTCTGCCTCTTTCTCTTCTTGGAGAGTGGAGTGACATTTGCAATTTTCCAGTCTTCTGGAACCATTCCAGAATATAGTGATTCTTTAAAGTTCATTACTAATGCCTCCACAATCTCTTCAGCCACTTATTTCAGAACTCTGGGGTGTACATCAAGAACCTTCTCTCTTGTAATGGTAACTTCACACACTTAATGACCCCTGATACCTGGAACTTCCACCAAACTGCTAGTGTCTTCCATAGTGAAGACTGATACAAAATGGTTATTCACTTCATCTGTCATTTCTTTGGTCCCCCCCACCCCCATTACTATATCTCCAGAATTATTTTCCAGCAGTCCGATATTCACTATTACACTTTTTTACTCTTTATGTGTCTGAAGACTCTTTTTGTATTGTCTTTAATATTACTGTCTAGCTTATTTTCATATTCCATACTTACCTTCTTAATAACTTTTTTAGTTGCCTTTTGTTGGTTTTAAAAATTTCCCAATACTCTAACCTCATGAATTTTTGCTTTTATATTGGATTTGACTTCTCTTGTTAGACACAGTTGCCTTTAGAATACTTCTTCCTCTTTGGGATGTAGATATCTTGTGTCTTCCGAATTGCTTCCAGAAATTCCAGCCATTGTTGTTCTGCTGTCATCCCTTGAGTGTTCTTTTCCAATAACTTCTTGCCAGCTCCTCTCTCATGCCTCTGTAATTCCCTTTACTCCACTGAAGTATTGATACATCTGACTTTAGCTTCTCCTTCTCAAATTTCAGGGGGAATTCAATCATATTATAATCTCTTGCCCCAAGGGTTTTTTTTTAAACTTTAAACTCTCTAATCAAATCTGCTTCATTACACAGCACCCAATCCATAATAGCTGATCCCCTAGAAGACTCAACCATGAGCTGTTCTAAACCTGGAAGAAATCCCAATGATCCAAAAATCTTATGTCCTCCCTCTACACCAACTTATTAGCCACATATAAACTGTGTAATCTTCCTAGTTCTGGCCTCATGAACATGAAGTACAGCTAGCGATCCTGAGATCACAACCCTGGAGGTCCTGCCCTTTACCTAACTCTCAGAACTCCCTTTGCCCAACCTCGCCACTTATCCTACCCACATCATTGGTGCCTACATGGATCATGATTTCTAGCTGTTCACCTTCCCATTTAAGAATGCTCAGGACTTGATCTGAGATATTTTGGATCTTGGCACCCAGGAGGCAACATACCATCTGGGAATCTTGTACTTGCCTCCGGAACCTCTTGTCCATTCCCCTAACTAACAAATCCCCTATCACCACAATGTGCCTCTTCTTCCCCCCTCCCCTTCTGAATTGCAGAGCCAGACTCAGTACCAGAGACCCAAACACTGCGACTTTCCTCCATTAGTTCAACCCCCCAACATTATCCAACGTGAACAGGGGATTAGAGGATGGCTGCAGGGGTACTCAGCACTGGCAACTTTCCCTTTCCCCTTCCTTACTGTCTCCCAGTCTCTTTCGTCCTGCACCTTGGGTGTAACTACCTCTCTATATGTCCTATATATCACCCCTTCAGCCTCCCGAGTGATCTGGATTTCATCCAGTTCCAGCTCCGGCTCCTTAATGTGAATTGTTAGAAGTTGCATCTGGATGCACTTCCCGCAATTGTAGTTGTCAGGGACATTGGAGGTCACCCTGCCTTCCCACATCCCGCAAAGGGAGCATTCCACTATTCTGCCTGCAGAAGCAAGACGTTAAAGATTTCAGTGAACTCTCCAGCCAGTTGATCAGCTCAGGTGTTTAGTACTTGGCCAGGCTGCCCATATGGGCCAGATGTTTTTCATGAGTTCTCTTTTCTGAAGGCTACTCACACGTTGGCCTTAGAGACTGAAATCACAGGATTATCGGGGGCTGTGCGTGTTTGTGATGGTCCCGCCATGTTTTGCCAGTCAAAACGAGCACAGAAATGCTACAATTCAAAATTCAGGACCTTGAGATTAATTTTCTTGCAGGCATTTACTGGGAAAAAAGGAATATAATAGAAATCTGTTAAAATCTATACAAAAACAAAGAGAACGACCACCAATATTTGCAAATAAAACCAATCATGAGAACATGAGTTGTAAAGGCTCCTTGAAAGTGAGTCTGTAAATCATAGAATCATTTCAGAGTGATGGCGAGGCTATCCATTCTGATTCAGAAGCCTGCTGATTATAGAATAATAGCTATGCTTAAACCTGATGATGTGGGACCTAAGGTTTCTGTAGCTCCTGCTCAATGGTAGTAGCATGGCCCAAGAGGTGGGGTCTTTGGCTATGGATACTGCTTTCCTGTGGCAGTACTCCATGTGAATCCTCTCAATGATGGGAAAGGCTAGATTAGCATTATCTATGAAGGTTCTCAGTCATCCAGGTCATTGTATATCAAGCAGTGATAAATCAAGGCAATTAGACTCGTGGTGTTGTCTGGAAGATGTTTCACCACTCATCCAAGAGGCTTCTTCAGTTCTGATCCATGGTGTGTAGTTTTCTGGTTTATAAACTCTGTCAGGTTTTTAAAGGTATATCAATCACATGGGGGTGGTTAAGAGTTGTAGAAGTAATGAGAGGGTCATTATTCTTTTCTTTGCATGAATGAAGATGTGAACTGTTGTGGAAACACTGGGGTAAAGATGTCAGAGAGCTGCACAGATCTGTATATCAGCGAGACAAAACAACCACTTCACAAATGGATGTCCTGACATAGGAGGGTTAACACTTCAGGTCAGGAGTTGGCTGTATATCTACACCTAAAGGACAAGGGACACTCCTTTGATGATAACAGTGTGCACATTTTGGATAGGAAGTACAGGTGGTTTGAAAGAGGGGTTAAAGAAGACATCTTTGTCAAACTGGAAAAAGCATCCTTGAATAGAGAGGGTGTGGTATGACACCACCTATCAACTACTTACAATGTAGTCCTAACATCTTTACCCCAGCATCTCCACAGCAGTTTACACCATCATTGATGCAAAGATAGGAATGATGACCCTCTCGTTATCTCTATGCCTCTTAACAACCCTCATGTGATTGCTATACCTTTAAATAACTCACAGAATTTATAACCCTGAAAGCTACCCACTGTGGATTAGAACTGATGAAGCCTCTCAGATGAATGTTTTCTGGATAACACCACAAGTCCAGTTGCCTTAATTTTCTACTGCTTGATATTGACCAGCTTTGAGTACTGCTTCATTAGCTGTTTACTTTTGCTGTTTCCTTCTGCACTAAGTAGCCTATCACTAGGGGCCTGATATCTAAGTGCAGACTGAAATTGAAAAACACAAATAATAAGAACCACAAACCCCTTTAAGCCACAGAATTTGCAGGGACTCCGAAAATTTGCTTAATTTATTTCAAGCCACTTATCCCTGTAACAACTACCATGCCGAGCCTTCTTTCATAATCAAATTAACAGCCAGAAAGAAATATAACCATAAATCATTTAGAGTATATCATTTACTCCCTCAACTAGAGGCACTCTTAAAGTGTTCAAATTCCTAATAATCTGAATTTAATAAAATTAGACTCAGAAGAAGGTTTAATTAACATCAGAGCAGCATGTGATATCTCAGCCCCAACATCTGTGATATTTACATATAGAGATGAACCCAACAGAATGAACAGTTTTTATAATATCACATGCCTTCAAAAGTTACTGAAGGAAAAAGATATCAGATTTTGAAACTTGGCTTGCATAAACCTCTTAGAAGGACAATCTGAAAAATACAGAGATAAGATAGGGAAAACTATACTGTGGAAAATAGTACCTCATTCTTAAAGGAATTTCTGTATTGTGTGATACAGGGTGGTGGATTTCAATGCTGGTAAGTGGAACATATGTTCACATCAAATACACCATTTTCAATATACAAGCACAAATGGTACTGTTACCATGGAGATGGACTGCAGTCTGTTCTTGGATTAATCCTTTCATTGAACATTCATAATACCTTTAACCTCTATCTTTTGTTAAGTTTTCAATGTTAGGAATAATATGGCTGACCTTCAATATAACCAATACAGTGGCTAAAGGTGTTCAGCATTTAGAATCATGGCTTGCTACAGCCAGTTACCAAGTTGCACGAGGCAGCTATTGTGACAGAACTATGTTCCATAGTTCTTACTGCTGCTTTTTTTTTCTCCTAACATTGGAGTTTATGAGAAGATAAGAAAGATAGGACAAACGAAACTGCAGATGCTGGTATCTAGAACTGAAACAGAATATTAGAATAACTCAACAGGTCAGCTAGCATCTGTGGAGGCAAAAGGGTGCACCAGGTCAAGATTGGCAACAGTTTGGAGAAGCAGAAGTATGGAAGATCTTTAGCATCCATGTCAACTGTGAAAATCTCTATTTCCTGTACATGTTCAGAGTCCTTTTGTATGTTGCGACTCAACTAATAGATCACTATGATTTGTACTTTAATTTTATGGCTGAATAAAATAAGGGGAGAGGTGAAAAAATAAACAAAGGCAATGCACTGAGATTCAGACTAGAGAATCATAACAGTGTAGTTGTAGAAACCTGAAAGAAAAATGGAGAATGCTGAAAATACTCACCAGGTCAGGTAGCATCAACGGAGAATTTACTTTGTAGGTCGGGGAGCTTTCATCACAACTTACCGTTTCCTGTGCAAACAGAAAGGTTGGTTACCTGAAATTGTTGAATTCATTTTTGAGTCCTTGCTGCATCAAATGCATCTCCAGCACTTGCATCATTTAGTCTGTCTTCCCCTATTTCAGGCAATCTTCCTGTTCTCTCTGTCACTACTCTTTTCTCTGCAACAGGAAACATGTTTCAATACAAATTTTCATCAGTTTTAATGAAAGGTCACAGGGCTAAAAATTAACTCTGTTTATTTCACCACCCATCTTCTCTGGCAGGCACAGTATTACCAGCATTCCCTATTTTTATTTCAGTTTTCCTCCACCTGCAATTTTCATTTGCAGTAATCTCAACAATGTTAGCTAGAGGAAATGCACAGTCCAGGATGGTATGACTACTTGCTTGACAAAAGTTAGGGAGGGATATCATCCTACTTAAATCTTTATCAGTGATGTGTTGGATGGAAGATTAACTTGACAACCATTCTGAAATAATTATGGTACTCATTCTCCTGGTAATAGTATACTCGACTACTCAGAAACCTTAAGGCAGAAATGATGGAGATGAAAAGCCAATTGCTTCATTTTCAATTTCTTGCCAAGTGACTTTGGAGAAGGATCAATCCTTGTCAAAATAGGCCCACGACCATCCTGTGCTCATTGCTGAAAAAAGTTTGCATGATACCCGTAGGCTACAAAGAAGGAACTAAATACCTGAAAGTGACTTAAATAGAGAAAGGAAATATACATTTAAGAAGCTCATGGACATGTTCAGAATACAACAGATTGTATTTAAAATGCCAGCAGCCTGAAAACAGAAACAGAATAATTCATCAGTCAAAGGAGCTAAAGCTGATATTCACAGAACAAGAACAGATTCTGGCTGTTGGGAAAACATGGATGTCCGGAGGTGATAAATTATTCTTGGTCCTAATAGTTTGAAGTTCTTTCAAACTGTGACTGTCATTGAGAAGCATGTATATTGCTTTGTGCCATCTACAACGCATTGTCCTTACTCAGGATCCTTTTAGCTTTTAACTCTTTCACAGCTGAATTCAGAAGATGATGCAGTAAAACTACCAGTTTACTATTTGTAATATTAAAACGTCTTGCAGCAGATCAAAGTTCAGCTGAATGGAAAATAATCAGATCCTAAGGATACATATGATACTGTAAATCCTAAAAAAAATAAAGTTCTCAAAGACAAGAGATATATGAGCTTAAAGAAGACTTCAATAACAAGATATACAGTACATAATATATTTCAGTTCCAATAGCATTTTTATGATTGGAATGTAGGTGTCTTAGAAGATCTGGTATAGAGAGAAAGGGAACTTGGTTTGCAAATGAGCACTGAACCATTGTGCTACACAGCTAATTAATTACTTCTGAGATGCAGTCAGTGTTACAGTTTATGGAATGCTGCAATCCATATATCTAACAGCACATAGATAATTTCAGGTTATGTAAGGCAAGACCCTTAATACTATTGATGAGCAGAGGGATCTTACGATTCAAGTTCATAGCTCCTTGAAAGTGGTTAATCAAGGTGATAGGGTGTTTAAGAAAGCTTATGGCATGCTTGCCTTTATTAGTCAAGGTACTGAGTTCTAAAGTCAGGAAGATATATTGCAGCTTCATAAAACTTTATAAGACCATAAGATCATAAGATGCAGGAGCCGAATTAGGCTATTTGGTGCATCGAGTCTGCTCTGCCATTTCATCATGGCTGATTCAATTTTCCTCTCAGCCACAATCTGCTTTCTGCTCCTGCTTTCTTCCTGTATCCCTTTGTGCCCTGACTGCTCAAGAAAACTCTAGTTAGATCGCATAGAGTCATAGACTCATAGAATACTACAGTACAGAAACAGGCCCTTCAGTCTATCTAGTCCATGTTGAACTATTTATCTGCCTTGTTTCATTGACCATCACCTGGACCATAACCCTCCCATCCATGTACTTATCCAAATTGCTCTTAGATGTTGAAATTGAACTTGCATCTACCTGGCAGCTCGTTCCACTCTCTCACTACTCTCTGAATGAAAAAATTCCCCTGCATGCTCCCTTAAACATTTCACCATTCACCCTTAAACCATGACCTTAGTTGTAGTCTTACCCAACCTAAGTGGAAAAAGCCTTCTTGTATTTACCCTGTCTATAATTTTGTAATATGATTTGCCTCTGCCAAAACTCATCTCATTCTTCAGTTTTCTAGGGAACCTATTCAACCTTTCCCTATAACTCATGTCCTCTAGTTCTGGCAACATCTTTGTAAGGTTTCTTTGCACTCCTTTAATCTTATTTACATCTTCCTTGTAGCTTGGTGATCAAAACTGCACACAATACTCCAAATTAGGCCGCATCAATGTCTTATACGACTTCAGCATGACATCCCGATGCCTATACTCAATACTTTGAATTATGAAGGCCAATGTGCCAAAAGCTTTCTTTGTGACCCTATCTACTTGTGATGCCACTTTCAAGGAATTGTGGATCTATATTCCCAGATTCCCTTGTTCTACTTCACTCCTCCATGCCCTAATGTTCACCATTTAAGTTCTGCCCTGGTTTGTCCTCCTGAAGTGTAATATCTCATGTTTGTCTTCTCTAAATTCCGTTTGCCATCTGCAGCCCATTTTCTAGCTTGTCCAGATCCTGCTGCAATCTTTGGTAGTCTTCTTTGGTCTCTAATACACCAGCAATTTTGGTGTCATCCACAAATTTCCTGATCAAGTTTATTTCATTACATCCAAATCATTGATATAGCTGACAAACAACAATGAACCTAACACTGATCCATGTGGCACACCACTAGTCACAGGCCTCCAGTTATAGAGGTAACCTTCTACTACCACTCTCTGGCTTGTCCTGTGACTCCAAATATCCAATCCAATTTAGTAATTCATCTTGAATGCTAAGCTACAAAACCTTCTTGACCAAACTCCCTTGCTAGACCCTGTCAAATGCCTTGCTAAGTTCCATGTAGGCACCATCCATTGCCTTGTCTTCATCAGCTTTCTTGGAGACTTCTTTGAAAAAGTCTATAAGATTGCTGAGGTGTGATCTACCTCACGCAAGGCCATGTTGATTATCCCTAATCAGTCCCTCTCTATCCAAAACATATATAACAGTTACTTAGAATGCCTTCCAATAACTAATCCATTACTGATGTCAGGTTCACCAGCCTATAATTTCCTGTCTTATTCTTAAAGCCTTTCTTAAACAGCAGAACAATATTAGCTGTCCTCCAATTGGCTGGCATCTCACTGTTGCTATGGATGTTTTAATTATCTCTGCTAAATCTCCTGCAATTTCTGCGCCAGCCTCCCACTGAGTCTGACAGTACACCTTGTCAGGCCCCGGGGATTTATCTGTTCAGATTTTCCTCAAGATAGCAAACACCTCCTCCTATTTATTCTGTACATGGTCCATCACCTCACTGCAGGTTTACTTTACATCTATAGACTTCGTGTTTATCTCCTGAGTAAATACGGATGCAAAACATCAATTTAAGATCTCCCCTAGCTCCCCTACAGGAAATACCTACTGTAATACTCCTCAGTGTAATATTACCCATCTTAGGAAACAAAATCAAAAATAATAATATTGGTAACTTCATCTGATGACAATAAATGCAGAAATTACTCAATAAGTCAAACAACAACTTTGGAGATGGAAAGAAAGAGTTAATGGTTCAGGTTGATGACCTTTCAAAGCAGTTACGCTCCATGAATGCTGCCTAACCTATTGAGTATTCCACCATTTTCTGTTTTAATTTCAGATTTCGAACATCTACAAAATCTTTTTGGCTTTTCGAAGACATCCTTCTGGCTGAACCTGTATCAGCAGAAAATGATATTCTGTTTTGCAACTGGCAATGTTGTGACATTAATAGGATACGCAGCATGAGACCGGGAAAAGCAGATTTTTATCAAAATCCAATTTAAACTTTAAGATTTTCTCATAAACTTATTATTATCATAGACAAACAAAAGTTCTCCTTTTACAGAAAATAAAGATAGTCAGAACAACAATATCTAGCATTTCAATGGCACAATTAACATAGTAAAGCACCCAGGGGCAGCTTACAGAATTGTAAACAAGCAGAAAAGATTGCTGAGCAGCTGAGGATGTTAAAATGAGTTAACATATTGATCAATGCTCAGTCACAGAGTTAGCAGAGGAACTCCTTCAGATTTTAGGGAAGGAATTTCAGAGTTCAGATCAGATGGTGGATGTGCAGCAAGCCAGAATACAAGCACGGATGGATCATTTTATTTTCTGACGAATTGTGAATGAAACTGAACATTGTGCATTCATCAAAGATCTCTCACCGCAGATCTTTTGATGAATGCTGAAATGAGGTCTGGTCCTGAGGATTCCTGCTGAAATCTGAACTGAATACCCCACCCCTTCCTCCTCTTCTGACACCACCAACTTTCCTTCCTGCTTTGATTCCAGCTCTAACCTTTGCCGCGTCTTCACCATTTCTTCCTATCTTCCCCTTTCTGAGGCAGAATGTTTTGTCCTCAGCAAGGGCCTTACTATTGTCCCCCCTTCACCCACACCTCTTCTTCCATTGCCCCCATCTCTGAGCCCACTTCTTTGACAAGAATCTCCCACTCCATCCCAATAACCCCTTCTCCTGTTCTGTCTCTTTCATGGCTGATGAGTACTTCAGTCACTTTAAAGCCTTTTCATCTCATGTTCTCAATATTTATTGTTTATTTGTTCATTATTATTATTATTATTATTATTATTATTATTATTATTATTATTATTATTATTATTATTATTATTATTATTATTATTATTATTTCTTTCATCTCTTTTGTACTTGCACACTTTGTTGCCCTTTGCAGATTGGGTGTCAATCTAACATATATCCTGTTAGGTGTGGTTTTTCATTGATTCTACTACGTTTCTTGAATTTTCTGAGCTTCCCCACAAGAAAATGAATCTCAGGATTGGATATAGTGACATATATGTACTGAGATAATAAATTTACTTTCCACTTTGAACTTTGAACCCTACTCCTTTTCTTGGATACCCTACTCTGGTATTCTGCCTGCTCTGCATCTTTTCATCTCTAATTGCTGACAAGATATCAAACACCTCAACTTCAGCATTGCTCGCTCCTCCTTGAGCATGACCCATTCTGAATGCACTCTCCCTGCACCAATCCCAAACTTACCATCAAACCTGCAGACAAAGGAAGTGCTGTTGTTTTGTGAAGGACCGACCTCTATGTTGGTGAGTCCAAGAGGCAACTCTCAGATACATCCTCTTACCTATCCCTTGAAAAGCACCCCACTCCACTCCAGAACATCACTAAATTGTCTCCAACACCATCACTAAGATCATCAGCTCTGGAGGACTCCTATTCACTGCCACCAAACTCATAGTTCCCTTATCCCACTGCACTCATTTCTACGTCCTACCCAAGGTCCACAAACCTACCTGTCTGGGTAGCCTATTGACTTTGCCTTCTGCTGCCCCGTACTTTGACTCCATTCTATCCCGATTGGTTCAGTCCCTTCCCACGTATATCCACAACACTTCATATTCCCTCAGTCTCCTCAATAAATGTCAGTTCCCAGGGCCTGACCACCTTATTTTCATCATGGAAGTCCCGTCACTATTCACTTTGATATCCCGTCAAGAAGGCCTTAAAGGTCTCCACTTCTTAACAACCAATTTCCTCCACTACCACCTTCCTCCATCTTGACAGAACTGATCCTCACCTTCAACAACTTCTCCTTCGGTTCCTTCCACATAAGGAGTAGCCATGGCTATCCACATGGGCCCCAGCTATGCTTGCATTTTCTTTGGTTATGTGGAAAAGTCCATGTTCCAAACTTCCATGGTAATATCCCCCAGTCCTTCTTGCATTGGTGCTGCTTCATGCGCCCATGCTGAGCTCGTCAATATCATCAACTTTGTCTCCAACTTCCGCCCTCCCCTTTGTTATGATCCCAGCCCCCCTCCTTTGTGAGAATCGCAAGAGCCCTAGTGAAGGGGGGGTCAATGACCCAAGAGAAGAGAAAGATACGTGCAGTGTCCCTCGTTTCATGGCGAGGCAAAAGCTGGCGACTGTGGTCATTGTCTCGTGGAGACACCTTTGTGAATTGGGAACTGTACTACGTGTATACCCTCAGGGCAACGTGGGTGGAGAGACGGAGAGAGATTGCATCATCCCAACCTGATTGACATCTGAGACCCCGTGAGTTCAGATAAAAGAGGGGTTGTAAAGACGGCCCCCCAGACGCACCAGAAGACACGCTAGAAATCCTGTGACAGCGTTTAATAGCGACAGCCGGTGAGGAGGTTCGTGTGCGTCTTTTCCTTGCCTGGGATTGACGACCTCACCACGGAAGAACGGCTTTAGCTACAGGAGAGGCCACAAGTGAACGGCCACCCCCCAACGAGGCTCCAACGGATCGAACTCATAAAGGTTGGAAAAACCCACCGGGTAACTGTTCCATTCTATACCTATCTCTCTCTCTCCAACAAAGTCCACCACCGCGACACCCAAAAGACGGCAGCTGGTGGAACTGCAGTGACCTCGAGAGACTTTTATATATACATCGGACAATATATATTACCCCTAGACAACGATAGAGCTTATTTCTTATTGATTATTACTATACCTGCGCTTTAGATTGAGTATTGATGACGTATGTTATCTGAATGTTTGTATTAACCTTATTTTTGTGCTCCTTTATAAATAAAAACTTCTACAAAATAGTGCCATCAGACTTCAACGGACCTCTCTATCTTTGCTGGTAAGTGATCCAGTTACGGGATACGTAACACCTTAAATTCACTTGGTCCATTTCTGCCACTTCTCTCCCCTTTCTCGATCTCTGTCTCCATCTCTGGAAACAAACTGTATACCAACATCTTTTTATAAACATACCAATTTCCACAGCTATCTTGACTATATCTGTAAAAATGCTATTCCCTTTACTCAATGCTTTCGTCTCCACTACCTCAGTTTCTAGGATGTGGATTTCCTTTCCAGGAAATCAAATATATCCTCTTTCTTCAAAGAATGTTATTTCCCTTCCTCCACCATTGACATCTCCTCAATTTCCTGGACATTTGTGCTCATTCCATCTTCCCCTGCCTTAACAGGGATACTCTTGTCTTCACCTACCACCCCATGAGTCTCCGTATTCAACACATTACTTTCCACAACTTTCACCATCTTCAATGGGTTCCCACAACCAAACACATCTTTAACTGCCCCCCATTCTCTGTTTCTGTAGGGATTGCTCCCACTGTCATTCTGTTGTCCATTTGTCCCTCCCCACTAATCTCCCTCCTGACACATATCTCTGCAAGTGACAAAACTTCTACACCAGCCCATTCAGCTCCTCTATTGCTTCCATTCAGGACCCCAAAGAGTCCTTCCACATGAGGCAACACTTCTTCTGTGAATCTGCTGGAGGTGTCTATTGTGTTCGGTGCTACAGATGCAGACTCCTCTACTCTGGTGAAACCCAATGTAAATTGAGGGACTGCTTTATCGAGCACCTCCGCTTGATCCATCATGAGCAGAATTTCCTGGTGGCTAACCATTTTAATTCCTATCCTTTTGAGGATCAAGAGTGACTGATTGGGCAGGACAGATTGCAAATAGATTCTTTCTACTTTTGTGTACTTTAGTAATCTTTCACACTGTTGTGTAGATGCCTGTGTTGCAACTATACTGGAAGTGTTGAAGTAGATGGGCATAATACAGTACAACTCTTCGGTATCTCAGCTGTGAACTTGTTTGGTCTCATGGAATCTTTCTAATGTTGCCTCTCATGCTCTTTTTCCTAACATGGATTGAACTGAATTGGTCGAAGACTGGTTTCTGAGTTGATGCTCCTCAAAAGGAAACCGAAATGGTGCATCCAGCAGATAGAGTCATAAAGCACTATAGCAAAGAAACAGGTCCCTCGACTTATCTAGTCCATGCCAATCTGTTATTCTGCCTGATCCCATTCACCCACACCTGGATCATAGACCTCCATATCCATCCCATCCATGTACCTATCCAAACTTCTTCTAAATATTGAAATCGAATGTACATCTGCCACTTCTGCTTGCAGCTCATTCCACACTCTCACTATCTTCTGTGTGAAGAAGTTCCCCCTCAGGTTCCTCTTAAATCTTTCTTCCTTAATCTATGACCTCTCATTCTAGTGTCACCCAACATCAGTGGAAAAAGCCTGCTTGCATTCACCCTGTCTGCACCCCACATTATTTTATATACCTCCATCAAATCAAAGTTCAAAGCAAGTTTATTATCAAAGTACATATATGTCACCACTACCCTGAGATTCATTTCTTGTAGGCATTCAGAGTAAATACCAAGAAACACAGTAGAATTAATGAAGAACTGCACATAATAAAGATGGATAAAACATAATATGCAAAAGACAACAGAAAGTACAAAAATAAAAAAACAAACAAAATAATAATAATAAATAAGTAAGTAATAAATATTGAGGACATGAGTTGCAGAATCCTTGAAAGTGGGTCCATAGGTTGTGAAATCAATTCAGTAGTGGGACAAGAGATGTTATTCACTCTGGTTCAAGAGCATGATGTTTGAAGGGTAATAACTGTTCCTGAACCTGGTGGCCTGGGACCTGAGGCTTGTATACCTTCTTCCTGTAGAGTCTTATAGCCACAGGGAGAAAGGATCACTTGTGGTATTCAGTGGTACACCTCGGTGGACTCAGTCTGTTACTAAAGCTGCTCCTCTGTTTGTCCAGTATGACTTGGAGAAGGATTTTCCATAATTCTCTGTAGCTTAAGCAGTACCCTCCTCTTAGACACAACCACCAAGGAATCCAGTTCCACCCCAAAAGCAGAACCTGATGAGCTTATTGATCTTCTTGGCATCAGCTGCTCTCACCCTGCTGCCCCAGCAGATGACAGCAGAATAGAATGCTGGCCACCACTGAGTCGTAGAACATCTGCAGCACAGTACTGCAGACCTTGAATGACCAGAGCCTCCTCAAGAAGTACAGTTGGCTTTGTCCCTTCTTCTACATACTTGTACAATGGCTATTCATTACAATGTTTTTCATTTTATTGATATGATACTAAATTGTGCAAATCCTGAAAAATGGTGTTACATTTGTGCTGACTGTTGCCCATTATCATAAGTGGACAAAAATACTTAAAGACAGCCTGCTGTTCTTAGTGTGGAGAAGACTTTTAGATGGACAAAACAGTGAATGTACTTTAATGTACAGAATCTACACTTTAAGATATGGATAAATATCTGAATTTGTGATTGTGTATAAACAATGATTTATAACATGCATTGGAAGACTATATGAACAGAGAAGAAAGGAGACAAAATGGGAGTCATTAGGTGCACACCCAAAACCCCCTTTACTAAAATGATCTCTTCCTCATTCGTTGACAGGAGTATTATTACCGGTAGCTGCTTGTCAAATCCTATTCATTGGCACAATAGCAAGTAAAACTGAGTCCATTTTAGCCACAATAAATTTTCAGATTTGATGTTTGAAAACAAAATTACATGTGTTTTGACAAAAAAGCAGATAGGGAAATATTCATTATTGGTTATTAGTGCAAATTACAATTCATAGCTGTCAATTAAACTTAAAAGACATGGATAGGGAAGGTTCAGAAAGTTATGGGCCAAATGCTGGCAACCCTAACCAGCTTGGATGGGCATCCATTTTGGCGTGGACCAGTTGGGCCAAAGGGCATGTTTGCGTGCTGTATGTCTACTTGAATCCACGATGCCATGATTCTACTCACCATGTCATTTAACTACATTGATTAACTTTCAACACTATTGATCAAAGGAAAATTTCTCTCCTATAGACTGTGTAACCCTAAGGTTCGGCCAGCATATGTTTGTCTAGGGTAAGACAGCTTCTAGCCCAGCCAAACTGAGAAATCTCGTTTGTGTGGATGCTGCGTAATGTCTTGCCCGGTTACAAATCTGAATCGCAAAATGTCGGACAGTACACCATATACAATTAAATG
The DNA here is from genome assembly GCF_048418815.1 of Hemitrygon akajei. NCBI lineage: Eukaryota > Metazoa > Chordata > Chondrichthyes > Myliobatiformes > Dasyatidae > Hemitrygon > Hemitrygon akajei. The sequence goes on from NC_133133.1 coordinate 32,032,514, forward strand.
ATTGAATTTTATAAATCTTAATCTGACTATAGGGTTAGTAAAGAAAATAAAAAGAAACAGGGCTCATTTTAATGAAACAGTCTAAAGTGCATGTTAGACTCAGAGATTCGGCCATTCATTCCCCATCGACCTCCTCCGAATGTCGCTGACTGTCGGACCCTCGCTTCGAGTCCACTCTGTCCGACGGTCTGCCAACTCTCTCCATTCGCATCTTCTCTCTTCATCTCTCACTGACAAAAGGCTGTGAAATCCCTGCTCACAGATCCACAAGAAAGAACGATATGCCTCTCATTGGCTATCATACATTCCAAAGCCACCATTATCGCTAGTCATAACTCAAACATTGCTGCGACAGAGAAACTATTACATTAGCAGTGAAACCTTACAGCGCGTTACACTCTCCCCCCACCAAATTTAGTCATGTCCTCATGACGTTGAGATAATTCGCCAACCCTTCCTGCAAAACGCAAAGCCTAATCCAGGTGCACCACGCAGTGACATAGCTCCCCAAAATGGTAGGGGTCACACTCTGTTCCCCTGGTACTATGTAGGCCAACCTATCCGGTGGTCTCCTAATTTTCTAAGACCTCTGTACCCCCTCACCTAACTCTTCAGGTTCAGACACTACTGGGGATACTTCCAGTCTATGTGGCGAGGCCCCCCCCAACATATCACTCATGCCCACCTGCAACTCAGACCCCTCTGTCCCGTGGCCAAGCTCCACTTCATTCCTTGCAGGGTTCCACTGCAACCCAGGCTGTACCCCCACTTCACCTGACTCAGCAGGAGAAGGGCTGGAAGTCTCTTCCTCGATCAATGGGGAGTTAGCAAAAGGCAGCATGTACCATACATCCAGATCCTCATCCTCTGAATCAGTATCCCTCTCAGGGGTGGGGGCCGGCCTAAACTCTCCTGCTGTGGGCCCTGCCGCCACCCCGCGTTTCCGCAGAGTCCGCTTCCTAGGTGTAGGCTTCAAGTCGGGCTCTGGGTCCACCTGTACCTCTTGTCCCGGGGCAGCAGGTGGTTCTGATGGAGAATCTTGACAGGCCCATTCCCATTCTTTGGTTTCACCCGGAAAACTGGTAGGTTTGGCATTTGGCTCTCCACCACATAGGGCTTAGCTGCCCAGCAGTCAGCCAATTTATGTTTCCCAGGTAGCCCCAAATTCATTGCGAAGATCCGGTCTCCCACCAGGAATTGGGTGAACCTCACCTCCTCTTATCTCCTTGATTCTGCTTGGTAGCCGCAACCCCAGCTGATTCATGAGCTCTTTTCAGCTCTCTTCTCATGTCAGACATATACTTCAGATAAGTCTTCAGTGGTATGTCACCCTCGTCAATCCCAAAGCAAATGTCAATGGGCAGCCTCGCCTTGTGCCCACACATCAGATAATATGGAGATTACCCAGTAGCTTCATTTTGAGTACAGTTGTTACTGTGAACCAAATGTCCAAAATGTTGACTCCACCTAATCTTCTTGCTGATCTCCAGGGTCCTGAGCATGTCTAGCAAGGTCCAATTAAACTTCTCAAGCTGGGGATCAGCCTGCGGGTGATAAGGCGCGGCCCTTGACTTTTTGACCCCAAGCATGCCCAGTAACTCATGGATGCGCCTACTCCCGAAATCCTGTCCTTGATCACTATGTATCCACAAGGGAAGGCCATAATAAATGAAATACTTCTCCCATAACACTTTGGCCACCATGGACACTCTCTGGTCCTTGGTAAGAATAGTCTGTGCATATCTGGTGTAGTGGTTAGTGATGACCAAGACACTTGCCAAGTTGGGGGCATCGGTTTCTATTGATAGGAAATTCATACACACCAGATCCACGGGCCCTGCACTCTGCAAGTGGGACAAGGCAGCTGCCCGCGTAGGCAGTGTCTTCCGCTGAATGCATCAGATGCACGACTTGCAATATTCTTTGACCTCCAACTTCATCCAGAGCCAGTAAAACTGGTCTCTGAGCAGCCCATAGGTCTTTTCCACCCCCAAATGTCCAGAATCATCACAAAGTGACTTCAAAGCAATCCTCCAATACTTCTCTGGCAGAACCAGCTGACAATGCCAAGGTCGGTCCGGGGGTGATGTGACCCGCTACAAGATCTGGTTCCACAGCTCCAGCCAAGGCCATTCTCTCAGTAACGGAGGCATCGACGCGTGTTTCGTCTTCTCCGCCTGAGCTATGTCTCTCTTTTTGACCGCTGACTAAATGATACCAACGGCTGGATCATCTTGCTGAGCAGCTGCCACTTCCCTAGAACTCAGTTCCAGCAGCTGATTTGTCTTCAGAGCAGTCAGGTTACAGTAAACCTGGAGGATGGCGTCATCAGAAACTCCCAATTGACCCACCACTCAATCCTGCCCCTCCTTTCCCTCTGCCCACACAGGGATGGCAAACTGACACGGGGCCTTCATTCCCGGGGCAGGAACGCTCTGCCACTTCTCATCGCTGTCCAGTCCCTAATGCACCCTTTGGGACAAAGCATCAACATCAACGTTCCTGCTTCACCAGCCGGTACTTCAGGCTGAAATCATAGGCAGACAACACTGCCAACCACCAATGGCCTGTGGCATCCAGTTTCACCAAGGTCAAGATATAAGTTAGTGGGTTGTTGTTCCTCCTCAGATCAAATTTGGTCCCAGAGAGATAGTCACCCAGCTTATCCACCATCGTCCATTTCAATGCCTGAAATTCCAACTTGTGCATGGGATAGTTTTTCCTGGAGGGCAACAGATACCGACTGACAAACACAATGGGTCTCACTCTTCCAAGGGAGGGTAAGACAGAGAAGCAGATTCAATAGGTGACTCACTTTTGCATAGCCCTTCACGAACCTCCGATAGTAACCACAGAACCCAAGGAACGAGCGCAAAGCACTCACAGTCTGGGGCCTTATCCAAGTAGTCACCGCCTCTATCTTAGCTGAATCTATAGCTACTCCATCCCATGAAACTATGCGCCCTAAATAGCTAACAGATATTTTGCAGAACTGGCATTTGTCCAGGGAAAGTCTTAACCCTTCAGCTTTCAGGCAACCGAGCACCTTCAGTAGCCTCGCGTCATGTTCCTCCAAGGTGGATCCGAACACTATGAGGTCATCCAGATATCTCTAGTCATAACCCAAATATTGCTGCTACAGAAAAACTGTTACCTTAGCAGTGAAACATTACAGTGAGGTTATTACATTAGCAGTGGAACAATAGACAATAGACAGTAGGTGCAGGAGTAGGCCATTTGGCCCTTCTATCCAACACCGCCATTCACTGTTATCATGGCTGATCATACACAATCAGTACCCCGTTCCTGCCCTCTCCCCATATCCCTTGACCCCGCTATCTTTAAGAGCTCTATCTAACTCTCTCTTGAATGCATCCAGAGACTTGGCCTCCACTGCCTTCTGGGGCAGAGCATTCCACATATCCACCACTCTCTGGGTAAAAAAGTTTTTCCGCATCTCCGTTCTAAATGGCCTAACCCTTATTCTTAAACTGTGGCCTCTAGTTCTGGACTCACCCATCAGCAGGAACATGCTTCCTGCCTCCAGTGTGACCAATCCCTTAATAATCTTATATGTTTCAATCAGATCCCCTCTCATCCTTCTAAATTCCAGTGTGTACAAGCCCAGTCGCTCCAATCTTTCAACATATGACAGTCCCGCCATTCCGGGAATTAACCTTGTGAACCTACGCTGCACTCCCTCAATAGCAAGAATGTCCTTCCTCAAATTTGGAGACCAAAACTGCACACAATACTCCAGGTGGGGTCTCACCAGGGTCCTGTACAGCTGCAGAAGGACCTCTTTACTCCTATACTCAATTCCTTTTGTTATAAAAGCCAGCATGCCATTAGCTTTCTTCACTGCCTGCTGTACCTGCATGCTTGCTTTCATTGACTGGAACCTTACAGTGCATTACAAATGTATTTAATATTTCCTTTAAATTGTAGAAAAGCAAATCCAGCAACAATAAATGAATGATTTAATCTTTCCTAGTCTATTACTAGGAATATTCCATCAAATCCATAGAGGTTTTGAGTAATTCAATTTCATTAACAAATCAGTTCAGGGACTTTGATTCTCAAAATCTCTTTTACTTAATTAATTACAAGGAATTGTCATTACCTGAGGAAATGATTGGAAATATGAGGTAGTATCTTACAAATTAATCAATGAATTCCCAAATAACATTTTGCTTTAACCCCTTAAGTCCCAAAATAATACCTTGAAATCTATGTGATGTTGTGCATTGCTCACTGTACCAGTGATGTGATGAGCACAGATCAAGTACAACCTCAGCTGGTTTCCCTTTCATTACAGCTCACCGATATACACCTAATACTAGCTCTGCTCAAACATGAAATGTTGGATGAATATTTGCGATACCTAGACAGGGATCAAAGAAATCAGAGTGTGAGTAATGTGAGAAATATATGTGCAGAGCCAACAATTAGCATATTACATTGAATACAAAGTCATGGGGTGAAGAGAGGTGATGCATGACAGAAGGTTATTGAAGCGCAGCTCTGCGAGTGAGTGGAAATACTGAGGGACAGTACTTTGGAAAATCATGTGGCAAGAGGGAGACAGCGGGGAATCTGAATATGCAAGCAGGCTCTGATTTTTAATGCAGTATCCTAAATTCCAGAAGCTGCATTGATTTAATTTCTGAATCTTTAAAGTTCATACTGCACTTATGAAGTATTCTTCAACTATTTATAGTAGAAAGAACAGAAAATTCTGGGGTCAAGGCTTTATCTTCAGTTCAATACCTTTAATTGCCAGCTCTAACTGAATGTAACTTTCAGTCTTTAGTGGACTATTTGCCTGTATTTACTCTCTACTTTTGCTTGGACCCCCTTTGCTTTAATAATTATTCATGCCACTGGGAGTACAAACACTGAATGAAAATAAGCATCATAAGTGTCAAACTAAACTATCACTTCCCTCATTCATGGGGTAAAGTCTGGTGTGTGTACAATCCACAAAATATACAGAGTAATCCTCAGCTCCCAAAACCCTGACTCTATCATCAATAGGCTGAAGGCAACAAAAAGCAATCTGCTTGAGGAACTCTGTAAGTCAAACTGCATCCATGGGAAGAAAGGAATTCCTGATGTCTCAGGTTAAAGCCCTGCATCTGGCTGAAGACATTTGCAACAGCCATGAAGTGTAAGTTCTCCTCCTTGTCACACACCACCTTTATTGTTGTTACTTCATTCTCTCCAAGTCTAAATCCCGGAACTTCCTACCCGATGCCATTGCAGCATTACTAGAAAGAGCAACACATCAGCAAAGCAGCTAGCACAATGCTTTACAGTGCCAGTTCAACTCCTGCTGTTGTCTCTAAGGGGTTAGTACATACTCCCCAGAATTATCTAGATTTTCGCTGGATATTCTGGTTTTCTCCCACACTCCAGTGACATTCAGGCTAGGGTTAGTAAGCTGTGGGCATAGTATGTTGGCATACTATGTATATACCATACTATGTATGGCATACTATGTACCATAGTATGTATGAAGCAAGGTGATACTTGTGGGCTCCATATTCTTAGGTGTGTTGGTTGTTTACACAAACTATGCATATCACTGTATGTTTCCATATGCAGTTGATAAATAAATCCAAATCTGAGATTCCTGGTCCTCACCTTCCACCTCGCCAGCCTTCACCATTTACATTTCATTCTCTAAATTTTTGCAAGCTTTCAGAAATCCTACTACTGGACACATCTTCCCCTGTGCTTCCCTTCCACCATTTTTACAACTCTCTGATCCACATTTCTGTTTTCCTCAACCTAGAAAGCAAAACCTCCACCATTTGAGTATGCTCTATGCTCATTGCTGACATCGGGAAGAAGGCACAGGAAGGAGCCTTTGGCCCCTCATCACCAGGTTCAGGAATAGTTATTACATCAGGCTCCTGAACCAGTGGGGATAACTTCACTCACCTCAGCTCTGAATTGAGGTCACAACCTATGGACTCACTTTCAAAGCGTTTTAAAGACTCATGTTCTCAGTATTACTTATGTTTATTTGCAATTTGCCTGGTTGGTTGTCATTCTTTGCTTGTGTGTAGTTTTTCATTGATTCTATTGTATTTCTCTCTTCTACTGCGTACCTGCAAGAAGCTGAATCTCAATATATCTACCTTGATGATAAGATGTGCTTTGAATTTTGAACACTTAAACCCTTTCGTTCATTTGTCACCTTCTCTTGAATCTTCACGTGATGCAACATTTGTCACTTCATATCTTCCCTACCCAGCATTCACGAAATGAACTGGTTTTTGTGTACTGTTATTCTTAATGTAGGCTTCTCTGCTTTGGAGAAACTGGACACAGGACGAGTGTTCTATTTGCAAACCACCTATGATCAGTCCACGTGGGAGTCCCTGAGCTTCCTGTTTCCTGACTGCTGACTCATTAATTCTCCTTCAATCTTTAACTCTGTGACCTCTTAACCCATTGCAATGCGACCCAACACAAGCCTAAGGAGCAGTACCTCATTTGTGCCTGGGCATATTACAGGCAAAATATTGCAGGAGACTTTATCAGTAATCCATCTGTGGAATTGTTTCAGATTGTGGTTTTATTTTCCTTTTATTATATATTATTTTGGAAATGGAAGACCACATCCAACCTATCCTGCCAGTTGTGTCTTCTGCTCTGCATTTTGCAACTCCTGCCTAATTTTAAATGCGTTCTCACTTTATAACTGCTCCCATTCATCCACTGAACAGATAACCTTGTTTACAACCTATTTACATCATTAACTGTTGTTAGCCTATCAGAGACATTTTGCCCTCACCCATCTTCCCTGCGGTTTACCACACTTCCTTTGTCTCCTTCATTGACAAAGTTCTAACAAAGTGTCTTCAATCTGAATCACAAACTCAATTTTATTTCCCACAAATGAAGACTTAATTGCAAAGTATCTCCAGTATTTTCTGGATTTTTAAAATCATTTTATGTTTGAAAGAAAGCTGGATAAAGGGATTTTTGGATGAAGTAAACAGCCCGCTTATATGGAAGACTTACACAGTCAAAAATAGCTTGAATGGAGCAGATATTTAAGGAATATGTTTTCTGACTTTAATTTCTTATGTTTATATGTTGTAGATCTTATAGATCTCTCTTTGACTTGCTGATATCTTAGACTCTGAAGAAGGTTACTGCACAAGCACAACCACCATGAGATGATCAAAACTACTTGGTTTCATCATTTCATTGCACCCTTCTGAGAGTCCCGGCCTTCCTTTGCTGATTTCCAATCATAAAATCTAGTGATAAATCTAGTAAAAGAAATTTCTGGCTAGTTACGTTATCAAAATGAGGAATCGTAAGTATCAAATAATAAACCCAAGAAAATCTGCAGATGCTGGAAATCCAAAGCAACACATGCAAAATGGAGGAGGAATTCAGCAGGACAGACTCTTCCTCCCCTTCCCCCTGCTTCTTGATCTGACTTGTCCCCTTCCTTTCCAGTCTCAAAGAAGGGTGTCGGTCTGAAATATCGACTGTTTATTCTTTACCATAGATGCTTCCTGGCCTGCTGAGTTCCCCAGCATTCTGTGTGCTTTGCTATTAAATAATAAAAGTCATGATGCTGATTGCTTACTTGTGGTTTCTTGATCAGCATCACTGAATTTCATCAGCAGAATATGAACAGTCTCATCAAAGAGACAGAGAAGCAGTTTCAGCGACAGGTTACTATCGATGCAATGCTCCTCAGACAGGATGAAGAGGTCAATACTCCCCAATGCCATTAGGCTTTACAATTCAACCGCCAGGACTTAAGAACTTTTTAAAAGCTATTATTAATGCTTTTTGAGATAGTGATTTAGATGCATATCATATTTTTTACTGAGTTAAGTATTGTATGTAATTAGTTTTGCTACAACAAGTGTATGGGACATTGGAAAAAAAGTTGAATTTCCCCATGGGGATGAATAAAGTATCTATCTATCTATCTATCTATCTATTTAATGTACTGCAAGGAGAAAACCTTTACAAGATGGCATTGATAAGCGGCAAATCTTTGCATGCAGCTCTGATGGGAATCATCAAATATTCCTGCTTAGGACTATTACAGCTGAAAGATGAAGAAATATTCTAAAGGGAGGATGAGGCAACTATGGCCGACAAGGGAAGTCAAAGACAGCACAAAAGCTAACAAGAGGGCATATAATATAGAAAAAAATAGTAGGAAGTTAGAGGATTGGGAAGCTTTTAAAAACCAACAGAAGGCAACTAAAAAAACCCTAAGGAGAGAAAAGATGAACTATGGAGATAAGCTAGGCAAAAATATCAAAGAGGATACCAAAAGTTTTTTCAGATATATAAAGAGTAAAAGAGAGACAAGGGTGTATATTGAACTGCTGAACAATGATGCTAGAGAGGTAGTAATGGGGACAGATAAATGATGGACAAACTGAATAAGTATTTTGTGTCAGCCTCACTGTGGAAGACACTAGCAGAATGGCAAACACAAGAGTGCCACTGGGCAGAAGTGAGTGTTGTTACAATCACTAAGGAGAAGGTGCTCGGGAAGCTGAAAAGTCTGAAGGTAGATAAGTCACTTGGACCAGATGGACACCCTGGGTTTCTTAACGAGATAGCTGAAGAGATTGTGGAGGCATAAATAATGACCTTTCAAGAATCACTAGATTCTGGAATGGTTCCTGACAGCAAGAAAATTGCAAATGTCACTCCACACTTTAAGAAGAGAGGGAGGCAGAAAAAAATAATTATAGGCCAGTTAGCCTGACTTCAGCGGTTGGGAAGATGTTAGAGTCTACTATTAAGAATGAGGTTTCAGAGTACTTGGAGGAATTTGATAATATAGGCTAAAGTCTGCATGGTTTTCTAAAGGGGAAATTTTTCCTGACACTCTTGTTGGAATTTTTTGAGGAAATAACAGGCAGGATAGACAAAGGAGAGCAGTGGATGTTTATTTGGATTTTCAGAAGGCACATGAGGTTGCTTTTAAAGATGGAAGTTGATAGATTCTTGATTAAACAGGGCATCAAAGGCTACTGGGAGAAGGCAGAAATACGTGGTTGAGGGGGATAAGAAATCAGTCATGATGGAATGGCAGAACAGCCTTGATGAGCCAAATAGTCTAACTCTGGTCCAATGTCTTATAGTTTTATGGTCTAAATCCAGAGTCACAGCCATGGATCCTTCAATAAGCAACATTGTTCTAAGTTGTTTAAACAATCTGTTGATTGTCATATCTAGTGAAATCAGTGAAAACCTGGACTGTGGACTTAGGTCGCAAGTGCCAATGACAGGACTATTGTTGACAGAATTTCAGATGATGTCAAGGAGATGTACAGGAGACAGATAGGTCAGCTGGTTGAATGGAGTTGTAACAACAACCTTGCACTCAATGTAGGTAAAACCAAAAATTGATCGTGGACTTGAGGAAGGGGAAGTTGAGGGGGCACACACCAGTTGTCATCGAGCGATCAGCAGTGGTAAGGGTGAGCAGCTTCTGCTTCCTGGGTGTCAACATCTCTGAGGATCCATCCCGGCCCAATACACTGATGCAACTACAAAGAAGGCATGACAGCTGATATATTTTATACAGAGTTCGAGAAGCCTTGGGATGTCACCGAAGACTCTCATAAATTTTGACAGATGTACCATGGAAAGTATTCTAACTGGTTGTATCACTGTCTGGTATGGAGGAGCCTCTACACAGAATCACAAAAAAACTGCAGGAAGATGTAAGCTCAACCAGGTCCATCATGGGCCTCCACAGCACCAAGATCACCTTCAAAATGTGATGCTTCAAGAAGGCAGCATCCATTATGAAGGACCCTCATCACCCAGGACGTGCCCTTGTCTCATTGCTGCCATCAAGGAAGAGGTACAGAATCCTGAAGACACACACTGAACAGTTCAGGAACAGCTTCGTCCCATCCGTCATCAGATTTCTGAATGGACAATGAACCTATGAAAATTATGTCAGTATTTTTTTTCGCCTCTTTTTGCACAACTTATTGAATTTAATTTTCTTTCTTGATATATATACTTATAGTCATTTATAACTTTATTTTTATGTATTGCAATGTATTGTGGTTGCAAAACAAGAAATTACAGTGATTATAAACCTGATTCTGATTCTTAAATTAGTCAGCGTGATTACATATTGTGCTTTGCAATGCAATATCCTGCAGCTGTGGTGAAGCAGCTTATGCTTAATTTGCCACAGCCACATTATGAGAAATCTAGTTTTTACAAGTTAAGTAGATTCAGTTTAATAGTGGAACGGCAAGTGAGCCCAACACTTTCAAGTATTTCTAAGGTTGAATGGTAGAGAGGCTGAAATGTCTTGGTCTGTTTCTATTGTTTTAATACATTGGAAGGGAGCAAGGCCAAATTTTCACAAATGATGTTCTATTCCAAAGGTGAAATATTTTGACCCATTTGTAATTATCTTCCTATATGAACAGAAGTACAAATTTAAAAACAAAGGGGATATTAGTTTGTAATCATTGATTTAATATTCAACCATATTGAAGAGTCAAGATTTTATCCTTTGGAAGTCATAGTCATTTTAACATCTGAAGATATCTTACGTATTAGCATAAAAACAACAAAAACAAATAGCAGGGCATGATGGAGATAGGCTGGAAAGATTATTATGATTCATGAGATGCAAACACGCAATGTAAGGGGTGTAGCTGAGGGCTTCTCTGAGAAAATAATGATAATGTGTGTGCATCAGTTGAGTACAATAAATAACTACACCATTAAACTGTAGTTAAGTTCAGTTCCTTAATAGTTGAAGAGGGACTGAAGTAGTTTTAATAGGGACACTAATAATTAGGTCAGAAGGGAATCCAAGCTCTATAGGCTGCCTTTTCTGTTAAACCTCGATTAAACCTGTTTAACCAAATATCTTCAAGCACTGGAGGATGCTGGTAATTGAATTAATGAATGGTTGGTTTTCAAAGATTGTTTTAGCTACCAGAAGTGTGTACAGGCCATACTCACATAATTATGTTGCATCAGGAAAAAATAACTATATAATTCTTCAAGCTACTGAACTGTGGGAATTGGAAGCATACAAAGTTCCATTTCTTCTATATGTCATTCTATTTCTATCCTATACACTGGGCTGGAATGGGAACATGACAATGAGTTCTGATTTCCTCACACCAACTGCTGCAGCTAATCTTACACTAAGGGTATTCTAGAGCTGAATATCCTTTGCAATCAGCAGGAGCGATTGATGCTTTGTTGCAGTGTGAGTTATCGACTGGTGGTATGTCTACCAACCATAGCAGACATTTTTGGTAGATAAGCAAGTGGAACATTGCCTGGAAATCCTGTCAAGTGAACAGAACTAAAGGGATCAAAAAGCCAACTGCTGGAGGAATGCAGGACCATTTGGAATGTCTTAAAATGATCTTTGAACCCGTCCTGGAACTGGTGTTAATGCAGCCGATTAATTCCTCCCAAATTGCTATTTTATGGTTCATACTGTTATTCGTAACCACCACACTGTTCTTCAGGACCTACTTTATTACCTATTTAAATCACAAATTGATATTTAAAACCTTGTCTTTGTTTTCAATTTAATTCATTTTCCTTCACTATCTCTGTAATCTTTTCTACAATCTTTCAAACTATCAGAAGACTTTAAATTCTGGTCCTTTACCCAAATGTAATGATTCAACACTTGTTTCCCATGCTTTCAACTAGCAAAATCCTAACCACTAGGATTCCCTCCCCAGATCTCTCCACCTCTCTAACTCTAGTCTTTACGGCACAATTTAAAACCAACAATTTGGTCATCTGTCTTAAAAGTAACATCAAAGTCGAGCTTATTGTCATGCACAAAAAGTACATGTATAGAACTGTGCAAAAGTCTTAGGCACCCTAGATTCCTTATAATATAATTGATCCTTACTTAATGGCATGGGTCCATAGCATAAAATATGTTGGGAACTCCTGATTTATTTGGTTTCAGATGGTATGGCCTCCACAGAGCTTTGATCTCACATCATCAAGGTAGTCTGGGATCATCTGGGAATTAGAAGCAAGCGAGACAGCCAAAGTCTGCAGAAGAACAGTGGCAAGTTCTCCCAGTTACTTGGAACAACCTACCAGCTGATTTTCTTATAAAATTGCACAACAGTGTACGTAAGATAATTAATGCAGTTTTAAAGGGAAAAGGTGGTCACACTAAATATTGATTTGATTTATTGTTTTACTGATTACTGCTCTTAATAGTATTTTTTGATATTTAGAAATTTCTCATTTAATTGCTTTTGAAAGCATCTTTGCTCTACAGAATTTTTTACATGTGCCTAGGAGATTTGCATTGTACTGTATGAACAGGTGCAATGAAAACCTTACGCAGCAGCAAGTATGATTTAAGCAACAAACACAAGAAAAACATAAATTATGCTCAATTATTACAACAACACACAATTAGAACAAAAACATGCGAAGTCCATGTCAGTGCGAGATGGTCAAAATGGTCAAAGTGTCATTAAACTGCAGTGATTAGAGTTTTATCAGTTGATTCAATAATCAGATAGTTGAAGGGAAGCAAACACAAGAGATTCTGCAGATGCTGGAAATACAGAGTAACACATACAAAATGCTGGAGGAACTTAGCAGGTAAGTTGGCATTTCTGGGAAGGAATAAACAGTCAATGTTTCAGGCTGAGGCCCTTCATCAGGACTGGAAAGGAAGGGGGAAGAAGCCAGAATAAGAAGCTGGGCAGAGGGGAAGGAGGACAAACTTGAACATGATAGATGAAGCCAGGTGGGTGGAAGAGGGGGGAATGAAGTAAGAAGCTGGAAGGGGATAGATGGAAAAAGTAAAGAACTGAAGTAGAAGTAATCTGATAGGAGAGGAGAGTGAACTATGGGAGAGAGGGAAGGAGGAACAGTACCAGGGGGAGGTGATAGATCGGGAGAAGAAAAGAGGTAAGAGAGGAGCCAGAGAGGGACAAGGAAGAAAAGGGAAATAGTAGGAGAAATTACCAGAAGGTGGAAAAATTGATATTCATGCCACCAGGAAAGGATGTGGTTAGCTGTTCTTGAAGCTGGTAGTGTGGGACTTCAGACATTTAGACCTCCTGCCCAATGGTAGCTGTAAAAAAGTAGCATGGTCTGGATTGTGGGCATCTTTGATGATGGATGTTGATGATGGATTGGATGCTGGGTGACACTGTTGCATAGCAGTTTACGTAACACTATTAAAACATCAGCAATAAGATCAGAGTTTCCCACCATTGTCTGTAAAAAGCTCCCCCATGATCACAGGGCTTTTCTCTGTGTGCACCAATTTCCTCCCAGATTTCAAAGTTGCACGGTTAGGTTTAGTGAGTTGTGACCTTGCTAACTTGGAGCTGGAAAGATAATGACATTTGTGGGCTGCAAGTCCATGTTTATCCATCTTTATCTTTATGCTTTCTTTAGGCAACTTCTCCTGTACATGCCACCAATAGTGAGGAGGGATGTTTTACCACTCTCTGCGGCTTCTTATGGTCCTGTACATTCAAATTGCCACAACAGACCATGATACAATCAGTCAGGATACTTTGAACAGTACATCTGTAGTAGGTTGTTAGACTGTTTGACGACAAACCAAGTCTCCTTAACCTATAAAGAAAATAAAGGTGCTGGCATGCTTTCCTTTTGATAGTATCCATGTTCTGTGTCCAGGACAGATCGACTGATCTGTCAATGTCCAGAAACTTAAAGCTGCTGATGCTCTCCACTGCTAATCCTTCGGATGTATGTTTGCCCTCCTCCCTTTCCCAAAGTCACCAATCACCTTTTAGATTTGCTGGCATTGATTTAGAGGTTGCTTTTGTGGCATTCCTCAATCAGATGGCCTGTCTGACTTGGGTAAAATGACTCATTGCCACCTGTGATTTGTCCAACAACAGTAATGCCTTCAGCAGTTTGAAGATGGTGTTGGCGTTCTTTGTGCAACTTAGTTTCAGTTTTTTGCTTGATATCGCCAAGTCCCTTGAGACATATTTGCTATATTCGAAGTGCTACATAAATGGAAGCTGATAGTTTTAACAACTAATCTCAAAGGAGGTGTTACAAAAGTCCCAGCAACAGTATGCATCTTTGACTTCTCCTAGGAGTTAGTGTTAATGCAGACTGATAATTCGTGCCAAAAGTGAGTTTAAAATTCTGCTAAAACGACCACTAGAAAAAATACTGACATGGTTTCTTAATTCTGAATAGTTCACACTCTGTCTTCTGGGAAATTTATGCAGAAATATAGCATCTTCCTGAACCATCTGAGAAAATGGAACTAATTGTCCTTGCTAATCCAGATGAGAAAAAAGAGATAAAAGTGAAAAACACCAGATGCTGCATGGGTACTTGGTTAGAGATAAATAGATACCACTAAAACAGAAATACTTCATAATCTTTTCAAGAAATTTCCATATCTTTCCATTAGAGTAAGTTGATTTATGCCACAACAACTTTCATCCCTGAAGCTTGTGATGATAGATAACATGTCACATCATGACATGATATCAAGTATGTGTTGTAACCTCAAGGCAATACTTTAGGACCATTATACTGAATGTTTTGCTTCTCTTTCCCATTTTCATTTATGACTACTTCAATTAAATTGAATTGGTTCATAACCATGATGAAGGACAATAGCATTTTATGAAGTCAGAACTGCCAGAGAGTTTGGAGATGAATTTGTATAAAGACCTTTCATTTTAGGATTTTAGAATTTTTATTGAGCCATTTTCTTTTGCAATGGTTCAAAATGAATCTATTTGGAGGGTGCACAACACCCGCATTGGCAATTTAGAACATTCTATGAGCTTGACTTAATGGGTTTAGTCAGAATGGTAATCAATCAACTGATGGTGTGAGTTGGTTACCAGAGAGATCTGCATTATTTTGAACATTAACATCACCCCAGTGGGATATCTGTCCAAAATAGATTATCTTCTAAATGGTGGCTTGTCAACAACCAGTTAACTGGAAAGAGAAAAGTATTAAAAGTCCAGTGAGTCTAGACGGCAAAGCTCATGATATTATTGGGAATTTTGATCCTGATCTATAAAAAATGAATTTTATAATACAAAAAGATTTGGCACCATTTTTATGCATCAATGGATAAAGTGTGTCCCAACCCTCACATCACAGAATGGTTTCTCTTTACTTCAAATAGCAGTATCCAGATGGTGAGTGGCTTCTGCTTCTCCGTAATGGAAGCTAAGAAATTAAATTCAGACTCTGTTTCTCAGCTGGGTTCACCAAAGTGCAAATGGAGCTTGCTGGAAGAGAGCTTTGTAAGACCTCCATAAAGTCCTGTCAAAAGAAAGTAAATGAACAGGTATAGTAAACTGAAATGGAAATAGGAAATGTTGGAAATACTCAGCATTTGTGGAAAGAGAAAGACTCAGTGTTTAACATTGCATGCCCTTCACCAGAACTGGGAAAGAAACAAAGCAAACTTGGTTTAAAATTATCGAGAAGATGTGGAAGAGATGGATAAGACAAGGAATAGCTCTGATAAAATGATTCCAGGCTCGCCCTGAGAATAAGTTATAGAATTATTTCTCTCTGCCTCAGTTATTTAATCTGGTGGAGAGCAGTTAATGAAAGAAAATATGAACAAATGTCTGTATGTTATAAACTACAGGGTTGTCAGGCATACCCTGCAGGTCAAGCTGTTCTAATGAAGAGAACAAGACTGAGCCAATGTCAGCAATGGAGAACCTGCAGCAGAAATGAGCAGACCTGATACAGAATGTGAATATATAGCACATGACCTGAAGTTGTAGAATTTGATATCGGGTCTGGAAGGCTGAAATGTTCCCAGTAAACATAGTTTATGTTGGGCCTCACGAGACCACAGACAAATTGGTCTGGAGGAATAACTTGGAGAATTGAAATGGCAGGCAAAAGGCCGATTGGAGTCAACTGCTTGGTGTAGCAGATACCCATTTACTTTTGCCTTTTCCAATATC
The DNA here is from genome assembly GCF_048418815.1 of Hemitrygon akajei. Classification (NCBI taxonomy): domain Eukaryota; kingdom Metazoa; phylum Chordata; class Chondrichthyes; order Myliobatiformes; family Dasyatidae; genus Hemitrygon; species Hemitrygon akajei. The sequence continues at coordinate 32,048,497 of NC_133133.1, forward strand.
GTGGAGAGCATATTTGTGAACTCTGAAAGCAGAAAACTAGATGGGAGGAAGAGCAATAAATGGTTCCTTCATCCAGCTTGAAAAATATGGTGATGCTTGGAGTGGTGGAAATACAGGAAGTGTATGCTCACTGTCAGCAGTCTGCGAATTAGAAATGAGTGGTCATGGACAAACTGGAGGATAAGAAATGAGGACACTTTCATCTTCAGTGTTTCCACTCTCATTGTTGGTCATCACCTGGGTGACACCTTTCCCAGGGCTGTTCAGCACAATCTCCTCTATTGTGATTGGGAAGCATATTCAGCTCCTTCTTCAGTTGTCCACTGCCCTATCTCAACGAAGGAAAGAAACATGTCCGTTCCTGTCTTGTAATATGCTGTAGGCATTCATGTGGTACAAATTAGATCCATTTCTCCTTTCTTTCTGTGCACAAATTATATATGCACTGCTTTAGCAAGCCTGATATTTACCTGACATCAATCACGGAGCAAGCAAAGCCATCATCATATCATCACTGTGCACATTTCTGTGACTGCTGAGTAAGTCAGTGGGGTAGGTGTAGGACAGCAAGCCTCTCAAGCCTGTTCTACTGATAGCGTTCATTTGAAACATCCCTCTCTAATTCACTTCAGAATAAGATCATGTGATGTCTGTTTGTAGGTGAAATAATTTGAGGCCATTTGGTGCATAGGATTCAATGAAAGTTCAAAGCAAATTTATTATCAAAGTGCATATGTGTTGCCTTATTCAACCCTGAGATTCATTTTCTTGAAGATATGCTGAATAAATCCATAGTAGAATAACCAATACAGAATCAATGAAAGACCGCTCCAACTTGGGCTTTCAACAAGCATGCAAAAGACAACAAACTGTGCAAATACAAAAAGAAAGGATTAATAATATTAAAGAAATAAACAATAAATATTGAGAATGTGAGGTGAAGAGTCCTTGAAAGTGATTCCATAGGTTGTGGGAACAGTTCAATGTTGAAGTGAAATTGAGTAAAGTTATCCCCTTTGATTCAAGATCCTGATCATGGAGGAGTAATAACTGTTCCTGATCCAGGTGCTATGAGTCCTAAGGCTCTTGTACCTTCTTCCTGATGGCAGCAGCAAAAAGAGAGAGGTGAAGGTCTCTGATGATGAATTCTGCTTTCTTGCGACAATGCATTATTTAATTGTGCTCAATGGTGGGGAGGGCTCTACTGTGATGGACTGGGCCATATCCATTACTTCTTGTAGGATTTTCCATTCAAGGCATTGGTGCTTCCATACTAGGCTGTGATGCAGTTACTCTAAATACTGTCGACTACATATCCTTAGAAGGTTGTCAAAGTTTTAGATGGCATGCCGAATCTACACTATCTCTTGAGGAAGTAGAGATGTTGCCATGCTTTCTTCATAATTGCATTATGAACTGGGCCCAAGACAGGTCCTCTGAAATAATAACACCGAGGAATTTAAAATTACAGGCCCTTTCCACGTCTGATCCCCTGATGATGACTGGCTCATGGACCTCTGGTTTCTTCCTCCTGAAGTCAATAATCAGCTCCTTAGTCTTGCTGACTTTCAGTATAGGAGGTTGTTGTTGTGGCACCTCTCAGCCAGATTTTCAATCTCTCTCTTATATGCATTGGATTGCTTTGCGTAGACACACACAACGGGAGTTGCAGCCTCAACTTTCCCCATGATTTCTTCACCTCCATAGAAGCCTTTTCAGCAGCTGCTTTTGAACTACCATGCAGAGTGGTTCTTCAAGATCTGACTGTTTCTAGCAGACAGAGCAGAATGACATGGCAACAGCAGACTCCCAACAAGAATGGCTCAGTTTCTATTTAAGTTCATAGATTAGTAAGTAAACCACTGGTATTTTACTTAACACGTTCTTCCTCAAACTTGCAAATTATTGCATAAAATTTGATTTTTAATTGGTACTTTATACTTAATGTACCAAAGATTTGTGGTTCACTTTCAAGGCAATGTATTTTAAAGTAATGAATTTAAAAGATCTAAGGATAGGAGGATACTTTTCTAAATTACATTGAAGTGTTACACATTATGATCTAAAAGTGAATTAAAATAATTTAAAATTTTAATTTTAGTAGCTCAGACTGGACATCCAGACCTGAGAAATGAAAAGAATTGGGATGGAAATTGATGTCAATACTCCACAAAATTGAGCTACCTCTTAACAGAGCAATTTTATGCAGATTTCTGGGCACCTGAACATCCTTCATGAAATTTGTCTCATTTTTTGTCTAGATTTTGTTTTCTCCAGCACTTTTATTTTAGTGTGAAGTGCAAGGATCAACATTGCCAAAGTTATCTATAGTAATACAACATGTAGAATTTACTTACCACAAATTTTGGACTGAAAAACACAGTTTTTAATTGACTACAGAGCCACCCGTTTTCACTAACGTTGTTTCCCCTTAAACTTAAGGGGTCTAACAATCAAAATGTATTCTTGACAAAATCTGTGAACAATTAAGATCTTAAATACAACTCATATGTGTTCCCTGACTGTTTTGCTTTTAGCAAACAGAGTCATTGTTACTCTCAGCTTCCTGAACTTTGGATTTTCCCAGACCTCTGTTGTTGATCTATGGGGCATTTAACCATTTTCTGTTCACTGCAACACCTTCAACTTATGACCTAGGACCTTTCCCCATCTTGTCAGGATTCCTATCACTCATGGATTGGATTCTTTCTCTTCTTCCCTGCTTTTTCTCCTTAGCTGAGGTCTTTCTGTAGAGAACTTCCATCCTGAATACCTGTCACCCACTCAATATGTCTGTCTGACATGCAAGAAATAAAGAATGAAGGAATTAAGTAGGTTTCTGTTATAAATTCATAGGAACTTCCCCATTACCTGATTTTCAGATCTTCTAGCCCCAATAATGAACCCCCAAATATCAAAATGTTAGTAAAATCTTCCCTCTTGCAAATATTGACACCACTCCCATTAATAGTTCTGTCAGAATACTTAGTCTTCATTGATTCTGACTCACTGTTGTAATATACTGCTGTGCTAAGTTAGGGAGGCAGAGGATTCCTGATTCCTGAAGTCTGCATGATTGTACCACTATATGCGTTCTTGCAAGTGTAGAACAGTCCCTATCCCTGGTTTAACATTATTTAAGCTAGGGGTGGTGGGCAAAAAGCCCTTTATTTGTCAGATTTTATTTGAACATTTTTCTTAAAGAAATGCAGGTTATTTATTCACTGTACCACAAAATTATTTTTCATTTCAAAGGCCTGTAATTTATTTAAGGTGATGAATATAACATTGAATCTCACAAGGAGACAAGAAGATTACTTAGATAACTTAGATGCAATGATTTGTTTTTCGTCTGCACTCTCCGATAATTCATGTAGAATAATTTAACTGACAGGTTACTGTGGTGTTATGGACATTTAAATTAGATTTTGCTTTGTGAATTAAGGATTAACTTAGTTAATAGAAAATTATTCCATTACAGCTAGAATTTCAAAGGCTTGAGGCTGAAAATAAGCAGATATGATGTTGAATATAACACTGTTGTGGAGTAAGGCAATTTTGCACAGGACTCTGGGTGAGTGGGTATCTATCACTTGTGTTATATCCACAAAAGTTGGTCACAATTGGGGAGCATGCCTTATGAGAATAGGTTGAGTGAACTCGGACTATTTTCCTTGGAGCAACAGAGGATGAGAGGATGAGAGGTGACCTGATAGAGGTATACAAGATGATGAGAGGCATTGATCGTGTGGATAGTCAGAAGCTTTTCCCCAGGGCTAAAATGGCTAGCACGAGGGGGCAAAGTTTTAAGGTGCTTAGAAGTAGGTACAGAGGAGATGTCAGGGGTATGTCTTTTACGTCGAGAGTGGTGAGAGCGTGGAATGGGCTGCCGGTGGTGGTGGTGGAAACTGCAATAATAGGATCTTTTAAGAGACTCCTGGATGGCTACATGGAGCGTAGAAAAATAGAGGGCTATGGGTAAAGCCTAGGAATTTCTAAGGTAGTGACATATTCAGCACAGCTTTGTGGGTCAAAGGGCCTGTATTGCACTGTATGTGTTTTATGTTAGGTCTTCCCATTCAATTTCACCAGTTTTCCAGCATCGAATTTGCCCAAGTGATATCAACACCAAATGTTTGTCATCGGTAAGATTTTTAATCAATTTGATTTGAATAATGACAGGTTCTGTTCATTGACAGAAGAACCAGCTGTAAAGACTCAGAAACAATGTTACCTAGAGGACCATCTTCAGTAAAGGTGTTCACTTCTGCCCCTCACTCTGCTCGCCCTGACAACTTTCATCTTCCAACACTTTGCTGCAATCAAAATTGAGCATTCCCGTAGGTAAAATATTCCTCTTCACGGACATTGTGTTGGTGCAAAAGATGCCTCTAGGCATCACTTACAGAAGGATAAAAAGGTTCAGTTCCAACTCATTATACATCCAGGCTTCACGGGCAGCCAGGCACTTAGAGAAACAGCTCGTACACAGATATTGCTTCTAGAATATAGATACTTTTTAGATCTGTTACTTGGTTTAACTGTTAATACATTCTATCTTATGCTTGCACTTTTCTTATAGCTGTTAAAGGGCACCCTCACTCTCTTTCTAGCTTTACGATCATTCCAGACTTACAGCCACTGACATACAAAGAATATATTAAAATCAATCTTTAGTTATCACTGTAGCCAGCTGTTCTAGCACCAGATGATCTGCACCATTAAATTGATTTTTAGGATGAGAGTATCTTGCTATAAGGAAAACTTAAGTAAGAATTAACTACATTTACTGAAGTTGTGATCTCACAAATTCAATAACCATTTAACAATTACAGCACAGAAACAGGCCATGCCGACGCTTACACTCACCTAGTCCCACTGGCCCGCAATTAGCAAATAGGATCCGGTGACCAGTGGAGTGCCTCAGGGATCTGTTCTGGGACCCTTACTCTTTGTGATTTTTATAAGCAACCTGGATGAGGAAGTGGAGGGACGGGTTAGCAAATTTGTTGATGACATAAAAGTTGGGGGTGTTGTGGATAATATGGAGGGCTGTCGGAGGTTACAATGAGACATTAATAGGATGAAAAACTGAGCTGAGGAGTGGCAGATGGCGTTCAACCCAGATAAGTGTGAGGTGGTTCACACTTATCTGAGTTGAACTGTATTGTGCTGTATGTTTTCTAAGTTTCTATCTCATTGAGACAGAAGATTCCGGGGTGCATTGATAGGAGAGATGGCAAGAGCTTTCCTCCCACATACACAATCAACTTTCAAAGTAAAACAGATCAAGGTTGTCTAGTGTAACGATAAGAAATTAAACTTGTTGAAAATCAAGATCCATAGATATTTTTTGATGAAACATATCAGTAAACGGGAAGGCCTAGGCCTATCTCTGAGTATAATTCAGCATAACAGATGAAATTTGATATCACCTTCCTGCCAGATTGGAGAACACCCATTCTGGAAACAAGTGACAGTTTCTTTACATATGAAAATAAAAGACCCAAATCTAATTTGAATCCCTGCTTCAAGACTGATTTTAGCCTGAGGAAGTTCACCATAACGCCAGCCAGCTTCAGTGAAAATAGTCCTTTATATTATGTTCCAACAGAGATAGGTTCTGATATTAATTAATTAGGATCCTTCACGTATAACTACAGTCATATAATACAAGACAACATTCCCATTGCCAGTTGTATTCAAAACCCTCATCACAGCACTTGTCGCCTCCTCCTGGTCTTTGATACCTTTCATCGAATTCATATTGAGCTCACTCAGCCTCTGATACTGCTTCCAGTTCTCCTGCTTTTTAAAATGCCCACTCCATGACATGGTCAAGGTGTTTGTAGAACCATAACCAGCAGTGAAATCAGTATCAATTGATAGCGCCTGTTCATTATCACATCCTAGCTTCTAATCTTTTGCTTGTAAAAATTTACCACATGCCATTCCAGTGTCAGCCATGCTTTGAAGGAAATGCTTTTACCTCTGAGGGGTGATGGCTCCACAATGCCATGTTAGATACTTGACCATAAAAAGTTATATTGCTGTTCCATTATGGTCTTGACAAAGAGAGAGAGGTGATAAGAGTGCTATTGCAAAAACAAAGTTGAATGAAAATATTATCTTACTTTTATGATTGGCATAAAGTATCTTATGTCACAATTTTGAAGAAGAACTGTGAGTTTTCCCTATTGTTCAGGCCAGTAATTATACTTCAAACAATGCCTTATAACTGATTATCTTGTCATTGGCATACTGCTGAAGGTCAGTCCTTAATTGAAGATTTGGAACAGAGAGACTAGTTTTGAGTTTAATGCTGGCCATTTAGAACTGAGATGAGAAGGCATTCTTTACATATAAAGTTGCAAATCGTAGGAAACCTGAATCTTAAAGTGGCTTTGAATAATGAATTGCTGAGCATATTTAAAAGCAACATCAACATATTTTTGCACACACTAAGTCATTCAGTAGAAAACAAGATCAGGTGAGAAAATGAGCCAGAAGTACTGTATGTGATCACATGTCATCTTCATGAATTAGGAAAAATATTCAGAGATGTAATCTCTTCATCTCCTATTTCTTTTATTCTTAGGTTCTGAAATCTGTCATGCTTACTGATTTTACCCTAAAACTTGATGTCACAACTTGTTTTAATTGCTCTCATGCTTCATAGCCGGTCACACCTCCCATTCCCCCTTCTCTCAACACTGGCCAAAAATGGAAGCTCAACCTTTCCTGCAGGACTTCCTAGTTATGTATTGATCCTTTCCCTACTTGGCCAACCTTGTCTTCCAATTCCTCAAGAGAATAGAATATGAAATATTTGCCATTGTTTTTAATTTTTTGTAGCCGTGTGTTCCCGGATTTTCATGCCCATTCTCCTGGAAATTATGTTCTTTTGGCACTTCCATTCAACTTATTGAATCCCACAATGCTTTTCTGTCTTTCCATCCCCTTCTTTTCTTATGTGATCATTCATACAATTGACATAGTTAACTGAGCTTTTGGTCACCCCTCTGGACTCTTCATTCTTCAGTATTTGACGCCATCTGTAACAGGGTCCTGCAACTGTCCTTTGGATATTTTTTCCTCAAGAAAAGTGTGGTTCTAGGCTAATATTCAATTAATATAAAAAGATTGCAATCACAAATTTTCAGGATGAGGGCAAATTAAATATTCTTCTTTTATTTGCCCTAGTTCCTGTAAATGTTCATATAGTGTAGAAATATAATTTTTGTCTTAAGATAATAGTGCATTACACTTTACACTAGATCTGTAAGCATGTGAATTATATAAAGCTTCCCATTCATCACAAGATTGAAGCTATCACTTTGTACTGAAATAGGCAATGTTTTGTAAGTGGGAAATTACACCTTTCACTTATGGTTTTCTGGATAATCCACTATCGTCCCATAACACTTATTCTGCCTTGGATATGAAAACTTCCCATATTTTAGAAATGTATGATTAAATGTTTTATTAGTTAACAAGAGAGAAAATCTTGTATTTATGTGTCTTTCATATCTCCTTCAAGGCACGTCAGAAAATATTACAGCTAAAGAATTGTATTTGAATTGTGCTCATTTTTGCAATGTAGAAATTTTTGCAAATACCAATTTAAAATATACTTATTCTTTAACAACCGGAAATCACTTCAACATACAAATCTCATGAGGCAGATTTTCCTGTCAATAGACACAGTCCCTTAAATATTCTTCACCTCCTGAAGCAAACATTATTTGCTAGTTTTTTTTCAATAATCATAAGAGCTGTACTAAAGAATGACAAAAGGCTGAATAGTGTAAATCAGATGCTGAAAGAAGTTGCCAGCCCACTCTATAAGGTAGTATTGTGCAGGATACAGCTGCATCCTTGTTTGAGTCTCATTTCCATTACTGCTTATTAATGTGTGGTTGCATTCATCAATGGACCAAGACTGATCTGGAAATGTACATATTTCATTGTTTCATCAAAACTTTCTGCAGGGATTTACTTTGCCACCTTTCTGCCCTTCAGTGCTGAATGTGCCAATGCTGTAGGTGGTCTCTATGCCATTGCATCTTTTAAGTTTGGACATCTGGTTTGTGTGTTACTTATTCCTCTGCAGAGGACATTATAATGAAGTCTGATCTTGCCTCACAACACGTCCACTTAAGTCTCAGAAGTTGCCTTGCATGGGTAACGTCTGTGGTGTTATTGTTTGGGTTGTTTGTTTAATTTCTCTACCATGGTACAATTCCACCAGGGTTGGATGTTCAATGGGTGACCCATTCTATACTACCTTTTTTGCACATTCGTGTGATCCTGGCATCAACATTCTGGGGTCATGAAATAAAGTATACCTACTACAGAAAACCGATAAGATCTTGGTACAACCTTAGCTTAATAATCAAATATTTGACAGTTTTCCCTAATAGAATAGCAGTTATACAATGAAATGAACCATGCAACAGAGTAGGAATCTTGGACTGCTGACTTGCTGAAAGGCATGCCTCTCTATCTGAAATGAATGGAGTGTTAGGATCTCTGGTAATGGGGTTGTAGGTTGCATTTCAATGGAATTTGCTCCGTGATTTTACTCCACTATCAACAATTAAACTTACACATTGCTACTCACTAAAACATAGCAAATATGGTAGTTTTATTGCATTAGTACTGCACAGACCCCCAACATGCACACAGTGCTCTTTAAAGGGAAACGTCGAGTGTTAGTGTTAGTCATTACAAAGCCCCAGGGATGAAGAATATAGCAAGTGAAAAATAAACCCATTTTCAGCAGTGCTCGGATAAATGAGGTCACAAGTAGAAGAAAAAGAAGCTGGGATACTATATATGGGTTTTCATAGAAGCTGGTAACTTGTCACCAGAGCCAAGGAGAGGTCACCTGCAGCTGTGAAAGGGAAAATCAGCAGTGGGAATGCTGTTTTTCATTCTATAATGTTGTATTGAGAAAGACACTCAAATAAATCTTACCTCTGTGAAAACACATTGCAAAATTCAAGCTTGTTTTGAAGTTATGATACTCGGAGTAAAAGATATCTCAAAATGGGAACCTCCAATTTGGATTGTTGAAAGGCACGAACACCTCTCCAACAGGGACATTCTAGAACCTCCATTTTCTTCCTTATCCAGTAAGACAGAAATCACATGCTCTGTAAACATATGTCTTTACAACTTATGCCAGTAGGTTAATATAGTATTGACAAATTTATAAGCCTGGATGTAATATTGTTTACTAAATGATTGAGTTTTGCACAAATTTAGTTTCTAAGCTGCTATGTTGAGTGACCTTCAAGTGTTTTAATAAGAAGTTTGTTGTGCTTGAGGGAAGCTAATGGTGGCTGGCTATCAGCCAACAGATCCCACAGGCAGGAAGAGTGCACTTCTCTAAAGATGCTTGTTTTACAGGTCAAATTAAAGGATATTTGACCAAGTTAAAGCAAGGTAGTATACACTCATTTAGTCTGACACTCAAGAAAACTCAGTTTTTGAAGCTATGTCACGGATGGAGAGATTCTCCCTTTGGCATTGATCAAGGACCATCGTTCCTGATGATGTGATAGAGCTCATTGGTTGCCATGTCATGACGTTTTATTTAGTATGCTCATTTGCAAAGTTTGCACTCATGAGTCTCTGACCACAGCAAGTTAGATGAACTTGCAGAAAAATGCACTGCATTACCAAATGACTGATGTTTTAACTCATTTTAGATTATCTCCCCTGAATTATGATAGATTATAGTAGGATGACTAGCAAAGTAAGCCAATATCCATCAAGTACTCTCCCCCAAAATCACAGAGTGTTACTTCTGAGTATTAGGCACACTTAATAGAGATTTTATGAAGATGAATGAAGCAGATGCAGCTTAAGCAAGTTTTCTTATTTCCATTATATGCCCAGAGTCAGAGAGTTGTATATGCTTGAACACCTTTCTGCATGCGACATTAACTACAATGTTGCTGAATGCCAGGCAAGTTATTAGCTTATAATGTAAAGTAAATTGTTCTAGTTTTTAAAATGACTGAATATTGTCAGGCAACATCACTGGGATAATCATTTCAGATTCATGCCACAGTATCTCATGTTATTTCACTGACATTGCCATATAATGAGCTTTGAATTAATGACTAATTTTAAACATGAGTGGGAAGTGGATTTTTCTCTATTCCTTTACTTTGCCTGCTATCAGTTTACAGATCTCCAGTCTTCAGCTATTACGTGGCTTAAGACTTCTCCGATGGGAAAGGAGTGGAAATGAATGATATTTGATAAAGGAAATCAATACTCTATTGCTTTAACATTGCATGTCCTTTAAATTCTTGCAGCCCAGCACAATAATCCAAGCATCTGCTGGAACCACCTTGAACAATTTAACAAACTGTCGAGATAGCAATGTGAAGGAGAAACATGTTATTTTCTAGGTGAACTTGAAGAATTGACCTTATTAGTTGAATTGTGCATCTCTCCTGCCCCCAACACTTCTCCTAGCACACCTTCCATGCACTATTGAAATACATTTAGATGCATTGCTTGGGGTTTTAAAGAAAAATCCAGACTCTGGTAATCTGAAATAAAGAGAATACTTAAAATTGTCTATGGGTCAGATATCATCTGTTGAATGAGAAATGACATAAACATTACAAATTGAGGACTTGAGAAAAGATCTCCAACCTGGAATGTTATCTCAGTGTTTCTTTCATATGTAAGGTTTCCATAATCCCAGCTCAAGAAAACAAATCACAACAAAGTTTGTGATATTACAAAAAGACATCAAAACAAGCACGAAAATCTCTTTGTTCCTGAAGACCAGGAAACATACTGATAACATTTTACTATTAGGGGATTAACACAAAGACACATCACGTAATCGAACATTTTGCCAGCACAATAACTTGGAGTCCATTGGGACTCAAGCCAGTGATTTGGCTCAAGTTATACCATTGTATAATGATAGCTGCAAGGTGCTATTTGAATCTAAGTTTCAATCAACATATGCCTAATATATCAATATTAAAATAAGCTTGATGAGCATTAATATTAATATGTATGTGAACAGTTACATTAAATAACTACAGCTTTTAGTTTCTTTTTTTTGGTAATAGGATATAGAAATTATTGGCAACATCAAAATGAACAGTCTGAGGTAGTGAGCGGTCTTCTTGAACCACTGCAGTTTATGTAGTGAAGGTTCTTTCACCATACAAGTGGGTCATGAGTTCCAGAATTTTACAAACCATTTGCAAGACAGGATAATGTTTGACTGTGAAGGTAACTTCAGACTGGTAGCTTGTCAAGCACCTGCTGCCTATCTGCATTTTGGGGCAAGGGTTGCTGTTCAGGAGGTAAGCCTTTTGAAGAACAAGTGCCAGGAAGATTGTAACTTGTGAAAGCTCAGAGACTTGCTTGAGGTGCAACCCCATGAGGAGTCAGTGCAGCCATTATTATTGTAAGCTGTAGTACACCCAATCAATTTTGCTGCCAGAAACCAAATGAGCAAGATTATGATCACATTCAAATAGAAGAACTTTTAAGGGAACAAGAAATTTCACGAACATTTATATGATCAATGACTCACCTGTGACAGGTCAGAATCTTCCCTTGATCATACTTGAGCCCAAGACAGCAATTCTAACTCTTGCAGTACTGAGAACACAGCATTGGTCCTTGACCATGTTGGCCAATGCCCATGAACTGGAGTGAAGCTGTTTTCAGGAATGTGCACGATCAATACATTGCTTTAGCTGCTATGTAAGAATAACACAGGAACTCGCTGTGATGGAGCAGTGTTACAAGTATTTTATATTAGAAACATATGCACATCAACAAGTGATTTTACTGTAGAAACCAGAGAGGATCTTGTCCTTTCTCAAGTCTTGGGCTAAAGCATGATGGCTGGTCCAGTTTCCTACAGACATGACTCCGTACCTTTTCTTTAGGAAAAGTCCCACCATTCACAGATCAAGGCTGTGTTCTGTGGGGCTTCTAGAGATATACCACCAAAGTTCAGGAAATGATACGATAGTCCTGATGCAGGGTCACAATCTGAAACATCAACAATTCCTTTCTCCCACAGGTGCTGCTTGACCAGCTGAGTTCCTCTGGCAGATTTTTTTGTTGCTCTGGGCTCTAGTTCCTGCAATTCCATGTGCCCTCAGGAAAACAGACCAGTTGGCCCACATGAGTCACATTTCTGGCATGATGGCCTCGGTCTGAGGTTACATCCAGTGGCCAGGACTGGATTAAGACATGCAAAATTTTCTGACTCATTGTGCACCCTGCATGGCTCTTCCAAATCAATCCTTCTTCCCTTCACACCCTTGGTCCTGGGTCACCTGGCTGTGAATGTGTTCACATGGTCCACACTGCACTGACATTGACAAATCACATTTTCTGGTTGGGACTGCTTCTTATGAATAGCTAGTACCAGACAACAGTCCTCAGGTTGTCACATGAATTTCAAAGTTCAAAGTATATTTATAATCAAAGTATCTATACATTATACAACCTTGAGATTCGTCTCCTTACAGGCAGCCACAAAAGAAAAAATCCCAAAAGAACCCATAAAAAGAAGATTGTCCAACCTCCAAACTGCAGATAGAAAAAAGAAACAAATTGTGCAAACAATAATAGTAACAGTAACAAGTAAGCAAATACCATTCAAAGCAAAAGTGTGTTCATAGACGGAAAGCCTGGAGCAGCCAGAGCAGGCCACAGTGTCAGCCTCAGTTCAACGCAGAGCAGAGTAAATGCCATGAAGTGGTGAGCAGAACCATCCTGACCCTTGCCTCTTGTCCTGACACCCTGCCTTTTCAATCCATCTGGCCAGGCATTTAAATCGTCCAAACATCAGTTCGTTCCTTGCACTAGGACCAGCGCTCTGTCACATCAGTACACCTTGGGCCTGGACCTGCCGCCATGTTTTGGCCTGTACCTAACCTTGCCAACTTGGCCTGGTGCTTTATTAAATCAAACCTCACTCTTGATTTATGTGGACAGGCCTCGAATCTGCCTCTCCTCTGCTCCTACTTTGCTCCACTCAGCTCGCCCCGACTTCGCCTCAATATTACTTCACACCCATTTGCTTTGATATGTGACTCAGCCTCACTTTTACTCACCTCTCTGTTGTTTGTGGTGATCGCTTACCATAAATTTTACAAGAAAAAGTGTTACTAATAAAGTATTTAGTTCTATTGTTTGTTTTATTTGCCTCTAGTAAATAGTCGCTGGGCATCACCAGTGCCATCTTAAACCAAATCTGAGCTCTTCCTGAAGTTAAATTGGGTCTAGTATACTGTGATCCTTCCAACCCCTTGCCATTCACCCCTCCATATTTTTTTTCAACTAATGGTTTAGCTCACTGGGTGGTACATCCCTTCAAGAAGACCGGAGGAAAACAATTCTCAGTCTTTTTCTTCTCCCAAGGATCAGCTCCATTCTGATTTGGATACCAAAACACAATATAGACAATGTTGGAAAAACCATCCACCAAGTTGGTTTTAAGCATCACACACAAAGTGCAGGAAGAACTCAATGAGTCAGACAACATCTACGGATGGAAATTAAACAGATGATACTTCAGGTCAAGTCTTTTCATCAGGACTGGAAAAGAAGGGGGCAGAAGTCAGAATGAGAAGGGTGGGAAAGGGGGATGAGGAGAAGTCTAACTTAGAAGGTGCTAATTGAAACCAGGTGAGGGGGAAGTTGGATGTGTGGGGGAGGGCATATGATCTGAAAAGCTAATAGGTGATAGGTGGAAGAGGTAAAGGGCTGAAGTAAAAGAAATCTAATAGAACAGAATAGTGGACTATGAAATAAAGAGAAGGAGGAGGGGAATCAGAGGGAAATGATGGGCAGGTCACATGTCTAAGTCTCACACAGATAATCTTTCTCAAATCTGTTTGCAAGCATCATCTGCAGTAATTGGAGCTCATCATAAGATGACCAGGTGTTCAGGTGTTCTCTCCTGGGGAGAGGGCGATGGGTCAGGATTTCAGATATCCAAGGTGCCAGTAAATTTCTGGAAGGTCATCAATTACAAGGCATCATTAACCTACAGAGCACAATAGGAAAATAGTCACGTTCACTTTCATGTCAAGCACCTCTTCCTGACTTGCGTTTACATGCTTCTGGCGGATGTTCTCCCCAGTCAGGACAGAAACTTAGAAAATTGTCCCATCTGTGGGACAATAGAAGAATCTGTTCATCGTGCATATGATTGACTGACATCAACAGCATTCACTGCTACCTTAAGCAGCAATGGAAAGCATCACAGAAACCTAACTTTTATATTGGAAATACCTGGTTGTGTTTTATTACTTGACAATGGATGGGTATAATAACTCCCTGAACTTATTCTAGGGATGCTCCGTCTACTTCAGACTAGGAGTTCATAACTGTGTTAAGTTCAGTACTGGTGAGTTGTTATCCTGTGTAAACAATTTGTTCAGTAAAGCTTACTCAAAGGAAGCACATAACATATTGAGGAGTGCAATTTGTTCTGTTTTTCTGCACAGATTTGACATAGTGCTGGCTAACCAGCATGGAGAAACAGGAGGGAGCGCACAAAGATAGATGCATACAGCACCTGTTTCTGCCCTCCATTCTGCATAGTTTAAACAAAATTTATTCCAGCTTCAATAAAAATCAGTGTTACTTTTATTATAGATTTATTTTTAGTACTTTTCTTATTCCCTTCCGTGCCTTCCTCTTTTCCATCAGACTTAACAATGGATTATTCAATAGTGACAACCAGGAAGTTTCAGTTGCTACAACAAATCTATAGATGAGGTAGCAGGGTGGTTATGTTACATCACCAGTATCAAGAGAGCTGAACTCTGAATTTGAAGTTATCTGTTCATATGCTACTATGCTACTAGGAAATACATTCATTGAGCACTTTATTAGTTACACCTGTACCCCTGCTTGTTAATACAAGTATCTAATCAGCCAATCACGTGGCAGCAACTCAATGCATAAAAGCATGCAGACATAGTCAAGAGGTTCAGTTGTTGTTCAGTCCAAACATTAAAATGGGGTAGAAATGTGATATGAATGACTTTGACCATTGAATGATAGATGGTGCCAGAGGGGGTGGTTTGAGTATCTTAAAAACTGCTGATCTCCTGGGACTTTCACGCACAACAATTTTTCGATTTCATAGAGGATGGTGTGAAAAACAAAACAAAAAAGCATCCAGTGAGTGTCAGTGCTGTGGGTGAAATCATCTTGTTAGTAAGGAAGGTCAGAGGAGAATTGGCAGACTGGTTCAAGCTGACAGTAAATCAAATAATCATGTGTTACAACAATAGTGCGTAGAAGAGACTCACCTTGAAGTGAGTGGGCTACAGCAACAGAAGATCATGAACATACACTCAGTAACTTCTTTATTAGATACAGGAGGAACCTAATACAGTGGACACTGAGTGTAGTATAAATGTATACTATATAGCATAAGCAGAACAGACTCGATTGGGTCAAATGGCCTAATTCTGCTCCTCTGTCTTATCGTCTAAAAAGGTAACTGAAACTACAGGACTGTCAGAAAACCATCTGGTTCAGCCATATTCTTCAGGAGATGAAATTATCCATCTTTACAGCCTGGCCCATGCATAAATACAGATCCACCAATATGAGTGACCTTCAACTGGCCAGTGAAATGGCCCAGAAAATTATATAGCTCAAGGGTAATTAATATATTCATCCCATGAATTTAAAAAAAAGTTAATTCTCTTTTTCAGATTGCTTTAGTGTTTGCTTCACTTTCCTCTCCCTTTCCTTGTGACTTTGCTTCCAGGAGCATCAGGAAGCTATCAGCCAACAGCAGGTCATTTCTCAAAAGCCAGCAGTGTGCATGGCACATGTTGTGCGTGCTCTGTAACTACCCAATGTCTCTTTCTAAAATTACTATCTCAGCACCTCTCTCATAATTTGAGAAGCTCCACTTATGCGTGTCTTGAAGATATTTGACAGGAGGTAAAACTGTGAAGAATTCTCAGTATCAGCAGGCAATTTAAAAGTCGAGCATAAATTGTAAACCTGTGTCAAAAAAAAGTGAGGAAGTTCATATTCTTTTTCATCAGTTATTTATCATGCTGAGCCCTGAAATACATAGCAACCAAAAATGGAGAAACATAACGGAGGTGCTAATTGTAGTTTATTTAATGTTGTTCACAATGTTCTTTGATGTTAAAGGCATACAGAGAGCCTCTATCATGGCTTATAATCAACTATTGTTTGCATTCCAAACTTCACAAAGCTATCAGTCCTGATAAATGGGTCTTGGCCCAAAACTTTGACTGAATGGTCATTTCCATGGATGCTACCTGACCTGCTGAGCTCCTCCAGCATTTTATGTATTTTGCTTTGGATTTCCATTATCTGCAGATTTTCTTATGTTATCAGAATGTGTTGTGCATTTCAAACAGATGCTCTAATTTAGATATTCTATTTTTTTTTTGGCTAAAACGAGCACAGAAGGGAATTTCCACATTTACTCCTGTTCTAACCTGTATGTCACATATAGATAGCTAGTTAACATCACTGGCAATTGGAGTGAAATTTGAGCCATTAATGAATATCTCTTTAATTGTCTGGGAATAGGCTTCCATATATTATGTAGGTTAATAAATCACATAAGTATGTAAACGTTTCAAGTGGATACACAATAGCTGCCTATAGTTAATGTTGTGGGAGTTCCCTTTGAGGTTATCCTATTGCATGTTGTTTCCTGGCTGAGGGAGATTTTGGGCTTTTTTGTATTCTATGACTGTAGTATTCATACATGCAGTGATGAAGAAAATGTCTCAATTGTTTAGGAGTGAATTATAACTCAGAATTGAGACACACTTAATGGAAAAGAAACTGCAAATTGATACTCAAGGCATTTTGATACTCTAATTTATGATTTGAAGCAAAATCCATCTTTTAGTTAACAACTCTGCCTTTACAAAGATGGTTTCTTGCAAGACTTTATGCAATTAAAACTTTGGCACTGGAAAGTCAAGTAAAATAACTCAGAAATTCTCTCAGTGAGAGAAAATTTTAAAGAGGCAACACTACCTTTACAGAGATTTATCAGGTATTGGAGGTGTGGCTTTATTTCCCTAATTTAAGCTTCTTTTTTGTCTGGGCAAAGGAAAGTGATGTTGGAAGAATTTATGTAGAATGCAATTATCACATGGGCATAAATTTAATGTATCAATTCACAATCCTATCAGAGGTAAAAGAGTTGATAAATTCCGTTTCTCAATGACGGTACATTACAAAGATCAGTTCCTTAATATGCATTCAACACAACTTTCCATAATTAGAACTTTTGATGTATGATTTTCCCCCTGATATTCTTAGATTGGAAACTGAAATTTCTGCTTGGGGAGATTGCTCAGGATTTTGAGGGAACTACTTTTCCAGGATTTCTGTCCTTTGGGGGGCAAGGGACATGTTATAATGCCTTTCAGCTTCACGACAATCAGGCTGCTGGGATATTATCTCAAGTTACCCAGTAACTCTAACATTGAAACACTCCAACAAAACTAATGGTACCCACCTCTTACATGCCTTCTCTGAGCCTCCAGGCCTTAAACCAATCGATCATTCAGAACACGTTTCCTACCTGGGCTGGAGACAAATTGCTGCATCTAAAGCTAAAAATGTAGTTCATTACACTTCATTTGATAATTTTCATCCTAGCTGAGTTGACACCTGGTAGTTTAAATCTAGTCAGCTCTGGTTTTGGTAATTCCATGGGACAGTGTATCTGTAGTGGGAACTTTTACTGTTGCGTGCACAGGAATGAACCATTGTTTCAGATGTGGCACTGCCCACTAATCTTCTGCTGTGGCAGACTGCATACTGGGCCTACAATTAGCAAACATTTTCATCCAGCTATCCTTGAGGTATAGGAGGTTGCTCTGTGTTCAGTGTTCAGATGAAATGTGAGATCAGCTGGAATAAAGGAATTCTTGAGATACTAAATCACTAAGATGTCATCATTCTCTAAGGGAAGACCATAAGACATAGAAGCAGAATTAGGCCATTCAGCCTATTGTGTCCACTCTGTCATTTCATCATGGCTGATCCCAGATCCCACTCAACCCCACAAACCTGCCATCTTGCCATATTCTTTCATAGCCTGACCAATCAGGAAACTATCAACTTCCACTTTAAGTATACCCATGGACTTGGCCTCCACCACAGTCTGTAGAAGAAAGTTCCACAGATTCACCATTCTTTGGCTAAAATAATTCCCCCTTACTTCTGTTCTAAAAGGTCACTCCTCGATTTTGAGGCTGTTCCCACTATTTCCACGAGAGGAAACATCATCTCCACATTCACCTTATTGTGTCCTTTCAACATTTGGTAGGTTTCAATGAGATCCACGTACATTCTTCTAAATTCCAGTGAGTACAGGCCCAAAGCTGTCCGACGCTCCTCACATGTTAACCCTTTCATTCCTGGAATCATCCTCATGAACCACGTATAGACTCTCTCCAATAACAATATATCCCTTCTGAAATAAGGAGTCCAAAACTGTTGACAATATTCTAAGTCTTCTACCAATGTGCCCATGCTGCTCTGTCCTTAAAGGGTGGTCGAAACCTGCCTTAATCTCTTGTTTCCTGCTTCTTTCTATGTTTCAGAGACTTGGACTGCTTACAAGACCCATATGGAAGAATAACATTCATTGAGTTCATTGGAAGGATAAGCGAACTGATCTCAATACCCTCTGCCATGCCAATAACAAAGTGATAATACCATATTTACACTCATTTAGCTGCAGATAACATACTACAATATTTGCATACCTGTCAGGGTTTATTTATTTGTAATTTGAAACAACTTCAACCAATTCACACTAACAACTACTGAAAATCTACTATTTTTGAATCTAAATTTGTAGAAATATAGAAAGCCTACAGCACAATACAGGCCCTTTGGCCCACAAAGCGGTCCTTACCTGAGAAATTACCCAGGGTTGCCCATAGCCCTCTATTTTTTGAGCTCCATATACCTGTCCAGGACTCTCTTAAAAGACCCTATCATGTCCACCTCCACCACCGTCACCGGCAGCCCATTCCATGCACTCACCACTCCCTGCGTAAAATACTTACAACTGATATCTCCTCTGTACCTACTTCCAAGCACCTTAAAACTGTTGTCTCTTATGCTAGCCATTTCCGCCCTGGGAAAAAGCCTCTGATTATGCACACAATCAATGACTCTCATCATCTTATACATTAATTATTACTTACCCTTCAAAAAAAAATGTTATCTCTATTGTGATAAACTCACGGCTAGCTCCCTGTACAGGTAACTGGCTTCATGGCAATTGTGTTCAGCTATAAGATGTTTGAAGTGTTCCATGGAAGGTTATGAAGCAAGGTTAGAATGATTAAATGCATGTCAGGAAGCAGCGTGCTGTGTGGTTTGTTCTGAAGTACAACATTCACTGGCAGGCTATAGTAAAAGGCTGTCTCTGTTGTATCAGATGTGGTACTGTTCTTAACTACAAATATATATATAAGGAGCTGAACATGAATGCTTCGATCTCAGAGGGCACATCATCAAGGTGGAACAAAGGATATCCAACCTAAGTGGCTTTTTTTTTGTGATCTACCTCTTCCTGTCCTAACACTGCCATGGATGGTCTCAAGCCTGCTGTGAAAGAAGGAGGTGTGGGAATCCCATAAAAAACCCAGAGGTACAGAAGCATTAACAGAAGTTCGAAAGACCTCATCCCAGGGAAACAGGGCAAGCTGCTGTCAGTGGCCTATCCTCCAATAGAGGGTGATGGGCTTAAGAAGAAGAAGAAGATATTCTCTGTTCTATCTTTTGGCACATCTATACATTCTGATTCCATCTGGAAATAAATTATCACCTTAAACTGGTGAATCAGAGCTTGTTAAGGCCAAAGTATTGCCTGCTCCTTGCAAAGCTGACATATTAGGAGGGTCCAAGAACTGGAGCAGTATGCTTGGCCATATGTCCTGGTGCACCAACTCTAAGTCTTCAACTCGCAAGGGGTCCAATGACCTTGCTGTGTTCCAAGACTGGAAAGATTCAGAGTTGGCATAATACCCTATAACCAGCAACAACTTCTTTGGGAGCGGATTAGTAGATGTCATTTGGTGGAGAAGTGGTGACATGTGCAATGACAAGAGCGTGTCACTGTTCCACCTTATTTCAGAATGGACACATTGAATGCACATCAGCAGACGAGGGTAATTTTGCACATCTAAACCTGGCTTTGAGGCTTTGGCTTCGCATGAGGACAGATAACGATTTCACTGAGAAAGCAAGAAATCAGAAATGAGGAAGAGAAACACAGAAAGAGATGAAGCCAAGTACTGTTGTGACTGCTGAATTAAATATTAAGATAGATTCATTTGCTTCATCTTTAGTTTTACACCATGACCGATAATTTGGGATAATTTGGTTTAATCTTGGAATGGACCTAAGTAGTTAAATGTAATGCCTTTCATATCAATCTAACAATCAATTTCCCATTATCTAGAAAACCACTTTCATTTCCATTTTCAATTAGAATTTCCAGAGAAGCATGCTGGGGAATGACATCAATCAAGCCATTGGCTTTGAAATGACATGCATCGATAGAAACTCCAACTAAATCTCTTGCTTGAGAGGAAATTTGGAGGCTCCTTCAGTTACTCTTATTGCTGTGAAACAGTGATAAGTTTTTGATGTGAAATTATTTATAACATGTTGTAATATTGGTAGTTAGGATAGCATTAGAAAGTGTGAAATTTTATCAGTAACTCTACTGTTTGAAGGTTTTTGCTATTTGCAATGGATTATCCATGGAGATTAAATAATTGATTAAGTTTAAATTGGTTCTTGCAGACACTTTAAAATAAAGTTAATGAACATAAAATCATAGAATTGTTACAGCACAGAAGGAATCCTTTCAGCCCATTCTGTCTGTGCTGGCTCTCTAATCATTCATTCCATTCCTAGTCCCTTCTCCTCAACTTTACAAAATTTCCTGATGTTTCATTTTATCTCTTTGGCATCTCTAACCTGATCCACTTCTTGAAAGGCATAGTAGAACTTTTGACTACCATACCTTCAGACAATCTACTCTTAATTTTTATTCCTCGTACCACTATCAATTTTGATCTATTCTTAATCAAAATTAGGCTATTTAGGCTATCAAGAACAGCAGATACCTGGGAACATCACCACTTGTAAATCCCCCTTCAAGTCACTCACCACCCTGACTTGGAAACATTTCACCATTCCTTCATTGTTGCTGGGTCAAAATCATGGAATTCCCTCCCTAATTACACTGTGGGTGTACCTACACCACAGGGACTACAGAAGTTCAGGAGGCAGCTTATCACCACCTTCTCAAGCGATGGGCAATAAATGCTGGCTTAGCTGGTGATGCCCACTTCCCATGAATGAATAAAATAAAAGTCTACTGTGCCATTTGATCATGACTGATTCATTATTCCATTTCAACCCTGTCCTCTTCCTTTCTCTCTGCAATCTTTGTCACCCTTCCTAATCAAGAATCTATCAGCCTTCACATCCTATAACGAGGAGGTCAGAGATGAGCACAATACTTCAGCTGAGGTTGGGCCAATATTTTCTAAAGTTTCCGCAAGATTTTTCTAGTTTTATACTCTTGCCTTTGTTGATAAAATTGCCTAGAATAGTTTATACTATTCTAATCAGCAGCCCAATCAGCAACAGGAGCAGGCCACTGTGATGTGGTTTCTCATAGGTCAGTGACACGTGTTTAAAAGGAGACCTTCACGGACATTTGGGCTCATTCCAGCAGTCCAATCAGTGGCAGGAACAGGCCACAGTGACGAGATTTCTCGCAGGTTGGCAATGTTTGTTTAAAAGTACAGAAGGGACAAGTGTGGGAGCAGGGAGTAGGCCAGTGGTGAGTGTAAGAGTGTCAGGCATTGGCTCAAATGAGGCTTCGGCTCGAAAGAGGCACTGGCTCTGGGCAAGTTTCTGTTAAGGTTTCTTTTTTTTTCTCTTGGTTTACTAGTGTAGTAAATGGCCGTTATGTGTTCTTCATGCTGGATGTTGGTGTCCTGGGAGAGCCAGAGTCTCCCGGGGAACTACATCAGTGTGAAGTGCATCCAGCTGCAGCTCCTTGAAGACCGTGTTAGGGATCTGGAGCAGCAGCTGGATGACCTTTGGCTGGAACAGGTGAAGGAGGAGATAATCGACCAGAGTTACAGGGAATTAGTTACCTTGAAGTTGTAGGAGGCGAGTAGCTGGGTGACTGTCAGGAGAAATGGAAATATGAATAGGCTGGTAGCGCAGTGCACCCCTGTGGCCATTCCCCTCAATAATATGTATACCATTTTGGAAACTGTTGTAGGGGATGACCTCCCAGGGGAATGCCACAGAGACTGGGTTACTGGCACTGAGCATGAGTCCATGCTGCAGATGGGAAAGAGGGAGCGGTAATGATAGGGGACTCCATAGTCAGGTTGATGCACCATCAATAACTCTGAGATGTGGGTTAAGGTAGGCTTTTATTGGCTGGAAGAAAGAACAAGCAGCAAGTGACCACCGCACAACATCCTGGAGACTGAGGCTGGGGCTATGCCTCCAATCGCCTTTATACCGGGTCTGTGGGAGGAGCCACAGGAACAGTCAGTGGGGGGGGGGGGGGTGTGTCCAGACAGGTATATGTAGTTCACCACACAGGGGAACAGAAAGGAGTTTCTGTGGACATGAACGGGACTCCCAATGGTATGTTGCCACCCAGGCGCCAGGGTCAGGGACATTTCAGATTGCGTCCACAATATTTTTGGGGGTGGGGAGCGAGCAGCCAGATATCTTGGTACATATTGGTACCAATGAAATAGAAAGGAAAAGCAAAGAGGTCCTGAAAAGAGGATTTGGAGAGTGAGGCAGAAATCTGAGAAGCAGGAACTCCAGGGTAGTAATTTTTGGATTGCTGCCTGTGCCATGCGCCTGCGAGGGTAGAAACAGGATGATTTGGCAGATCAATGCATGGCTGAGAAGCTGGTGCAGGGGCAGGGCTTCAGGCTCTTGGATCATTGGGATTTGTTCTAGGTGAAGTATGATGGGTTGCACCTAAACCCGAAGAGGACCAATATTCTTGCAGGCAGGTTTTTTAGAGCTGCTGGGGAGAGGTTAAACTAATTTGTCAGGAGGGTGGGAACCACAGTGAAAGAACTCAGGATAGATTAGGTGGCAAAAAAAAGGCAAAGATGGCATGCAGTCAGACTGTCAGGAAGGGCAGGCAGATGATAGGACAAAATTACAGCCACTGGGGTGAACATCAGTACATGAGGGATGCGGAATCAGAAGGTGTAGCTAATACAGCAGACAAAGTGCTTAATCTCAATGCATGGAGTATAAGATGATCTTGTTGCACTAATACAGATTGTCAAGTATGATGTTGTGGCCATCACTGAATTGTGGCTGAAGGATGGTTGAAGTTTGGAGTTGAATGACCAAGTATGATGTCGTGTCAGAGGGATAGGAAGGTAGGCGGAGGGGGTGTCATGGCTCTGGTGGTAAAGAATGGCATCAAATCAATAGAAAGATGTGACATAGGATCGAAAGATGTTGAATCCCTGTGGGTTGAGTTAAGAAACTGCAAGAGTAAAGGGACCCCGATGGCAGTTATATACAGGCCTCCCAAAAGTTGCTGGGATGTGGATACTGATTACAAGGGGAAATAGAAAATATGTGGCAAAAGGGGACTGTTATAATAAGTCAAGGGAGATTTCAACTTGTAGGTCAACTGGGAAAATCAAGTTGGTAATGGATCTTAAGAGAGTGAGTTTGTTGAATGCCTATCAGATGGCTTTTTAGAGAAGTTTATTGTTGAGCCTACATGGGGATCAGCTATACTGGATTGGGTGTTATGTAATAAACTAGAGGTGATTAGGGAGCCTAAATTAAAAGAACCTTTAGGAGGCAGTGATTACAAGATGATTGAGTTCAAAGAAATCTGACAGGGTGAAAGTCAAGTCTGATGTAGCAGTACAGGTATTTCAGCAGTGTAAAGGAAATAACAGTGGTATGAGAGAGGAGTTGGCCAAAGTAAATTGGAAGGAGATGCTGGCAGGGATGACAGCAGAACAACAATGGTCTGAGTTTCTGGGGAAAATGAGGAAGGTGCAGGATAGATGTATTCCAAAATCAAAGTAATACTCAAATGACAATATAGTACAACCATGGCTGTCAAGGGAAGTCAAAGCTAATGTAAAAGCAAAAGAGAGGGCATACAACAAAGCAAAAATTAGTGGTAAGACAGAGGACTGGGAAGCATTTAAAAAGCTACAGAGAGCAACTAAAAGAATCATTAGGAGGGAAAAAAATGAAATATGAAAGCAAGCTAGCAAAAAACATTATCAATGTAGATGGTAAAGTCTGTTTCAAGTATGTAAAAAATAAAAGATAGATGAGAAAATGAGACCCAAGAAAATATAACAGGGGCCAAGGAGAAGGCAGATGGACTAAATGAGGATTTTGCATTACTGTGGAAAATACTAGCAGTATGCCAGATGTTGAAGGGTCATACTACAAAGGAGAAGGCGCTCAAAAAGCTGAAAGACTTAACGATACATAAGTCACCCAGATGAGATAAACTACACCTTCAGTTCTGAAAGAGGTAGCAGTAGAGATTGTAGAGGCATTAGTAATGATTTTTCAAAAATCTGGCATGGTGCCGGAGGAATAGAAAATTGCAAATGTCACTCTGCTCTTTAAGGAAGAGGAAGGTGACAGAAAGGAAATTGTAGACCAGTTACCCACACCTCAGTGGTTGGTAAGATGTTGGAATCAATTGTTAAGGATGACATTATAGAGTACTTGGTGATACAGGACAAGATTGGACAAAGTTAGCATGGATTCCTTAAAGGAAAATCTTGTCTGACAAACCCCTCGGAATTCTTTGAAGAGATTACAAGTAGGATAGATAAAGGGGATGTAGTGGATTTTGTATATTTCAACTTTCAGAAGGCTTTTGACAAAGTGCCACACATGAGGCTGCTTACCAAGTTAAAAGCCATAGTATTACAAGAAAGTTACTGGCATGGTTAGAGTCTTGGCTGATTGGTAGAAGGTAGTGAGTGGGAATAAAAAGATAATTTTCTGGTTGGCTGCCAGTAACTACAGGCATTCCACAGGGTTAAGTGTTGGGACCACTTCTTTTTACGCTGTATATAAATTATTTAGATGATGGAATAAATGGCTTTGTTGTCAAGTTCGCAGATGATACAAAGATTGTTGGAGGGACAGGCAGTGTTGAAGAAACAGATAGACTGTAGAAGGACTTAGATTAGGAGAACAGGCAAGAAAGCGGCAAATGAAATACAATTTTGGAAAATGCATAGTCATACACTTAGCCTGTAGAAATAAATGTGCAGACTATTTTCTAAACGGGAAGAAAATCAAAAAAATCTGAGCTGCAAAGGGACTTGGGAGTCCTTGTGCAGAACAACCTAATGGTTAACATCAATAGATTTCAATAGATACATTTAATATTAGAGAAGAGTATACATCCTGAAACATCCACAAAAACTGAGTGCCCCAAAGAATGAATGACAGTTAAATGTTAGAATCCCAAAGCCCTGTCCAACTCCCCCCTCCCATGCATAAGCAGCAGCAAAGCAACATCAACCCCCACCACCAATTGCACAGAAGCATCAGCACCCCCCACCGAGCACTCAAGGGTGCAGCAAAGCATCAATAAACTCACAGATTGCAGTATCCCAAAGACTACTCGTTCACCCGGTAATTTGACATACCACAGGCTCCCTCTCTCCCTAATGAGGGATAAAGAGGTGACCCCATTTCACAGCAGGAGAGGAGACATAACAAAGCAACTTGCTGATTTATGGTGTTTAAAGTCTGTTGCATTGCTTTCTCCGAGATCTGCACCCAAAGAACTTGGGTCTCTGGATGCACAGTTAGCAGCCAGCTCGCCGCTTTTGATCTTCCGTCTCCCACAACGCATCAGGCGGTGGCACCGGCCGGTTGTGAGGCCCCGAGAGCAGGTCCCATTTCCACAAAGAACCAAAGTCAGCATGTAACTCCACATCAGGGTCTTCAAAAGAACCTTGGAAAGGGAAAAAAAGATATCAAATATGTTTCTTAAGTTGCAAGCAAGGAGTCACTGTTAGGCACCATCATCCTCCTAAGCTCTGCCCAAGTTTGTAGGTTGGGTCAGTGGCGAGGAAGGCAAACATAATATTGACATTTATTTCAAGAGGTCTAGAGTACAAGAGCAAGGATGTGATTATGTGGCTTCATAAGGCACTGGTGAGGACTCACCTTGACTACCGTGAACAGTTTTGGGCTCCTCATTTAAGAAAAGATGTGCTGGCACTGGAGAGAGTTCTAAGGAGGTTTACAAAGGTGATTCTAGGAATGAAAGGGCTATCAATCGATGAACATTTGATAGTACTATCCCTGTACTCACTGGAATTTAGAAAGCAGAGTGGGGAGCTCATTGATACACTTTAAATGTTGAATAGCCTGGACAGAGTAAATATGGAAAGGATGTTTCCCATGGTGGGGGAGTCTAGGACAAGTGGGCATAACCTCAGGATAAAGGGGTGTCCATTTAAAGCAGATCTGTAGAGAAATTTCTTTAGCCACAGGATGATGCATTTGTGGCATTTGTTATCACAAACAGCTGTGGATGCCAGATTATTAGGTGTATTTAAGGCAGAGCTTGATTGTCTTGACTAGACACAGCATCAAATGTTATGGGAAGAAAGTATGGGAGTGGGGCTAAGGACGGGAATAAAGGATCGGCCATGATTGAATAGCAGAGCAGACTCAATGGATTAATTCTGCTCCTATGTCTTACTGTTTATAGCCTATGGCCCTTATACCTTATTAGCTGCTTTCTTAACCTGCATTGCCAGTTATAGAGGCTTCGGCACACACACATCAGATCATTCTGCTCCTGCACCACATTTAAAACAATATCTTAAATTCTACTTTGCTCCTCTTCATTCTTTATATCAAACTACATCTCCTCAGATATCCCAGTTAAACTTCATCTGTCATGCATCCATAGTGAGCAATTTTGTTCCTTCTATAACAAGTAGGATATCTTGATGGCTAACCATCTTAATTCCACTGCCCATTCCCATTCTGACATGTCAGTCCATGGTCTCTTCTGCTACCACAAAGAGGCCACACTCAAGTTGGAGGAGCAACATCTCATATTCCATCTGGACAGCCTCCAAATGACACCATGAACATCAATTTCTCTAATTTCCAGTAATTTCTCTCCCCCACCTTCTCCTATTTTTCCATTCCCTATTCTGGCTCTCCTCTTATCTCTTCTCATCTCTTTACCAGCCTATTAACCACCTTTGGTGATCCTCTTCCTGGCCTTTCATCCATTATCCATTCTCCTCTCCTATCAGATTCCTTCTTCTTCAGCCCTTTACCTTTCCCCCATCACATCTAAGCTTCACTCTTCATCCCCCTCCCGCACTCACCGATCTTCCCCCTCAACTGATTTCACCTGTCACACTCTAGCTTGTAATCCTTCCCCTCCCCCTCTTCCTATTCTGGGTTCTTCCCCCTTCCTTTCCAGTTCTGATGAGGGGGTCCCAGCCTGAAATGTCAGCTCTTTATTCCTTCGTATAGATGCTGCCTAACCTGCTGAGTTCTTCCAGCATTATGTGTATGTAGTCCGCCATACATCCACCTACTTAACCAGCCATTTTATATCTAACTGCAATTTAGTTCTATCCTCTTCACAGTACAAAATACTGCCAAGTTTAGTGTCATAGAACATAGAACACAGTAATCTACAGCACATTGCAGTTCCTTCGGCCCACAATGTGCCGACCATGTAACCTACTCTTGAAACTGCCTAGAATTTCCCTACCACATAGCCCTCTATTTTTCTAAGCTCCATGTACCTATCTACGAAACTCTTAAAAGACCCTATTGTACCCACCTCTACCATCGTCGCTGGCAATGCATTCCATGCACCCACCACGCCCTGTGTAAAAAACTTACCTCTGACATCCCCCTTGTACCTACTTCCAAGCATCTTAAAACTATGCCCCCACATGTTACCATTTCAGCCCTGAGAACAAGCCTCCGGCTGTCCACACGATCAATGCCTCTCATCATCTTATGCACCTCTATCGGGTCACCTCTCATCCTCTGTCACTCTCAGGAGAAAAGGCCAAGTTCACTCAACCTGTTCTTATAAGGCACACTCTCCAATCCAGCCAACATCCTTGTAAATTTCCTCTGACAGGAAGGAGAACGTGTAGATGACACATCATCTCACATTATCGTATAAGAATGGTTTTCAGATTAACACTCAGA
The DNA here is from genome assembly GCF_048418815.1 of Hemitrygon akajei. NCBI lineage: Eukaryota > Metazoa > Chordata > Chondrichthyes > Myliobatiformes > Dasyatidae > Hemitrygon > Hemitrygon akajei. The sequence goes on from NC_133133.1 coordinate 32,076,832, forward strand.
GTTCTTTAGGGATCTAGAGTTGGTGTTCCACTACAGAAGGAAAGTTATTCTAAAGTCATTGCATTGATGAACTCAAGTGCATCTGAAATTAAGAGAATTTGTTAAATGGTCAGGAATTGGCAGGTAGAGTCACAGAAACAGGCTCTTCAGCCCATCAAGTCCAAGCCAAAATCATTTAAACTGTCTACTCCCATCAACCTGCACCGGGACCATAACCCTTCATACCCTTACCATCCATGTACCTAGGCAAATTTCCGACCTTCTAGAGGGCCAATTTTGTCCCTTGCAATCTTTTTGCTCTTAACGTATCTGTAGAATCCTTTAGGATTCTCCTTCACCTTGTCTGCTAGGGCAACTTCATGCCTTCTTTTAGCCCTCCTGATTTCTTTCTTTTGTTCTCTTGCATTTTTTATATTCCTTATCTGCAGATTTAGAAACTGTGGTTTGCATCCCAGCTCAAAAAAAAATGTCAAAAAATGGAAATTCTGAACACCAATCTCCATTCATCTTTTTTCACTGCAAATAAAACCATTTGTTACAATACTCTATTGTCTGTTACTTAGCCAGATTTGTACCATAATATGTCCCTTTGATACCATATGTCTTTATCATAATATCTTATCATATTAACATCAGTTAATGTTTGTTTAGAAATAGTGATCTGTGCATTATTTGGAGGATTAACAAAATGTAGCAAAACTTATTGGGGAACATATTCTACTGGTTTCCTCACACATGTTGTAGGATCACACATCAGTTCATTTGTGCTTAATTAAGGCAAGATTATGGAATTAAGAATTTGAAGCTTCAGCCTGCAGATTGGGTCAATCTCACAGATGTCTATGGTGGCTTTCCAAATTGCTGGTGGTAATAAAGAATCATGAATTTTGATGTTATTCAAAGGTAAATACAACAATAGCATCTGTGCATTGAATCAGATCATAAATGAAGTTCAAGCAATATTTTAGCAACAATTCTTTTATTCATTAAATAATAAAAACTGAAAAATACTGAAAATGCTGAAAAACTGAATAGATTAGGCAGCTTAACATTTTCCAGCATTTTCTATTTTTAGTTTAAATTTCAAGCATCTGCAGATTTGTTTTTGATTTTTCAATAAGTAGTTAATACAGAAAATTGCTTTCTAGAAAGGTTAGAGGCCAAGATTTCAGAGGCATTCTAGATTTTAAAAGTTTAAATTTCAAAGTTTAGAATTCTGGAAGACATTCTAAAAGTTTTTGCTGGTACACTGGCAAGGATGAATTGGAGTGGCTGAAGTGTCCTTTATCTATAAAATTCATTATAAAGGCAATCCCTATAAGGTAAATAAGATAGAATATTGAGAGGAAATATGCATTTGTTCACCTTTAATTTGATATAACAGTTTCATATTCTGACATTTTCAAGCTGCACCATTGGATGAGAAATTGCTTTGATCCATTTTGTCCTCCTATACACAATACTTTACAATTAAGTACAAATACTAGGTTAATTATGCTGCCAGACAAACTGAGCATAACATACTGCAAACTATTAGTTCTCATGCAGTAATTTAGCTAAGGGTTTTGGGTCCAAGGAAATACCAGCCCTCAAACTCAAAAATCTAGCACTGAAGTTCATTTATAAGGGAATATAAAGGATATTCCCTTAAAATAGGATTTACTGTTTTCGTCTTGGGGTTAAGCAATAATCACATTCAACACTACGATGACCCTATTCCTCTTTCATATCTTTCACTAGCTCAAAGAATTAATGTTTGAGCATGTGCTCACCAAAAAAGTTTGAATATATCCAGGTATTTTCAGAAGCTTTTTTCTTCATTCACTGTAAGAATGATAAGGGATTCTAGCTCCTTTTTCAGGAAATAATTATTTTAAAGATAATGCAATTGACATCTTTAACACCCCATAGGTATAATGAAAGGGTTTTAAAAAATACCTGCAGTATTGAGGATACGACTGGATATGATTCTGAAGCGTTTTACTACATAACTCAATTCGATAAATGTTAGCATGTTAAAAGGTCTTTAGAAAGGGTACCATTTTCTTCTGAAGTTCATGCAATCTGCCAGTATTGAAATGTCTATTTGGCAAACTGGGACTGGGATCTGTCCTAATCTAATACTTCCTACTCATCCTTGAGAGAGTTACATTTCAACCTGTGTCATACAAATGATGGTTGGAGGGAAGGCTGTGTGAAGGACAAATGAAGTATGGGAATACACAATAAATCATAGAGCATCAGAATGTATAGAGCAGGGAAGAGTAGATGTTCTTATATCCCTGAAGATAACAGAACAATTTGATGAAATGGTTTAGGAGTCATTGAATATGTTTGCCTTTATTGACTGAACCCTAAGATATAAGCACAGGCAAGTAAGGCTGTAAGGGTATCAAATACATATTGGGCTTCAGCTAGAGTGTTCTGGAGAGTCTGGTGACCGGACTACAAAAAGGTAATAAGGAGAGAATTATAGTAGGAAGGGTGAGGCAGACTCATGAGGGCACTGCAGGAACTGGAGAATTTAGTTATGATGAAAGATTGAATATGTTAGAATTTCCTTATTTGAAATGTAGGAGGTTCTAGGGGATGTATTCAAAGTGTATAATAAGCAAAGAATAGGGATACAGAGAATAATGAACATTTATCTCTTGACAGACAGATCAGGAACCAAGGGAGCTGTCAGTCAATATCAGCAAGACCAAGGAGCCAGTTTTTGACTACAGGAGGAGGAAACTGGCAGTCCATGAGCCAGTCTTGATCACGGGATCAGAGGTGGGGAGGGGTGGCAACATTAAACTCCTCACTGTTAACATTTCAGAGGTTCTGTCTGGGGTCCAGCATGTAAGTGCCATTGCAAAGAAAGTATGGTGAAGCCTCTACTTTTTGAGAAGTTTGCAAATATTAAGCATGTTATCTAAAACACTGGCAAACTCCTATAGATGTGTGGTGGAGTATATTGACTGGCTTCATCAGGGCCTGGTATTGGAACATCAATACCCTTGAATGAAAAAGCCTATAAAAAGTAATGGATACAGCCCAGCAAGTCACGGGTAAATCCATCCCAACCATTGATCACATCTGCATGGAATGCTGTCACAGGAAAAAGCATCCTTCATCAAGGACCCTCACCATCCAGGCCATGCTCTTCTTGCTACAGCCATCAGGAAGGAGGTACAGCAACCTCAGAATCTACACCACCAGCTTCAGGAACGGTTATTATCCTTCAGCCATCAAGCTTCTGAGCCTGAAGGATAACTTCACTCACCCCACCACTGAACTGTTCCCTCAACCTATGTTCCCTCACTCTTAAAGACTCTTCATCTAATGTTCTCAATGTTGCTTGCTTGCATATCTATCTATCTATTTGTTCTTTTCTTCTGTAGTTGCCTAGTTTGTAGCTTTTTTGCACTTTGCCTGGTTGTCCATCCTACAAGGTGCGATCTTCTATTGTGTTTGTTGTATTTACAGTAAGTGCCCACAAGAAAATGAATTTCAGGTTTTTATTTGGTGACATATATGTACTTTGATAGTTAATTTACTCTGAACTTTGAAAGTTAGTGTAGCTAGAAGAAAGGTTGGAGGACAGTTGAGAATTTTGTCTCCATTTGATGCTTGTGAATATCGTTTTAGTCCTGTTTAGTGTTTGTAAGTGACTGTTGTCACCAACCAGCTCCTAAAGTGTGCAGAACAATAGTATCAAAAATATTGATTTCTGGCAGAGTCAAAAATATTCAGCAACTTTAAAATGTATTTAGACAAGCACTTTAAATAGAACTAGGGATTAGTACTGGAAATGCAATTATAAAGAATATTTCTGATTTTTGACAGTTGTGAACCTGAATTTTAATAATGATACGAGCAGCAGTAATATACATTTGTGTTGATCTGGGTCAGTAGATTGGGGATAGAAAGCTGGCTGGTGGGTTTGGGGATGGAGTCAGATGGGGTGAGTGAGATGGAGTGTTTAGTTTAAAGGATAGAATAAGGAAACTGAATGTTTCAAGTACCATTCAAGTGCCCAGAAAAGCATCAGAATTAGAATTAGAATCCAATTTATTATCACAGACATATGTCTTCCACCCAGTTGCACTCACCCCCATCATTGCAAAGTGCTTTGAGAGACTGGTTCTATCACATCTGAAATCCTGTCTGCCCACTACCATGGACCCCCCTCAATTTGCCTGTCGCACCAACAGGTCAACAGAGGATGCCATCTCCATGGTACTTCACTCTGCCCTGACCCACCTGGACAGCCCCAACTCTTACATCAGAATGCTGTTCACTGACTTTAGTTCGGCATTCAATACTGTGATCCCCTCCAAGCTGATCGCCAAACTTCCCCAGCTTGGTATCAGCTCATCCCTCTGCAATTGAACCTTGGACTTTCTGACTAACAGACCCCAATCTGTTAAGTTAGGCAACCTCTCCTCCTCCACTCTCACTCTGAACACCAGCGTGCCTCAAGGCTGTGTGCTGCGCCCTCTTCTGTACCCCCTTTTCACCTATGACTGCGTTCCTGTACATGGTTCTAACTCTATAATCAAGTTTGCAGACAACACCACAGTGGTTGTCCTGATCAGAGGGGATGATGAGATGGCCTACGGGAACAAGGTCCAGCACCTGACCGTGTGGTGTGCCGACAACAACCTGGCCCTTAACACCCAGAAGACCAAGGAGATCGTTGTGGACTTCAGGCATGCTAGCAGCCACACTCACGTCCCCATCTACATCAACGGAGCTATAGTGGAGCATGTATCAAGCTTCAAATTCCTTGGTGCCCATATTTCCAAGGAACTCACCTGGTTCCTGAACTCCTCCATCCTGATCAAAAAGGCGCAACAGCGCCTTTATTTCTTGTGGAGCATCAAGAAAGCTCACCTCTGTCCCAGGATACTGATGGACTTTTACCGCTGTACCATTGAGAGCATACTCACCAACTGCATCTCAGTGTGGTATGGCAATTGTCCCGTATCGGACCGCAAAGCACTCCAGCATGTGGTGAAAACTGCCCAGTGGATTATCGGCACCCAATTGCCCACCATTAAGAACATCTACCATAAACGCTGCCTGGGCAGGGTGAAAAGCATTATCAAGGGTGCATCTCATCCTAACCATGGATTTTTTACTCTCTTCCCATCCGGTAGGTGCTATAGGAGCCTCTGCTCCCGCACCAGCAGGCACAGGAAGAGCTTCTTCCCTGAGGCTGTGACCATGCTGAACCTCACATCACAGCGCTAAGCAGTATTGCACCCATATTGTACTGTCTCAGTACTTTTATATTTGTGTGCTGTAGCACTTACTTTTTATTTGCAGTTATTTTGTAAATAACACTACTCTTTGCATTTCTGGTTAGATGCTAACTGCATTTCATTTGGCTTTGTATCTGTACTTGGCACAATGACAATAAAGTTGAAACTAATCTAATCTAATCTAATCTAATGTTGTAGAATGTTTGGTGGCCATATTACATTAAAAAATTACAGTGTTACAAAAAATAATTAGAATTGTGCAGGGGTTCATGGACAATTCCAAAATCTGATGGTAGAGGGGAAGAGGCTGTTCTTAAAATGTTGTGTATAATTCTTCAGGCTTCAGTGCCTCCTCTCCAAAGGTAATAATGAAAAAGAGGGCATGATTCAGATGTTGAATGTCCTTAATGATTGATGTCTCCTTCTTGATACACCACCTATTGAAGATGTCCTCAGCTTCAGAGAAGCTTGAACTATGATGGAACTGGCTGTCTACAACCTTCAGCTGCTTCTTTCAATCCTGTGCATTGAAGCCTCTGTACCAGACTGATGCAACCCAGTCAGAATGCTCTCCACAGTATATCTCTAGAAATTTGCTTGAATCTTTGGTGATATACAACATCTCTTCAAACCCCTAATAAAGTATAGCTGCTGGCATGATTACATCAATGTATGGGGCCAGGACAGACCCTCTGAGATGTCAAAGCCCAGGAGCTTGAGGCTGCTCACCTTTTCCACTACTGACTCCTCAATGAGGACTGGTGTGTGTTCTCCCAACTTCCCCTTTCTAAAGTCCACAGATAATTCCTTGGTCTGGCTGACATTGAGTGTGAGCTTGTTGCAACATCAGTTGAGACCGATGTTACATAGTAGTTTCTCCCAAGGAGGCCCAGTTAACAGCCAGTTACTGGAGATTTTGGCAGCATACAGAAGCTGTGCATCAACAATACATCTATTGGGCTATAGCCACTCAGCAACCTCAAGCAACAAGTTATACTCATACTGAGCTTTAGCAACTTCAGAGGCATTATCTTGGAGATTGCCAGCAGTCATTACTCTGGGGTTAAGGAAAGAAAAGAAAAAAACTTCTATTATTTATCCCCAAGTAGATCACAGCCGAAAAAGTACTTTTGAAGCATGATATAATCAATCCTTTGACCAATTTTGACATAGTTAGAGTTAATTCATTTTCTTTAGTGTTTAATATCATCATACAAGAGATTACTGGGCAAAGCTTATCAATTGAAGAGAAAGATTGAATCCTCTATGAAGTCTTTTAACTCATATAATCTGAGAGTATTGAACCATTCAAAGAACAGACTGTTTTCCGATTCCCTTGGCTAATATTCCTCCCTTAATCAACACTAACAACAAGTTACTTTGAGTTGTTGCTTTGTGGAATCTTAAGAAATACCAAGTGGTAGCTACATTTGTCTGCAGGTTATTGATTACATGTTGAAAATATTTCTTGTGAAGTATTTTGGGATGAGATTATATAAATATATTTTCCTTCCTCCTTTTATCACTGTCTGAACAGATTTCTTGACAATTTCCAAAGAGTGATGTTGTTGAGGATTCCTTGATAGTTAGAGGTACTGATATCTACTGAAAAGTATTCTGAAGAGAACTACAGCAAACAAATAATCTTTTCAGAGGTTACAGATCAGTTGCATTAAAAGCTTTTCTTTAACAGGATTGAAAGTCCTCTGTACACTAATTTTTATGCACATATTTCAGTTGATATTTCAGTTTTTGCTCATCAAGTGATTGACCAACTTATCTTAAATTACTTAGCAACTTCATGAAAACATCATATATCACACATAACAAAATTAATTAACCTGTTCAATGAAAATTCCATCTATGAATTACTGTGTATTATCAAATGACATATTTCAGACAGATTGCCAACATTTGCTGTGACATCCTTCATGGAAGTTCTGAGGATATAGTATATTGTAAGAATACGTACACAACGCTGGAAGAACTCAGCAGGTCAGGCAGCATCCGTGAGAAAAGAGTAGCCAACATTTCGGGCCGAGACCCTTCATCAAGAAAGGGTCGAGCCGAGACCCTTCATCTCGGCCCGAAAGGTTGGCTACTCTTTTCTCACGGATGCTGCCTGACCTGCTGAGTTCTTCCAGCGTTGTGTACGTATTCTTTGATCCACAGCATCTGCAGTTGTATTTTTGTGTTTTAGTATATTGTAAGACTGATGTATTGAATTAGTTTACTGCTGTTTCTAAGAACCTGAGGTCAATTATTTTCCTAAGTTCATTAAAGTGTTTCTAGGGAAGTTCTTATTCTGCTCTGAGGTTAGAAGAAACAATCATATCTTTAACTAAAATAACAATTGTACTTTTCTACATATGGCACAGAAATTAGCATGTTGTACATTCCTTTAAGGGCAGTATGAGTGTTATCACAAATCTCGATCTTCCTCGAAGTGTGTTGGAAGATATGACAGAAACAGACATCAAATGAGTCATGGTACCTTTTATAGCGAATCACCCCACCATTGCACACAAAAGAAAATTGCATCATTCTTTTCGTAAATATCTCTCTGCTTTTATTCACTCATGTCTTGAATTCTCCGCATCTCTTTCTTTATCTTCCATACATTCCATTTTTTCTTGTTTCTTCCGTAGTTGTCACCTACTTTAATTGCTGTGGCACTAGAGTGGGAGGAGGTTGTACAAAGTATTATTATTATGTTCCTAACTAAGGCATGAATGGAGATTCAGAACAAAATTGGTGACAATAGAATAATTGATTTAAATGGAAGCAGCATGGTATTGTGCACTGTTGAGTATAATACACACAGATTTGGAATGATCTTGTTGCTATAGCCACAGCTGGATAATATAATGCACCTTCAGGGAAATAAGTAACACTGCAGTATCAAAGATGCTCCATATAAAGAGAAATATTCTGCAATTATGAATGACTGACCGCATAACCTATGAAAGTCAGCTCTGAAAACACCTATTATACAGACACATGGAAGAATAACATGATTATATAGCAAAAAAAAGAGAAGCTTATATTTTAATTTATTTATTGGCTCTGGAACAATATACTAACTAAATATGAAGATAGAACTAAGGTGTCACTGCAATGTGACTACTAGAAAGGACATACCCTTTACTCTTACTAGACACTCCTGCAGATTGTGTAATTTAGTTAAGATAATTATAGTGATGTGCCCTCTATAATTGGAGAATTGGGCAGTGATTGTAAATGCTGAGGGGCTAAGATAGCCTGCACAACAGTAAATTTAAGGAGGCTGACCAGAAAGGGAAATAAAGACAGTAAAGGAGGATTCAGAGCTCAGGAACACTGCTTCCTTTGTACAGAAAGACACTGGACATGATTATTTGGGTTACTTGACAGAAGACTGTTACATTTGATGAATCCATCACCTTGTACAATTTTTATAGCTGTTCAGTGTGAAAAATAGACACATGTAGATAAGGAATGCTAGGAGAGCTCAGGAAATTTGAGAGGCTAAAGACACTCTTTATGTTATGAGAGATTGTAGAACAGTTAATCAAAACTTCAGATTTACGATTATGTGCACGCAAAGAGTGCATTACGCTTGTCTGTACAATACATACATTATCATGATTTTGCCTTGAAGCTGTTAGTTACAGATCATTGGTACAAAGCTTCAAGTTTTGGACAGAGGCCAAATAGAGTTCGGAGGCGATAAGTGAAGGTGTCTTCATCCAGGTTGAGGAGACAGCTTTAACAACCAGTGTTTCATAACCATTTTTTTCAGAGCTTGAACAAGGCCAATGGGAGTTGGGGGTTCATGAGCAAGGTCAAATAGAAATAAGGCAGAGGCAAGTGGAGTGGACATTGTTGAAGTGGGCAGTATTAGAGAGGGGAGGCTTCTGGCTTTGGCTCATCTGTCCTGGGTGACATAAGCATCCAGGAAGCTTTCTGTTGCTCATTATCCATTTGTAAGTGTATAGTTAGGGCAGTAAGAATAGCTCCGGAGGCTGTGTTCTGTTCTTTGTGTGAGATGTGGGAATTCAGTAAGATGTCCAGCCTCCTGGATAACCACACCTGTACCAGCTCCTCTTAGAATGTATTAAAGAACTGGATCTGCAACTCAATGACCTTTGGCTCATAAAGGAAAGTGAAGAAATTATAGATAGGTAGGAGCTACAGGGAGGTAGTTACCCCTAGGTTGCTGAAGGTAGGTGAATGTGTAACTGTCAGGAGAGGGAAGAGAGATTAGCAGCTGGAACACAGTATCCCTGTGGCCATTCCCCTCAATAACAAGGACTGTATAGTGTTCTGGATACTGCTGAGAGGACAAGGCACCAGGGGGAGCTGAAGGGACTGAGTATCTGGCACTGAATCTGGTGTTGTGACTCAGAAGGAAAAGGGACGGAGGAGGAAAGCAGAGGAGATTGCAGATTCCATTGTTGGAGGAGTAGATAGAAAAGTCCGTGGATGCAACAGAGAGACTCAGATGTTATGTTGCCTCCCAGGAACCAGGGTCTGGGAATTTCAGACCATGTTCATGACTTTCTATAGGATGAGGATGAACAGCCAGATGTTTTGGTATACATTGGTACCAATGACATAAGAACGAAAAGAGAGTAGGTCCTAAAGAGAAAATTTAGAGAGCTGGGTAGAAAGTTAAAAAGCAGGATGTCCATGGTAACAATCTCTGGATTGCTACCCATGCCACAAGCCAGTAAGGGGAAGAATAGGCTGCAGCACACACAAAATGCTGGAGGAGCTCAGCAGGCCAAACAGCATCTAGGAAAAGAGTACAGTCGACATCTCAGGCTGAAACCCTTCATCGGGACTCATAGGCAGGCCTACTTCCTGTCGGTGAGCTTTGTCACAAAACACTGTGCGTACTCTTTTCCTAGATGCTGCCTGGCCTGCTAAGTTCCTCAAGTATTTTGCGTGTGCTGCTTGGATTTCCAGCATCTGCAGATTTTCTCTTGTTTGTGGAGGAACAGGGTGATTTGTTAGATGAATGTGTAGATGAAAAACTGGTACAGGGGGCAGGGTTTCAGATTTATGGATGACTAGGATCTCTTCTGAGGGAGGTGCAACCTGTTCAAAATGGACAGGCTGCAACTGAACCCAGAGAGGACCAATAACCTTGTGGGCAGGTTTACTAGAGCTGTTGAGGGTAGTTTAATCTAATTTGGCAGGGGATGGGAACTGGAGTGAGAGAGCAGAGGATAGGGATGTTAGTTGACATGCAGGGGTAGTGTATAGTGAGACTGACAGGAAGGAAAGGCAGCTGATAGGACAAAATTGCAGTCAGTGGGATGGGTTTCAATGTAAAAGGGGGACAAAATTGAAAAGCATGACAAATACAGGATTGAAGGTGATATATTTTGGTGCACACAAGATAAGAAATATGGTAGATGATCTTGTAGTGCATTTAGAGATTGTCAGGTATGACGTTGTGGCATCATATCTGAAGGACAATTGTAGTTCAGTGAATAATCTGTTGAAAGGACAGGCAGGTAGGTAAAAGAGGAAAAATGAAATAAAATTTTAGAAAGAGGTGAATTTGGATCAGAAGACAGAATCCTTGCAGTTAGTGTTAAACAAAAAAGTACAAGGGTAAGAAGACTTGATGTAAGATATTTACAGGGCTCCAAACAGCAGCCAGGATGTGGTCTACAAATTACAGCAGAAGATAGATAAAGCAGGTCAAAAAGGCAATTTTACGTAAGTCATGAGGAATTTCAATGTGCAGGTATATTGGGAAAATTAAGTTGATGCTGGATCCCAGGAGAGAGAATTTGTGGTTGAAAACCTCACAGATGGCTTTTTAGAGCAACTTGTGTTTGAGCCCACTAGGGGGATGAGCAATTCAGGATTGGGTATTGTATAATGCACCAGTTATGATCAGGGAGCTTAAGGTAAAGGAACTCTTAGAAAACTGTAATGTATGTATCTATTTCTTTTAGAGAGATGACTCCTCTTAATACTATGTACTGATTGGTCTATGCATGTACATTTTCTCACTCCCTCTCTAGCTGCAAGGTGAATATACCAGTTAAAGCCATCTTCTGCTGCATGTTTTTATTTAATTGATATGCAGTTGTGCACTAACACAACAAATTGGTGATGGGTACGAACCTCAGAGTCAAAGAATATCACCAGCTGCACTGACAGTTATGAGATGAAGCAGCGAGAATTAAACAGTACAAATGCTGTCACGGATGCTAACAAACAGATGCATGAGCATCTGCCTGCATAGTACACAGAGAAAGATGCAACTAGAAAATTTATAGTGAAATTAATGTGACGATGGCTTCAGTGGGGAAAGTTGATGAATTTGATAGTGCTAATGAAGGCTGGGGGTCATATATCAAGAGGGTGGAACTGTATTGTAACACAAACAACATGAAGGAACAAAAAAAAAAGCCCCCACTCTTCTTAGCTTTATGGGCCCTGGGCCATACAGTCTCTTATGCAACATAGTAACACCTGAAAGGCCAGCAAGCAATGCGTTGGATAAAATAGTTACAATTTTAGAAAATCACTTGAGCTCTAAACCACTGGTAATAGCTATGAGATTTAGGTTTTACAAAAGGAAGCAGTCAAAGAATGAAATCATTTCTGAATACATTGCAGAATTGTGCAACATTTCCCAGTATTGTGACTTTCGAGGTAGACTTTCTGAGGCATTAAGTGTTAGGCTTGTATGTGGCGTGTATAGTCAAAACACTCTAACGAGGTTACTGTCAGAAAGAGAACTGACTAAGTTCAACTGGAAATTTGATAGAGTAAAAGTCAAGTCTGACGTAGCAGTATTTCAGTGGTGTAAAGGAAATAACAGTGGTATGAGAGAGGAGTTGGCCAAAGTAAATTAGAAGGAGATGCTGGCAGGGATGACAGAATAACAGCAATGGTGTGAGCTTCTGGGGAAAATGAGGAAGGTGCAGGATAGATGTATTCCAAAAACAAAGAAATACTCAAATGACAAAATATTACAACCACACTGTCAAGGGAAGTCAAAGCTAACGTAAAAGCAAAAGAGAGGACATACAACAATGCAAAAATTAATGGTAAGGCAGAGGACTGGGAAGCATTTAAAAAGCTACAGAGAGCAACTAAAAGAATCATTAGAAAGGAAAAGATGAACTATGAAAGCAAGCTAGCAAAACAAATATCAAAGTAGATGGTAAAAGCTTTTTCAAGTATGTAAAAAATAAAAGAGAGATGAGGAAATGAGGGCAGAGGAATAATAATTAGACAAGGTGATGGCAGATGGACTAAATGAAAATTTTGCATCAGTCTTTACTGTGGAAGACACTAGCAGTGTGCCATATGTTGAAGGGTTTGAGGGAAGAGAAATAAGTGCAGTTACTATTACACGGGAGAAGGTGTTCAAAAAACTGGAACACTTAAAGGTACATAAGTCACCCAGACAAGATGAACTACACCCTCAGACACTGAAAGAGGTAGTAATAGAAATTGTAGAGGCGTTAATAATGATCTTTCAAAAATCTGGCATGGTGCCAGAGGACTAGAAAATTGCAAATGTCACTCCGCTCTTTAAGAAAGGGGGAAGGCTGCAGAAAGGAAACTATAGACGAGTTAGTCTGACCTCAGTGTTTGGGAAGATATTTGAATCAATTGTTAAGGATGAGGTTATGGAGTTATGGTGACACAGGACAAGACAGGAAAAAGTCGGTGTGGTTTCCTTAGGGGAAAATCTTGCCTGACAAACCTGTTGGATTTCTTCGAGGAGATTACAAGTAGAATAGATAAAGGGCAGGCAGTGGATGTTGTATATTTGGATTTTCAGAAGGTTTTTGACAAGATGACACACATAAGGCTGCTTACCATGGCTGAGGAACTGGTGCAGGGGGCAAAGGTTCAGATTTCTGAATCATTGGATCTCTTCTGGGGAAGGTACAGCCTGTACCAAAGTGATGGGTTGCAGATGAACCCAAAGGGGACCAATATCCTTGCAGGCAGGTTGGCTAGAGTTGGTCAGGTGGGTTTAAACTAATTTGGCAGGAGGATGGGAATAGAAGAGATAGGTCTGTGGATGAAGCAGTTGGTTCCTAGGGCAGTCAAGATGATGAGGTGCAATGTAAAGGGAACAAAATTGAAAAGGGTGATGAATACAGGACTGAAGGTTTTATATTTGAATGAACGCTGTGTACAGAAAAAGGTAGATGAACGTTACAGAGGCATGAGAGAGGAGCTGGTCAAAATTGATTGGAAGGGAACAGTAGCAGGGATGAAAGCTGAGCAGCAATGGCAGGAGTTTCTGGGAGCAATTGGGAAGGTGCAGGAAGAAGGCAGGATGATGCAACTGTGGCTGACAAGAGAAATCAAAGCCAACATGAAAGCCAAAGGAAGTGCATATAGTAGAGCAAAAATTAGTGGGAAGTTAGAGGATTGGAAGCTTTTAAAAACCAACAAAAGGCAAGTAAAAGTCATTAATATAGAAAAGATATAATATGAAGGTAAGCTAGCCAATGACATTAAAGAGAATACCAAAAGTTTCTACAGATATACAAAGTATAGAATAGAGGCGAGAGTAGATATAGGACAACAGGAACGTGATGTTGGAGAGGTAATAATGGAGGACAAGGAAATGGCGGATGAACTGAATGAGTGTTTTGCATCAGACTCCACTGTGGAAATACTAGCAGTATGTTGGAGTGTCGGAGCACTTGAAGTTCAAGAATGTCAGGAACAAAAGTGGCTGTAGTTGCCATTACTAGGGAGAAGGAGATTGGGAAATTGAAGGTCTGAAGATAGATGAATTCCCTGGACCAGATGGTCTGCACCTCAGGGTTCTGAAAGTGGTAGCTGAAGAGATTGTGCAGGTATTAATAATGATCTTTCAAAAATCAGTGGATTCTGGTATGGTTCTGGAGGACTGGAAAATTACAACTATTACTCCACTCTTCATGAAGGGAGAGAGGCAAAATAAAGGAAATTTTAGGCCAGTTAGTTGGATCTCAGTGATTGGGAAGATGTTGGAGTTGATTGTTAAGGATGTGGTTTGGGGATACTTGGAGGCACATGATTAAATAGGCCGTAGTCAGCATGGTTTCCTTAAGGGAAATTTTGCCTGACAAATCTCTTGGAATTCTTTGATAGCAGGATAGACAAGGGAGAATCGGTTGATGTTGGGTACTTGGATTTACAGAAGGCCTTTGACAAGGTGCCACACATGAGGCTGTTTAACAAGTTAAGCATCCATGATATTACTTTTCTTTTCAAATCTTTTTATTAATTTTAAGAAAAAAATAAGTAAAATATAAGTACAAAACATTTGAGAGTACACAATTAATAGATTAATTAACAATCAGATATGTATTAATCAATATATAAAGTCTCCCAAACTCATAGTATTAATGTAAAGGAATTAAGAAAAAAACGAAAAAGGAGAAAAAGAAACCCCCCCCCCAAAAAAACTAAAAGAATTAAAAAAAAACAACTAATAAAAAAAAACTAACCAACATGGGCAATTGCATAATGTTAAATACATACAGTAGTGCCGATGACTCCGAACCTCCATCCATACAATTCAGGATAGTAACAATAAGGTTCAGGATCAGACCATTTAATTCATATGAAAATGTTGAATAAATGGTCTCCAAGTTTCCTCAAATTTAACTGAAGAATCAAAAACCACACTTCTAATTTTTTCTAAACTCAAACAGGAAATAGTTTGAGAAAACCACTGAAATACAGTTGGAGGGTTAATTTCTTTCCAATTCAGTAAAATAGATCTTCTAGCCATTAGTGTAACAAATGCAATCATTCGTTGGGATGAAGCGGATAAACGCTTATTATCTATCATTGGTAGACCAAAAAGTGCGGTAAAAGGATGTGGTTGGAGATTAATATTAAAACTCTTGAAATAATATTAAAAATATCTTTCCAATAGTTTTGTAAACAAGGACAAGACCAAAACATATGAGTCAATGAAGCAACATCAGAATGACATCTATCACAGGTTGGATTAACATAAGAATAAAATCGAGCAAGTTTATCTTTAGACATGTGAGCTCTATGTACAACCTTAAATTGTATTAGAGCATGTTTAGCACAGATAGAGGATGAGTTTACCAATGATAAAAATTTTTCCCATTGCTCAGTAGATATAGGGCAATGCAATTCTTCCTGCCATTCCTTCTTAATTTTTTTCTGATATATCTGGCTGTACATTCATAATCATATTATAAATGATAGCTACTAAACCCTTTTGACAAGGATTGAGAGCTAAAATTCTTTCTGTAATGTCCAATGGACATTCTTTCGTAAAAGACTTTAGTTCATTATATAGAAAATTTCTAACTTGTAAATATCTAAAAAAATGGGTTTTAGATAAATTATATTTATTAGATAACTGTTCAAAGGACATAATGTTATCATCTAAAAACAGATCACGAAAACATGTTATACCTTTTGTTTTCCATAAAAGAAAAGCTTGATCTATAGATGATGGTCGGAAGAAGTAATTAGATATTATAGGACTTAACAGCATAAACTTATTCAAACCAAAAAATTTACGAAATTGAAACCAGATTCGTAATGTATACTTGACTATGGGATTAGTTATCTGTTTATTCATTTTGAATAACGAAAAAGGAAGTGAAGATCCTAAGATTGAGATCAATGAGAAATCTTGCACAGATTTACATTCCAAATTCACCCATTGTGGGCCAGCAACTGTAGTCGATTCTTGTGTCCAAAATATCAAATACCGTATATTAACTGCCCAATAATAAAATCTTAAATTTGGTAGAGCCAAGCCGCCCTCCTTCTTAGGCTTCTGTAAATATTTTTTACCTAGCCTAGGATTTTTGTTCTGCCACAAATATGAAGATATTTTAGAGTCAACCATATCAAAAAAAGATTTAGGAATAAAAATTGGTAATGCTTGAAACAGATATAGAAATTTAGGTAGTATCATCATCTTAATGGCATTAACTCTGCCTACCAAAGACAAAGATAGTGGAGACCACCTATTAGCAAGTTGCTTAATTTGGTCTATTAAAGGTAAAAAATTAGTTTTAAATAAATCTTTATGTTTTTTAGTAATTTTAATATCTAAATAAGTAAAATAATCTGTAACAATTCTATATGGTACATGATTATAAATTGAAGTATGCATATTTAATGGAAAAAGTTCACTCTTATTAAAATTCAATTTATATCCAGAAAAATTACTAAATTGAGCAAGCAAAGAAGAAATAGCAGGAATAGATCTTTCAGGGTCAGATATATATAATAACAAATCATCCGCATATAATGATACCTTATACATCGTCTCCCCACGGGTAATACCTAAAATATTGGGTGATTCACGAATGGCTATAGCCAAGGGTTCTAAAGCAATGTCAAATAATAAAGGGCTTAAAGGACAACCTTGCCTTGTACCCCGAAATAACTGAAAAAAAGGGGATCTTTGATTATTGGTGAAGACCGAAGCTAAAGGTTTCTGATATATTAATTTAATCCATGATATAAATTTTGAACTAAAATTAAAATGTTGCAATGTATTAAATAAATATGACCATTCGACTCTATCAAATGCTTTTTCGGCATCTAAAGAAATGACACATTCCGGGCTTTTAGATGAGGAGGTATAAACAATATTAATTAATTTTCTAATATTAAAGGATGAATAGCGATTTTTAATAAATCCAGTCTGATCCTCAGAAATAATCCGAGGCAATATATTTTCTAATCTAATAGCCAAAATTTTACTAAAAATCTTAAAATCCGTATTCAGCAAAGATATAGGCTGATAGGATGCACATTCAGTAGGGTCTTTAATCTTTTTTAAGAATTAAAGAAATAGAAGCTTCATAAAAAGATTGTGGTAGTTTACCTATACTTAATGCATCTTTAAAAATTTTACAACGCCAAGGAGAAAGTCTGGAAGAAAAGGATTTAAAAAATTCTGCAGAAAAACCATCTGGACCCGAAGCTTTACCCGAGTTCATTGAAAAAATGGCCTTTTCTATTTCAGACTCCGTAATAGGTGTATCCAAAAATACACTATCCTCAACAGTTACTTTTGGAATATTCAATTTCCTTAAGAATTCATTCATTATAGAAGAGTCCTTAGTACATTCTGATTGATATAAGGAATTATAAAAATCTTGAAAGGCTTTATTTATCTCTTTATGATCAATCATCAAAGTACCATCTTGTTTGCGAATCCTAGTAATCTGTCGCTTATCCGAAGCAATTTTCAATTGGTTAGCTAGTAGTTTACCAGACTTATCTCCATATGTATAGAATTGAGCTTTCGATTTAATTAACTGACTTTCAATCGAAGAGGTAGGTAATAAACTATGCTCCTCGTCCATGATATTACAAGAAAAATACCAGCATGGGTTGAGCTTCGGCTGATTGGCAGAAGGCAGAATGGTCATGAAGGGAACCTTTCCTGGTTGGCTGCTGGTGACTAGTTTTGTTCCATAAGTGTCTGTGTTGGGATTAATTATGTTCACATTATTTGATAATAATGTGGATAATGGAATAGATGGCTTTGTGGCCAAATTTGTGGATGATATGAAGGTAGGTGGAGGGGCAAATAGTGTTGAGGAAGCAGAGCGGCTACAGAAGGATTTAGACAGATTAGGAGAATGGGCAAAGTAGAGATAGATGGAATACAGTGTCAGGAAGTGTATGGTCATGCGCTTTGGTAGAGAAATAAAAGAATAGACTTTTTTCAAAATGGAGAGAAAATTCAAAACTCTGTGGTGCAAAGGGACATTGGAGTCCTGTTCCAGATTCCTTAAAGGTTAATTTGCAGGGTGAGTCAGAGGTGAGGAAGACAAATGCAATGTTAGCATTCATTTCAATGATACAATATTAAAGCAAGGATGTAATGCTAAGGTTTTATAATGTGCTGGTAAGGCCTCACTTGGAGTGTTGAGAGCAGTTTGGGGCCCTTTATCTAAGAAAGGATGTGCTGACACTGGAGAGGATTCAAAGGAGATTCACAAAAATGATTTTGGGATTAAAAAGCTTTTCTTATGAGGACCATTTGATGCTTTTGGACTGGTACTCACTGCAATTCAGAAGAATGAAGTGGGGAACTTATTAAAACCTCTTGAAAATTGAAAGGTGTTGATAGAGGAGATGTAGAGAGGATGTTTCCTTTAGTGGAGGAATCTAAGACCAGAGGACACAGCCTCAGAATAGAGGACCATCCATTTAGAACAGAGATAAGGAGGAATTTCTTTAGTCAGAGAGTGATGAATCTGTGAAATTCATTTCCACAAGTGGCTGTGGAGGCAAAGTCACTGGGTATATCTAAGGCAGATGTTAAATAAGCTCTTAATTAGTTGGGGCATGAAGGGATAGGGAGACAATGCAGGAGTTTGGGATTGAGAGGGAAATGGATCAGCCATGATGAAATGGCACGGCAGTCTTGCTAGGCCAAATACTAGGAATGTTGGGAATGGTGAGGGTGCAGTGCTGTGAACATGTATGAATGCCAGGGCTGGGGGGTGGTACGGGTGCAGACACAACCACCCCTGAGACACCAGGTAAGGTAACGTGATTCCAAACAATTAGTTTATTGATCTCTGTTGATTCCCACTCTCTTCCCCTTTTCCCATCCACGATTCCCATTTCCCTGTCCCCTTCCCATTCTCCATCGACAGTAGAGCTCCATATCAGAAGCAGGTTTATCATCAGTCACAAGTGTCATCACTTTCTTTTTGTGGCAGCAGTACAGTGCAATTCAGAAAATTACAACAGTACTACGCAAATGTTTTAGGCACTCTAGCTATACATATATGCCTTAGACTTTATATATACTGTTCTACTGCACTATACTGTTCCTGAAGATAAAAAACCTGCAGCACAATACAGGCCCTTTAGCCCACAGAGTTGTGCCGAACATGTCCTTACCTTAGAATTGTCTAGGTTTACCCATAGCCCTCTAGATGCTTGTGTGGTCCTTCATGCTTCTGTCTTTCCTGCCTGATGATAGCTAAGAAAGCATAGTCCAAATGGTGGGTATCTCTGATGATCTCTGATGATAGATATTGCCCTTTTAAGGCAACGCTCCTGTACCTACTCCTAATGGTGGGGAGGGATGTTCCTGTGATGCTTGGGCAGGGCCATTACTCTCTACAGCTTCTTATGATCGTGTGCATTTCAATTCTCTTACTCGACCGTGGTGCAACCAGTTTGGATAGTTTCAACCATACAATCATAGAGTTTGTTAAGCTGTTTGGAGACAGGCTGAACCTCCTTAACTTCCAGAGCAAGTAAAAGAGCGGCATTTTTCCTTATGATTGCATCTATGTGACGTGCCTAGGAATAGTCACCTGATATGATAACACCCGGGAATTTCAAGCTGCTGACCCACAATGTAGACTGGAACATGTTTGCCTTTTTTCCCTTTCTCAAATTCATTTATTTATTTTATTTATTGAGATGCTGCGTGGAATAGGTCCTTCCAGCCATGCTGCCAGGCAACCCCTGAGATAATTTTTTCGAGGATGTAACCAGGAAGTTAGACGAGGGAGATCCAGTGGATGTAGTGTACCTCGATTTTCAGAAGGCATTTGATAAGGTCCCACATAGAAGATTGGTGGGTAAAATCAAAGCTCAGAGCATCGGGGGGAAGACATTGACATGGATAGAAAACTGGTTGGCAGATAGAAAGCAAAGGGTAGCGGTGAATGGGTGTTTCTCGGAATGGCAGGTGGTGACTAGTGGGGTGCCACAGGGCTCAGTATTGGGACCACAGCTGTTTATAATTTATGTCAACGATTTGGATGAAGGCATTGAAAATAACATCAGCAAATTTGCTGATGATACTAAGCTGGGTGGCAGTGTGACATGTGATGAGGATGTTAGGAGAATTCAGGGTGACTTGGATAGGCTGGGTGAGTGGGCAGATACTTGGCAGATGACGTTTAATGTGAATAAGTGTGAGGTTATCCACTTTGGGAGTAAGAACAGGAAGGCAGATTATTATCTGAATGGTGTAGAGTTAGGTAAGGGAGAAATACAAAGAGATCTAGGAGTCCTTGTTCATCAGTCACTGAAGGTGAATGAGCAAGTGCAGCAGGCAGTGAAGAAGGCTAATGGAATGTTGGCCTTTATTACAAAGGGAATTGAGTACAAGAGCAAGGAAATCCTCTTGCATTTGTACAGAGCCCTGGTGAGACCACACCTGGAGTATTGTGTACAGTTTTGGTCTCCAGGGTTAAGGAAGGACATCCTGGCTGTTGAGGAAGTGCAGCGTAGATTCACGAGGTTAATTCCTGGGATGTCTGGACTGTCTTACGCAGAGAGGTTAGAGAGACTGTGCTTGTACACGCTGGAATTAAGGAGATTGAGAGGGAATCTGATTGAAACATATAAGATCATTAAGGGATTGGACAAGATAGAGGCAGGAAATATGTTCCAGATGCTGGGAGATTCCAGTACCAGAGGGCATGGTTTGAGAATAAGGGGTAGGTCATTTAGGACAGAGTTAAGGAAAAACTTCTTCTCCCAGAGAGTTGTGGGGGTCTGGAATGCACTGCCTCGGAAGGTAGTGGAGGCCAATTCTCTGGATGCTTTCAAGAAGGAGCTAGATAGGTATCTTATGGATAGGGGAATCAAGGGATATGGGGACAAGGCAGGAACCGGGTATTGATAGTAGTTGATCAGCCATGATCTCAAAATGGCGGTGCAGGCTCAAAGGGCCGAATGGTCTACTTCTGCACCTATTGTCTATTGTCTATTGTCTATAATCTTGGCCTTATTATAGGATAATTTACAATGACCAATTAATCTACCGACCAGTATGTCTTTAGACGATGGGTGAAAACCGGAGCACCCAGAAGAAACCCACACAGTCACGGGAAGAACGAACAAGCTCCTAAGAGACAGCAGTAGGAATTGATCCTGGGTTGCTGGTACTGTAAAATGTTGTGCTAACCACTACACTACCATGCCACCCAGCTCAGCACTCAATGATTTTGTTTTGCTGATGTCAGATGAGAACATTTGATAAGAGAATCTTCTGCCTGCTTGGCTAAAGCATAGGATAAAATATATAGATTCTCCAGCCAATTTATAGGGTTCCAAGACCATTGCCTATACTACAATGAAGGGCAAACTGGTTCTTCACTATGTCACTACATTGAAGCTCAATGCAATACATACTCAATGGCTACTTTATCCTGTATCTACTAAAGTGGCTACCGAGTGTATTTTCTTGGTCTTCTACTGCTGTAGCCCTTCCATTTCAATGTGAAACGTGCATTCAGACATGCTCTTCTGCAACCTACTAGTGTACACATGGTTATTTGAGTTACCGTCAGCTTGACAAAGTTTGGCCATTCTCCTCTCACCTCTCTCATTAATAAGGCATTTTCATCCACAGAACTGCCGCTCACCAGATGTTTTTTTTTGCTTTTCACGGCATTTTCTATAAATTCTAGAGACTGCTGTGCACGAAAATCCCAGGAGATCAGCGATTTCTGAGATACACAAACCATCTCACCTGGCGCTAACCATCATTCTATGCTTAGGTCACTTAGATCTTATCCACTCTGATGTTTGATCTGAACAACTGAACCTCTAGGTCTGCATGCTTTTATGCATTGGATTGCTGCCACATGATTGGCTGATTAGATATTTGCATTAACAAGCAGGTGTACAGGGATTCCTATTCCCTGGGAATAGTTCACACAGCACAGGATAGATATATCTCACAGAAAGAGTTCTCTAATAACAGGGGTAGGCAACCATCACTGATAAAAGAAGTTAAAGATTGCATAAAAGCCAAGGAAAGGGCATATAAGGTAGCTAAAGTGAGTGGGAATTTGGATGATTGGGAAGCTTTTAGAATCCAACAAAAGGCAACTAAAAAGGCTAAAATAAGGGAAAAGATGAAACAAGAGGGAAAACTAGCCAATAATATAAACAGGATACTGAAAGTTTTTTCAGTTGTATAGAGTAAAAGAGAGGTGAGAGAGTGGAAAATGATGCTGGTGAGCTAGTAATGGGGGACAAAGTAATGGCGGATGAACTTAATGGGTACTTTGCGTCAGTCTTCACTGTGGCAGACACCAGCAGTGTGCCAGAGGTCTGTGATGTGTCTGGGAGTAGGAGTGAATGCCATTGCTATTACAAGAAGTGCTAGGCAAACTGAAAGGTCTTAATGTGGATAAGTTACCTGGACCAGATGGACTACAACCCAGAGACCTGAGAGAGAATGCTGAAGAGATAATAGATGCATTGGTCATGATCTTTTAAGAATTACTTGGTTCTGGCCTGGTTCCAGAGGACCGGAAGATTGCAAATGACACTCCACTCTTAAAGAAGGGAGGAAGGTAAAAGAAAGAAAATTGTAGGTCAGTTAACCTAACCTCAGTGGTTGGGAAAGTGTTGAAGTCTATTACTAAGGATGAGGTTTCAGAGTACCTGGAGACTAATGATCAAATAAATCAAAGTCAGCCTGGTTTCTGTCAAGGGGAATCTTGCCTGACAAATCTGTTTTGAGTTCTTTGAGGAAGTAACAAGCAGGGTAAACAAAGGAGAGGTAGTGGATGTCACTTACTTGGATTTTCAGAAGACATTTGTTATGGTGGCACACGAGGCTGCTTAACAAGATAATCTGTCACTACAGAAAATATACTGGCATTGATAGAGGAATTTCTGACAGGCAGGAAGCAGTGAGTGGGAATCAAGGGGGCCATTTCTGGTTGACTGCCAGTATCTACTGGTTTTCCTCAGGGATCAGTATTGGGATCGCTACTCTTCACATTGTTTGCCAATGATTTGGATAATGGAATTGATGGCTTTGTGGCAAAGTTTGTGGACGATACGAAATTAGGTGCAGGGGTAAGTATTGCTGAGGAAGTAATGCAATTGCAACAGGACAGACAAATTGGAATTATAAGCAAAAAAATGTAGAATACAGTGTTGAGAAATGTACGATTATGCATTTTGGTAAAAGGAACAATAGTGTGAAATATTATCTAAATGGGAAGAAGGTTCAAACATCAGAGGTGCAGAGAGACTCATGCAAGGCTCCCAGAAGTTAGACTTGATAGTTTAAGTCTGTGGTAAAGAAGGCAAATGCAATATTGGCTTTTATTTCAAGGGGTATAGAATATAACAGCAACAAGATAAGGCCAAGGCTTTTTAAGACACTCGTTAGACCGCACTTGGAGAATTGTCAACAGTTTTGGGTCCCATATCTCAGAAAGGATGTGCTGTCTTTGTAGAGAGTCCAGAGGAGGTTCACGAGAATGATTCTGGGAATGAAGGGGTTAACATATGAGGAGCATCTGGCAGCTTTGGACCTGTACTCACTGGAATTTAGAAGAATGTGCGGCAATCTCATTGAAAGCCACCGAATGTTGAAAGGACTAAATAAGCTGTAAGTGGAGAGGATATTTCCTCTAGTGGGGGTGTCCAGAACTAGAGGGCACAGCCTCTAAATTGAGGAGGTGACCTTTTAGAACAGAGGTAAGGAGGAATTTGTTTAGCCAGAGGTGAATCTGTGGAATGCTCTGCCACAGACTGCAGTGGAGGCCAAGTCCGTGGGTATATTTAAGGTGGAGGCTGATAGTTTCCTGAACGGTCAGGGCATCAAAGGATATGGCAAGAAGGCAGGTGTATGGGATTGACTGGGATCCGGGATCAGCCATGATGGAATGGGGGAGCAGACTCGATGGGCTGAATGGCCTCGTTCTCCTCCCTATGGTAATGAAGCAGCCATTGAGTGTATTTCCTGTCTGCACTCCCTTCTTCTGTATTGTCTGTCTCTGTCTAAAATATCTGCTGTTCTTGCCATATGGAAGGAATTTGCATATTTAGTGCAAATTTGCACATTACAGTTGAACAGTATAAATGTTGTGCGAAGATGGCTGAATTAGCAAATAGGTATGTTACATGAGGAGTTATAGAAAGCAGTCTGTAAATGCAGTTAGTAACTGAATGAGAGTAAAAGAAAATGGGAAGGAAAGGAATGAAAAATGAAACTGAAGTTGGCACAGAACCAGGTTTAGGTAGGGAGTTCTCAACAAAACTGCTATGAGCATTGCCTATCTGGTGGATTAGCAGTCATGTACTTCCAGGTGTGCTCCTGACATTGAACTCCATTGTCACTTTCTTGGAACCACTCCTCTGGTGAATCACTTTCACGATAGTCTCCAGTACACCCAGTGAATCTCGCAACTGAATTTTCAAGCCAACCAGTGCACATTCCAAGCAGTTTCTAATGTTTAGCAGATGAAAGGGATCTTCCCCTCAGAAGAAGTGGGTTGATGTTTAATTGCACACCATCTTCATCTCCAAATGGGTGAATGCTGTTCAATGTTTATTGTTTTCAGGGTTTAGCTTTTTCCAAAGTAGTGTCACATGTTAACCACACATATAATGTGTGGCAGATATGAAGGGCAAGGTTTCTATAGAGAGTGGTGGGTGACTGGAATAAACTGCCTGGGGTGGTGGTAAAGATACATTAGAGACTTTTTACGGATATTTAGATAGACACCTTATAGATCCCAGAGGAGATTACAGTGTCACAGTAGCGTTACGATTGCACAGATGTACAAATATTAGACGAGAAGTAAGAAAGAATAAAAAAATAAATTATCTCAGACAGTCTAACAGGAGGGGGGCATCACTTCCCTGGCTATAAGTTGACTCATTATAGAGCCTAATGGCTGATGGTAAAAATGACCTTACATAGCGTTCTTTGGAGCAGCACAGTTTTCTTAGTCTATTACTAAGAGAGCTCCTCTTCAGGCAAAGTAGCATGCAGAGGGTGAGAAATATTGTCCAGAATTGCCAGGATTTTCCTTAGGGTCATTTATTCTACCACAGCTTCCAGCGTGGACCAATTTTACTCTTATAGAAGAGCTAGCCTTACTAATCAGTTTATTGAGCCTATTGGCATCACCTATGTTGATGCCATTGCCCCAGCACCCCACTGCATAGAAGATGGCACTGGTGCCAACAAACTGATAGAACGTGTGAAGGTGAGGCCTGCATACTCCGAAGGACCTCAGTCTCCTCAGGGAGTAGAGGCAACTCTGGCCTTTCTTGTACACAGCCTCTGTGTGGGTGGTCCATTCAAATCTGTCATCCAGTTGCACCCCCTGATACTTGTAGGTCCTCGCCACAGCCACTTGAATCTGAGGGACATAGTGTAGGCAGAAGTGATCAGTTGGTCATTTGATTACTAATTTAATTGGTTCAGCATAACATTATGGACCAAAGGGCCTGTTCCTGTGCTGATTTGTTCTCTGTTTTATGTTCTATTATTTATTTGAAGGTCACAAGAACAAATTTTCACCTCCTGATAAAATGCAGAATCAAGAAACACTCAGCTTCAATTTGTTGGGACAGCTTGTAGCTTCCTCACTATTTGCTTGTGACTGCTTTTTAGGTCTGACCTTGAGGCAGTGAAGTTATTGCAGGTGTTAATTCAGAAGCTTGTGGGTTCAAACATTGCTGCAGCACAGCATAAAATTCAGCTGATACCAGAGGCTAGTGCTGAGGGGGCACTGTTGGAGGCATTACCTTTTAGTTGAGAATTGAACACCTGTGCCTCGGACACTATTATTCCTGTTAACAACGTTAGTTAAAGAACAGATTATTTTGCCATTTATTCACTTTGCTGTTTATGGGATTTTATGATGTGCAAATTGACTGATGTGTTTCTCTACATTAACTACAGTTCAAATGCATTTCCATGGAAGCTCAAGGTTATGAGAGGCACAAAAGTCAATTCAAATATTTTTCTATATTTAGCACTTCACTATGTGGTTTTCTGAAAATGTAATAGAGAATTTAACCCGTAATCAGCTCATTTGTGGACAGAAAATTAAAACCCACTGTTCTTCATGGTATAATCTGTGGTTTATGAGGTAAAGGGAAATTGTACAACCCTATTACTAGAAAATGATTTCAGAACAGAACATTTTGTGGGTGTGCTGGTAATGGTTCAACTACAATGGAGGAATTAACTCCTTTTTCAAGATGTTCATGATTTCTGTATATTCTGAATGTTATCATTATTTATCTGAAACGTTTGAATGAAACATTGTTATTATATGCCTGCACGGGTAAAAAAAAATATGGCTATCATCAATTCTTAAGCTTTATTCAAACCAGCATGCACCCTCCCACAGATTATAATTATTTCTCTGTGATTGCCTTTATATAGCAGATGGACTATTGTGCTCTTTATGAATCATGCCGAGGATGAGGCTCCCACTAGAGATAAATGGAGCCTGTTTAATATTCAAAATCATGGTGCCATCATATGATTAGCACCAAAATGGAATATTAACTTCAGAAAAGGGGGACAGCTAGCACCATCAGCATCCAGTGAAATGCTTCTAATACCCAGAGGCATTTCAATACCCGCAGGCTAATAGGAATGAACATTCTGCCACAGGCTCTGTGACAAATGCCTGATCGTCCCTGCCCCATGCTTCTCTCATGATTTTGACAAACTCCTTTTATTGTCTGAAGAAAATGCTGGAAATACTCAATGGGTTAAACATCAGTGGGAGGAGAAACAGAGCTAATAGTTCAGGTATGCAATCCCTCATTTAAATCTGAATCAAGATTGCCTTGGAGTTTACTTTGTCCATGTCCCAGACCAGTTGCCCCTTTTGACTGACCACTGGGATTATTTCCTCTTGGCCTCAGATGTGCAAATAAAATTCTTGCTATTGCCTTTTCATTGCATAATGACCTAGCCAGGTAACAGGCAGCCATCTTGGACTCCAGGAACGTCTCTTTACATGAGGCCCACTCTTCAAGTTCAGTAGGCACTTCCTTGCCTCATCTCTGATTGTGCAACCTACCCACTCCACTGCCCCTTTTAAGATTAGAAGCCTCCCGTGGCTTTTATTTGCTAAGCAGATGAAATATAAATAAAATCATCTGTGCAACAGTACATTGCCGTGGGCTATGTTTTCTCATATGTAGGTTCTCAGGTGCAATGGGAAGTTCAAGTTCATGTTCGGGTTTATTGGCATTCAACCATACACACGTACAAATGAAGCAATGTTCCTCTGGACCAAGGTGCACAGCACAGTATATACAACTCACAAACATAAAATATAAAGTATTTTTACCACCAGTAAGTTAATAAGTAATAAGGTACATTTGCAATACAAGATAAAAAGTAAAGAGTAAACACCTGTGTGTGGTGGGAGGGAGTTGAATAGTTTTATGGCCTGAGGGAAGAAGCTGCTTCCCATCCTAACAGTTTTGTCCTTAGACTACAGCACCAGCTGCCTGATGGTAGAGGGTCAAAGAGATTGTTGGATGGATGGGAGGGATCATTGACATGACGCTCCTGATAAATATCTCTGATGGATGGAAGATAGACCCTGATAATCCTCTCAGCAGTCCTTGCAATCCTTTGAGGGACTTGTGGTCATATGACTTTAAATTCCTGTACCAGACTGGGATGCAGATGGTGAGGATACTCATGATGGTGTTCCTGTAAAAATTGGTTAGAATGGTAGGGAAAGGAGAGACTCATGTGCCTCAATTTCCTCAGGGAGTAGAGACTCTGCTGTGCTTTTTTGACAAAAAGAGGTGGTGTTGAGGAACCAAGAGAGATCATCTGTTATATGCTCTCCCAGAAATTTGGTGCTCCTAACTCTCTCCGTAGATGAGCCACATAAGTGCAGTGAGTGGTGGTCAGTCTTCACCTCCCTCAGCTCCACAATCATCCCTTTGTCTTGTCCACATTGAGTCTCAGGTTATTGTGCTCAAACCATTCTACCAGCCACTCTATCTGCTCTCTGTACACAGTCTCGTCATTGCAGTGGATGAGGCCAACCACTGTTGTGTCATCATCAAACTTGATGATTCAATATGAACTGGATCTAGCAGTGCAGTTATGTATCATTGGCATGAACAGCAGCGGTTGTGCACGTGGCCCTAGGGGGCGCCAGTGCTCAGCATAATGGAGCAAGAGATGTTTCGGTCAACGTGACTTCCTGTGACCTTTCTGTCGAGGAAGGATTGTTAATAGTGTAAAGGAACAGTGGGATCTTGGGGTTCAAGTCCACAGAACCCTCAAAGCAGACACATTCTAGGATATGAAAGATCGATGCACATTCAATAATATGCCTCAGCCAAAAGTTCAGAAAGAAAAATAAATCACTCTTGGTTATTTCCTTGTCCTGATGAATGAAGCTTCTGGTTTGAGTAAGCATTGTCCACTTAGGTGTACACTGGTAAAAAATAGGGAGAAATGGGAGGAGGAATCAAAACCTTACACTTAACTTCTAGAAACATGCATATTTACAGCTCTGTCTGACATTGCACAGAAAACCTCCTTTGAAATATCATTCAAGTCTATGTCTTATGATTTTCCATGGTTTAAACACAAGATATACTGATCTGCTACAGGCATAATCAGCACTGATGTGAGCATCTGGCTTTTATTGTTTAAAGCAGAGGTTCCCAACCTGGGGTCCACAGACCCCTCAGTTAATGATAGGTCACCAGCTTAAAAAAGGTTGGAATCCCCTGATTTAAAGCCATGTTCTAATTCACTGGTAAATTCTAAGGTATTCTATCAGCATGCAGATGAATGAAGGTCAGGGGTAGGCCACTTGGCCATGCAGGGCTGATACATTTACTAAGATTATTGCTGTGTAACTTCAGTTCTGTGTTTCTGTTTTCCCCTGGTAATTGTTCTCAAATTCTCATCAGGTATCTCCAACCTCTGCTTAAAAATATTCAGATTTCATCACCCTTTGATGGAACTCTGGAAAAGAGTTCTAGAGATTTATGACCATCTGGGGAAAAGCATTGCACATTGTATCTGTCTTAAGTCAATGGCTTGTTTTTTTTAACCATGATTGCACATTCGAGATGCTCCCAAAAGAGGAATTATCCTCTCACGTCTCTACTCTGTTAAGATCCCCAGTTTCAGTCAAATCCCTTCTCACTCTGTTTAGATAAAGTGAATAGATGAGAGTAGAGGAGGAAATGCGAATGACAGGTAATAAAACCATAATAAAGAAGACCAAATTAATGGTGCTCTTCCACTAGAACACACGACTCTTTAAATAATGTCAGAGAGGTCACAAAAGGTGATCATGAAGGAAAAAGGCAAAGAAAGAATTCTAACGCTGAGATTCCAGTTCAGTATTTCCTGACTCCAGTTAGATTGAGAGAGAGATTCCCAGAGTATTAGGATCTGAGATATCTGTGTTGGTTAACCTTTAAAGAGCTTTTCAAACTGAAGATAAACGAGCCCCCCTTTTCCTGGGCACCTCTGGAAAACTGGCTTGTTAGCCCCTCGCTAACAGCCACTGGATTCCGTGGTGATATACCCACCTTTCTCCAGCTTCATACATCTAGGATGTATACAACTTTGGTCTTGCCGTATCTGTGAGTTTGGGATATCTTGCCCACCCAAAGCCCGGTTTGTGTGAACATTATGTGATTTACTGCCCCCAGCAAGAAGTAACATATCGTATACTGCATACAATTATAAAAAAGTATATTTAAGTATGCTAATTGAAGCAGTTATTAAATGAAGAAAAGAAAAAAAACAAAAAGGGCCCATTATTCCTCTACAGACTAATGTGCACTTAAGTTGGAGCTCACCTTGAACTTGTCTGTCACTCATGTGCTAGACCCTCGATCTGCATGAAGGCACACGCCACCTTCCGAATGTTGCTCGAAATCCATCTTGAACAAACATGTCTCCATGGGAGTATTGGTTCTTCCTTCTTGAAGTCATTCATCTGCACAAAGCTCCTTGTGCAACAGAGACAGCATCTTTTTCCCTCTGTCTTCTCCTACCTCCCACCAACAGAGACCTCTCTACCTGCATCTGGAACCTCCTTCCAAATCTACCATCCTGATTGGCTAACACCACATTCCTAAGTTGAACAACAAAGCTTCTTACCTCAGCTCAAACCCAAACAAGCTGAAAGCAGAACAGTCTGCTCTTGCAGAACTGCCAAAATGAAATACATACAGCGTAACAGTAAAAATCTTAACCAGGGTGTTGCATAAAAAGAGTAGATTTCCTTTAAATTGTTAATCTTTATTTACAATGTGACTTTACTGACTTGAAGAAAATGCCCTTTATAACCAGTATGTTTACCCCTAGTGCTTCACACATCTGTTTCACACAGGACAGCACAAGTGGGATTGGGGGATTAAATAGGAAGCAAAGTATGTAATTTTCAGGTAAGAACTGGTGAGTCTTTTAAGTACAAGGGTGTTTACCTTTTCCTAAACTCTTTGAAATTCAATGTTCAAAACACATTTATGTATACATTATACAACCTTGAGATTTGTCTCCTAACAGGCAGCCTTGGAACAAAGAAACCCAAGTGAACCCATATGAAAAATTGACCGTCAAACACCCATTATGCAGAGAGAAAGAAACACATCATGCAAGCAGATAGTGTTCTGAACTGAAGTCTGCACAGAGAGTCCCAGAGTTCAGCATAGGCCAGCGCAGATCCAAGTCATGGAGCAGTGATCTGAACCTGCCCATTCCTCACCTTGGGGCCCAACACACTGTCCTTTTTGATCTGACCCAGCGCCTAAATCAATGTTCAAACTTTGGCTTCAATATGTCCTGGAGCCAGGACCCCACTGCCTCAATTCAGCCAGTAACTGACCTTTCCAATACAACTCCACGCTTAAGTCTCCATCCAAACATCGCGTTCAATCGCCATGATACGCTCTGGGGCCTGGACCTCACCACCATGATTTGACCTGTAACCAGCTTTTCCAATGCAACCCTGTGCTTAGATCTTTGTCCAAACATCGAATTTAATCAAATCGCTACATTCTAGTAGCCAGACTTTGCCGCCTCAATTCAGTCTTCAGCTTGTCACTTAAAATGATTGAACCTCAGGTCTTCCTCGCTTATGGCAATGGACCCACGGTCTTGCCTCACCTCGGTTCTAACACATTGGATTGCCTTCAAATCCAAAGGGAAGTTACAATTACTTGCGATGATTGTTTGCCGGAAAAATATGATTAACAAAATATTTCGTTGATATCTTTTCGTTACCCACCAGCGCCATCTTAAACTAGAAAATCCTAAACTTTTTGTCCTGCAATATATAGCTGCGTTCAGTTTTCCATTGATTCAATTGTAGTTTTTGTTCTACCCTGAATGCCTGCAAGAAAATGAATCACAGGATAGTACATGGTGACATATACATACATTGATAATAAATTTACTTTGAATCAAATTGTGGATACTTTTCTATATAATTATTGTGTTCAGTTCTTCATGCCTCATTATTAGAAAGGATGCTGATGAGATTCACCAGGACGCTGCCAGGACTAGAGATGTCATCTTACGAGGATAGGTTGAGCAAGCTAGGGCTTTTTTCTTTGGAGTGAACGAGGATGAGAAGTGATTGATCTTAGAGTAAATTATTAGGTCAGCACAAATCTGTGGGCTGAATGGTCTCTACTGTACAGTGCTGTAGTGTTCTATGTACTTAATATAATTCCAAATCATCTTTAAAGGAATTCAAAGTTTATTTTTACTATAAACCTATCAACCATATATAATTGAATTTTCAATGACACCTTTCATGCAAAAGGATTCCTTTTTCTGATAGAGTTCCACACATATGTCTGTCTGACAACAACTGCCAGTGCCTGGCACTCTTTATCTGAATGAATATTCTCAAAATGGCCATCTGTTTAGACAACATCAGTAATTGTTTTTCCTACTTACCACAGTACCATTTGACTGAGTTGGGAGCAATGTTATATCTGAACTAGAAGGCTGTTGTTTCAAAGATCTAAGTCCTGATTATCTTCCAGAAAACAGGATGTGTAATTTGTGGCCTATATATTTTTGTGGTACATGTGATGATTTACCGTAGAGGTTTGCAAGCTTCATTTGCAACATTTATTTAAAGGATTGGATTCTACAAAGTCAACCATAGTAAATTTCCTGAATACATTTGATGCTCAATTCTTAACAAGTCGAAGATTAAAGAAGGCCTGGACCTGTCTTGGAGTGCACTTTAGAGCCAAATCAATGTTGTTTAATGCAAAATAGGAGTCTCTTTTGTTTGTGATATGCATTTCTTCAGTTGCACATTGAGTGTCTCTTCAATACTTTATATTCTCATCTTACTGTAGAATTTCTCACTTTGAGATATATGATGTGCTATTACTACTGAATCACAACACCAAAAATATCATTTGGCCCATTGAGTCGGTTTGGATTCTATGTAAGAACAATGCAACTAGTCCTAAGTGTTGGATCCTGCTGTTCTTGCAATCCAGGAGTTCTTCGGAAGTCAAGAATGAGACATAAAACTTGTAACATTTTATAAAATAGACACAAGCAACAAAGAAGGGGTAAGAAAAGAAAACTGAGAGAACAAAGAGGTTGTGGTTGTCTTCTATAAAAATTAGCTCTGACTAAAAATAACATTTCAGTGATAAGAATTAACATAAAATATATTAAGATTGTCATGACAGCAGCTGCAGAAAAACTAAGAAGCTTCTAGAAAAATACAGAAACAGCTATACCACAATTATTGGACAATTCGCTGAACAATTATACATAGTATATGCTGTAGGTGATTATCTAAAAATACAAGTAAGTATAGGATTTCAGCCCCACACCTGAATCTAAGATAACCTTTCACTTTCTTGCCACAGCCTGCAAACTATTTTCTTTCAGGTAATTATCCAGTTTGCTTTTGAATGGCTATGACTGAATCTGCCTACATAACTGCTTTGGCTGAGCTATCTAAACGTTAAACCTTTCAATGGGTCGAATGTAGAAGGCAGCCATTTGGCCCATCAATTGTATACCTCCAATCCCAGTGCATTATATAATTTCCTATAACCTAGTCTCTTCACATATGCTCATAAACAAACTTGATTCTTGATTTATGGACCCATACTTCATAGTTCAAAGTAAATTTATTATTGAATTATGTGTATATCACCATTGTTAACCAAAAAAGACTACATTCCACAAATCAGTGACTTCTAATGAATCAAGTTCAGTGTAAGCAGATGGATCAAATGTCTATATTCTTGCCATGAGGTAGAAGGAGCTCGAGACTGCCATTTTGTGAAGCTGCTCTGCATCCTCCATTTTGCGAACTAAAGTTGCTTGGCTTGGTTCATGTTTTAAAGTAGACATAATGATACTCCAAGTAATCTGCTGGACTGGGGATCATTTCCAAATAAGAACTTATTAGTGAGGTGTCCTTTGGTTGGGTATAATGTGCAGGTTTGTGAATTTTGGGATCTGTGTCTGCCATGAATGATTTGAGCTGGCTATTGATTGAGAACAAAGAACTATAAATTTGCAGCTGTCACTTGCAGAAAAAAGAGCAATAAATGGATGTTGGCTTGGACCAGAGCTAATAAGGTGTTAAAAGACAGTCAGATGATCCATTCCCAATAACTCTGAAATGCAACTTTTGATTTGATCAAGAATGAACATAAAAGCGGATGCTTTTAGTGCGGTGGCAGCAATAACTTCAAAGAATAACCATTGCGGATACAAGGGTGAGCAACCCTGCATGGAACACAGAGAGAATGAATCATGATTACATGGAACGCCTGGCCAGTGTAGACTCTTATGCCAGGGTATTATCTTTTTTATTCCTTGACTATTCAAGAGAGTCAGTGAAACTTCATGGGTGTACATACAGGTACTTAGTGTATAAATTCACATACTTGTTTGTTTAGACAATAAAGGCACTTATTGCTAATTACAGATTCTCTCTGCACCTCTCTGAACATTATGTTCAGAGGTGTAAAGCTTGTAACACCATATTCTACTTTGAGATTCATTTTGTTGCATGAATTTACAGGAAAATAAAAAAAATACTATAGAATTTATGAAAAGCTTCCAGTTTAAGATGGGGCTGGTGAAGCCCAGTGACTACTTATTGACAACAAAGTAAACAAAGAAAGCAACTAAGTACTTTATTAAGAACACTTTTTCTGATAAAAGTTTTGGTACGCAATCACTGAAGATAATGTAGAGGCAAGGCGGAGTCCAGGTAGAGTTGATGTGGAGCCTGGGCCCATCCTCAAGAGTGAGGAAAGATCAAAGTTTTGATGGATTTTAGCAATGGACTGAAATGGAAAGGTCATGAACAGGCCAAAGCATGGCAGTGGGGTCCAGGCAAAAGGACCGGTGTCTGAGAGCGAGTGATAACCCAATGTTTGGATGATTTAATTGCTGGGCCAGATTGAAAAGGTCAACTTGTCAGGACTGGAGGTAAGGTTTGGACCGGTTCTGCTTGCTGCTCTGTAATATTTACTCGGCTTTGTGCTGAACCGAGGCTGTGGCCTGCTCCAGCTGCAGTGATGCCTGGCTTCATGTCTGTGGACTCGCTCTTTTAACACTTCAGTTCTGAATTCTCTTTGCTTACTTATATTGTATGTCCAATTTTTGTTCTTCTCTCTGCACAGTGGGTGTTTGTCTGTCATCATTGTTTTAATGGGTTCTTTTGATTTCTTTGTTTTGTGGCTGAATCTCAAGGTTGTATAATCTAGATATACTTTGATACTAAGTGTACTTTGAACTTAGATAAACACAGACTGATGAAAAACCAATATGCAAAAAAAGACAAATAGTGCAAATAATTTTAAAAGAAAATAAATAATACTGAGAGCATGAGTTGTAGAGTCCTCGAAAGTGAGTCCACTGGTTGTGCAATCCATTTAGAGTTGAGGTGAGTGAAGTTAATTTACAATAGCCAATCCAATAAACAACCAAAGAACATTTGAAACGTAGGAGGAAACCAGAGCATCTGGGAGAAACTCCATGAGGTCACATGAAGTACCTGTACCTCCAACTCAGTAGAACAGGAGGTCAGAATCGGACGCAAGTACATGGAGGTGTGAGATTGCTAGAGCAGTGAGGAGTGTGTGTTTTTTTAATTATCTCCATGAAATTTCAGCTAACTGGGGCATCTGCTTAATTGGGCCAAAATATACAGGTCCTGATGTGTCCTAATTAACTGGACTCCACTGTATATATTTTCAGTGCTGATTTGAAGGCAACAAAACATGATGGGTGCTTTTACTATGTGGTCATTTGTTTTATCAAAGCAGAAACCTGAAAAGCATGAAATCCACAAATAACCATAATGACTGGAGTTCTGCAATGTCTTTACCTATTTTTCCAATCGGTCAAAATGCATGTGACACAACTCAAGCACATCTTAAGAATGAGACCCAGATATTGCGAGACTGACTCAATGAAATCGATAGATCAAGCAATCAATCTTTGTGGTATGAATTTCACCTTTTCTATTGTTTGCTTCATTCTAGTAGGAGTTGTCATATGTAACCACAGTAAAATCAAACAGGTAGCGCAGCAATTAGTAATGAAGAATTTGAACAGCAAACAATGAAATAATGATACAAGTGAAGCTAATGTAAGATTTTAAATGTCATAAACAAATATTAAAACAATGCAAATTTAATTATGTTAAATGGCATTGTGTTCTTACAATTTATTGTGACAAAACATAAATCCAGATAAAATAAAGCATTTTTGTGGCATAGAAATGTATTTGCAAATGATTAAGGAAAATTAACATGCAGAATCTAATATGAGAGAGGAGCTGGTCAAAAATTGATTGGAAGGGGACACTAGCAGGTATGACAGCATTACAACAATGGGTGGAGCTCATGGGATCAATGTCTGGAAGACACAGGATAGGTACATCCCAAAGACAAAGAGGTATTCTCAAGGAAGAATGAGACAACTATGATTGACAAGGAAAGTCAAAGGCAGCATAAAAGCAAAAGAGAGGCTATATAATAAAACAAAAAATAATGGGAAGTTTGAAGGCTGGGAAGCTTTTATAAATAATAGAAGGCAACTAAAAAGCCATAAGGTGAGAAAATATTAAATATGAAGGTAAGCTAGCCACTAATAGAAAAGAGAGTACCAGAAGTTTTTTTTCAGATATATAAAGAGAGGCTAGAGTGTGTATTGGACTGCTGGAAAATGACAGTAGAGACATAGTAATGGGAGACAAAAGAAATGTCAGACAAAATTAATAAGTGTTGTGCATCACTTTTCACTGTGGAAGATACCAGCAGTATGCCAGAAATTTGAGACTGTCAGGGGACAGAAGTGAGTGTAGTTGCTATTGCTCAGGAGAAGGTGTTGGGAAGCTGAAAGCTCTGAGGTAGATAAGTCAGCTGGACTAGATAGATTGCACCCCAGGGTTCTGGGAGAGGTAGCTGAAGAGATTGTGGAGGCATTGATAATGATTTTTCAAGAATCATCCATTTCTGGAATGGTTCTGAAGAAATGGAAAACTGCATGTGTGACTCCACACTTTAAGAATGGTGGGAGGCAGAAGAAAGAAAATTATAGGCCAATTAGCCTGACTTCAGTGGTTGGGAAGATGTTGGAGTCCATTATTAAAGATGAGGTGTTGGAGTACTGGGAAGCATATGATAAATAGATCAAAATCAGCTTGGATTCCTTAAGGGAAAATCTTGCCTGACAAATCTGTTGCAATTCTCAGAGGAAATAACAAGCAGTATAGACAAAGGAGAGTCAGTGGTTGTTGTTTATTAAGATATTCAGAAGGCCTCTGACAAGATGCTGTACATGAGGCTGCTAAACATGGTATTACATGAAAGGTACTAGCACGGATAGAGGATTGGCTGACTGGCAGGAGGCAAAGGGTGGGAATACAAGCACCTTTTCTGTTTGGCTGCCAGTAACTAGTGGTGTTCTGTATGGGTCAGTGTTGGGACTGGTTCTTTTCACTTCATAGGTCATTGATTCGGATGATAGAAGTGATGGCTTTGTGGCTAAGTTTGTGGACAATATGAAGATAGGTGGAGGAGCAGGTAGTGTTAAGGAAGCAGGAAGTCTGCAAAGGGACAGACAGATTGGGAGAATCTGCAAAGAAGTGGCAGATTGAATACAGTGTTGAGAAGTGTATGGTCATGCACTTTGGGTCAAAGGAATAAAGCATAGTTTATTTTCAAAATGGAGTAAAAATTCAAAACACAGAGGTGCAAAGGGACTTGTGAGTCCTTGTACAAGATTAACCAAAGGTTAACTCATAGGTTTAGTCAGTGGTAAGGAAGGCAAATGCAATATTAGCATTCATTTTGAGAGGACCAAAATATAAGAGTATGGATGTATTGATGAGGTTTATGAGGTATTTGTCTGACCATATTTGGAGTATTCAGCAGTTTTGGGCCACTTATCTAAGAAAAGATGTGTTGAAATTGGAGAGTGTTCACAAGAATTATTCCAGAGAAGAAAGAATTAATATATGAGGAGCTTCTGATGGCTCTATGGCTATACTCTCTGGAGTTTAGAAGAATGAGAAGGAATCTCATTGAAACCTATTAAATATTGAAAGACCTAGATAGAGTAGACATGGCGAGGACTTTTCCTTCAGAGCAGGGGTAGGCACACTACGGCTCACAGGCCAGCTCCGGCCCATGAGCAAATATTGGGATACTATGCGTATCCGGCCCCTGAGCGATTTTTCCTTATTCTGAATGTTTCATGCGACCACACTGATGGACATGCATGGCATCTTGTTACACTGGCCCAAGGTTCTGTTTTGTTCCAAACCAAACACTGGTATACATGAATGACGGGAAGGCAGACTACCTTATTAATATGTATTGATACTCTCCGTGCACACGCAGGTTTTCAGATGGTATCGTTCAAATTTGTAAACAGAAACAGTGTCATTCTCATTTAAATAACTTGATTTTACAACTTCAAGGAAAAAAATCAGCTGATACATGAGATATATGGTCATATTGCGGCCATAGAACCATAGAACCATAGAACACTACAGCACAGTACAGGCCCTTCAGCCCTCCATGTTGTGCCGACCCATATAATCCTTAAAAAAAAGTACTAAACCCACACTACCCCATAAACCTCCATTTTTCTTTCATCCATGTGCCTGTCCAAGAGGTTCTTAAATACCCCTAATGTTTTAGCCTCCACCACCATCCCTGGCAAGTCATTCCAGGCACTCACAACTCTTTGTGTAAAAAACTTACCCCTGATGTCTCCCCTAAACTTCCCTCCCTTAATTTTGTACATATGCCCTCTGGTGTTTGCTATTGGTTCCCTGGGAAACAGGTACTGACTATCCACCCTATCTATGCCCCTCATAATCTTGTAGACCTCTATCAATTCCCCTCTCATTCTTCTATGCTCCAAAGAGAAAAGTCCCAGCTCTGCTAACCTTGTTTCATATGAATTGTTCTCCAAACCAGGCAACATCCTGGTAAATCTTTTCTGCACCCTCTCCATAGCTTCCATATCCTTCCTATAATGAGGTGACATGAATTGAACACAATACTCTGAGTGCGGTCTCACCAGAGATTTGTAGAGTTGCAACATGACCTCCCTACTCTTGAACTCAATCCCCTTGTTAATGAAGCCAGGCATCACATAGGCCTTCTTAACTATCCTATCAACCTGTACAGCGACCTTGAGGGATGTATGGATTTGAACCCCAAGGTCCCTTTGTTCATCCACACTCTTAAGTAACTGACCATTAATCCTGTACTCAGTCTTCTGGTTTGTCCTTCCAAACTGCATCACCTCACACTTATCCGGATTGAACTCCATCTGCCATTTTTCTGCCCAACTCTGCAGCCTGTCTATATCCTCTTGTAACCTTCGACAACCTAGAGCTCCATCCACAACTCCTCCAATCTTCGTGTCATCCACAAACTTACTCACCCATCCTTCCACCTCAACATCCAGGTCATTTATAAAAATCACAAATAGCAGGGGTCCCAGGACAGATCCCTGTGGCACTCCACTAGTCACTGACCTCCAGGCAGAATACTTTCCTTCCACAACTACCCTCTGCTTTCTTCCTTTAATCCAATTTTTTATCCAAACAGCCAAGGTTCCACCTATCCCATGCCTCATGACTTTCTGGATGAGTCTCTCGTGAGGGACCTTGTCAAATGCTTTGCTGAAGTCCATGTAGACCACATCCACTGCCCTACCTTCATCAATTTTTTTTGTTACCTCTTCAAAAAACTCAATCAGGTTTGTGAGGCACGATCTTCCCTTTACAAAGCCATGTGAACTATCCATGAGTAGACTGTACTTCTCCAAATGCTCGTAGATCCTATCCTTTTAAAACACCTGAACCCCGGGACCTGCATCATCCAATCCTGCCCTTCCTCCAACCAAGTTTCAATAACGGCCACAACATCGTAGTTCCATGTACTAATCCATGCTCTAAGTTGATCCTTCTTGTTCCTAATACTCCTAGCACTGAAACAGACACATTTCAACCCCTTTAACTGTCTACAATTATGTTCTGTCCCCTGCCTGTCCTTCCTCATCAACTCAGAACTCTCAGCATCATGCCCTTGTCCTTCTACCTTAATCTCTGCACTCACATTCTGATTCCCACCCCCCTGCCAAACTAGTTTAAACCCTCCCCAACAGCTCTATCAAACCTGCCCGCCAGGATATTGGTCCCCCTGGGATTCAAGTGCAACCCGTCCTTTTTGTACAGGTCACACCCGCCCCAAAGGAGGTCCCAATGATCCAGAAATCTGAATCCCTGCCCCCTGCTCCAATCCCTTAGCCACGCATTTATCCTCCACCTCATTTTATTGCTATTTTCACTGTCGCGTGGCACAGGCAGTAATCCTGAGATTACTACCTTTGAGGTCCCGCTTTTCAACTTCCTTCCTAACTCCCTGTAGTCTTCTTTCAGGACCTCTTCCCTTTTCCTACCTATGTCATTGGTGCCAATATGTACCACGACCTCTGGCTGTTCTACCTCCCACCGCAGGATATCTTGGACACGATCAGAAATATCCCGGACCCTGGCACCTGGGAGGCAAACTACCATCCGAGTTTCTGTCCTGTGTCCAGAGAATCGTCTGTCAGACCCCCTGACTATAGAGTCCCCTATCACTACTGCCTTCCTCTTCCTTTCCCTACCCTTCTGAGCCACAGGGCCAGACTCTGTGCCAGAGGCACGGCCACTGTCGCTTCCCCCAGGTAGGCTGTCCCCCCCCCAACAGTACTCAAACAGGAGTACTTATTGTCAAGGGATACAGCCACAGGGGTACTCTCTAGTACCGGACTCTTCCCCTTCCCTCTCCTGACTGTGACCCAGTTCTCTGTCCCCTGTGGCCCCAGTGTGACAACCTGCCTGTAACTCCTCTCTATCACCTCCTCACTCTCCCTAACCAGACGAAGGTCATCGAGCTGCAGCTCCGGTTCCCTAACACGGTCCTTTAGGAGTTGCATCTCGATGCACCGGGTGCAGGTGTGGCCATCCGGGATGCCGGGAGACTCCAGGACCTCCCACATCTGACACCAACCACAGAAAACTGGCCTCACACACATACTACCTCCTTTTGCAATTAACAACTGCCTCACCTCGTCCCGTTACCGATGAAGCCCTTTGAAAGAAAGCTGTAATTGTGGGAGAACCAGCTTCAAAAAGGAAATTGTGCACATTTTCCCACTTTTCAAAAAATAAAGCACAAAATCCAAGCATTATTGTGAATACGGTCCAAGAATTGAGAAAACAGTTTTCATCTCGTTTTGCTGATTTTCGCTTGCATGCAAATGAGTTTGAGCTGTTTGCTACTCCATTTGATGTGGAAGTGGACACTGCATCAGAAATTTTTCAAACGGAATTGATCGAGCTGCAGTGTGATGACATATTGAGATCGAAATTTCATTCTGAAGATGTGTCAGTGCTTGACTTCTATAGAAAATATATTCATCCAAGTGGGAAATATCCTAACTTAGTGGATCATGCAAAAAAGATGGCCTCATTGTTTGGCAACACTTATCTGTGTGAGCAATTATTTTCAAAAATGAAGCACACCAAGAACTATTTGAGAACAAGATTGACTGATGCCCATCTGGATAATGTCTTGCTCTTGGCATCTACAAGTCCGACACCCGATATTCAGAAGCTTTCAAGCAACAAACAGCATCAAGTTTCACATTGATTTATCGACTGTTTGCATTAAAATTTTCTTTTTTATTATACTTAATTTACCACCATTCAATGTTCATACATTTTATGTTTAAAGATTCTTTGTGTCCTTTTAATAGATTCAAAAGATGGCTTGATTAAAATAAATTGCAACTAAACTGAGTTCTTTGATTACTAATTGGCATCCTTGGTTAAGCACTAATGATCTTCTAGCATGTGTTATTCATTAATTTGAGGCAAACCGCAACCAGATGTATTTAAATGGATAATTCCAATACTTCCAATTTTTTATGGCATTTATCTGGCCCACCGTACACTCATTAATATGTGATCTGGCCCACAGAGGCAAAAAGTTGCCAACCCCTGCTTTAGAGAGTTGGTCTAGGACTAGAAGGCACAGCCTCAGAATAGAGGGATGCTCATTTACAGCAGGGGTGATTAGGAATCTCTTTAGCCAGAGTGTGGTGAGTCTGTGAAATTCATTGCCACAGACAGCTGTGGAGGCCAAGTCATTGAGTATACTTAAAGTGGAGGTTGATAGTTCCTTAGTCAGGGTGTCAACTTTTTCACAGAAAAGTTGATATTCATTATTCCTTCCACAGAGCCATAGAGTCATGCCACAATGGAATCAGGCCCTGCTCCCAACCAGTGATGCTATTTTCAATGAATTATGGACCTATATTCCCAGATCCCTTTGTCCTACAGCACTCCTCAGTGCCCTTCATTCATTGTGTAATACCTACGCTGCTTAGTCCTACCGAAGTGCACCACCTTGCCCTTGTCTGCATTAAGTTCCTTCTGCTAATTTTCAGCCCATTTTTCCAGCTGGTCCTGATCTCACTGCAAGCCATGTTGGTCTTCCTTGCTGTCCATTACAATCTTGGTGTCATCTGCAAATTAGCTGTGTAGCTATGTATAGCTGTAACACCATATACAAGTTAGTTGATGACACCACTGCTATGGGCCATATCAGAGGTGGTGATGGATCAGCATACAGTTGAGAGATTGAAAATATGGCTGAGTTGTGTCATACCAACAACCTCTTACTCAACGTCAGCAAAACCAAGAAACTGTTTGTAGACTTCTGGAGATGGAAACCAGAGGGTAATGAGACAGTACTCATCGGAGGATCGGAGATGGAGAGGATCAGTAGCTTTAAGTTCCTTGACGTTATTATTTCAGAGGACCTGTCTTGGGGCCCATTTATTTGTCTACCTCATCTCTACTTCCACAGCACAGTACAAAATCCCCGTCCGGTGCATGCACAGATCAGAAGAAGTAACTACAGGCTTTGGACTCCAACATCAGAATTTGCTGGAGTTGGACAGTTTGTCAAGCTCAATATGTCCAAGTTTCAATTTAACACTGATTCATTCACTGAAGCATATGAGAAGTGGCCTTAAACTGAGCTTCTACAAAGCAAAAGCTTTCTACTAATTTGCCCCAACTGGACAATAGATGTTTATGGTAGGACTTTGGGAAATGTGGATTTCATTCTTGGGTGGGGGGAGTAGTGTATTGTGAGTAGGGTACTGACATGGATAGAAAACTGGTTGGCAGACAGGAAACAAAGAATAGGGATTAATGGGTCCCTTTCAGAATGGCAGGCAATGTCTAGTGAGGTACCGTAAGGCTCAGTGCTGGGACTGCAGCTATTTACAATATACATTAATGATTTAGATGAAGGGATTAAAAGTAACATTAGCAAATTTGTAGATGACACAAAGCTGGGCGGCAGTGTGAAATGTGAAGAGGATGTCATGAGAATGCAGGGTGACTTGGACAGGTTGGGTGAGTGGGCAGATGCAGTTTAATGTGGATAAATGTGAGGTTATTCACTTTGGTGGCAAGAACAGGAAGGCAGATTACTATCTGAATGGTGTCAAATTAGGAAAAGAGGAAGTACAATGAGATCTAGGTGTCCTTGTTCATCAGTCACTGAAAGTAAGCATGCAGGTAGAGCAGGCAGTGAAGAAAGCTAATGGCATATTGGCCTTCATAACAAGGAGAGTTGAGTATAGCAGCAAAGAGGTTCTTCTGCTGTTGTGAGGCCACACCTGAAGTATTGTGCAGTTTGGGTCTCCAAATTTGAGGAAGGACATTCTTGCTATTGAGGGAGTGCAGCGTAGGTTCACGAGGTTAATTCCCAGGATGACGGAACTGTCATATGTTGAAAGATTGGAGTGACTGGGCTTGTATACACTGGAATTTAGAAGGATGAGAGGGGATCTGATTGAAACATATAAGATTATTAAGGGATTGGACAAACTAGAGGCAAGAAACATGTTCCCGATGTTGGGGGAGTCCAGAACCAGAAGCCACAGTTTAACAATAAGGGGTAGGCCATTTAGAACGGAGTTGAGGAAAAACTTTTTCACCCAGAGAGTTGTGGATTTGTGGAATGCTCTGCCTCAGAAGGCAGTGGAGGCCAATTCCTGGATGCTTTCTAGAAAGAGTTAGATAGAGCTCTTAAAGATAGCGGAGTCAAGGGATATGGGGAGAAGGCAGGAACGGGGTACTGATTGTGGATGATCAGCCCTGATCACAGTGAATGGCGGTGCTGGCTCGAAGGGCTGAATGGCCTACTCCTGCACCTATTGTCTATTGTCTATTGTTTATTTTACATCTCATTGACCCTCTCTCAGAACTCAAAGATTCGAAGTACATTTATTATCAAAGTATGTAAGTAGTATACAACCCTGAGATTTGTCTTCCCACAGACAGCCATCACTTCCTCTGGTTCATTAGTACAGCCTTTAACCATAAAGCGTGTTTAAAGATGAAGATCCACAGCAACATTAAATTGATGGGCTATGGGCAGCAAAGCTCACAACCCTCACGTAAACTTTGGATTCATGCATTACATATACAGTAGCAGGAACCTCAAAGCTCTGTTAGGTTATAACCCAGTGCTGTCTTTTCAAAATCCT
Source organism: Hemitrygon akajei (assembly GCF_048418815.1). Classification (NCBI taxonomy): domain Eukaryota; kingdom Metazoa; phylum Chordata; class Chondrichthyes; order Myliobatiformes; family Dasyatidae; genus Hemitrygon; species Hemitrygon akajei. The sequence continues at coordinate 32,120,968 of NC_133133.1, forward strand.
TTCAGTCCATCAGCTGGACAAGCTCACATCCCAGTATCAAGGTCCAAATTATATTCATTTATTCTGTAGGTCTCATTGTTCACAAATATGGCATCAGATTTCCAAAGCAGACATTTTGCCCCAAGCTCCACCAGGACAAATGAACACCCGGAGGACAAGGAAAAATGGTTCAAGGCCATTGAGGGAATTTCAGGCTTCTCACTAATCAAACTGGAAGAGGAGCAACAGGGAAAGTAGCTGAGAACTTCTCGTCAGGTGTACTTAGAAGCTTAGTGAAATAGACTGAACCACCTCCCTCCCTCCATCCCATCTGGCAATGGATCCCACACACTGAATTTATCCGAATTGAATTGAATTGAATTGACTTTATTTCTTACATCCTTCACTTACATGAGGAGTAAAATTCTTCACGCTACATCTCAAACTAAATGTGGAATGTGTAAGTTATAGTAATGTGTAATAAATAGTGTGTACAACAGGACATTCAATAAAGCATAGAAATACAATTATATCAGCGTGAATTGATCAGACTGATGGCTTGGTGGAAGAAGCTGTCCTGTTACTGATGCACCATCAATAACTCACTCTGAGACATAAGAAACGAGATATCGGCTATTATTGACTGGAAGAATGAACAACACTACATCCTGGAGAATGAGGCCGGGTTCAGGCCTCAATTGCCTTTATACAGGGGTCTGTGGGAGGAGCCACAGGAGCAGTCCAGACAGGTATATGTAGTTCACCACAGTTACTCCTGGCTTTTATGCTGCGGTACTGTTTCCCAGATGGTAACAGCTGGAACAGCTTGTGGTTGGGATGACTCGGGTCCTCAATAATCCTTTGGGTCCTTTTTACACAACTGTCTCTGTAAGTGTCCCGAATAGTGGAAAGTTCACTTCTACAGATGTGCTGGGCTGTCTGCACCACTCTTTGCAGAGTCCTGCAATTGAGCGAAGTATAGTTCCCATGCCAGGCAGTGATGCCGCCATTCAAGATGTGCCTCTGTAGAAAGTCTTTAGAATTTGGGGGCCCATACCAAACTTCTTCAACTGTCTCAGGTGAAAGAGGCTTTGTTGTGCTTTTCTCACCACACAGCCTGTATGTACAGACCACATGACATCCTCGGTTATGTGTATGCCGAGGAACTTAAAGTTGTTCAACTTCTCAACCCCAGATCCATTGATGGCAATAGGGGTTAGCTAGTCTCCATTTGTCCTCTAGTCCACAACCAGCTTCTTCGTTTTTGCAACATTGAGGGTGGGTTGTTTTCTTGACACCACAGGGTGATGACTTCTTCTCTGTAGGCTGCCTCGTTATTATCTGAGATAAGGCCAAATGATATAGTATCATCAGAAAATCTGCCATCTAAGCTCTCAGAGAAGAAAGTCATCCTTGGCCTTGAGGTATTTCCTAAGTGGATAAATGGGTTTACTTGAAGAATTCTTCTGAATGGGATCTTGGCCTGCAAGACAATCATTACACTTTTAAGAGATTTGAATCTTAGGAGCCATATTGGACTTCATTTCTAATGTACCAAACAGGTTCATCCACTTATAATCAGATAAGTCATACAGACTTTGCATCACCTTGGAAATACAAAGCCCACTAACCAAGTGTTACCAGACCAAACAAACCTTTGAGACAAGTCCTCATGAAATTGTCTAATAAAACTTGAAATAAACAATCTGAGCACAAGCTTTGTATGATTTATGTAAATATGAATTTACAAAGTTTAATTCATCCCTGTGGACCTGGTAAAATAAGCTGAACTCTTAACACACAATACACAGTTCTGCTTTATACTCTGGAACTCTTTGAAGAACAGAAACTGCCTTTGAAAGCCATCTGAACAATAGAAGAATATTTAAGAAATGATAAACACAAAGGAATGGGATTACCATATGAGATGATGAGAAATAACATGGATTCAATTTACAGAAGACATTTGACAAAATCTATTTAGGACAGTTAAAAGCAGCTTTTACTTAATTGCATTAATTGCCTGATCAAAGAAAGCTGCTTTCTTCTGACAGAGAATCCTAATCAATACATTAACACATCTACGGCTTTGTCGACTACATAAAGGTTTAGCAGTAATCCCACCCATCAGGTCTGAAATTCAGTTGCATCTAATGACAGATGTAAGTTATTTATTTATTTTGCTTGTTTGGTTGTTTATTCATTGAGAAACAGTGTGGAATTGGCCCTCCTGCACCTTCAAGCCGGGCCACCCGAAAACCATGATTTAACCCTAGCCTAATCATGGGACAATTTACAATGACCAATTAACCCACCAACCAGTACATCTTCGGACTGTGGGAGGAAACTGCTCAATCAAGAAGAGAGCGTACAAACAGATAGCAATTGGAATTGAACCCCGCCCGCTGGTGTTGTAAAATGTTGTGCTAGCCACTGCTCTACCATATCACCTCTACACTACCGTGCAGTGCACATGGTCAGCAGCCAACAGGTATGGTCAGTTGTACACTGCAGACCATGTGTAGCATCACCAGCTCTTCTCCTGCTGCAGTTCATCAGCAACTGAAACCATCATTCATCTCTTTGCTGCATTCATTTCTAAACATTTAATCTCCATCTTCTATAAGCCAATCCATCTGAAGTTCTGTTGCCTTTATCATAACAATACGATGTCTCATTTCTAGACTTCCACCGTCAAAGTCAAAATGAGTTTTTTTCAATTACTTTCTTCCACTGTTGGTAAGTCCTAAATCCTTGACACATCACAAGCAGATGAAGCTCTTTCTCTAAAATTCCATTTGGAAACTTTCCTGTCATTTGATCATATTTTTAGTCCCTTTTTTTGAAATCCATTCTCATGCTTGCACATTTCATTGCTCCTCCTTTTCTGATTATGCTACATTGATGTGGCTTGGGAGTAATTTCTGTACTGAAAGCGATTGGTAAATTGGTGAAAACTGTCTCCAGACACCATCAATGATTCATTAACTCTGGGGTACTCCCATCCACTACCACCAAAGTCATAGTTCCCTTACCCAACATTGTTTGCTCCTACCTCCTAACCAAGATCCATAACCCTGACTGTCTGGTTAGGCCCATTGTCTCTGCTTGCTCCTGCCCCACTGAATTTGTGTACTCATACCTCAGCTCCATTCTATCCCCCTTGGTTCAGTTTTCCCACCTACATCAGCAACACTTTTCATGCTCTCGATCTCCTCACTAACTTTCAATCTCTTGACCCTAACTACCTCACTTTCACCATGGACCCTATACATTTCCATCCATATCAAAAAGGCCTGAAAGCTCTCTGCTTCTTTCTCAACCAACCAATTCCCCTCCACTGCCACCTTCCGCTGTCTTGTAGAACTGGTCCTCACACTTGACAACTTTTCCTTTAGCTCCTTCCACTTTCTCCAGACTCATGGGGTAGCCATGGGCACTTGAATGTGTCCCAGATTTTTCTGCCTCTTTTGTTGGCTACATAGGACAGTCCATGTTCTAATTCTTCTTCAGGAATATTCCTCAACTCTTCCTTTGCTACACTGATGATTACATTAGTGCTGCTTCATTGCTCATCAATTTCAACAACTTTGCCTCCAACTCCCACCCTGCCTTTAAATTCACAGGGTCGATTTCTGACACCTCCCTTCCCTTTCATGATCTCTCTTTTTCCATCTCTGGAGACAAAATGGCATCTGAGATCTTTTATAAATCTACTGATTCCCACGGTTAAGTTAACTATATCTCTTTCCACCTTACAAAAATGCTGTTCTCTTTTCTTCATTCCTTTTCCCAGGATGCAGCTTTCCTTCTCAGGACATCAGAGATGTTCTCCTTCTTCAAAGAATGGGGTTTATCTTCCTTCACCATTGATGCTGCGCTTACTTGCATCTTCTCCATTTCCTGAATATTCATGCTCAGCACATCTCCCTGCCACCTTATCAGTGATAGAGTTCTTCTTGTTCTTAGCTACCACTCCATTAGCCTCTGCATCCAATACATCATTCTCCACATCTTCCACCATTTCCAAAGGGACCCTACTACCAAACATACCTTTACCACCCCCTCCTCCATTTTCCACAGGGATCACTCCCTCTGTGATTCCTTTGTCCATTCATCCCTTCCGGCACTTATCTCTGCAAGCCGGCCAAATTGCTACACCTGCCCATTCACCTCCTCCCTCAGCTCCTTTCAGGGCCCCAAACAGTCCTTCCAGGTGAGGCAACACTTCATCTGCAAACCTGTTGGGATTTTCTGTTATGTCCGGTGCTCCCAATGAGGCCTCCTCGACATTGGTGAGACCCGTCATAAATTGGAGAACCTGGTTCCTTGAGCACCTTTGCTCCATCCACCACAAGCAGAACTTCCCAGTGGCCAAAGATTTTAATTCCCATTCCCATTCCTGTTCCGACATGACGGTCCATGGCCTTCTCTTGTGTCATGATGATGCCACCCTCAGGATGAAGGAGTAACACCTCCGTGTGAGTAGCCTCCAACCTGATGGCATGAATATTGATGTTTCCTTCTGGTAAAAAGAACTCCCTTTCCCCTGCCTCTTTTTCTATTCTCCACTCTGACCTCTACCTCTTGTCACTTGCCTATCACCTTTTCCTTTTCTTTCTTTTATGGTTCTCTCTCCTAAGAGATTTATCTCCAGCCCATTAACTTCCCTACCCACCTGGGTTCACGTAAGTATCACCTCCTAGCAATCCTCCTTCCTCTCCCTCCACCTTTTTATTCCGGCATCTTCCCCCTTCCTTACCTGTCCTGGTGAAGAGTCTCGTCCCAAAACGTTGACTGTTTTTCATTTCCTGAGAAATATGAGCTGACATTGGAGAGGGTTCATAGGAGGTTCTCAAGAATAATTCCGGGATTGAACGACTTATCAAAAGAAGAGCATCTGATGGCTCTGGTCCTGTACTCATTGGAATTCAGGAGAATGAGGGGTGATCTCATTGAAACTTATTGAATGTTGAAAAGCCTCAATAGATAAATGTGGAGCAGATGTTTCCTATGGTGGGGAAGTCTAAGAATAGAGGACACAAACTCAGAATAGAGGAATATCCATTTAGAACAGAGATGAGGAGGAATTTCTTTAGCCAGTGCGTGCTGAGTCTGTGGAATTCGTTGCCACAGCAACTGTAGAGGTGAAGTCATTGGGTAGGTACATTAAAGGCAGAGGTTGATAGTTTCTTGATAGGCCAGAGTATGAAGAGAATGGAGGAGAAGGCAGGAAACTGGGGCTGAGAGGGAAATCGATCAGCCCTGATGAAATGCCAGAACAGACTGGATGGGCCAAATGGCCTAATACTGCTCCTATATCGTTTGGTCTTATGCCGCCTGACCTGCTGAGTTCCTCCAGCATTTTGTATGTGTTGCATTGGTAAATACAAATTATGGCTTTGGAATGTATTTTTTAGAGCTGCACTTTTGAGTTCATTGTGGTTAGTCTTATAGTGATTGGTGAATTATACTTCTCTGGAAGTGGACTCACGCTGCTTGCTGGGTACTTGTATAAAAATTTAATAATAACAGTCTCTACCACCCATATTGGATGCTTGAGTTGTCAATGCAAGCAGTTTTCCAATTGTTTGAAAGATAAGCTGAGAAGATTTGAAATATTCTCAAACTGTCCAACAACTTTCACCTTCCAGGTAATAAACTAACTAAAGGAATATTAGCTATAGTTGGAGAAACAAATCCTCCAGGTTTGCCCCTTCTTCACAGATGAAAGGCAAGTTGTGAGGAATCTCATGGGGAGAAAACAACATAGCACCAGTGTGTTAATAAAATACACATGTTCTTCGGTTTCCTTGTTTATGAAATGAGTCCAGCAAGTCAGTTTGACCGACAGTTATAAATCACCCAGTGGGAGAGTTAATGATGGCTGACTAATGGCAGGAGTGTTGTTGCAGGGCCACGAGAGGCAGATGGACATGTGTGAGCAGCTCCAGAATGAACGCAACAAGAGTTGGCAAGCCTAATTGTAGTGACAGCATTTTACATTGCTCCATGCTACTTTATCTCACAGGCATAAAGAAAATAATGAACCTGTCGCAGTATTCCAATATAATACTTTTTTTTCAGGTTTATCTCATTTTCTGCACAAATGTTAGTTTTGTGAAATTGAACCAAAATGCTCTGGACTTGTGCACGGAGTAGAATTTCTGCCCTCAAAGGTCTATTGTTTCTTCAGAATTTACTTCGAATTGGCTTTTTACCTCTGCTTGTACCCCATAATGAAAGCCGTCTATCTAACTGGTCAATGTCCTCCGCCAAACACAAATGCATAAAACTGTTGCAAAAGAAAGACGTCGGAATAATCTGTTATTTACTTTCCCTTAGCTTTTAATTCCAAAATATTCAGTGTGTTAACAGCTTAAGAGAGAAGTTTGGAGCTAGTAATTTTTGATTTGAATAAAAATTAATGCTAAATTTATATTCACTGCATACCTTACTTGACAGACCTCAACTAAAGGCTCAGTTCTTCTGCTGAAGCTGACCTGAACCAAACTAGTAGCCTGTGTATATTGTGCCTTTCAAAACACTTGAGTCCAGTCTGCCAGAACACAGGGAGAACGTAAATTCTCTATGACTGAATGAGCATAAGCTTTTCTTCATAAAATTTCCAGCATCCATTACAATGTAGCCTACCCTTCTATTGAGATTGACAACAGTTTTTTGCATTTCGCTGTGTACAGTTAGAGCCTGCAGTCATGTCGATGTCAGCAGCAGAATGGACTCACGGTTGTAATCCCGAATATCATGTGGAGAATATCCGGGCTAAGTTGCTGTGCCTGCGAACAGCTTCTGAGGGTGTCAGTTGTAAAGGCAGCCAGTATTTAAAGCTGTTTTCTACTCATCATATTGTAAATAGTGTTAGAGGTATTCACCCAGTTAATCACATAGTATTTATGTTTTGATGCCTCCTTTGGAATAACAAGTAAAACAAGCAGTATGAGACAACTGTGTAATGCTTTAATAGGATATTCTTATCTACTATTTTAATACAGGTGAGAACCTACAATTAATATTAACATTTGCTTCTGGATATGGAATCTGTCCATGCAAAGTCTTATATTAAAGTACTAGGATGACACAAATTAATACCTGACCAAAGACAGGAACTAGAATTGGTTTAATATTGTCACATGTCATATGATTCGATGGGCCAAACGGCCTAATTCTGTTCCTGTATCTTATGGTCTTATGTACTGAGATACAAGTGAAATGCCTGTTTTGCATACCCAGTGCCTTGAGATAAAACAAGATCACACAATAAAATGCAACAGCTACAGAGACATTGCAATGAAGGTAAGCAATAAAGAGCAAGATTATAACAAGGTAGATTGTGAGTTCAACTCACCAACTTATTGTCAATAAGTCTGTCTACAAACGTGTAATAGTCTTATAACAGTGAGGTAGAAGTTGTCCTTGACCCTGGTGGTACATGTTTTTAGGTATTTGTATCTTTTTCCTGATGGGAGGGGGGAGAGGAGAGAATGTTTGGGATGGGTGGGGTCTTTGATAATATTAGCTGCTTTACTGAGGCAGTAAGACGTATAGACAGAGTCCATAGAGCAGAGGCTGTTTCCATGGTGTACAGTAATGAGCTGTGTCCATATTTCTTTGCTGTTTCTTATGGTTACGTGCAAAGCAGTTGGCATACTAAGCCATTATGCATCCAGATAGGATGCTTTCTATGGCGCATCGATAGTTATTGGAAAGGGTCAATCGGGACATACCAAATTTCTTTAAGCACACCCACCACCCCCCGAGGAAGTTGAGTCATCGCTGAGCTTTCTTTGCTGTGCGTTTATGTGGTTGGACTAGGACCAGCCATTGATGATGTTCATGAAGCTCCCAACCTCAAGACCACTGATGTAGACAGGATCAGGTGCGCCACCCTCTTTGTGAAGTCAATGACCAGCTGTTTTGCTAAACTGACATTGAAGGAAAGATTGCTGTCATTACCCCACATCACTAAGCTCTCAATCTCTGACTCACCTCCATTTGAATTACGTCCCACTATGAAGGTGTCATCTGCAAACTTGTAGATGGATTTAGAGCAGAGTCTGCCACACGGGCATGACTATACAAGGACTGGAGTAAGGGGCTGAGTACACAACCTTGTGAAGCACTGTGCCATGTAGCCATGATTCAGAACTCAGACAAGTGAACAATTGTACAGTACTAAGCCATGTAGGTCAAAAATTCTCCACTCTCATTGTTATAGTTGTGCATCATCCAAGGCCATTCATGGAGCCCAACTACCACTTAACTAGTAAGGGACCATTTTAATAAAACAACAAGAAAGAGATGCCAGTGCTAAGGGGAAGTTGAGAAAGCACATGACTGAATGCAAAAGTGATGTTTTTGATAATAACATTGTCTTACGTTTTGGCTCCTAAGTGAAGAGCAAAGCTGTAATCAGTAGTGTATCCAGGAACACTTGGCAAAAGTTGGCATGTAGAAGGAACAACATCTAAGATGAAGTGTTATTAAATTAACAAAGCAAAGATATATGAATGTAGCAGGTGAACTCTTTCCACAGCAGTTATATTTAATAAAAATTTAGCCAAGTGAAACTTCAACTCTTCTTTTAACTATCATGAGAAGCTCAGTGATAATTTACTTCTTGGAGATTTGTACATATATTAGTGGCTTTAACTGTAATTAATTGAGGTATCTGAGTAACAGACTGTTTTGCTGAATACATCTGGCGTGGACAGAGTTCACCAGGAATTTCATACATCTTCACCTGGAGGTCAAGAAAAACTGGGACACAGCTCCTTAATGGTTTGAGGCAGGGAGTAAGCCAAAAGATACATTCATTAGATAACAAGAAAGGCAATAAGTACAGTATCTGTACAATGCAGTTTTAAGTTTAGCAAATTTGTCAGTTACTTCAAAGACACATTTCAAGATCCTTTACTTAAAAAATGTAGCCACTTCATTCAAGTACATTACTTACAGCTGAAATTCACCAAATGTGATTACACCAGGACAATGGAAAAAATGTACAATACGATCCCCAAATCTTCAGTCTCAAACAATATATGTAACCAGATGCATTTTTCAGTAAGTATGAAGTGTAAAGTTACTAAAAACACAACTTGAAGAAGAAAGATTAATGTCATCTGAGGGCACTTCAAGAGGAGATTTTTTTGTATCTTTTCCACTATTAAAATGAATCAATTAGAATGTACTATTCCAACTGTCTTATCAGCTACACTTGAAAACTCAGCATTTTGGAAGGCAGAACATTTCTAATTAAAATGACATCCAATTAGTTGCACTGTTTGAACATTGACAGTGTCCTTCAGGCTATTTTTTACAAATGTCAAATGTAAATTAATAACATTATAATCTTCAACATTTTTTCTAGTCATATTTTACAATCTCCAAACAGTTAAAAAGTAATACTCATATATAGCAACCAGCAAAACACATAACTTAGGTATTTTTGATGGAATCATTTGAATGGCTACACCAAGGTTTGCTCTTGAAAAGTGAACCATAAATTTTGACTTTTGAGAGGCCATGTGTTAATGTACATAAATTATGTATTCAAATTGTGAGTTACGAGTAATTAGTAAAAAAAAAATTAGTGCTAGTTTTGCAAATAGAAAGGATAGAGAATAAGAAATAAAAACCAGAAATTAGAGTGAAGGTGGGAGTAAGCAACAAAATGTATTAAAGAGGTAAAGTGGGGAAAAGTTGAATGCAAAAGTCAAAAAATATCTCAGAATATTGTTTTTCAGTAAGTACAGAAATCTTTAAGTTAGAGATTCTGGACATTTCTGTATTTACTATATGACAGTTGTCAAAATGAGAATACATTTTCCTGCTTTATATGTTTTACTTCTTTTACAAATTATTTTGCCAACGTTCAACATTCCCAGCACCACTTTACCCCACCCCGGATGCACATCATAACTTTAATCCTTCATTTTTGTTTGTTGTATCAACCTTTATTTTGTTGCAGCAGTAGCAAATTCTGAGATATTAAACTCAAGGCAAACAAACAACAGCAAAAAATGCTGAAACTGTTATTTTGGGACAATACTCAAGGTTGTAACTGACTCACAGGTTAGACGATCACGCATACCGAAAACATACAATTTTGCATAATGAATAACTGATAATAATTACCTGCTCATGTTATATTTATACTTGGTAATTAAACTAAATAACTTAGCTGTCACAGATTCCATTCCCTTACCACCAATTCTTGTATTCTCCAAGCAACTCTAAAATAAATAAGGTTTATCCAACCTTGGTTTCTGGAGTATCTGAACAGTAAAGGCACCTATGTTAGACTATTGTTTATTAACTACAGTCCCACTTTCACTACTGTAATTCCAAGCAAATTCATCTCCAAACTCCAAGACCTGGGAATCAACACTATCCTTTGGATATGAACACCTGTAATCAGTACTGATCATAATCAGTAAAGACCTGACATGATTATCCTCAGTATTGGTGCTGCCAAAGATACATCTTCAGCATCTACTCTATTCTCTCTGTACTTCTGACAGCGTGGCTAGATTCTGATCTAACTCCATCCACAGGTTTGTAGATGTTGCCACCGTAGTGGACCAAATCTCAAATAATGATGTGTTTATTTACACAATGTGGAACAGGCCGTGTTGACCTTTCTTGTTGCGCCACCTAACAACCCCCAATCCAACTTTAACCTAATCATGGAACAATTTACAATGACCAATTAACCAACTAACCTTTATGTCTTTGTATTGTGAGAAGAAACTAGAGCGCCCAGAGAAAACACACTCATTTCATGGGAGGACATACAGACTCCTTACAGATGATGCTGGGATTGAACTCTGACACCTCAAGTTGTAACTTTCTGCAGTTTTTTCCGATCCTGTGTGGTAGCCCTTTCATACGGCTGATGCAACTTGTTAGAATGCTCCCCACCATACATCTGTAAAAATCTGTGAGAGTCTTTGCTGACATACCATGTCCCCTCAAACCCCATATTAAATATATCTGCTGTCATGCCTTTTTTGTAATGGCATCAATATGTGGAGCCCAGGGTAGGTCTTCAAAGATGCTGACATCCAAGAACTTGAAACTGCCCGCCACTTCCAAGCTGATCCCTCCACGAGGACCGGCATATGAGCTCTGGAATTATTTCTTTTAACCTCTCCATATTTCTCTCTCTTCCTTAAGATAAACTTTGTTACATGTTGTAATATCTCATAAGATTTGGTATTATATTTTCTTTTACAGTATTTCTGAAAAGCATCTTGTGGCATTTTATTATGTTAAAGCCAGAATGCGTGGCTATAGTTCAATGCTGTTGTCCAGAAATCATGCATAATTTATTAAATAAACCAATATAAAATAGATTGTGTTATGAATTGAAGGCTAGAAGTACACGCTTATTATACTTTGTTCACAAAATATATTGCCAATGTCCTCTTTATATCTGACAGTGACTTTTGTTGATGTTTGCTGCCAAATACTTACAATGGGTACTTTATGCATTAAAGCCTGAATTAAACCCTGTATTTTTAAACTACTTCACATTTATGGTTAAATATGAAATATGAGCATTTTTGTGAACTGAGCCAGCAAATATTTCTGTCCAAGGAAACAAATTGACACTATTTTCTAACTCTTTCAGATTGTGCGTCTGAATGCTGCTGTGTAATATATCATGAGTTGTTATTTTGTGCAATGTCAAGTAGGGAAGTTTATAGGCTGACACATCTGCGTTCATGAGTCCAATGGAGGCGGAAGGCCTGGCCTGCCCTGGGGTTGGAGGCAAAAGAGGTGGGGGCATGGCTCTGTTGATCAAAGATAGTGTCATGGCTGCAGAAAAGGAGGAAGACATGGAGGCACTAACAAAATTATTCTCAGTAATTGGCAAAGAATAAAACAAGAAAATAGATGCAGGAGTTGGCTGCCAGAGCCCTCAAGCCTGGCCCACCAGTCATTGTGATTATGGTTGATTTATGCTGTCTTTAACTCCATAATTCTCAGCTCTTTCAAATAGTTACCTACCTCCCCCTTTAGTTCGAATGATCTGGCGTTGACCATCCTCAAGGACAGAGCATTCCAACTCACTTCATTTTTAAGTGACTAGACCGTTATAATGTAATTATGTCCTCTTGTTCATGACTTTAATGTCAGAGATATCACTGTAGTCAAGTTACAGTTAACATCAAATTTATCAGCCACAATCCTTGATGTTCCATTCTTACTTTGATCTCCTGAGGGTTGCATGATATTATGCTGTCATTTGGGTGGGCCAGCATATGCTCTTGCCATGTGACAGTTGAAGAACTGTGTCTGTTGGCTAAATCGCATACCCAGGCTCAGTCAAACGTGACCCTGATTGAAATCTCCAATAATTATTAAGGATAAACAGCAATCAAAGCAAATTGATAATTAATTTGAAATTAAAACACTTAATTACTTAAAATGATTCAAACTAAAATACCAAGCAATTAAAACCCATTCAGCAGAGAAACGGCGTGTGTAAGCAGATCACTCTACTTCAAGAGCACAGATATGGCCTATGGGATTTCATCCTTCCTGCAGAAGCAGAGATGCATGATCTACCAATCACATGCCTCTGCTGTGTTTTGTCAGTCAGGTCACCTTTGAAAGAACGGTAGAGCAACTTGTGTGATGGCAAATCATTGCATCGCTATCCACCGAGACTTCTGAAAGAATATGTTGATGCCACTTTTCATAAGGTCACTGGTTCATCTCCCACTATGGCCTCCAAGGTGGCACATGCATTTTGGCCCCAGAGCCAGCTTTTCTGGATTTCTCCTTTGATCCAATATTCTGAAACTGGCAAAATGGCTGGGTTGGTGGGGGGTGGTTCATGGTGTGGCATAACTTGAGATTTGAGTACAGTTTGGGGGATGGTCAAAGATAGTTTTTTTTATATATATACAAAGAATGGTGGGTGCAAGGAATATGCTGCCAGGAGTGGTGGTACAAGCAGATACCTACATTAGAGGCTTTTAAAGACTCTTAGATAGGCACATGGATGATAGAAAAATGGAGGGCTAGGTGAGAGTGATGGGAAGGTTAGATTGATCTTAGAATAGATTAAAAGTTCAGCATTACATTATGGGCTAAAGGGCCTGAGCTGTACAGTAATGTTCTAAATTAGAGGAATGTTCTCACAAACCATTAAGGATATCTGTGTGTAAGGAAGCAACTTTCCAACAACAGTACAAGGATATTGAAATCCATCTATCATGTTGTCAAATGGGAAATACGATGCTTAGATTTTATGCAAATTTTAGCATTTTACTTTTCTATGAACAATTCTGAAGGTAATAGTAATGCTTAAACATGTCCTAGAAGGCCACAGTGGGACTCATAACAACCTTCAGTGTACTGAGTTAATTCTCACTGCTGTTGCAGCTGCCAGCAAAGCTATATCCCTCACTGAGAAAGGCCGATAACTTCAAGGCGATGTTTGATTATCACTGGAGACTAAGGGAAGTTGATTCATTAAAATGATCTCACCATCAGGGAGCAAATGTTTACAATTGTCTTGTCAAATGCCATAGTTGTCACATAATTCTGGCCATGAGTGACTTTGATCTCCAAAGTGAAGCCGATTCCCGTTGCAAGATACTTCCTTTCCCTTCTGGCTACTCTGCTTCTCCAGTATTTCTAATGATAACCTTTGAGGGAGAGACTTCAATCAGGGGCTGAGAAGTAGGGTCAAAGTCCCAAAACCATGAAATAAAACATTTATTTGGCATTGCCTATTCTCCAGCAGCTCACCTTAAAGCATAGACTTGATAGCAACAAGCACAAAGGGAAAAGAATTAGGAAAATGTTATTTTGTGGAAGAAACAATCCATTAACTAATATCAGTTAGGTTCACTGAGGCTTAGAGTCATTCAGCACTGAAGCTGGCTATTCAGCCCAACATATCCATGCCAGCATCAAGTAACTTTCTATATTAATCCCATCTTCCAGCACTTGGCCTGTGTTTTTTTTTAATTTATGCCCTGGCATTTCAATTATTCAGCTGTATACCCTTTAAATGTTGCAAGTGTACTTGCTCCCATCATCCTAACGGACAGTGGCCATAAATTTCAACTGACCACTTCTTCAAATCGCTACCACTTACGTTGAAACATTTTGCTATGAACAGGGGAAATATGTGCTTCTACTGTTGATGCTGCTTTGGATATTCCCCATTGCAAACCTTGGAATGATTATTCAACACTGGTGTAAAGCACACCTTGCATCACTTTCCTCATGGCTAAATGCATGCAGACTTCATCATCTTGAAGTACTTCCGCACCTACAGGAACAGTCTGGGAGTTTGGGATGTGTATGAATCCAGACTGCATTGTTGAATGATAGACTAGTGTATTCAAGCTCTTGGAACAATGCTTATGCTTGCAGAGTGGAGATCCTGTGAAGAAACAGCAGTGAATTTTTTTTCAAGTGAGGGGCCATTCATCTGGAAATACAGAGCTGTTGTGGCAGGCTATTTAAGCCATTGATTCATTCATGTGTTTTAATCAGAGCAGGTAGGCCTGCACAGTATGATGATGTGTAGATAGCTTGTGTTACTTAGTTCTTACTGCTGCTCAATGTGAAGTTATTGAAATAGAGTTTAGCTTTACTTCCCCCTCATGATTCATCTCTACTGGCAGCACAGGCAGCTGAAAGAGCCTGGTGGTATGGACTGAGTCACTTTTGGTGCCAGCAGGAAATGTGGCATCACTGCCCAGGTAAAGGACCCTTGAAGAAAAGATCTGGGTGTAATCATTAGCTGCCTGCAAATATTGGAAGTCAACAATGGTGACAAATCCTCACTGAAATTTTAAAAAAATGAGTAGAGAGCTTTGGGAAAACATCTGATGGGGTGGTGAGCATTAATTGGGTAATAGGGCATGGATCTGCTGCTGTCACCTGGAGTGATCCAGTGAACAGGATCTGAAGATTTCCATTCAGGCACAAGGGCAGAGCCAAAAGTTGTCCCTCTGATTTTCAGATACTTCTGCACTCTGAGGTCTAAACCAGAGACAAGATAGGGCAAGATAAGGTGTGATGTTTCAAAACCCCCCCCAAGAATTGGCTTTTTTGCATGTGGGCATCTCTTTGCCTCCTTTCCTCAGCAGCTTACCATGTCTTCCCTAATGTCTCCAGTAATGGAGTACTGCTAGTGGTGTCACCATTGAAGAGAAGAACAGTAGACAAATGCTGGTGGAAAAGCACCCCCTAGCAGAATCTATGTGTTGCAATGAGTGACTGAAGCGAACCCAAGTGCAGGACACAGGCACGGAGATTGAGACTGGATGTTTTACACAGGTGTAAACGCCAAACAGCAGGCAGGAGAGATCTTGACATGGAACCCTGAAATGGAACCTTTACCCAGAGCTTGACAGAGACTTGACACAGAGCCTTGACTCAGAGAAACAGAGTCTCATAGGTAACCCATTCAAACTGGAGCCAAACTTAGAACAAATAGTTCTAAGTGGTTGGGAAAGGTATTTTACTCACAGGAAAAAAGACCAACGAACTGGTGACTAGTGGTTGTGACGTAGAGGTTCTTAAACTGAGTCTTTGATGGAAACCAGGTGTGCCAGGTGTCCCATATAAAAACGAGAGCCTCCAGGTGATTCACCAGGGTTGCCGGATGGTCCCAATGGAAAATACAGATGAGGGAAGGGTCCAAGATGAAGGAGCAGGGAAATCCAGGAACGTTCCTCCAGGCCGTATCCTTCCCCATTGACCGGGTATTGGAGGCCCCTGCCTCAGTGGTGCACATCCAGTAACTGCTGGATGGTGTACGCTGGGTGGTCATCAATGATCTGGGCGAGTGGAGGGGGTTCGACAGGAGGGCACAAAGGGCTGACAGATACCGGCTGACAGATACCAATGTAGGATGGATGTGCATAGATTTAGGTAGTTTGAGTCAGACTGCAGAGTGGTTGATAATACTCTGAATCTTGAATAGTCCCGGGCTCATTCTTTTGGGGATGCCTTTAGAAGAGAGCCAGACCTTCTGCCCAAGCCGATAATCAGATACGGCAATCCTTTGGTTGCGGTTGGTTGAGCGGAGCAGGGCCGCATGTGTGTCTTTCCAGATCTTGCGGCACTGGCGGAGATGGGCCCAAACAGAAGGCATGGGAATATCATCTTCATGAGCGGAGAAGAGGGGGTTGGTAATTGAGAGAGCATTTGGAGGGAGACATTCTGGTGACAGTGCTGACCGGGGAGTTGTGAGCGTACTCTCCCCCCAAGCGAGAAGGGTGCTCCAGGATGTCGGGTTATTGGCGGTTACGCAGTGCAGTGCTGCTTCCAAATCCTGGTTAGCTTGCTCTGTTTTCCCATTTGTCTGCGGATGAAAGCCGGATGATAGATTTACTGAGGTTCCAAGAGCTTGACTGAAAGATCTCCAAATTTGAAAGATGAATTGGGGGCCCTGGTCAGAAATGTCTGAGGGAATCCCATGAAGGCAGAAGATGTGATGGATGAGAAGGCTGGCTGTTTCATGAGCTGTAGGGAGTTTGGGAACAGCTATGAAGTGTACAGCTTTGGAGAAGCGGTCCACCATGGTGAGTATGGTAGTGTTCCTGTGTAAAGGGGGTAGTCCCATAACGAAGTCCAACGCAATGTGAGACCAAGGGTGGCTAGGGACAGGTAGGGGACAAAGTAATCCAGCAGGTGGTCGGTGGGAGGCTTTTCCGTGGGCACAAACAGAACAAGCAGAGACAAAGACACTGGTGTCAGCATCTATGAAGGGCCACCAGAAATGTCTCTTCAGGAGGAACAGAGTCCGATCAATCCTGGGATGGCAGACAAAATGAGACGTGTGCCTCCATTGGAAAACCTGAGATCGAACGGAGTTGGGCACAAAGGGGCGATCGGAGGGTCAGTTACCTGGGTCTGGCTGAGCCCGTTGAACCCCTTTGACTATGGCCTTGATCTCCCAAGTGATGGCAGCCACTACACAGGATGGTAGAAGGATGGTCTCGGGGTTAGGAAGGCCCTCCTCAGAAATGTATTGATGGGAGAGAGCATCGGGCTTCCTGTTCTTGGACCCTGGACAATAGGTGATTGTAAATCTGAACCGACCAAAAAAAATAATGCCCATTGGGCCTGGCAGGAATTCAGGCGTTTGGAATATATGCAAGGTTCTTGTGATCGGTCCAGACTATAAAAAGATGTATCGCTCTCTCCAGCCAGTGCCTCTACTCCTCCAAAGCTAGTTTGACCACCAGTAACTCCCAGTTCCCTACTTTGTAATTTTGTTTGGCGGGGACAGCCGGCAAGAAAAGAAGTTGCAGGGATGAAGTTTTTAATCAGGGCCTGAACGTTGGGAGAGGACCGCTCCCATCCCAGAGTCGGAGGCGTTGACCTCCACAGTGAATTGACAAGAGGGGTCCGGTTGGACCAGGATGGGAGCGGAGGTGAAACACCTCTTCAGCTCCGAGAAGGCAGCATCCGCTTCGGGGTCCCAGTGAAAAGGGGTCTTAGGAGAGGTGAGTCGAGTAAGGGGCACTGCCACCTGGCTGTAATCCCTGATGAAATGATGATACTAGTTTGCGAACCCCAGAAATCACTGGAGTTGCTTGAGTGTCGTAGGTGTTGGCCACTCCACCACTGCCCGGATCTTTTTAGGATCTGCTCTTACTTGCCTGCTCTCGATGATGTATCCTACGAAACTGACCGAAGGAACGTGAAGTACGTACTTCTCAGCTTTTATGAATAGTTTGTTCTCCCAAAGCCTCTGCAGAACCTGACTGACGTGGTAGGTGTGTTCCTGAAGATTGCTGGAGAAGATTAAAATGTCATCCAAATAAGCAAACACGAAGCAGTTAATGAAATCTCTAAGGACATCGTTTATCAGGGCATGGAAAATAGCGGGGTCATTGAAGAAGCCGAATAGCATGACCAGGTATTTGAAGTGACCAAGAGTGGTGTTGAATGCCATCTACCGCTCATCTCCCTCCCTTCAAGGGCCAATTGAAGACAAGTGGAGTGACAGAACAGGCTCCAGCTGGTTATCTTCCCAGTAGACCAGTCGATGTGAGGGTTATGGCGGACCAACCAGGGATACCCAAGAACTATAGGAGTTTGAGGGGAGGAAAATTAGTTAAATTGTACCTGCTCCCAATGGTTCCCAGGGAGAATTAGAGACAGGGGTGGTGTTTAGTGTGTGACCCGGGACAGAAGCCTGCTGTCCAGTGCCCGGGCCTCCAGAGGGGCACTCAATGGCTCCCAAGAATATCCGGTCTGGGAAGCTATGTCTTCATCCAAAAGGTTTTCCTCAACGCTGGAGTCCACTAGAGCTGACAGAGGCAGGGATTGTTTGTTGTAACATAAAGTTGCTGGGATCTGCATCCGGGTTCTGGGAACAGAAGGGAATGTTGTCTGGCTCACCAGGGTCCCCCTTGTTACCGGTGAGCCTTCCTTATTTGGCTGAAGGGGACGGGTAGCTCAGAAGTGGCTGGACTGGCTGCAATATAGACACTCACCCGCTCTCAATCTCTGGAGTCATTCAGCGGGAGAGAGAGGCGGTTCCGTCCCAGCTGCATGAGTTCCTCCCCCGGGGTGGTGGAAATGGCCGGACTGGGAGCTACTCTTGGAGCAGGAGGAGGAGAGGGACTTGTTCTTGCAGGTGGCAGAAATGAGTACCATGGAGTGGACAATGGTGGTGGACGACCAGATCTTTCCCTATGGCATTCTCAAAGACAGTTGTCCAGCCTAGTGGCTAGGGAGATCAATGTATCCAGGCTGTCAGTGTCATCCCTTGCCGTCAACTCATCCTTCACCATGTTGCTGAGGCCATTCTGGAAAACTCCTTGGAGTGCCTCATCATTCCACCAAGTCGGTTGCTAACATCCGGAATTCTGCGGAATACGCGGCGACACTACGGGAGCCCTGACGGAGGGTGATTAGATGCTTAGATGCATCTTTACCACAGATGGGGTGGTCAAAGATCTTTCTCATCTCTATGCTTAAAGGTAGGCAATGAAGAGCAGATATCCAGCTGATTATCCCAGAATGCTGTAGCCCACACTAAGGCACTTCCCCACAACAACCCCAAGCTACCTTTGACTTGTCCATGGAGTACATGGATGACTGCTGATCAAACACCAAGGAGCATTGCAGAAGGAAGGCCCGGCACTTCCCCAAATCCCCAGCATAGTGTTCCGGTTCAGGTACGTGTGGCTCTCTTTTCAGGGGTGTTGCTGACGCACAGGGGGTTGCCACTACAGACTGTCTGGACTGGTTTGACTGAGTTCCAGGGGAGGATGGGGTAAGATCATCCTCCCTGGTCACCAACCAGGGAACAGAGGTTGTCCACAACATCGCAGAGGAATTGATCATGCAGACACAGTAGGGAGCCCTGGCTGGCAAGGACTTGTTGCAGGGTCTTCATGTCCGCTGGGTCCACAATGGCCAGTTCATTCTGTTGCAATGAGCACAGGCACAGAGATTGAGCTTGGATGTTTTACACCGGCATAAACACCAAACAGCAAGGAGGAGGGATCTTGACACAGAGCTTTGGCTCAGAGAAACAAAGTCTCAAAGGTAACCCTTGAAACTGGAGCTAAACTTAGAAAAAATGGTTCTAAGCAGTCAGGAAACATAGTTTACTCATGGAAAAAAAGAGCAATGAACTGGCAATCAGCACTGTGACATAAGGATTCTTACACTGAGTCTTTGGTGGAAACCAGGTGTGTCAGGTCATTAAAGAGAATTGGAAGCAATTAGGGAAATTAGCAATTGGGACCATGGCATAATCAAAGAAAATTAGGAGCAAGATAGGGAATTAACTATCAGGACCATGACACTATGAGCCTTGCAAGTGTTTCTGTCAACTGCAGCCAGTTGTGAAGGTAGCTCACTTAAGTTGTCTGTTGTCCATGTCTATAGCAAAAGAACAAAGAAAAGAGTATACCACTGAAAAGTCCTACAGTTCTTGTTCAGAACTTTGAATTCAAATGTATCTCAGTGAAGGTAAAACTAACTAGTGATCAGATAACTTGTATATAGTAATTGGGCTGCTCAATCTAATTTAAAGGAATCAGTGACAGTTCTAAAACTGTCAAAGATTTTATCAATTGGTGTAGAAAAACTTCTGAAGAAAACCATTATTAAGGTTCAGTGAAAAGTTATAGTGTCATGGTATCATGACAACATAATTTTCAATGTCAGTAAAACAAAGAGAAAGTTATTGACTTTAGGAAGTGTGGTGGGGTTGGGGGTGGGTGGTGCTCATGGCCTTGCTTTCTTTGCCTCTTGCCCTTTGAGATCGGGGTCAAGTGGGCTCACAGCTTCAGGTAGCTAGGAATGAAGATTACCAAAATCCATCCATATAGATGCCAGAGCAAAGAAAACTCAGCGGCACTGCTACTTCCTCAGGAGACTAAAGAAATTTGATATGTCTCATTTCACCTTCATCAATTTTTATAGATGCACAATAGAAAGCATCCTATATGGATATAACCACAGCTTGGTATGGGAGGCTTGCCTGTGACCACAAGAAAATGCAGTGAGCTTTGGATACAGCTCAGTGAAGCCAGTCTTCCATCCATGGACACTGTCTATACTTTCCATTGCCTCAGTAAAACAGACAGCAGAATCAAAACCCCATCCATTCAGGGAGGGAAGCAAAAGAGGTGGGGGCGTGGCACTGTTGATCAGAGATAGTGTCATGGCTGGAAAAAAGGTGGACGCCATGGAGGGATTGTCTACGGAGTCTCTGTGGGTGGAAATTAGGAACAGGAAGGGGTCAATAACTCTACTGGGTGTTTCTTATAGTGACATCAAGGAGCAGATACAGAGACAGATTCTGGAAAGGTGTAATAATAACAGGGTTGTTGTGGTGGGAGATTTTTATTTCCAAATATCGATTGGCATGTCCCTAGAGCAAGGGGTTTAGATGGGGTGGAGTTTGTTAGGTGTGTACAAGAAGGTTTCATGACACTATAAGTGTACAAGAGGAGAGGCTGTACTTGATATGGTATTGGGAAATGAACCTGGTCAGGTGTCAGTTCTCTCAGTGGGAGAGCATTTTGGAGATAGTGAACACAATTATATCTCCTTTACCATTGCATTGGAAAGGGATAGGAACAGATGTTAAGAAAGCGTACATTGGAGTAAGGGGAAATATGAGGCTATCAGACAGGAAATTGGAAGCATAAATTGGGAACAGATTTTCTCTGGGAAATGTACGGAAGGAATGTGGCAAATGTTCAGGGGATATTTGCATGGAATTCTGCATAGATACATTCCAATGAGACAGGGAAAGGATGGCAGAGTATGGGAACAGTAGTGTACAATAGCTGTTGTAAATCTAGTTAAGAAGAAAAGAAGAGCTATTGAAAGGTTCAAAGAACTAGGTAATGATAGAGATCTAGAAGATTATAAGGCTAGCAGGAAGGAGCTAGAAAGGAATTAGGAGAGCCAGAAGGGGCCATGAGAAGCCTTGGCAGACAGGATTAAGGAAAACCCCAAGGCATTCTACAAGTATGTGGAGAGCAAGAGGATAAGACGTGAGAAAATAGAACTAATCAAATGTGACCGTGGAAAAGTGTGTTTGGAACCGGAGGAGATAATAGAGGTACTTAATGAATACTTTGCTTCAGTATTCACTACAGAAAAGGATCTTGGTGATTGTAGGGGTGACTTAGAGCAGATTGAAAAGCTTGAGCATGTAGATATTAAGAAAGAAGATGTGTTGGAGGTTTTGGAAAGCATCAAGTTGGATAAGTCACTGGGACTGGATGAGATGTACCCCAGGCTACTCTGGGAGGTGAGGGAGGAGATTGCTGAGCCTCTGATGATGATCTTTGCATCATCAATGGGGACAGGAGAGGTTCCAGAGGAATGGAGGGTTGTGGATGTTGTTCTATTATTCAAGAAAGGTGGTAGAGATAGCCCAGGAAATTATAGACCAGTGAGTCTTACTTCAGTGGTTGGTAAATTGATGGAGAAGATGATTTATGAACATTTGGAGAGGCATAATATGATTAGGAATAGTCAGCATGGCTTTGACGTGCCTTAGGAGCCTGACTGAATTTTTTGAGGATGTGACTAAACACATTGATGAAGGTAGAGCAGTAGATGTAATGCATATGGATTTCAGCAAGGCATTTGACAAGGTACCCCATGCAAGGCTTATTGAGAAGGTAAGGAGGCATAGGATCCAAGGGGACATTGCTTTGTGGATCCAGAACTGGCTTGCCCACAGAAGGCAAAGAGTAGTTGTAGACGGATCATATTCTGAATGGCGGTTGGTCACCAGTGGTGTGCCACAGGGATCTGTTCTGGGACCCCTAATCTTTGTGATTTTTATAAATGACCTGGTTGAAGAAGTGGAGTGATGGGTTAGTAAATATGATGATGACACAAAGGTTGGAGGTGTTGTGGATAGTGCAGAGGGCTGTCAGAGGTTACAGCGGGACATTGATAGGATGCAAAACTGGACTGAGAAGTGGCAGATGGAGTTCAACCCAGATAAGTGTGAGGTGGTTCATTTTGGTAGGTCAAATATGATGACATAATATAGTATTAATGGTAAAACTCTTGGCAGTGTGGAGGATCAGAGGGGTCTTGGGGTCTGAGTCTATAGGACACTCAAAGCTGCTACAAAGGTTGACTCTGTGGTTAAGAAAGCATATGGTGTATTGGCCTTCATCAGTCGTGGGACTGATTTTAGGACTCAAGAGGTAATGTTGCAGCTACATAGGACCCTGGTCAGACCCCACTTGGAGTACTGTGCTCAGTTCTGGTCGCCTCACTACAGGAAGGATGTGGAAACTATAGAAAGCATGCAGACTAGATTTACAAGGATGTTGCCTGGATTGGGGAGCACGCTTTATGAGAATAAGTTGAGCGAACTCAGTTTTTTTTCCTTGGAGCAACAGAGGATGAGAGATGATCTGATAGAGGTGTATCAGATGATGAGAGGCATTGATTGTATGGATAGTCAGAGGCTTTTACCCAGGGTTGAAATGGCTAGCATGAGAGGGCACAGTTTTAAGGTGCTTGGAAGTACGTACAGATGAGATGGCGGGGTAAGTTTTTTATGCAGAGAGTGGTGAGTGCTTGGAATGGGCTACTGGTGATGGTGGTGGAAGCAGACAGAATGGGGTCTTTTAAGAGACTCCTGGACAGGTACATGGAGCTTAGAAACATAGAGGGTTATAGGTAACCCTAGGTAATTTCTAAGTTAAGGACTTGTTTGGCACATCTTTGTGGGCCGATGGGCTTGTATTGTGCTGTAGGTTTTCTATGTTTCACTCAATCATTTCCTCTTCTCCCACCCTCTATGGAGCAGAAGATACAAAAGGCTGAAGCAAATGCCACTTAACTCAAGGACAGCTTCTATCCTGCTGTTATAAGACTACTGAATGTTTAGCTAGTACTGTATATGAAATGGACATTTGACCTCACAATCTACCTTGCTATGAGCTTACATCTTTTTGTCCACCTACACTGCACTTTCTGTGTAACTGGATCATGCATTCTGTTGTTATTTTATCTTGTACTACCTCAATGCACTGATCTGTAGGAAAGGTATGGATGATGTTTTTCAGCGTTGCTCAGTACATGTGACAATAATAAACCAATTTACCAAATTTAACAATTACTTGTACTTGTTAGTGGTGGTAGAACTATAATTGTTTTCATTAGATCCTCTTTATGATTTTGAGCAAACAACAGAAATGTTTCCACATCAACTTATAGCAGTAATTTTCTTCAAAACCATTGATAGAAAGTAAAGATGTGTGTAGCTTATTCGAAGATAAACAAAAGTGGTTGCACAAAAGTATAATTGAAGTATAAATCAAAATTAATTATCTTACTAGAACTTGTTATGTTCAGAAAATCAGGGCAGACTGTTAATTCCTGTTATTTTCTCTGTTACTTTATTTTTCTCAAAATTAGTGAACTTTTTTAATATATTGATCAATGACTTCACATGATATGCTCCAGCTCATTACACAAACAATGTTCCTATTGAGAATTGTGATTTCTATCTTGCTGATTTCAGGCTAGATGAGGAAGGAGAAAAACACAATTGCACAAAGCTAATCAACTCCATTAGAGTTTAGGCACAACTTTTAACTTAAAAGTTGATCAATAAACTTCAATGCTTAAAGTAATTGCTAACTCATGTTGACTATCACAGGCTCTCTATATAACATGAAAGTCAAATTATTGGGAGTCGTGCATTCTTTCATTGTTGTCTACATTAAGTTTTTATCAATAGAAGTCAGGTTAGAGTTTTCATTGGTTTTGTAAGGAACTGTGCCATGATGATCATTACATTTTAAAGTAAATCTAATTTTGCATTCTTTATGGGGAATTTTTTGTGTAATAAGACCTTACGACCATAAGATATAGGACCATCTGGCCCATCGAGTCTGCTCTGGCATTCAATCATGGCTGATCCCTTTTTTTAACCTCCTCCTTAATCCCAGTTCCTAGCCTTCTCCCCATAACCTTTGATGCCATGTTCAATCAAGAATCCATCAATCTCTGCCTAAAATACACCCAACAACCTGGCCTCCACAGCTGCATGTGGCAACAAATTCCACAAATTCACCACCCTTTGGCTAAAGAAATTTCTCCACATCTCTGTTTTGAAAGGGCATCCTTCTCTCCTAGACTCTGCCACCATGGGAAACATGGGAAGTAAGTTTGAAATAAAAACTTGCTGTTATGAAATATTCCAGAAAACAGGCAGAAGTTCAATATTAAGCTGGAGGTATTGTTATACGGTAAGTTACTTAGGGATTGGGATGCATTCCCAGGAACAAGAGCACTAATAGAATCAATGCTTACGGTGGTCATCAAACAGTGATAATTTTTTCTTATTTCCATATTTCCTTACAACATAAAAGGCGAATATTTAGCTCATCAGGTTTGCAGAACAATCCCAGTCTGCCACTTATTTCCCCTGTAAATATTCTCTCCATATTCCAAATCAACTCCCTCCAGATTCTACCACTCACCAACTCAGTAAGTGCAATTTACATTGGCCAATAAATCTATCAGCCTGTATGTCTTTGAAACATGGGAATATAGCAGAGGTAACCCATGAATTACTGAGGAGAACTTGCAAACTCCACACAGATAGCACCAGCAGTCAGGATTGAACTGGGTCACTGCTGTTATAAGGCAACAATTCCATTAGCTGAGCCACTGGACAGTTAGTCTGCTATCTCTGTGCTGCTGTGGCCATGCTTTGTAAGTGAACACAGAAGGCTCAATATGCTGTGCACTGCAGAAAAAGACTGAAACAATTAAATATGCATGACATCAACCAGCTTGCCACTTAATATGATCCTTCTGAATCTCTTTTCGTGCCTAAAAAGCTGATGGGCAACCTGTCCTCATGCGTCTCAACACCCCTCTCTTCAACTATATCTTTCATTTCTTGACAGTAAGACCACAGTCAGTCCATGCTGGTAGCAACATCTCTAGCTCCATCATGCTGACTACAAGCATCCTCCGGGGCTGCATGCTCAGCCAGCTGCTTTTCACGTTGCTGATGCATGACTGTAATATTAGATCCAGCTCAAACTGAATCATCAAGGTTGCTGATGTTGCAATAGTGGCTGGCCTCATCAACAACAACAATGACATGGCATACAAAGAGGAGGTAGAGGGGTTTATAGAATGGAACAACACGAGTCTCAACATTGACAAAACTAATGAGATGATTGTGGACTTTAGAAAGGTGCAGGCTGACCACTCCTCACTGGACATAAATGGAGAAATTTAGAAGCTCCAAGTAGCTAGACTGCACATAATGGATGATCTCACATGCTCCCATAACACAACCACTTCAGTTAAGAAAGCACAGCAGTGCCTTCACTTCTTAAGGAGATTGGGGTGAGCAAGGCTACCCCCTCATTCCAACCAAATTTTATAGGAGCACTATTGAGAGAGTCCTGACCAGCTGCATCACTGTTGGGTACAGGAATTACTAGACATCTGACTGCAAGATGCTCCAAAAGACTGCTGAGAGCATCACTGAGGTCTCTCTTCCACCCATCCGAGATATTTATCAGAACTGCTGCATACGTAGGATCCTTGGCTTTGGCAAGGATTCCACCCATCCAACCGTCAAACTCTTTAAGCCCCTACTATCAAGCAGGACGTACCATAGAATTATGACAGTTAGGATGGGAAACAGCTTATTCCCCCAGGCAGAAAGACTTCTGAACTCCCTGCCACCATTCAAGTCACATCACTTATGAAATGCCAATAGTGTTATACAATTTAACTTGTGTCATAGATGCACCTTATGAATGCTAAATGTCAATCTTCTAGAATATATTTTATTATTTATTAATTGATTTGTTTTAATCTTACCTTATGAGTTGTGTGTGAGTCATATGTACAATATTGTGCACCTTTGTCCAGAGGAATGTATTTTTCATTTGGCAGTATGAATGTATATGGTTCAATGGCAATTACCTTCAATTTGAACTTGATACTTTCTTCCATTAATTCCACTGTTGAGGAAAACGTCGTGGAATTTCCAGACAGCGGCAGTGGAGAGATCCTTAAAGGGTGTGGGAGGGATGCTCAGAGCTTCATTTATAGTGAGAGTTTATGAAGGACTATGGAAATTAGACAGTAATGCAGTAATGTGCATTTACCTCCAGCTGAGTAAGTAACTCAGGTAAGAGGTAAGTAACTCATAAATTTCCGTCCAACTTGCATGCTTTTAATCCACAATAAAGGAAATGTTTTCATTGACAGTGACCATTACTGGTATCCTGTTCACTAGTGCCTATTTTGAAATTATTTCACTCAGAATTTAGAGAAAAGAATTGATTTCCATAGATGTTTTGAAAATTTTGAAAATTACTGATCTTAACATACAGGCATTATTTGGCTGAGTGTGGCATCAAAAAACTTGGTGAAACTGAAATTAATGGTAAATGCCATTGGGTAGAGCCATATCTCAAATGAAGGAAGATGGTTCAAAATTCAAAGTGCATTTATTATAAAAGTATGTATTTATTATACAACCTTGCGATTTGTCTCCTAACAGACATTCCAAGGAAATAAGGAAACCCAAAAGACCCCATAAATTAAAAGACCATTAAATGCCCCATGTACAGGAAAAAAGAACAAATGGTGCAAACAATAAACACAAGCAAACAGCATTCTAAATTGATGCCCACAAACCCTGAGTTCAGGGCAGAGTGGAGCAACCAGCTGAACCGGCCCATCCTTGACATATGCCCCTGCACCCTAACCTTTTTCTACCTGGCCCAGCGCCTGAGTTGTCATTGAAACGTCGGGCCTGGACCCCACCACCTCAATTCAGCCTGTACCCGACCTTTCCGATTCAGCTCGGCGACTAAATCTATCAAACCTTGGGTTTTCCTCCCTTACAGTGACGGGGCCCGTCACCTCGCGTCACCTCAGATCTGCCACGTTGAATTGCTGGAAACTCATCAGTCCAGCCTCATATATCATGCATAGTTCCTCTGGGCACTTCTCGAGGCCCAAACATTTTTGACTGCTTCAGCAACATCCTTAGCTCCATCACAGGATCAGCAATGGAAATGTTTGCTGATGAATGCCAAGTGTTCAGTTCCATTTTCACCATTTCAGATAATGAAACTGCCTGTGTATATGCAACTATCGGGCAAGAAATAATAAGTTGGCAAGTAACATTCATATCACGTATGCTGGATAATGATCCCCTCCAGCATGGACAGTATGACCATCTACCTATGTTGCTCAATGGCATTATCATTGCCAAGCACTCATATGTGCTAACTTGCATAACACCACTGCCCAGAAGTTCAGTCACAGAAAGACTGTGGCTACAATAGAATTTTAGAGCTTAGGCATTTTTGTAGTAAGTGAGTCATGAACTGGATCTGCATAGCCTATCAACCATCTAGAAGGTTCATGTCAGGAGTCTGGTAGGAGGCTGTCTTCTTGCCTTGATGAGTATAGTTTCTGCAGTTCTAACAAAGCTTGACACCATCCAGATTAAAGCAACTGACGAGTGATATCTCAGACATCATACAAAGTGTTAGTGTAAATAGAGGGTGTACAATTCTTTAAAAATAATTCAATTACATGACCCTATCAAATCTTACAAACCCATGCATTCAGGCTACCAGAAGATAGCAGACACATAGAAGAACCATCCCTATAAATTCTCACACATGTGGACTTGGGAATGTAGTCCCATTCTCTTGCTACTCACACAAAATGCTGGAGGAACTCAGCAGGTCAGGCAGCATCTAAGGAGAGGAGTAAATAGTTGACAATTTGGGCCAAAACCCTTCATCAGGAATGGAAAGGAAGGGGAAAGAAGCCAGAATAAAAAGCTGGCAGAGAGGGGAAAGAGTACAAACATTCATTTGTTGTCTCCTGTATAGTTCTACCTAAATACATAGTGGTACCAGTTCAAAGAGGTAACTTATCAACATCTTGCAAAGAGCAATTGGGGATGGCATTAATTGGTGGTCTTCCATCAATTTATATATTTTGTAAATGAAAGAAATGTAAAGAAATTGAAAAGAGTAGAACATATTAAAAGGTTTGGAGTTAAGTGAGAGGCTGAAGTGCATTAAAGAACCGAAATTTGGTAGCATCACTAGAATTCTGAGATCAGAAGATTTCAGCAAGTCATAGTGCATCTGAAGAGAAGAGAAGAACACAGTCAATAATTCAGTTTGATGACATCTCTCAGATGTTGTGCGGTGTGAGTAGTTATGAATAAGAAGAGGAAATATGTATATTAAAGCCCTTGTAGCTAAAATAACATAGCTTATAGGAAAATATAAAAGTATAAAAAAACTGGGGTCCAATACATGAAAGTTGTCTTATAACATAGGACAGTTCAGGTTCCAAGATTAAGGGGAAAATAGTACTTGACTAGGAAATTTTGCATAGAGAAATATCTTTACACAGAAAGATCTGTTATTTCTCAGGGCTTGAATTTGAAACTGATCACAGTCAAAGTTAAATTTAGATTACTGAATAAACAAGTAGGGATTGATGGAATATGAGAGTATGGTAGATGTCTGTGTTTAGAACATCTTTCTTACACAGAGAAACCTGATGATGCAGACTGATAAAACTGAATTCCTTTTATAACTTCAGTATATGCATATTAATGCAATCATATTACATTCCTGTTTTAATGAAGCCATCTACTTGTTTAAAATGCATTGAATGCTACTTTTTAAAATGATAAAACTGGAATTAGTGTACATATATTATGTATTTGTACCAAAACATCACCAAAAGAATTTCCTTGTTTTTGTATGTTTTAACTTCATATTTTTAAAAAACTTCTTCCTGTATTTCTGATTACAGCATACCTTAACCAAATGACAATTATTCACTTAAAAGCTTTCTATGACAGTAAACAAAATTATACTGAAGATTATGACGTACTCATTGGGCTCAGCTTTGTCTAAGCTCCATAGACCCACCATGAATTTTTGGATAACTATCATATATGGGAAGTCCAGTTGGATATTTTCTTGCTGAGAAAACAAAGCTAAGTTTAATACTTCCTTCACCATTAGGTGTGTTTTTTTTATTCAAATAAAATAGACATGACCGCAAAAGTATTCATCACTCAGTCATAATCAACTCTTCAGAGGTTTGCTTAGAAATTACATAGACAGGAAAGTCAACACATTAGGGGTCGGGGAGAGAGATTGCTGTCTGGATTCACATACAGGGCAGACTGGATAAGGACAGTAAATTTCTTTCTCTAAAGAACAATAGTATTTCCGGTGTGTTTTGCAACTATCCATTGTCTCACATACACAATTATTGACAAAAGTATTTTGTTTCTTATTTATTTATTGTAATTACTTGACTTTAAAATGTGCAGCTTATTGATCAGATAAAATGTCATTTGATCAATAGTATAATACTTTTCATATGCATTTTATCACTATTCAAAATATCCTATGACCATGATGGGCCAAGCTAACATAGAGCTAATACTTACTGTTACCTGTCCAATTGACTTTGTCATCAAAAACCAGAATGACTCTTTTTTTTTGCTTACCTGTTTTGGTCATAAAATAGTAGAAGTTATGGTTCTTAGGTTATTAAGTTATGAAAAAGAGAATATTTTATGAGATTGAAAGGGCATTTTTCCAAATTTTCATGATTCCTGCTGGGGTTTCACTAAGAGATCCACTAACCATTTTCTGTTTGTTAGTCATAATAGGGAGCGTGAGATAGTGGGGTCACCAGGCAAGAAGAAATGCAGAAAATCAAACTTGTATGAATGTTGCATTTTGCGGTATGAGTAAACACTGTATCTGTCACCACAGATCATGGCAACTAAGATAGAATAAATACAGAAAATCAATTCTGTGGTAAAATATTCAAGGCAAATTCAATAACATTAACTAGAAAATCAAATTAATAAATTTAAATGCAACAAAACATTGACATATGTTATCACAACTTAAGTACCAAAGGCATCATAAACAAAAAAAAAACTTCTGTCCAGTTCTCTTGCTGGAATAAAACATCCTGTTAAGTGTTGATTCCATTCATTGAAGATCAGATATGTTTTTGCAATGCATTTCTTTATTATTGACATGATGGAAATTACCTTATGCTTTGGAGAGGCTGGAGCTTCAGTAGTCTTATATACAAATAACCATTTTACTAAAGGAAAAAATAAATAGCTTGTTTAATCATTAAAGTGTTCGAGCTAACCAATATTTGTTATTACTTCTAGCTCTGAGTAACGGGACAAGTAGTGAAACAAGACTACAGGCAGTAGTTTTCATTTACTAGTTACTATTAGATGGTATATGAGATGCCAAGTTCTAATTATGAATTTTCAATGTAAATTAGCAGATACTATAATGTACCTGCAGAATAAGATTATTATTACTCCAGAATGAACACAAGATTACTGTCCATTGCAATGTTCCTTAGTTTGCAGCAGCAAATGGAAATTGAATGGATTGATGAGGTTTTTGTCATTACTGTTCAAGACCTGGGGCTCTGTTTTTTTTTGATTCTGTGCTATGAGTCGAGTTTTCTAATGTCCCTTGAAAATATAAAAGTTCTTCTTTTATTAGGCTTGATGCTTATAATACTTTTTTAATCCTGTCTTGACAGAAGCATTTACTTCCTTAACCTTAATGTAATATTATGCCTGAGAGGAATTAAAAAAGGAACATAGATTGAGTGGAAGAAGATGACTAAATGTACGGTCAAAATAATTTGCAATGACAATTGCAAGTGTAGAGTGAAATGGCACAAAATTGAAAGATTTAAGCTGAGAGTTTAAGATGCCAGAATGCACCTACAGTAGTGCTAGAAAGTTTGTGGACCCTGTAGAATTTTCTTTATTTCTGCATAAATATAACCTAAAATGTGATCAGATCTTCATATGTCTTAAAACAGATAAAGAGAACCTAATTAAATAAATAACACAGAAAATATTATATGTGCTCATTTATTTATTGAGAGAAATGCCTTCTACAAAAGCTGATTAGAGTCAAGTGTTCTGATCAATGAGATGCAATGGAGGTGTGGGTTGTAGACGTGCCCTGCCCTATAAAAAAGACACACAAAGTCAGGTTACTGACAGAGCCTGCTCTTCTCAAGAAAGAACTGCTAAAGCGTGCCATGCCTCGATCAAAACAACTTTCAGAGGACCTTAGAAGAATAATTGCAGAGATGCATGAAGCTGGAAAAGGCTACAAAAGCATTTCTAAAGACCTGAGTGTTCATCAGTCCACAGTAAGAGAAATTGTCTATAAATGGAGGAACTTAGTACTGTTGCTACTCTCCCTAGGAGTGAGCATAATGTTTTTTGTGTTATTTATTTAATTAGGTTTGCTTTATCTAGTTTTATGACTTATATGAAGAGCTGATCACATTTTATGTCATATTTATACAGAAATAGAGTAAATTCTACAGAGTTCACAAACTTTCTAGCACTACTGTATATTATTCATAACGAGAGCTGTGCGCTAGCAGAGTAGTTAATAATACAGTGGTGTAGCTGAAAGTCTGAGAACATGATGGAGGAGAGGTGATAGCAATAAGCAGCCTGATTCAGAAGATTTCTCTTTGAGATTTGAGTTATAGGGAAAGATTGAATGGGTTAGGACATAATTTCCTGCAACATAGGAGAATGACAGGAGATTTGATAGAAGTGTACAAAATTATAATAGGTATAGATAGGATTATTGCAAGCAGGATTCTTCCACTGAGGTTGGGTGAGACTAGAACTGGAAGTCATGAGTTAAGGGTGAAAGGTGAAATGTTTGGGGGGATTTTCTTGGTGAGAGTGTGGGACAAACTGCCATTGGAAGTGATCAATGCGGGTTTGATTTCAATATTTAAGAGAAATTCGGATAGGTACATGGATGGAAAGTGTATGGAGGGCTATGTTCTCGATGCAGGTCAATGGGACTAGGCAGAATAATGATTTGGCATGGACTAGATGGGATGAAGAGACTGCTTCTGTGCTACAGTATTCTATGGCTAAAATTAGTGGGAAGTTAAAGGATTGGGAAGCTTTTCAAAACCAGTAGAAGTCTCCTAAAAGGCAGAGAATTAAGGAGAGAAAAAGTAAATTTGAAGGTAAGCTTGCCAATAATATCAAAGAGGACACCAAAAGAATTTTCAGATATATAAAGAGTAAAAGCAAGGTAATAGTAGACCTCTAGAAATTAATGTTCAAGAGATAGTAAGGTGAAAAATTAAATGGAAGAAAAACTTAATCAGTATCTTATATCAGACCTCACTGAGGAAGACAATAGCAGTGTGCCAGAAATTTGAGCGAGTCAGCAGGCAGAAGGGAGTGTAGTTGCTAAGGTGAAGGTGCTTGAAAGCTAAAAGGATTGAACGTAGAAAAGTCATCTGGACCAGATGGACTACACCAGCGTGTTCTGACGTGATAGCTGAAGAGATTGAGGAGGCATTAGTAACTATATTTCAAGAATCACTAGTTTCAGGAATGGTTCTGGAGGACGAAAATTTTGCTAATGTCACACCATTCTTTAAGAAGGGAGGAAAGCAGAAGAAAAATATATAGGCCAGTTAGCCTGACTTTATTGGGTAGAAAGATATTGGAGATGGTTGTTAAGGATGAGGCTTTAGGGATACTTGGAGGCACATGATAAAATAGGCCAAATTCAGCATGGTATTCTTAAGGGGAAATCTTGCCTGATAAATCTGTTAGAATTCTTTGAGGAAATAACGGGCGGGATAGAGAATAGAGAGTCAATGGATGTTGTTTATATGGATTTTCAAGAGGCCTTTGACAAGGTGCTGCACATGAGGCTGTAAAACAACATAAGAGCCCTTGCTATTACAGAAAATGTACTAACTTGGATAGAAGATTGACTGATTGCCAGGATCAAAGTGTGGGAGTAAAGGGGGCCTTTTCTGCCAGTGACTAGTAATATTCCAGAGGGATTCATGTTAAGACTTTCTATTCATGGTCTGTCAATAATTAGGAATTTATAGTTTTGTGGCCAAGTTTTTAAATGATACACAGATTGGTGGAGGAGCAGGTAGTGCTGAGGAAGCAGGAAGTCTGCAGAAGGGCTTAATTTGGGAAAATGGCAAAGAAGTGTCAGGTAGAATATAGTGTAGAGAAGTGCATGGCCATGCATTTTTGTAGAAGGAATAAAGGAGTCGACTATTTTCTAAGTGGGGAGAAAATTCAAAAATCAGAAGTGCAAAGGGACTTGGGAGTGCTCACGAAGGGTTCCCATGCAGACTGAATCAGGTAGGCAAATGCATTGTTTGCAGTCGTTTTGAGAGAACTAGACTATAAAAACAAGGATATAATGCTGAGGTTTTAGAAGGCATTGGGCTGATTCAGTTGGAGTATTGTGAGCAGTTTTGGGTCCCTTATCTCAGAAAACATGTGCTGGCATTGGGGAGGGTTCAGAGGAGTGTCGTGAGAATAATTCTGGGATTGAAAGTGTTAACATATGAGGATTGTTTGATGGTTCTGGGCCTGTAGTTGCTAGGGTTTAGTAGGATGTGGGTGGATTTAATTGAATCCTATCAAATATTGAAAGGCCTAGAAAGAGTGGATGTGGAGAGAATGCTTCCTATAGTTGGTGAGTCCAGGACCAGAGGGCACAGCCTCAGAAAAGAGTGATGTCCATTTTGAAGTGAGCTGAGGAGGAACTTCTTTAACCAGTGGGTAGTGAATCCACAAGCGTCTAAGGAGACCAAGTTAATGGGTATACTTACAGCAGAAGTTGATAAGTTCTTGATTTATCACAGTGTCAAAGTTTGCAGGGGTAAGGCAGGAGAATGACGTTAAAAGGGATAATAAATGAGCCATAATGGAATGGCATAGCAAACTCAATTGGCAGAATGACCTAATTTTGCTCCTATATCTTATGGTCTTATAGCATTATGGACTACAATGGATAAGCCAGGACAAGGGTGGCAGAAATTTACATTATTCCAATGTACATTAATGAAGAAGTTATAAACAATAGATTGATATTGAATTCTGGGATATGTGAACAGCGAGAATGTTCAAAACCGAGTTGTGGATTCATTGGAGTTTGTATGGAATAGATCTCATGAAGCGATTGAGGAGGAAATAGTAGTAGAACAGTCGAGGAAGCTAAAATATTGGCAGGAGTGCTAATGGTGCAGGAGTGGGGAAAATGTTTCAAAAATCATCGCTGGAATGTGTGCTAAATAAACTATCTGCTTCTGAAATTCAATAGTATCAATGGAAGGAGAGCACAACATGCTAGAACACCTATGTATCATGATAAATGCTAACAAAAGGCCTGGACAGAGTGGATGTGGAGAGGATAATTCCTATGCTGGGAGAGTCCAAGGCCAGAGGACACAGCCTCAGAACAGAGGCACCCTTTTAGAATGGAGATGAGAAGGGATTTCTTTAACCAGAGTGTGGTGAATGTGTGGAATTCATTGCCAAAGACAGCTGTGGAGGTCAAGTCTTTATGTATATTTAAGGCAGAGATTGATAGATTTTTGATTGGTCAGGGCAGGAAGGAATATGGGGAGAAGGCAGGAGATTGTGGCTGCAAGACAAACTGGATAATGAAATGGCGGCGCAGACTCGATTGGCCAAATGGTCTAATTTCGCTTCTATATCTTATGGTCAAAGTACAGTATATTTCCAGGCAAATGGAGGAAATATTGTTTCTTGCTGTATTGTCATCAGCTGAAATTGAACTATCAAATTCCTGACAAATAAGAGAGTTAACTTAAATATAATTCAGTTCTTCTTAATGTGAAGGGTTGAGCATTGTGAATCTTCAATTAAAAAAAGCAACATAAGTGGAGGAAGTTATAATAAAGATAACAACATTTGAATTCTAGCAATTAAAGAAAACAGTAAAGATGGAAGAACCATTTTGCGCAAGGTATTCCTGTTATCTTATGATCATTTCATAGCCATAGTTCTCCATTCATGGCTCCAATCTGATTATGTTACATTATATGTTCCAGTTTACTTTTGTCCTTCTTACAAAAAAATTGAAAGGTACCTGTAAAGATGCAGTACTGAGGCAGTGTAAGTGAACCAGAAAATGATTTATTTAAGAACACACTCCTGAAAAATTCAGCAGCACGTTATGCATTTGGTACTCAGTGTCTCATCACTTCACACAGACACTTCGATCTTTGCAAATACTGCTGTCCTTTAAGCAAGTGTAAATTTCTCTGGTTATAAGACTACAAAATCTCCTGGCTATTTAACAGTCTCAAAGGAGTAACAATGTAATTACAAGCGATCTGTTTGTTGGTGCTCTTGTACTTGATTTACACAAGAAAAACTACATCAGCACTCAATACTATAGTCTTAAATTTATTTCAAGGACTCCTACATTAAAGGTAGGTGCCCACGAAACTAGGCATTTCTTGCTTGAGCTTTGCCAATAGTTCCTCTTATCCTCACCTACCTCCCCATTAGCCTTCGCATTCAAC
The DNA here is from genome assembly GCF_048418815.1 of Hemitrygon akajei. Classification (NCBI taxonomy): domain Eukaryota; kingdom Metazoa; phylum Chordata; class Chondrichthyes; order Myliobatiformes; family Dasyatidae; genus Hemitrygon; species Hemitrygon akajei. The sequence continues at coordinate 32,156,905 of NC_133133.1, forward strand.
ACATCATTCTCTTCAACTTAAGCCTTCTTCAATGGGACCCTACCACCAATCACCTCTTCACCTCACCTGCCACTCGCTACTTTCCACAGGGATTATTCCATCCCTGCTTCCCTTGTTCATTCATCCCTCCTCACTAATCTCTCCCCTAGTACATCCCTCCAAGTGGCCAAGGTATCACACTTGCCCATTCACCTCCTTCCTCACCTTCATTCATGGCCCCAAATAGTCCTTCCAGGTGAGGCAACACTTCACCTGTGAACCTGTTGGGGTCGTTTATTGTGTCCATGCTCCCTATGCAGCCTCCTCTACATTGGTGAGATCCAACATAGATCAAAAGAACGTTTTGTTGAGCGCTCCCGCTCTATCCACAAAAAGCAGAATTTTCTGGTGGCCAACCATTTCAATTTCTATTTCCATTTCCATTTCAACATGTCAGTCCATGGTCTCATTTTCTGCCATGATGAGGCCACTCTCAGGTTGGAAGAGTAACACCTCATATTCTGTCTAGGTAGCCTTCAACCCAATGGCATGAACACCCAATGTATTTCTCCAACTTATGGTAATTTTTCTTCCTCCTCCCCCTTCTTTCCAATCTGGCCCCTTATTTCTTCTCCTCAGCAGTTTATCACCTCCTTCTGGTGGCCCTCTTTCTTCCCTTTCTCTCATGGTCCACTGTCCTCTCCTATCAGGTTCTTTCTTCTCCACCCTTTTGCCTTTTGCACCTATTATCTCCCAACTTCTTACTTCATCTCCTCTGCGTTCACCTATCTAGTTTGACCTCCTTCCCTGCCCCCTACCTTCTTCTTCTGATAATTTCCCCCTTTATTTCCAGCCCTGATGAAGGGTCTCAGCCTGAAACATCGACTGTTTATTCATTTCCATAGATGATGCCTGACTTGCTGAGTTCCTCCAGCATTCTGTGTCTATTGCTCTGGGTTTCCAGCATCTGCAGAATGACTTCAATTTACTGGTAGTTGTTAGATATTTTTTAGGCTGTGAAAAGGTTGCAGTGGGGGCAAAAGTGGAGCAAAATATTGGAGCAGGCTATACAGGTAAGAAGTGAAGATTGCAGATAGATGTCAAGTTGGTGTTGAAATATATGCCTGATTAATGAATTACAAAATAATTGAATCCATTGTGAAGAGAGGCATCTTTCTTTGCACAGTACATTGGTCTTCTTGGAAGGCCCAAGTGCAGAAGCCTTGTAATTAATTAAGTAGTGCTAAAAGAGAGCAAAATATAATAATGAGGTTGTTCCAGGAACAGAAAATGTTGTTCTGGTCAGAAATTCAATTGTAGTTTCTTCTACCATAGTGATTTCCATTCAGTCCTAATGGTATGGTCACCTCTTCTTTGAAGAAACTGAACACCAGTTGGGTGAAGACTTTGCAGTTCACAGGAGTGACTCCAAACTTCCAATTACCCGTGAATTTAATTCTCCATTCCTCTTCAGTTTTGACTTACCTTAATTTTCAAAGTTCGAAGTACCTTTATTATCAAAGTTTGCATATTATATATTATCCTGAGATTTGTCTCCCTACAGGCTGCCACACAACAAAGAAACCCAAAAGAAGCCTTTGTAAAAAAGACTGGCAAACACACAATATACAGAAAGAGAAAACAAATTGTGCAAACAATAAAAGTAATCAAATAACATTCAGAACTGAAGTTTACGAAAGTGAGTCCACAGCCACAAAGCCCGTCATCACTGCAGCTAATCCAGGAGCACATTAGTTGCAGGCCGCAGCCTCAGTTCAGCACAGAGATGAATAAACCTCATGGAGCTGAGAGCTGAACACCAACCCATCCTGCTCCTTCAGCCCCGAAACCAGTGGTCGGTGCTCAAATTGGCCAAACTATCTGTCTGTGGTCCTGCTGTTATAAGAAGCCCAAAGGAAGTTTCATGAACAACACTTCATCTTCCATTTGGGCATACTAAAGTGCAATCAACAATTTTAGTAACTTGTTTCTCTTGTTTATCAAAACTGGTCAATTCTTCTGCAGGTAATATTAAATGTTTTTTCCCTCTATTTTGAATGATCCACTGGCCATTTCCTACAGAATTTCACACATATTGCATGATCTTTTTTTTTAAATTTAGGGATAGAGTGCAGAATAGGCTCTTCCAGTCCAACAAGCTACACTGCCCAGCAAACCACCTATTTAACCCTAACCTAATTGTAGGACAATTTACAATGAGCTATTAACCATACTAACCAATAAGTCCCTAGAATGTGGGAGAAAATGAGGACACCCACGTCTGATTGGAAGGATGAACAAACTTCTTACAGAGGGCTTGGGATTTGAACTCCAAACTCAGACACTCTGGTATGTAATAGTGTCATGCTAACAACTATACTACCATGGCGCCCCAAGTTTTTGATAAGTATCTCTAAATGTCCTCATTAATCTATCAATTACTACATGGCTTCATCAGCGGCTTGTCACCACAGCAACCCTGGCTCCATCCTTTCTGACTTTGATTGGATCCTGTGGCATTCTGGGCCATGCGAACACCTGGGAGCTGTTCCCCAGCTGAAAGATGTGCCTAAAGATTTGCTCCAAGAGTAGGTTTTTAAAGCAGGCAACCAGAATATTTGGGTGGCTAGCTGGTCAGTGCAGGATCCAGGGCTTAGCAACTACCTCAGCACTTTTCCTTACCGTATTTATACGAGTAAAGCATGAGTTATACAACTGAAATAGTACAAGGAAGCAGACAGACATTGAGGAAATTCTCAGACATGACAACCTGTAAGAATCATCTATGACTTCCACAATTTTTACATTGGATATTAAATATAATGTTTGTAGATTTGAAACTGCTTTATCAAAATACAGTTCTGTATATTATACATCCTGAAACATATCTTGATTTAAATATTAACACAGGCATTGAAATAGAAGCACTGTTCAACCAGTCCTGTCTCTATTCACTATTATGTGAAGATGCTTTCTTCTGGCAACATGCTTTTCAAGTGAAACATATTGAACAGAACAAAAACACACTCACAATTTCCATTACCCAATCAATCTGAAAAAGTGAAAAGCACATCCTAAAGTTCATTCAAAATTTATTTCAATATAAAATCAATAAAGTCCTTCAGGGCCCATTTATCCAAGTCAATTACAATGGATACAGTCAAAATTATAATTGCTTTTTATATCTAAATTTCCTTCCTGATACCTAATACCTCATTTTCTGGATCCTTCAGGCAATTGTATACATGATTGGTTCAGAGTTTAATGGGGGTACTTCATCGGGAGTGTCATAATCACAAGAGATTTTGCAGATGCTGGAAATCTTGAGCAACACGCACCTGAGCTGGAGGAACTCAGCAAATGAGGCAGCATCAATAGAGGAGAATTAACAATCAGTGTTTCATGCCAAAACTCTTCAGCAGGATTTGAAAGGAAAGGGGCAGAATCCAGAATAAGAAGATGGGGGAAGTGGAAGGATTACAAGCTGGCAGGATACAGGCGAGTCCAGGTGAAGAGAAGGGTAGGTACGTGGATGGGTGGAGGAAAGGGGGTGAAAGTAAAAGATGGGAGAGAATATGTGGAAGAGGAAAAGTGGTGAAGAAAATTAATTTGACAGGTGAGGACAATGGGAGAAGGGAAGGAGGAGGAAAATTAGGAGAAGGTGGACAGGTGATGAGAAGAGAAGGGGTGAGAGGGTAACTGGATGGGAAGTGGAAAATGAGAGGAGGAATTACAATATGTTAAAGAAATCAATGTTCATAGCATCAATTCGAAGGCTCCCCAGACAGATATGAGATGCTACTCCTCCAACTTGAGTTTAACCCCATGGCATTAGAGGAGGCCATGAACTGGTATGTTAGAATGGGAAGAGGAAGTTTGAATTGAAATAGGCAGCCACCAGGAGAACCTGCTTTTTGCATCAATAGAGTGAAGATGCTTGACAAAGTAGTCCCTTAATCCGTGTTGGGTGTCAACAATTTAGAAGAGCTGCAGATGCAACAGATGATCCCAACTGACTTGCAGGAGAAGTGTCACCTCAGCAGCAAAGTCTGTTTAAAGTTCAAAGTTCAAAGTAAATTTATTATCAAACTACATACAGTATATGTCACCATATACAATCCAGAGGTTCATTTTCTTACAGGCATACTCAATAAATCCAATAACATTAATATAATCAATGAAAGATTGCTCCAACTGGGCATACGACCAGTGTGCAAAAGACAACATACTGTGCAAATAGAAAGAGAAAAAAAGAAATACTACTACTACTACTACTGATAATGATCTTAAATAAATAAACAATAAATATCAAGAACATGAGATGAAGAGTTCTTGAAAGTGACTCCATAGGTTGTGGAAACAGTTCAATGATGGGATAAGTGAAGTTGAATGAAGTTATCTCCTTTGATTCAAGAGCCTGATGGGGGGAAATAACTGTTTCTGAACCTGGTGGTTGGAGTCCTGAGACTCTTCTTCCATCTTCCCAATGGGAGCAATGAGAATAGACTATGCTCTGGGTGGTGGTTTCTTGCAACAGATTTTCATGCAGATGTGCTCAATGGTGGGGAGGGCCTTACCTCTGATGGTCTGGGCCATATCCATTATTATTTGTAGGATTTTCCATCCAACGGTATTGGTGTTTCCATACCAGGCTCTGATACAGCCAGTCAATATATCTTCACTACACATCTGTAGAAGTTTCTCAAAGTTTTAGGTGTCATGCCAAATCTTTGCAAACTCCTAAGAAAGAAGAGATGCTAATGTGCTTTCTTTGCAATTGCACTTACATGCTGAGCCCATAAAAGGTCCTCAGAAATGATAACACAGAGGAATTTAACGTCGCAGACCTTCTCCATCACTGATCCACAAATGAAGGCTGGCTCATGGACCTCTGGTTTTCCCTTCCTGAAGCCATAAATCTGCTCCTTGAATTTGTTGACATTAGGTAAGCAAGAGGTTGGTATTGTGGCACCACTCAGCCAGATAGATTTTCAATCTTCCTTCTATATGCTGATTTGTCCACACCATTGATTCAGCCTGGTTCCATGGTACTACTAGCAAATTTGAATATGGAATTGGAGATGTGCCAATTCCACGCAGTCACAAGTGTAAAGCAAGTAAAGGGGCTAAGTACACAGCCTTGTGATGCATCTGTGCTGATGAAGATTGTGGAGGAGATGTAGTTGCCAATTCAAACTGACGGGGTCTGCAAATGAGAGAATTGCACAAGGAGGTATTGAGGCCAAGGTCTTGAAGTTTATTTAAGGAGATGATAGTATTGAATGCCAAACTGCAGTTGATAAAGAGCATCCTGATGTGTGGACCTTTTCTGATCAGATATTACAGGGTTGAGTGAAGAGCCAATAAGATGGCATCTATTGTGGACTTGTGCCAGTAGGCAAATCGGAGCAGATCCAAGTTGGTTCTCAGGCAGGAGTTGATATGTTTCTTCACCAATCTCAAAAGACTTCATCACTGTGGATGTAAGATCTACTAGGTGATAGTCATCAAAGCTGGTTACCATGTTCTTCTTAGGCACTGGAATAATTGAAGCCTGCTTGAAGAAGGTTGGTACCTCAGGCTGCCAAAGCAAGAGGTTAAAGATCTCAGTGAACTCCCCAAACTGTTGATCAGCAGAAGTACCCCATGTGGGCCAGATCATTTTTGTGGGTACATCCTCCTGAAGGATGCTTGCACATTGGCCTCAGATACTGAAACCACAAGATCACTGGGGGCTGTGGGTATTTGTGATGGTTCCTTCATGTTTTGACAGTCAAAGTGAGCATAGAAGGCTTTGAGCTTATCTGGATGCAAAATCCTGTTGTCACCTCTGTTACTTGATGTTACTTTATAAGACATGATAGCATTGAAGCTCTGCCACAACTGTTGAGTATCCTTCATTGAATCAAGTTTAATCCAGAATTGGCTTTCTTTCCAGAGATCATACCTGGACCTCTTGTAACTTTCTTGTTCACCAGACTTGAATGTCTCTGATCCAGCCCTCAGCAGATTGCAGATCTCATGGTTCATCCAGGGTTTCTGTATGTGAAAGACTATGAATGATTTTCTGGGGCATACTCATCAAAAACTGTTTTTATAAAGTCCATGACAACCATGGTATATTCATTTAGATGCACAGATGAGCCCTTGAATATATCCCAGTCCACTGACTTGGAGTAATTCTGTAGCCACTCCTCTGCCTCCCTCGACCATCTCCTTGTTGTCCTAATCTTTAGAGCTTTGCTCTTTAGCTTCTTCCTATAGGCAGGTAGGAGAAGGACAGCCAAATGATCAGATTTCCCGAAATGCAGTCTGGGCATGGACGGTAGGCATTCCATTTCTTAAGAGATTAGTGGTCTAGTGTGTTGTGACCTCTGGTGCTACAGGTTATATGCTGATGGTAATTGAGCAGAGATTTCTTCAAATAAGCCTAATTGAAATCCCCGAAGATGAGATAAAATGCAAGAGGATGGACCATTTCTTATTTGGTGATGTTATCATGCAGTATCTCAGGCACTTGATTTTAATCGGCCGCTGGTGGCATGTAAACTCTGGTCAGGATTATGGATGAGAACTCCCTCGATAAATAGAATGGAGAGCATTTGATCATTAGTTGTTCGAGGTCAGGGGAACATGTCACATCAGAGAACCATAGAGAGTCTGTAACGAAACACACACCTCCACCGTTTGCCTTTTCTGAATAAGCAGTTTGCTCTATCCTATGTATTGAAAAGCCTTTAGGTCTGATTGCCATGTCTCAGTAAAACACAGAGCACACCAATCTCTCATTTCCCTTTGATACACCAATCTTGCCCTCAGGTCCGTAGTTTTGTTCTTCAAAGACTGCAAATTTGCTGACAAGATGCTGGGTAGAGGTGGTTTCTTCCCTTTGTGTTCCAATCTGGCTTGGAGTGAAGTCCTCCTCTCCTGCCTCGCTCCTGCCATGGTGATGAAGCTTCATGGTGCCATACTTACTTGCTTAAAGTTAAGTCTGCCGAGTCCTTCAGAAGATCCTGAAATCTGTAGTTTATTAAGTTCAATGTAAAAGTCTGTTGCTTAAAGGAAAATTACACGCTGCAGATTGCAATAAGAGTAATTTAGAAATAAGTATATTTAGAAGTATTGCATCTAGCATGCAGAACATCACTGTGTTTCAGAGGTGCCAACTTGTAAAATCTGCCTGGGGCCCTGAATGGTGGCAAGGGAGGTGGTATAAGGGTAGGTATAGCACTTGTCCCTCATGAGAAGGGAGTCATGTAGAGAACAAACCCTGCTGAAAGTGGAGAGTGGGGAGAGGGGCATGAGAAAGATATGCTTAGTGGTAGGATCCCATAGAAGATGGTGGAAGTTATGGAAATTCATGTACTGGATATGGAGGCTTCGGGCATGGTAGGTAAGGACAAGGGAATTATAACAATGGAAAAATGGGGTGAGGGCACAAGTTAGGTAATGGAAAAAGTAGGGCAATATTGATGTTGGTAGAACAAGAAAGCTTACGAGGCGGGCAGGCAAGATGGTGGTGACCCCATGCCTCGCACGCGGCGCTGCTCGACCCCGCTCGTGGTTTGGACTTACAGGCCTTGGTGAAGTGGCCCTTCTTTCCGCAGCTGGAGCAGGTAGCTTCTCGGGCCGGGCAGCATTTTCGGGGGTGCTTTTCGAGTCCGCAGAAGTAGCACTTCACGGACTCACGACTGGCAGCAGCCGTCGTCGACTCGCCGGCGGGTTGCGGGGTCTGCAGCGTCCACGGGGCCGGCAGGAGATCACGCGCCTGGACAGCATCAGCATTGTGCAGAGCAGCCTCCAGCATGTCGGCCATCTCGATCGCCGAAAGTAAGGTAAGATCGGCTTGTTCTAGCAGCCTCGGGCGCACATATGCTGACCTGATCCCCGTAACGAAGGTGTCTCTTACTAGCAACTCTGCATGCTGTTCCGCCGTCAGTCCCCTGCAGTCACAGGCCTGCACAGGTGTCTGTGGGGCCTGGACAAACTCAGCGCTCGACTCTCCATCCCACTGTCGCCGTGTCGCTAAGCGACGTCTTGTGTAGACGGTGTTCACCGGCCGCAGGTATTGTCGTTTGACGGCATCCAGTGCCCCTTGGTAGGTTGGCAGGTCCCTGATCAGGGAGTAGACCCACGGACTGACCCTGGAGAGGAGAATTTTGTGCATCGTTGCAGGCTCGGTCACATGAATCTCCTCCAGGTACGATTGGAAGCATGCAAGCCAGAGTTCAAAAGCGATGCTGGCTTCCGGAGATTGAGGGTCAATATCCAATCTGTCAGGTCGTAAAATGCTCTCCATGTTTTAAAATTGCTGCTAATAAAATTGATGCACCATCAATAACTCTCGGAGACGGGAGGGGAATGATAGGCTTTTATTAGCAGCAAAACGGAGCACAGCATCTCAGAGACTGAGGGGGGAGCAGTGCCTCCAATCGCCTTTATACAGGGGTCTGTGGGAAGAGCCACAGGAGCAGTCAGCAGAGGGGCGTGTCCAGACAGGTATACATACTTTACCACATTACGAAAAGCAGATGCTGCATTTCTCTTCCTGTGGGCAGAATTCAACATTTAATTGTTTTCAGCTAAAATGAACTCTGTGTCATGCATTGTTCTATGTATTTAGTTATTCAAAGGCATTATTGATTATAACATGGGTCCTAAATGAATTCTGCTTGCTTCATTTCCAGCCCTGATGAAGGGTCTCAGCTTGAAACGTTGACTGCTTATTCCCTTCTAAAGATGCTGCATGATTTGCCGAGTTCCTCCAGCCTTGGGTGATCACTGTTTAATAGTATCTTACATCAGGGATATAATAATCCATTTGATTAATCTGATAACATCTCTGGATATGTCCTTTTTTTGTATTTAATATTGGTCATTGCTCTTACCTCATAACTTGCTCACCAATAATCTTTAACCATGATAAATTTCAAATCAATCTTGGAAGACGTCCTCAATCATGTCACATTCTTTGGTGCTATTTTGTGTCTGCTCTTTACCAACATAGTCTGTATGTTAACATTTACTTCACAACAAACTGAAGACTGCTTTGATGAATAGGCTGTATTCTATCTACCCAGAAAGCAATCTCCCTTCTTCCAAGAACAGGAAATTAACGACCAATTTTTCTGCCTCCCTAGAAATTTCAGAAGAAAATAAATTGCTATGTTTATACTGCAATCAATAAGATTATGAAACCGTTGAACAGTGTAAACCAGCTTAGTCACATACTTATTGACAGCATTGGGGCACCCGGATGGAAAAAAGATCAAGCTCATTTAATATTTTGAATTCACCACTGGCCCTAAAGCATTTGATATTAAAAGAACACTAAGAGGTATTTTTTCTGAGATATTATCCTTTCTTTTCATTTAACAAGGATGTACTTTTCATATGAAACAGTTTTCATTGGACCAAAAACACGTTTGTAGTCAATCTGAAGAACTGAAATGGACACTCCAGAATTTATTCTGAGCGTATGTTATAATCAATAATGCCTTTGAGTAACTAAATACCTGGATCAATGTGTGAAGCAGAGTTCATTTTCACAGAAAATCATTAGATTTTGAGTTCTGGCCCACAGGCAGAGAAATGCAGCAACTGTTTATAAAGCTGCATAAAATTAACCTTGTGAAAAGGAAACGTTTATTGAAGCAAAATGTGCATTTGCTACATATATGTAAGTTAGCTAAATCTGTCTTGACCCCTGCAGTCCTTGCGACTTGCCGTAGAGCATTATGCTTCATGGGTTCTTGAGCACTTGTATTTAGTACAGTAATCATTATCTCAACTAGAGCTGCTGTTAAACTCTCGTACTTTCAGTTCAATCTGGTCAAGTTAACTGTGATTGGCATGTGTTTCCTGCATTCTATGATTATTTAAAGAGGACTCTTCGTCAGTGCCTTAGGTGAGTCATTGTGTTGGGGAGAATGACTTAGCCTGTGGTGTTACTCAGTCACTCCCACGAGGCTCTGTTAGTATTCCTGTGTCTAACCTCTTGTTTCCATCTCTTCATGGGGAATCTGTCGCCCTCCACTCCTGGGTTGAGTAGTGAGCTTGCCATCCTAGGCACCTGGGCTCGAGTTATCGTCAGTGCTACCAGTGACTTAGAGTCTGCTGCTCCTCCACTTTAGCGTTCTGACTTCTGTGAGCACACTAGGATAAAATCCCACATAGACGTTCATTCTTCACTTTATTAATTCTGTACTTTATTGCCAGAAAGATTAGTAAACCTTGGTTGATGAGAGATATTAAGAATCTGATCAGGCAAAAGGAGACATACATCAGGTATAGGCGCCTAAGATCACAGAAGTTCCTTGAGGAGTATGAGTGATTAAGACCATAAGAGATAGGAGCAGAATTAGGCCATTTGGTCCATTGAGTCTCGTCTGCCATTCTATCATGGCTGATTTAATTTCCCTCTCAACTCCATTCTCCTATCTTCTCTCTGTAACCTTAGATGTCCTTACTAATTAAGAACCTATCAACATCTGCATTATACCCAATATATTGGAGGAAATTATAAGGTTATTTAAATATATTAAGAGCAAAAGAGTGGCTAAAAGGAGAGTAAATCCTCTTAAGGGTAAGTGTGTTGATCTATGTGTGGACACAAAGGAAATTTGTGAGGTTATAAATTAATGCTACTCATCTCTGTTTACCATGGAGTCAGACATGGAAGCCAGTGAGCTCAGGGGATAGAAAAGTGATATCATGGAGTATATCAACAGGACAAAGAAAAGGGTATTGGACATCTTGAAATGCATAAAGGTGGGACCTAACCAGGTGTATCCTCAGATGCTACAGCAAGCAAGCTGAGGTCGAGCAGAGATATTTGTAACTTTGTTGGCTGCCAGTGAGATGTTTGAAAACTGATGTTTGCTTTTACACAAGAAGGCCAGCAGTATGAGCCAGCAAGCAATTGTCCAGCAAGTTCAATCTTTCTCAGTGGTGAGAAAGTTATTGGAAGCAAGACTTATTTTAATTTGGAAAGGCAAGGATCATTAGGGATAGTCATCGTAGCTTGTGCATAGGAAATTATTACTCAAAAATTTGATTGAGGGTTTTGAAGAAGTGACTACGAGGGTTGAAATCAGCAATGAAATCAAGGACTTTAGCAAGGCCTTAGACCAGACATGGTAATTCGGTCTATAAGGTTGGAACACATTAAATCCACGTTAAGTTAGCAAAAGGCCAAGGGTGGTGGTGGAGTGTTGCTTTATGGATTGAAGGCCTGTAACCAGTGGTGTGTTTCAGGAATCAGCCATGGGTCCTTCATTGTTAGTCCTTTATATTAATAATTTGTATGAGAATGTAGTCGGCACAATTAGTAAGTTTGCAGATGGCATCAAAATGTGAGGTATAGTGGATAGTGAAGAAAATCGTTTAAAGTTACAACAAAATATGAATGAACAGAAGAAGTGGATGAGCAGGTACATTAACAACATTTGAAAGGTGCTGCACTTGCACAGGTAGTTGGATGGAAAAGTTTAGAGGGGCATGAGCCAAACACAGATAAAAGGGACGAGCTTAGATGGGAATCATGGTCAGCATAGATCTGAAGTGTCTGTTTCCATGTTGTATGACTTTATGACTCTATTTATGTTTTAATATTCAAGACTGTTTAATGTTATTTCCAAGTGTGAAAGAAAAGAAAATGATTGTTATTCCAGATCTGATGCAGCACAATATAAATCAAATAAGATAAAGAACACAATAAATTTTGAAAAAGCACAATAAATATAAATACTTAAGATAGCTTGTATACATAGATTGATTGTATCATACATGGATTCATTGTACAATTATCTCTAAGGTTATGCTAAGCAGAGGAGTGTCTGTACATAGAGTGATTCTGACAGGAAATAATAAAGTAGTGGTGGTGGGGTGGGTTAATGAGTAGAGGTGTTGATCAGCCTTAATGTTCGGATGAAGTAACTATTTTTGCATCTGGGAGTCCATTCATGGATGCTATGTAGCCTCCTCCCTGATGGGAATGGGACAAACAGTCCAACAACAGAGTGTGTGGGGTCCTTCATATTATTACCGGCCTTTTATCAGCACCTTTCAGTAGGGCCTTCCTGTCTGCCGCTGAGCAGTTCCTGTACCATGCAATGATACAGTGTGTTGGGATGTTCTCTACTGCACATCTGTAGAATGTCGAAAGTACTGATGTGTATAGTGCAGCTCTTGATGTGTATTGATGTGCATGGTGCATGACCTGAAAAGAGGACAAGGATGTGACAGATGTAATTTACTTTGGGCCAGAGTGACATGATGTTTTTTAGGAACTGAAACCAGCACAGGACATATACCGTGAGTGACAGGAGTTTTGGTGAGTATTGTTGAAGTCAAAGATCTTGGCCTACATATACTGTATTTTGTTCCCTGAAAATAGGAACAGAGGTATACAAGGCAATGAGGAATGCATTTAGCATGCTTACCTTCGTCAGCTGAGATAAAGAGTACAAGAGTAGGGTTGTCATGTTACATTCTGTTAGGCAGCACTTTGTGTACGATATGCAGTTCTGCAGTCTTGTCACCAAACTGTAGGTAGGACTTGCTTAAGTTGGAGAGGACACAGAAAAGATTCATAAGGATTTTACCTTGATTAGGGGGTTGCAGTTTCAGGGGTGATTGAATAGGCCTGTTATCTCTGTAGTAAATGATTTTGAGAGAGGTATATCAATTTATGAGAGACGTAGCATCAGTTCCCATTTGAGGGCCATCTAATATGAGAGGGCGTAGGTTTAAGGTGAGAGGAGGATATTTAAAAGAGTCATAAAATCATAGAATAGTACTACACTGAAAGGGGCCTTTCATCCCATCCAATCCATGCTGACTCGATCTTTCCTTTTAACCACACCCAGGCCATATCCCTCTAAACCCTTTTTATCTATGTACCTATACAAATGTACACACTCACACCACCCTCTGAGTGAAGAAGTCTCCCCTCAGATTCCCCTTGAATACGCCAACCTTCACACTAAACATGTGACCTCTGGTCCTATTCTCATCCTACCTAAGGGGAAAAAACCTGTGGGGGATTAGAGGGGTAATTTTTTTGCACAAGTGTGGTCGACATACAGAAGAGTGCAGAGGAAGTGATGGAGGAATGAACATAAAAAGCATTTGAGAGACATTTTGAGAGGTACTCTGATAAGTAGGACTTATGGAAAATCAGCAAGATGTGATGCACTAAACAGTTTGGTTCTATCCTATACAACTTACTCTATGACTCTTTATGTTGTTACTGAAAACAGAAATGGGATTTAAATATATTTGCCATTAAAGTAATGCAAATGTTGAGAGGAGAGAGTTTGTTCACCACACTAAATAACATTATATCTGCATTGCATAACAGTAAACAGCTCAAATTTGAAGCAAAAACTGGTGTGATTCTATCAGTTATAGCTTATCAGCAGGAGTCTTGTAATGACAGCTTGGCAACTTAAGAAAGCAACATGATTTCCACATCATGACTCAATAGTTTAGATCTTTAGCTTGCCACTACTGGAAAACCAATAGTCTCATTATAGAAATTGCCTAATTTGCTCTGTAGGTGTAACAGGTGGCCAAAATACACAGTAAAACTAATATTTAGGATTATTGTTAAAATTCACCTCAGAAAAATGATCCAGTAATCAGAGCCATATGAATCAGAAAGGCCAAAGTAATGAGCTGACTCAGTGTATCACTGGAAGTGATTAAAATGTTAACTTTAATAATAGCGGTGATTTTGAAAAATGACCACATCATTTTAACATGATATTAACAATACTACTACTGTCATATTCTTTTGTAACCATGATCATGGAATTAGCAATTTTAGTATAGGGTTATCCATTCAATGGTTTTCTTTCTGTTCTATTGATATAAAATGACAAATGCTCTTCTCCAGTGCTATAGCCTCAGCATCTGAATGGATCCAGTGTAAGTATTTCTCACTGCCACACAAACTTCCCTTACAGAATCTCACAGAAGGCCTTTTACACAAATGTCACCCTGTACTGGTAAAGTGTTTCAACTAAGAGTTGGGGTGAAACTGCATAAATTCAACTGACATAATATCTTGGAACTAGCTTCATATAAAGTTATTTGCATTTTCTCACTGGACATCAGATTTGAAATTTGGATGAATAGCTATCAAATTCAGTATGCTCTGATCTTAAGGTAATAAAGTATCTCATGAACAAAAATGACCTTTTTGTTAAAGTTAATAAGCAGAATATCAAAAAAATGCCGTCAAGGGGGAATATCAGAATCAGATTCCCAAAGTAACTTGTTAACATCAGTGACAATTCACATAATGTGACAAGCCTGCACTCAGTGGCCACTGATTAGATATGCCTGCTCATTAATGCAAATATCTAATCAACCAATCATCTGGCAGCAACTCAATGCATTAAAAACATGCAGACACGGTGAAGAGGTTCAAGTTGTTGTTTAGTGCAAACATCAGAATGGGCAAAAAGTGTGATATAACTGACTTACACTATTGGTGCCAAATGGGGTGGCTTGAGTTTCTCAGAAACTGCTCATCTCCTGGAATTTTCACACACAACAGAAGCTAGCATTTACAGAGAACGCTGCAGTGAGTATCAGTGTTGTGGGCAAAAATGCCTTGTTAATGAGAGAGGTCAGAGGAGAATGGCCAGAGTGGTTCAAGCTGCCAGGAAGGTGACAGTAACTCAAATAACCACATGTCGCAACAGTGGTGCACAGAAGAGCATTTCTGAATGCACAATATGTTGAATGTTGAAATGGATGGACTACAGCAGCAGAAGACCACTGAAGAGATTTTAGGTACACTCCTGTACCTAATAAAGTGGCCACTGAGTGTAGGCTTGACACCTCATATGAAATGTCACTGATGTTAACAAATTATTTTGAGAAGTCACTCTAAATAAATGTTGTCTTTCCTTGAAGAATTCATTTTAAAAATCAATTTCAATTGCAACTTGGAAAGAAATGCTTCAGCTTTGATTCCTGTCGTTTTGTTAGCGTCAAAACATATTTGAATATCTATTCATCTAAACAGTGAAGGGAGAAATGGAGATAAATAATATCATTCATTTACAATTCTTTGTCATCTCGGTGAATATTATGTCTAATCTCCAAGCTGGCAAGAATTATCTTAGGAAACTGGGAGGAGAAAATTTGAGAAATTCCTTCATTTCGTTTATATCACTGTAAGCTTATGCCACCAGTGGCTCCTACAAGTCAAAAAGTTTGCAAAGACATTGAACTGCCTCACTTTACTTCCTTACTTTATTGAAGATGGCTTTAACCATCATTCAGGACTGTTTCCTAGTATGCCTTGAAAGGAGCTTTCTCCTTTTGCATGGATTTCTATCCTATTTGACTGACACCTTTACTTCAATATCCAAATTATATTACCTCAGGCAAGATGTTCTGCTTTAAATATGTAGATATATGCTAACAAAAGGCCCATTTCTTGTTTATAAAATTCTGTGAGCTGCTTTCTGGTGCTGTTGACTGTCAAATTCCAGACACTGGGTGAACAAGAACTGAAGAGATTTTTAACTATAACTAAAGATGCTAAAGATCTGAGTTCAACTGAACTAAAGCCATTTATTACAAAAAGCATAAAATTAGCAGGAGAAGACCAGTTTCTCCTTTGAACCTGCTCCAATATTCAACAAGATCATGGCTAATGGTTTACCACAATACTATTTTCATATTTCATTTCTATATGTCTTGATCCCTCTAAAATCCATAGATCTGTCAGTATCCTTTTTTGAATGCCAGCCTATTTAATCCTCCAAAGCAGAGAAATCCAAAAATCCAACATTTTCTGCATGAAGGAATTTCTTCTAATTTTAGTCCTGAATGGCCTAAATTTAGTCCTTCTAAACTTTTAGGCCAAAGAAAAGATCCTCAGATCTTTCTCTTGCTGAGTCCTATACCCCATATAATTGTGACACATCGAGATCAGTACATTTTGGCTCAATTAAGTGGCTGCCCCAATTAGCTGAAACTTCATGGAAGTAGTTAAAAGGTATAAAAAAGACAAAATACTGTTTAACTGAATACCGAATTATGATTTAAGTGAAATACAGAACAAATTAGAATACTATCAATACTACTACAGCAATATAAAACTTTGTATTAGTTCCCTATAGTCATTGACAGAGGAATTACAGGCCATTCTCTTTTGATTGACTGTAAATGAGGAAAATCAGCGCAGATGCTCTATGTAGATAATGAACTGCCTTCATCGAATTTTCATCATTTGAATCTTCCAAATCTTCATTTTCATTGCAATAGTCAAGACGACGGTCAATACCCTCAGATTCTTCATAGTTCCTAACTTGTCACTCCTGGTTGTTACTGACATCTCCAAGCCTCAACGATTGAAATTGCAGTGAACAAGACAGTTCTGAATCGTATTACTGCTTACTCCTCAACAACTATCAGTGACAAAAATAGCTGCTCTTTGAACACAAGCACAGACAACTGATGTTGTTTAAAAACTGTTCACTCTAAGCATGGCATAGTATCTAACAGCCACACAAGTGCATGCATCTGATGGTAGTGAGAAACTGTTTGGCAACAGTCACCTGTCTCAATTAAGTGGCATAGTGTCCCAAATAAACAAAGTGATTCCTAGCAATGTTTTTCTATTTGGTTTTGTTCTTTAAGAGTTGTCCCAATTAAGCAGCTGCCGTGATTAACCAATGATACAATTAACCGGAATCCACTGTATAAAAATGAGATCACTTCTCCTTCTTCTCACCTCAAGAAAATAGAGGCTAGTTCACTTAATCACTCATTTTACAAGCCAATTGCCACACTCATGATCTACTTTGGTGACTTTTCACCTCTTTTTATAGCAAGTACATACATCCTCCTTCACGTAGAGCAATTATGTGTATTGCTAATAAGGATCCGGATTATGTGTATTATAGTTCTAAACAGTGTAGTAAGACATTGCATTGCATAACTCAGAAGGCTAGGCAGCATCTATGGAAAAGAGTTTCGTGCCCAGACTCTTCATCTGCTAGATTATAACAAACTTCCATTTTTTGGTGTTAGACTACCAGCTTAATAATTTTATGTTTTCTCACTGCAGAGTACTGATGAAGGGTCTCATCCTGAAATGCTGATTGTACTCTTTTCCATACATGCTGCCTGGCCTGCTGAGCTCTGCTTTAATTTCCAGCATCTGCAGATTTTCACATGTTTGTCCTCAACGTTACGACTTTTTTCTGTTGAAGTGAACATTTGGTTTCTATGCTAAATCATTTCTCCATATCCCCTTGAAATCTCCTTTCACTCTTGTCATTTTTGACATCCTCATATAGATTTGCATCATTAAACAAACCTGGAAAAATTACATTTGCTGCTCCCCAGTCAAATCCTTAATATAGATTTAATAGTTGCAATTCATCCTTTCTTGTTTCAGCCTGCTAATCTGAGAGAAAAAAAAAACTGCTCATTCCGGATCCTTATTAGTATCTGCACTGTATATTTCCCAACTGTTATGGCTTCTAATCTTCTTTACTAACTTCTTGTATGAAACTTTAGGAAAACCTTCTTAAAATCCAAATATAAAACCATTTGTTCTCCTCCATTACCCAGCTTGACTTCCAACAGACTAGTTAAACACAAATTCCCTCTCATGTGTATGGTCCTCAACCACATTATAATTTTCTAACTATATGTTTTCTCACTCCAATTTTAAATGTTAGGGTCAGAACTGTATATTGAATCTGTAGGAAATATTTCAAGAGCTGTAGGGCTTTGGAAGAGCATCTACTCTGATACAGATCCAACAACTTCCAAAATGCTTTGTTGTAGATGGCCAGGACTTTAGGATTAACAGTTTTCAGGCAATTTAGCTTCTCAGCAGATGTCGTTTGATTAACACTAATTACTTATACAGTTGAAAAATATTCATTTAATTCCTCTGTCAGTCCCTTATTCTTCATTGTAAATTCACCTGTCTGCCTGATGGAGATCCACATTAACCCTCACTTGTCTTTTCTTCTTTACAAACCAATAAAAAGATGGTCAGCCATCTTAGATTTAATGTTATCTTTCATTTCTTCTGTAATTTGTGTTTGGATAACTTACTTTCATGCCTTAAAGAATATAAATTTGTTGCCAAGCATCTGTATTGTTTTTTTTAAAGTTTCTAGCTATAGCTTGTTCATTGTCATATACTTTCTGCAGTCTATCAATCTATCATGGCCCTCTTATCTTCATAATTTCCTTCACTTAGATCAAAAATCATGCTTTCAGATTGGACTGCATCACTTTTAAGTTTACTGTAAAATTATCTATTTTTTTTCACTGGCTTCTTTACAGCAAGATAATTAATTGATCCACTCTTGGCAGACATAAGTAGATCAAAAATAGCTTTTCCCTTGCCTACCAACATACTGACCTAAATATCCATGTCTCATATATTCCAGCAATTCTCCTTCGACCTCGCTAATACTAATTTCATTTGCTCAATCTATATATAGATTAATGTCCCTGATTATTATTATTCTGCCCTTCATACATGAATCTATAATTTCTTTATTTATACTGCGACCTACATAAAAACTGTTATTCTGAAGCTGATAAACATCTTTCACAAATATTCTCTTCTCCCTGCTTTTCCTTAGCTCTATTGAAGTAAATTCTAGTTCTTTATCATTATCTGCCAATCCAAAACCCCATATTACCAGTGATACTTAACCTCCTTTCCCAGAATGTCTGTTCTTTCTATGTATTGAACTCTCTATAATACTGACTTCTCAGATTTGGTCAGCTCCAGCTACGTTTATTAATGACAATTACATCATGCATATATATGATTATTTGTGCTGCTAATTCCATTTTATGCAATATCAATCTTGTTTAATTGTGCAAATCTCCAAACTCCAACCCTATTTGGCGGTGTGTTGTTCTCACTATATATTTATCTTGTTCACTACACTGCTAAATTTCACCTCTAGCTTAGTTTCTCATCATCTACATTTCTCCTTTCAGATTCCCATTCCTCTGCCAAGCTAGCTTAAAGTCTCCAAAACAGCACAGGCAAATTCCCCTGTGAGGGTATTTACACAGCATGGTGTAGGCCCTTCTGACCCTTCGGGCCACATGGCTGCAGCAGCCCCACAACTCCAACTAAACCTAACCTAATCATGGGACAATTGACAATGACAATTAACCCACCAGCACCTGTTTGGACTGTGGGAAGAAACTGGAGCACCCAGGGTAAACCCACACATTGCATAGGGAGGACATACAGAGGCTCCTTACAGAATGGCTCTGGAGTAGAACCCCAAACTCCAGAATGCCCCAAGCTGTAATTGCTACGCTAATGTTGCTCCTGATTTTGCTATGACGTGACCCATGCAACAACCCTCCTGCCTTAAAAATGGGCACAATTTCTCAGAAATTTATAGCTCTTCTTCTGCATATCTCGGCAGACATACTTTTATTGGCCCAGTCTTCGTATTTCTGTTAATTATCCGCTCGCCACTTCTTTTTGGATATACTTTCATCCCCACCAGGAAGGTCTCAAAGCTCTCCGCTTCTTTTCGGATTCCAGACCGAACCACTTCACCTCTATCACCACTCTCCTCCGTCTAGCAGAATTAGTCCTTACTCTCAATAATTTCTCCTTTGGCTCCTCCCTCTTCCTCCATACTAAAGGTGTAGCCATGGACCCCTGTATGGGTCCCGGCTATGCCTGCCTTTTTGTTGGCTTTGTGGAACAGTCCATGTTCCAAGCCTATACTGGTATCTGTTTACCCCACTTTTCCTTCGCTACATCGACGACTACATTGGCGCTGCTTCCTGCACGCATGCTGAGCTTGTTGACTTCATTAACTTTGCCTCTAACTTTCAACCTGCCCTCAAATTTACCTGGTCCATTTCTGACACCTCCCTCCCCTTTCTTGATCTTTCTGTCTCTATCTCTGGTGTCACGTACCCCGTGAAAGGATTACCAAACCATCTGAAATGGAATGATACGTTGGAGTCTGGTGGTACTGTAACTAGAAGTGTTTATTAGTAAACTAAGTAATACAGTACAGTAAAATGCAAATATACATATAAAACAGGTTAGCAATGATTTATAGAGAAGTGTGGAAATATAAATCAAAACCAATATCAAAGTCTAGGGGTAAATGAATAGTCTTAAGATGATGCAGAGTTCAGTTCAGTTTAAGTCGAGGTAGTTGCTGTTGTACTGTTGGGGGGAGGGAGAGAGAGAGAGTGACAGAGCAAGCGAGAGATGAGCAGCTGCAGCAGGCAAATCTTCCGTTGTCTTCTTGTTTTGTTGTGCTGTTGTGGTCACCGACTATGACCCCTCCGTTCCAGGCCAGACTGTTCTTCAGTGGTGAGCTTGTCACCCAGGCGAGGGTGAACACACACACAAGCCCCCACCAGCCTGGCTTCACACACTGTGAGCCTCTGATCGATTCCCCTGAATCGGTCCTCCAAGCCCCCACCTTCCTGTGGGTGCACAATGCTCTTTCAGTGTCCCGTGGCGTGTCTGCCGGTGTCTCAGCAGACTCGCTTTTTATCTCCCCTGCCGGGGTACCAGCCATCCATCAACTGACCATGTCCATCAAACTGGGCCACTCCTTGCTGTTTCAGCAAGAATGTTAACGAGCAAAGAAGAGTGTCCTTGCAGCAAAGGTAAATAATCAGTGAAGAAGCCATAATACTAAATCATCCATGGAGCCATAACTTAATCTTTGTCTCTCTCTCTCATATCTGCGTAGGATGCCTCCCTCCTTCTTCTCTCTCTGTCTCGTTAGCAGCACAAGCAGTGTCCAAAAGCCAGACTCATTCTCCCAACATTTTAAAGTGGTTGTCCACAGAAAATATGAATCCTGGGGGTACATAACACTGGAGATAGCTTATCTACTGATGTCTACTATAAGCCTATGGACTCTCACAGCTACCTGGGCTATTCCTCTTCCCACCCTGTCTCTTGCAAAAATGCCATCCCTTTCTTGCGATTGCTCCGTCTCCGCCGCATCTGCTCTCAGGATGAGGCTTTTCATTCCAGGATGAAGGAGATGTCTTCCTTTTTTAAAGAAAGGGGCTTCCCTTCCTCCACCATCAACACTGCTCTCAAATGCATCTCTCCCATTTCATGCACATCTGCTGTCACCCCATCCTCCCGTCACCCCAGTAGGGATAGGATTTCCCTTGTCCTCACCTACCACTTCACCAGCCTCATGGTCCAACATATAATTCTCCATAACTTCTGCCACTTCCAATGGAATCCCATCACCAAGAACATCTTTCCCTCCCCCCCCCTTTCTGCTTTCCACAGGGATTTCTCCCTACGCGACTCCCTTGTCCATTTGTTCTCCCCCCCCCCATTCCTTCCCACTAATCTCCCTCCCGGCACTTATCCTTGTAAGCGGAACAAGTGCTACACCTGCCCTTACACTTCCTCCCTCACCACCATTCAGGACCCCAGATAGTCCTTCCAGGTGAGGTGACACTTCACCTGTGAGTTGGCTGGTGTGATATACTGCGGCCGGTGCTCCCGGTGTGGCCTTCTATATATTGGTGAGACCCGACGCAGACTGGGAGACCATTTCGCTGAACACCTACTCTCTCTCCGCCAGAGAAATCAGGATCTCCCAGTGGCCACACATTTTAATTCCAGTCCCATTCCCATTCTGATATGTCAATCCATGGCCTCCTCCACTGTCAAGGTGAAGCCACACTCAGGTTGGAGGAACAACACCTTACATTCCGTCTGGGTAACCTCCAGCCTGATTGCATGAACACTGATTTCTCTAACTTCCGTTAATGCCCCTCCTCCCCTTCTTACCCCTATCCCTTATTTATTTATCTATATTTGTTCCCCTGTTTTTCTCTCTCTGTCCCTCTCACAATCACTCCTTGCCTGCTCTCCATCTTCCTCTGGTGCTCCCCTCCCCCTTTCTTTCTCCCTAGGCCTCCCGTTCCATGATCCTCCCCTTCTCCAGCTCCGTGTCCCTTTTGCCAATCAACTTTCCAGCTCTTAGCTTCATCCCTCCCCCTCCTGTCTTCTCCTATCATTTTGGATCTCCCCCTCCCCCTCCCCCTCCCACTTTCAAATCTCTTACAATCTCTTCTTTCAGTTAGTTCTGACGAAGGGTCTCGGCCTGAAATGTCAACTGTACTTCTTCCTATAGATGCTGACTGGCCTGCTACGTTCCACCAACATTTTGTGTGTGTTGCTTGAATTTCCAGCATCTGCAGATTTTCTCGTGTGTTCGTATTTCTGTATTTGTTAATATGTGGCATTTGGATTAATCCTCCATTCTTCCTTCTACCAGTGCCATGGTTGCACTGTAGACAGAGCTCATTCTGCCTGGAGGTTGGTGACCAGTGATGTTCCGCAGGGATAGTTCTGAGACAAAGGAGAAGCAGTTGATGTCATTTACTTGGATTTTCATAAGGCATTTGATAAGGTGCCACAGACGAGGCTGCTTAACAAGATAGAATCCTATGTCATTACAGGAAAGATAGTGGATAGTGGAGTGGCTGACAGACAGGGGGCAGTGAGTGGGAATAAAAGGAGCCTTTCCTGGTTGGCTGCCAGTGACTAGTGGTGTTCCTCAGGGGTCATTATTGGGAACACTGCTTTTCACATTGTTTGTCAGTGATTTAAATAATGGAATTGATAGCATTGTGGCGAAGTTTGCAGATGATACAAAGACAGGTGGAGAGATAGGTAGTGCTGATGAAGCAATGTGATTGCAGCAGGACTTAGACAAATTGGAAGAATGGGCAAAAAAGTGGCAGATGGAATACAGTGCTGGGAAATGTACAATAATACATTTTGGTAAAAGAAACAATAATGCGGATTATTATCTAAATGGGGAGAGTTTCAAACATCACAGGTTGAGTCTATGGTAAAGAAGGCAAATGCAATGTTGGCATCTATTTGAAACCTACCGACTGTGGAAAGGACCAGACAGAGTGGAAATGGAGAGGATATTTCCTATATCCAGAACTATAGGGCACACCCTCAAAATTGAGGGGCAGCCCTTTATAAGAGAAGTAAGGAGGAATTTTTTTAGCCCGACAGTAGTAATACTCTGCCACTGACTGCAGTGGGGGCCAAGTCCTTTGGTATATTTAAGGCGGAAGTTGATCATTTCCTGATTGGTCAGGGCATCAAAGTATATGGAAAGAAGATATGTATGTGGGGTTAAGTGCGATCCAGGATCAGCCATGATGGGATACAGAGCCTACTCGACGGGCTGAATGGCTTAATTCTGCTCCTGTGTCCTATGGTCTTATGGACCTCTGCTCTGCGATTTTTTTTAAGCAAGTGGAAAGGTGGGTTACTAGGCTTTCAAATGACATGAAAGTTGGTGGAGTTGTGAATAGTGTAAAAGGATGTCATAAGATACAACACAATATTGACTGGATGCAGGGCTGGGCTGAAAAGTGGCAGATGGAGTTCAACCTGGAGAAGTGCGAAGTGTTTATCTTTGGAAGGTTGAACTTGAGGGCAAGAAATCCAGGGTTAATCATAGGATCATTTGTAGTGTGGAGGAAGAGAGTGATCTTGGGATCCACATCCATATATCCCTCAAATTTACCACACAAGTCGATAGGGTGCTTAAGAAGGCAAATGGTTTGTTGGCCTTCATTTTGTTGGGGGCCTGAGTTCAAGAGCGGCAAGGTAAGGTTGCAGCTCTGTAAAACCCTGGTTAGACCACACTCAGAACATCGTGCTCAGTTTTGGTCACCTCATCATAGAAAGGATGTGTAAGCTTTAAAGAGGATGATTTGCCAGGATGCTGCCTGGATTAGAGAGCATATATTGTTAAGATAGATTGAGCAAGTTTGGCCTTTTCTTTTTGGAGCAAGGGAGGTTGAAAGGTGACTTGATAGAGGTGTACAGATGATAGGAAGCATAGGCTGAGTGAAAATCCAGAGGCTTTTTTTCAGAGCAGAAATGGCTAATACCAGGGGCATAATTTTAAGGTGATTGGAAGAAAGTGTAGGGGGATGTCAGGGGTAAGTTATTCACACAGAGAGTCGTGAGTGCATGGAACACCCTCTCAGGGTTGAACGTAGAAGCAAATACATTAGGGGCATTTAAGAGACTCTTAGATAGGCACATGGATGATAGAAAAAAATGGAAGACAATGTAGGAGGGAAGGAATAGATTGGTCTTAAATGATCAGCACAGGTTTGTGGCTAAGGGACTTCTACTGAGCTGCAGTGTCCTATGTTCTATGTTCTGTGAAGAACACACTCCATGATTCTTCAGACTTTTTAAAAAAGTGATCAGCAGCTATCCAACAGCATCGCAATTCTGGCACTCGGAAGCCAACATCTGTAAGTCATGCCTATAGTCGCAGAAATACACATCTGTCTAACAACCATTGAATTCCCTTTTGTTATTACTTGTGGTGAACTAGATATACCTGTCTGACTGCTCCTGTGGCTCCTCCCACAGACCCTGCTGACTGCTCCTGTGGCTCCTCCCACAGACCCCTGTATAAAGGCGACTGTGGGCTGCTGCTCTCCCTCATTTTCCCCAGGATGTAGTGTTGTTTATTCTTCCAGTCAATAAAAGCCGATATCTCGTTTCCTAAGTCTCAGCGTGAGTTATTGATGGTGCATCATTACTCCTGCACTCTTCCTCCTTCTCTCCTGTACAACTGAGCCATGCATAGTGCTATGCTTTTGGTTCTGGCTGCACTCATCTGAGGAACAGCTATCTTCACTAGGGTCCTTGTCTGTAGGGTTAACTTTCACATTATCCTATAAAACTTATTGTAGGGCAAAGTTACTGTATATCCCTGCTTCATCAATACGTCAGACCTGTAATTGAATGAGCTCAGAAACAAAGAGCCACTATGATGTCCTCTTAAAGGTGACTTAAGAGGTTCCAAAACCATAACACACAAAATTGCTGGAGGAACTCCAGCACCTATAGAGGGGAATAATCAGTTGACATTTCAGACTGAAAGTCTTCATCAGTATTGGAAAGGCAGGGACCTGAAGCCAGAATAAGTGGTCAGGGGAGGGGAAGGAATATAAACTGGTAGGTGATATGTGAGACCAGGTGAGGGAAAAAGTGGATAGGTGGGGGAGGGGAGATGAAGTAAGAAGCTGCAAGGAGATAGGTGAAAGAGGTAAAGTGCTGAAGAAGAAGGAACTTGAGAGGAGAGGACTGTGGAACATGGAAGGAAGGGAAGGAGGAGGGGATCCAGAGAGTGTTGAAGAGAAGAGAGTAGGGTGACAGGGTTACCAATTGGGGAATGGTAAAATGAGAGAATGGGGAAGGGTAAGTAATTATAGAAAATGATATTTAACTGTAAGTTGGAGAATTTGATGTATATTACACTTGATGCTGATTGTCACTGTGGAACCAAGGCCTGCTCCAGAATGTGTGTCCATGGTAACTGAGGGCTTGTCATGATGAATACAGATGAAATTATATAAAGGAAGCATATTGGTAGGGAATGATATATGCCTCAAAGAAATGAAGGTGAAGGGGATAATTAACTTAGAGAATATGAGATAAGAAACACAAGAAAAACTCCTAAAAATATGCTAATTGGCAATGATGAGCCTTCCTGGTGCATTACCATAGTGAACAATATCTTAAGCAAAGGGATGCTTTAGACATAGGGTCACAGGACATCTATTGCAGGGGTATGTAAAACACATAATGATCATGCAGGGAATGCGATGTCAGAAGCAACTGGTCATGTGCCTTCTTGCCCTGTGTGGTCAGGCAGTGATAACTGACTGTATGCACATTGGTGAAGTGTGCCTTATCTCTAAGAAAGACATGTTCAAGATTCTCCACAGCTATCCAATGACATCAGTAATTCCGACTGCACCAGTAAGGTGAATGGACCTCTCTCTCTCTCTCTCCCTACTACGAATGAAAGATTGAATGAATAAATACGTCACTCCAAGAGCTGGAACCAGACTTCTGTAACTGACTCCTTTGCTCTGCAATTTCTGAATGCAGAAGGGAAAATCTGAAAATGAACTCAATAGATTCAAGGACTCCTTAAGTAATTGTGTATTAATAATCAGAATCAGAATCTGAAGCAGGTTTATTATCATTGACATTTGCTGTGGAATTTGATGTTCTGTGCTAACAGTACAGTGAAAAGACATAAAATTACTATAAATTACAAAATAAGAGGTAAAATAGGGCACTGTTGGTGAGTTAATGGACTGGTCAGAAATCTGATGCTGGGGCGGTGGGGAAGAAGCTGTTCTAGTGTCATTGAGTATGGGTTTGAAGTGTCCTATATCTGCTCCCTGATGCTGGGAACAAGAAAGGGGCATGCAGCAGATGATGAGGGTCCTTAACGATGGGATGCTGCATTCTTGAGACACTGCCTCTTGAAGCTATCCCTGATAGTAGAGGGAGGTTGTGCCATGATGGAGTCTAGAACCCTCTGTAGCCTTTTGCAATTCTCTGTGGAGGAGACTCTACACCAGGCCGTGATGCATCCAGTCAGAATGCTCTCCACTGTGCATCTGCAGAAATTTGCAAGCGTCTTTGTTGATGTATCAAATCTCCTCAAACTTGTAATGAATTAGAGCCAATAGTGTGTCCTATTCATGTATGCATCAGTGTGATTCCTCCCACATTCCTATTGGTCATCCATTCCCTTTAATGCAGAAAGATCACGTGGAGTTAGTGTTCGAAATAATGGACAATTTATGAAAAAAACTAGTGCTCACCAAGAGACCAACCAAAGCTGATCTACATAAGCATGACTTTAGTACAGCTTTTACATTCTCAGTTGACGAGATTATGAGTAAAACTACATTTTGATTAAAGATTAGTTGCCTCCAGAAGATTTAATTAAGCAACAGACTAGGTGCTGATTACATAACAAAATGATTATCCACAGGTCTAACAGTAAATCCAATTCTCTATTACAACAATGGGTGTATGTTATAACATCCATTAGTGACGTTCCTGAAACTTGGGTGTCATCGCTGCTGCAGTCCATGCTTCTACCTGTGTCTGCAGTTCCCTGTTTCCACATTAGCACAAAATACATCTCTATTTACTAGTTATTATCTCTCACTAGTTCATCCCTTACACTAAGTGGCCACTTTATGAAGGGACCAACCTGAGATATTCAAGACCCCCCCCCCCCGACACCAACAACCATTCCATGTCAAAGTCACTGAGATCATATTGCTTCCCCAGTCTCATAATTGATCTGAACATCATCTTTGGGGTTTTGTTGTTTTAGATGTGATTGAGTAGCAGAGATTAAACGGGGAGGGGTTGCAGGGAAAATATCATGGCAGTATTCAGTCAGGACAGACCAAATAGCTCATCTACTGAGATTTTATGGGCAGAACTGAGGAATGAGAAAGGTATGACAATGTTAATGGGTGTGAAGGACCAGGATAAGCATAAAACTGGGAGAGCAGGTAAAGGTGAAAAAAATAGGGGTTTTATTACCCAAAGTGCTTACAAACTCAACAGAACTGTTCTAGAGTCCAAACTTGAATCAACTACACAGAACTTGGTTACAACAACATAGTAAATACTCCTCAAACCAAGAGACACCACTCTTCTCCTGACTGTGGGTCTATATTAGGTGCTGGCCAGTCCATAGTAAATTACAGGGGAGAGAAAACATTCCTCCCCTTAAAAAGATATGGCATAAATGAAGCAGCTCCAGAGAACACCCCTCTGGCTGTAGCAGAATGGCACAATCCAATTATCCAGCCCCATCTACTTAGGCCAGTGTAATGCAACAGTTCAGATGTTTGCTAGATTATCAGGAGGATGGTTGGCTACAGGATACTTTAATATGCCCAGTTGATGGTGTGGCTGGTAATTGCAGCTGCCACAATGGGTTTCTATTATAGATCACCTAGCAGCCATGGGATATAGGGGTGCAACAGTGTCAAGAAATCGCAGACTGTTGCATGAAACATAAAGTTGTGCTGAAACATATTGACTGGGACTCCTGTACTGTGAAAGGGTTGGGTGGGAAAGAGTTTGTCAAATGTATTCGGGAAAGTTTCCATAAACAGTACATAGAAAAACCAACTAGAGGGAGTTCCATACTAGGTGTCCTATGAGGGAATGAGACAGGACAGGTGCCAGAACTTTGTGTTGGCAACACTTTGCATCTAGTGATCAGAGTGCCATTAATTTCAAAGTAATTATGGAAAAGGATAGGGCTGAGATGCTAAGTTGGAGAAAGGCCAGTTTTGATGGTATCAGAAAGGATCAAGTGTGTATTGGGATAGGTTGTTTTCTGGCAAAGGTGTATTGGTAAATGGGAGACCTTCAAAACTGAAATTTCAAGAGCATGTACATACTTTTTACATTCCTGTTAGAATAAAAGGCAAGAATAACTTGTTTATGGAACCTTGGTTTTCACGAGATATTGAGGCCCTAGTTAAGGAAAAAATGGAGGTGCATAGCAGGTATAGGTAGGTAGGAACAAATGAAATACTTGAGGAATATAAGAAATGCAAGAGAGCTTTTAAGAAGGAAAACAGGCGGGCTAAAAGAAGACATGAGAATTCTGCAGAAATGGTAAGAGCAAAAGGATTGTAAGGGACAAATTGGTCCTCTGGAAGATCAGAATTGTAATCTATGCATGGAGCCAAAAGAGATGGATGATATCTTAAATAGATTTTTTGCATCTGTATTTAATCAGAAGATGGATACAGATTACAGAACTAGAGGTGTTTGCTGGCTTGAGGCAAATTAGGATGGATAAATCCATAGGCCCTGACAAGGTTTTCACTCAGACCCTGTGGGGAGCAAGTGCAGAAATTGCAGGGGCCTTAGCAGAGATGCTTTAAACATCCTTAGCCTCCAGTGCAGTGCTAGAGGATTGGAGGAAAGCTAATGCTGCGTAGGGTAAATGGAAGCAGGCTTTTCCACTGAAATTGCATGAGGCTACAACTGGAGGTCATGGGTTAAGGGTGAAAGATGAAATATCTAAAGGGAATATGAATGGGAGGTTCTTCAATTAGAGGATGGTGAGGGCATGGACTGAGCTGCCAGCAAGTCAATTTGAACATTTAAGAGAAATCTGGGGAGTTATATGCATAAAAGGTCTATGGATGGCTATGGTCCTGGTGCAGGTCACTAGGTCTGGGCAAATTAATGGTTTGCCACAGACTAGGTGGGCCAAAGGGCCTATTCCTGTACTGTAGTGTTCTATGACTCTGAATGAACCTCTTGACCATGTCTGCATGCTTTTACACTTTGAATTGCTGCTACTTGATTGGCTGATTAGATTCTTACATTAACAAACCGGTGAGCCTAGTAAAGAGGGCAATGAGTGCATAACACTGCATATTCTTAAGCTGCCTTTATTCTTTATTCTTAAGCTGACCACCTCCTTAGAAGTGCTATCCACAAAGCCCTCTGTCCTAACATTGTACTTTAGTGACCTCAGCTACCACATCAGCTCCAGAATCCAGAGTACAAAAACACTGCAACTTGAGACACCTCCAGCCAATCGCATTACCAGAGCCACTGGTCCTTCCATGCCTCCATTTTATAAATAATTTACCCAGTAAGAACCAGTCACAAGGCATCAGCTCTTGCCTAGTTACTAATGTTCCACTGATGTCATGTTTGAATGAACACATTCCCACAGTGATGAATAGTTTAAACTACTGCCAATGTTGGGTTGCCCCAAACAACCCTGTTTATGATTACCCTAATTTCACTAAGATGTCCACTCTGAAATATGGGCAGTCGGAAGACCAGTATGATCAACAAGCGTCATTTTGATTTGTATTATTCAATACCCGAATGGGAGAATATGAGTTCAATTCAGAGCTTCTTGCAGTAAAGTGCAGTTTACTGCAGTAAAATCGGTAATTTTTCAAGGTTTGCAGATGTATGTATTGTAGCAAATCAAATCTGTTAGTTCAGTAAAACATTTAGTTATAACTGTGACAACCACAGGTAATTGTGGCCTGGGTCAAACTAGATGTACTGGATACTGTATCTTGCTTTATCCTGCTAAGGCAGGTTGATTAAAGTATTCCTCATTCCTTTCAGCTTTACTTAAATAATGCTTTGAAATGGAATGTGGGGACTGAGTTGACCTGACAGTCATGCATTTTTACAATTCCTGGCATAGAACTGTGGGCCACACTTCAGATACAGCTGGCAGGGCAGGTATGTAGCGGAAGGTAATTTTGCTGACAAGCAAGCTGGCAAGTAGCCAAAAGCCTGTTACCGCAGATTGAGAAGGAGAAATAGCTTTAAGCATTCATTTGAAGCAGACTTCATAATGAAGTGAAGACCCAGCCTTTAACTAGCGTTAGCTCGGAGTCTGATGCAGTGTGAATTTTTAATGCTCATTGTCAGCAAAGCTACTCGCAAGGTAGGGCATCTAGTTCAATTCAGATCCAATTCAATTCAATCATAATCAAACTGTACCAAAAAATGGCTCGAATATAAGTGCCACAAATACCATTAAAAGTGGCGGTTGCCATGTACATCACTGTACTGCAGCGCTGGCTTTGTTTGCTAATTATATGTATGGTTTGATAAAGAGATGGCTTTTTCTTCAGCAATCACAGACAAGTACCTTTTATCAAAAGGAATAGTTCCATTCTAACAAGCTGTCACACATACACACTAGTTGGAAAATTTAAGCATAGCACATGATAATTATAAATCTAAGGCACTATCTATACCACACTGGGGGAAAAAAAAAGTTTTGTTCAATTTCTTAAATGTCTTTAGAAGGGGTAATTTTCTAGTTCAGTTCTCACTTTGCATTCTGATCACTTGTTGAAAATTACAGAGGAAACAAAATTCAAGCCTGTTGTTTGTTTTATGCTTTGGATGTGATTTTTATTTTTGTTTATTCTTTGCCTTGCATGTGCAAGTAAAGAGAGAAAGAACTTGAACTTACACGGTGAATATTTCTGCTTTTGGAGTCCAGCCGCCTCATTGATCAGCAGCCACATTAAGTACATCAAGATCCCACACCAGAATAGAAAATAGTAGGAAATCTTTTCATAACTTATTTTTAGTTAACTTGTGGGTGAAGAAAAATGAGATTGAATTTCAAAAATGAGCCAAAATCACATGGAGTCAACAATGAATTCTCCAGCTTTAGCTAACTTGATCTCACATTATGTCTGTACCATAACTTTGCATTTTTTTGCTCAGGTTTTCTCTCTCCATTAACATAACCTGATTCTCTTGGGATTTGCCATGGTACCACTATTAGTAACACATAACATGATTAAAGATCCATAATGTACTTTTAATTGTCACATTGAACCAATTGGTTTCAAACTATGAGAAATTTATCATTTCATCCCTGTTCTTACATTCTGTACCTCTAAAAATGAATGCCATCATTGCTTTTGCCTTCTGCATCATTGACTCAACCTGGAGGTTAACATTTAGGGTATCCTGCACAAGGACTCTCAAGCTCCTTTGCAATTCTGCATTTTGAATTCCCTCTCCATCTAAATAATAGTCTTCCCCTTTATTTCCACCAAAGTGCATGACCATACACTTTCCATCATTGTATTTCATTTGCCACTTTTTTGCCCATTCCGCTAAATTATCGAAGTCTCTCTGCATCCTCTCTGTTTCCTCAACACTACCCGCTCCTTCACCTATCTTTCTATCATTGGCAAATTTAGCTACAAATCCATTAATCCCATAGTCCAAATCATTGACATACATTGTAAAAAGCAGCAGTCCCAACACCAAACTCTGTGGGACTCCACTGGTAACTGGCAGTCATCCAGAATAGGACCCCTTTATTCTCACTCTCTGTTTTCTGCCGATCAGCCAATGCTCCATCCATGTTAGTAACTCCCCTGTAATTCCATGATCTCTTATCTTGCTAGGCAGCCTCATGTGTAGCACCTTTTCAAAGGCTTTCTGAAAATCCAAGTACACCATAGCTACAGCATCTCCTTTGTCTACCCTGCTTGTAATTTCCTCAAAAAATTGCGGTGGGTTAGTCAGGCAAGATTTTCCTTTCAGGAAACCATGCTGGCTTTGGCCTATCTTGTCATGTGCCTCCAGGTATTCCATTATCTCATCCCTAACAATCAATTCCAACAACTTCCCAACCACTGATGTCAGGCTAACGGGTCTATAGTGTCTATAGTTTCCTTTCTGCTGCCTCCCGCCCTTCTTAAATAGCAGAGTGACATTTGCAATTTTCCAGTTATCCAGTACAATGCTAGAATCTATCGATTCTTGAAAGATCACTATTAATGCCTCTGCAATCTCTCCAGTTACTTCCTTCAGAACGTAAGGGTGCATTCCATCAGGTCCAGGAGATTCATCCACCCTCAGACCATTAAGCTTCCTGAGCACCTTCTCAGTTGAAATTTTCACTGCACATACTTCACTTCCCTGACACTCTTGAATGTCCGGTATACTGCAGATGTCTTCCACTGTGAAGACTAATGCAAAATATGCATTCAGTTCCTCTGCCATCTCTGTGTCTCTCATTACAATATCTCCAGCATCATTTTCTATTGGTCTTTTATCTACCCTCAACTCTCTTTTACCCTTTATATACTTAAAAATGCTTTTAGTATCTTCTTTGATATTAGTTGCCAGCTTCCTTTCATAATTCATTTTTTCTTTCCTAATGACCTAAGTTTCCTTCTGCAAGTCTTTAAAAGCTTCCCAATCCTCTACCTTCCCACTAGCTCTGGCTTCCTTGTATGCCCTCTCTTTTGTTTTTAATTTGGCTCTGACTTCACTTGTCAGCCATGGTAGTATTTGGAATATATCTGTCTTGTACTTCCCTTATTTTTTCACAGAAACTCCAGCTATTACTGCTCTGCTGTCCTTCCTACTAGTGTCCCTTTCCAGTCAACCTTGGCCAGTTCCCCTCTCATGCCATTGTAATTTTCTTTATTCCACTGAATTACCCACATATTGGAATTTAGTTTCTCCTTCTCAAATTTCAAAGTGAGCTTAATCATATTGTGATCACTGTTCCCTAAGGGTTCTGTAACCTTAAGCTCTCTTATCACCTCTGGATCATTGCAAACACCCAATCCAGCACAGCTGACCCCCTAGAGGGCACAACAACAAGCTGTTCCAAAACACTATCCCTTAGACATTCTATAAATTCTCTCTCTTGAGGTCCAGTACTGGCCAGTTTTCCCAATCCACTTTTATGTTAAAATCCCCAATTATTATCATGACATTGCTCTTCTGACACACTTTTTCTGCCTCCTGCTGTAATTTGTAATCAACATCCTGGCAGCTGTTTGGAGGCCTTACCATTTTACCCTTATCAGTTCTTAACTCAACCCACAGAGACTCTACACCTTCCGATCCTATGTCATACCTTTCTAATGATTTATTGTTATTTCTTATACACAGGACCACACCACCCCCTCTGCCTACTAACCTATCTTTCTGATACACCGTATATCCTTGGACATTCAACTCCCAATAGCTGCCATCCTTTAGCCAAGTTTCAGAGATGGCCACAGCGTCATACTTGCCAATCTGTAGCTGAATTTCAAGATCGTCCATTTTATGTCTTGTACTGCGCACATTAAAATACAACATGTTTAGTCCAATATTTGTTGCTTTCTGTTTTAACTGCACAATGCCTCTATTGCCCTGTAAGTCATCCCACTGGCTGTGATTATGCCTCAACTCCTGCCTGTCCTTTCTATCATCTTTGTTGCATGCTATCTTTGATTTATTTCTGTTTTCCCATTCCTCAGCCCTACCACCCCAATTCCCATCCCCCTGCCAAATTAGTTTAAACCCTCCCTAACACCTCTATTATACCTGCCTGCTAGGATATTGGACCCCTTTGGGTTCAAGTGTAACCTGTCCTTTTTGTACAGCTCTTACCTCCCCCTGAAGATGCCCCAGTGATCCAGGAACCTGAAGCCCTGTCCCCTACACCAGTCTCTCAGTCACACATTAATATGCCTGATCATGATATTTTTGCGCTCATTAGCACGTGGCACAGGCAGCAATCCCAAGACTACTACCCTGGAGATCCTGCAATTCAGCTTCCTACACAACTCCCTGAATTCTCTCTTCAGAATCTCCTCCTTTTTTCTACCTATGTCATTGAGACTGTTCACTCTCCCTTCAGAATACTCTGCACCCAGTCTGAGACAACCCGTACCCTGGCACCTGGGAGTCAACACACCATGTGGGTATCTCTGTCAGGCTGACAGAACCTTCTGTCTGTTCCTCTCAATATGGAATCCCCTATGACTACCACATTCCTCACATTCTTCTCACCCTTTTGCACCACGGAACCAGGCTCAGTGCCAGAGACCCGATCGCCGTGGCCGTCCTCTGTCAGGTCACCCCCCACCCCCAACAGCATCCAAAATGAGATGACTATTACTGAGGGTGTTCTCTGCTATCTGAGCTCTTCCTATCCCTTCCCTGACACTCATCCACTTATCTAACTCCTGCAGCCTCAGGGTGACTAACCCCTTGTAGCTCCTATCTATCCCCTGCTCACTTTCCCTAATAAGCTGTTGGTCATCAAGCTGCAGCTCCAGATCCCTACACGGTCCCTCAGGAGCTGCATCTCGGTGCATCTGGTGCAGATCTGGCCATCTGGGAGACTGGAAGGTTCCCAGGATTCCCGCATTTGACACCCAGGGCAAACTACTAACCCTACAGACCTGCTCTTTATCCCTCAAAAAAAAATAGAAAGAAAATAAAGATGAAGTCCACCCACCTAGCCAAAGCCCGAATGAGCCAAAGTCCTACCTCTCTGCCTCCGTCGATGACCGCTCCGCTAGGCAGCGTCTCCCTTTTATGCCTTAACCTTCTCAGTCTCTCAAGTAACACACACAAACTGCTGGAATAACTCAGCA
The DNA here is from genome assembly GCF_048418815.1 of Hemitrygon akajei. Lineage (NCBI taxonomy): Eukaryota > Metazoa > Chordata > Chondrichthyes > Myliobatiformes > Dasyatidae > Hemitrygon > Hemitrygon akajei. Next base: position 32,191,714 of record NC_133133.1, read on the forward strand.
GGCCAGGTAGTATCTGCAGAAAAGAGAAAGCAGCTGATGTTTTGGGCTGAGACCCTTCATCAGGTCAAGTAAAATGATTTGATCCTTCAGTGATCATGATTTTAAGTGTAAGGTTGTGGACCTTTGTCCAAATGGATAACTGAATCTATCTCTCCATAGCAGACTCTTAACGGTATATCTTCCCATAACCTGGAGAATGGTGCTTAACCCCAGTTTACTCAGACTTAATGGATACTCGTAGGTATTCTCAGTATACACTGTGCTATTTCATTTGTTTGATTTGAAGTCAAGAGTGCAGAACAGGGGCAGCACCATAGCGTAATGTGGCATTTTAGAGTAGTAGTTAGCAAAATGCTATTACAATGCCAGCAACCCAGGTTCAATTCCGTCGCTGTTTGTTAGGGCTTTGTACATTTTTCCTGTAACAGCATGAGTTTCCTCCGGGTGCTCTGGGTTCTCCCCCATTCCAAAAGCACATTGGTTAGTAGTTTAATTGGCCTCTGGGGTGTAATTGGCTGGCATGTACTCGTTGGGCTGGAAGGATCTGTACCCGTTTCTATAAATAAAAATAAATAAATAAAGCAGTCCTGTTAGGGTTACATCTGTACACTAAACTGAAAAGCAAAGTGGTGCAAGATGCTCACCATTGATAAAGATATTTATAATAAATATTGTTTGTGTACAGTGAATCCCACTTAACATATCTGACACAACAGCTTCAGTTTCTGATACCAGTGCATGGATGGTACCCAACAGTACCCAACAGTCCTTGCCAGGAATAAACTTTTTAATGAAATGCATAGTTTTTCAATGTATCCTATCCACAAAAGGCATTTGTGATCATCTCAAAGAAGAGGCTGTTATCTCGTCTGTGGACTTGATCACTGGTTTCATCCCAGCATCTTGTCCTGATTAAAACTGTTTCACAATTGCTAATTCTCTTTGCGACATCATATCCATTCTGCATTCACACTCATATATTAGATTCAATATGTTAAACAGCTCTGTTTGAATTATTTCCTTATCAATTCAATATAGATGCCATTACAGCTTGGGGCATTGGATTTAGGAGTTCAATTCCACCTTGTACTCCTCCTCCTCCCTCTACCTTCTCATTCTGGCCTCTGCCCTTCCTTTCCAGTCCTGACGAAGGGTGATCTCCCTGTGACAGCATAGGTTTCTTCAAGGTGCTCTGGTTTCCTCCCACAGTCTAAAGACATACAGGTTAGTAGGTTAATTGGTCATTGCAAATTGTGATGTGATTAGGCTAGGATTAAATTGGTGGGTTACTGGGTGGCTTGGCTTGGTGGGCCTGAAGGTCCTGTTTTGTGCCATTTCCCTAAATAAATAAAAATAACAAAATGATTCTGCAGCACCTGATCTAAAAAAAACCTCTTAAACTTGCACTTATTAGCCTGACAACATATTCCCAAAATGTACTGTATCTTCTGGTTCCTATTCACATAAGCAGAATGTGTATCTTGTGAAAATCTCTGAAGCCGCTGGATTAAAATGTTCACATAAGAACATAAGAACATAAGAGATAGGAGCAGGAGTAGGCCAATCGGCCCCTCAAGCCTGCTTTGCCATTCAACAAGATCATGGCTGATCCAATCTTAACTCTAGTTTTCACCGAATCCCACAAGGCAACAGTGACAACCAACAGGGCACCACGCCGCCCATTTTATTTTATTATGCATCCCGCCCAAACCCATGTGATCACCCGGGGAAAAAAACCAAGTTGCCAATTGAGGAGAAAAAATCTGGAAAATTTCACTCCGACCCATCCAGGCTATCGAAAACTGGTCCAGGAGATCACATGGCTGATCTAAACCTAGCCTCATGTCCACTTACCTGCTCGCTCACCGTATCCCCTAATGCCATTTTTATCCAGGAAAATGTCTATCTCCGTTTTGAATTTATTGAGTGTAGTAGCTTCCACAGCTCTCTGGGGCAGTAAATTCCACAGCCCCACTACCCTCTGAGTGAAGAAATTTCTCCGCATCTCAGTCCTGGAACGGCATCCCCTTATTTTAAGATTATGCCCCCTAGTCCTAGTTTCACCCATCATTGGGAACATTCTCCCCACATCCACCCGATTAAGCCCCTTCACAATCTTATATGTTTCAATAAGATCGCCTCTCATTCTTCGGAACTCCAATGAGTAGAGTCCCAATCTACTCAACCTCTCATCATACATCAACCACCCATCCACAGAATTAACCTAGTGAACCTTCTCTGCACTGCCTCTAGAGCCAGTATGTCCTTTCTTAAATATGGACACCAGAACTGCACGCAGTACTCCAGGTGTGGTCGTCTCACCAATACCCGGTACAACTGCTGTAAGACCTCCCTGTTCTTATACTCCATCCCCCTAGCAATAAAAGCCAGCATTCCATTGACCTTCTTGACCACCTGCTGCACTTGCATACTAACTTATTGTGTTTCCTGCACCAGGACCCCCAGATCCCTTTGCACAGAAGCACTTTCCAGTTTCTCTCCATTTAGATAATAACTTGCTCTATTATTTTTCCTGCCAAAGTGCAAGACCTCACAATTGTCAGTATTATATTTCATCTGCCAAATGTCTGCCCAATCACTCAGCCTATCTATGTCCCCCTGCAAGGTTTCAATGTCCTCCGCACTCATTACACTCCCATCTTTGTGTCATCAGCAAACTTCGATACATTGCACTTAGTCCCTTTCTCCAAATCATTAATATAGATTGTAAAGAGTTGGGGTCCCAACACCGACCCCTGCGGAACACCACTAGTCACCAACTGCCAGTCTGAGAATAAACCATTTATCCCAACTCTCTGTTTTCTGTTAGAAAGCCAATCCTCCACCCATGCCAGAATATTATCCCCAATCCCATGATTTTTTACTTTAAGTAATAATCTTTGGTGTGGCACCTTGTCAAATGCCTTTTGGAAGTCCAAATACACCACATCCACTGGTTCCCCTTTATCTACCCTATATGTTATGTCCTCAAAGAACTCCAACAAATTTGTCAAACATGACTTCCCTTTTGTAAAGCCATGCTGACTTTGTCCTAATAAGCTATGTTTATCCAAATGCCCTGTTATTGTTTCCTTAATTATCGATTCCAACATTTTGCCAACCACAGATGTTAGGCTAACTGGCCTATAATTCCCAGCCTTCTGTCTATTGCCTTTTTTAAATAAAGGAGTTACATTAGCATTTTTCCAATCTGCCGGGACCATTGCCGAGTCCAGCGAGTTTTGAAAAATTATCACTAATGCATCCACAATCCCGACCGCCACTTCCCTTAAGACCCTAGGATGCAAGCCATCCGGTCCAGGGGATTTATCCACCTTCAGTCCCATTAATTTATCAACTACCATTTCCTTGGTGATTTGAATCGTAGTTAGCTTCTCTCCCCCTAGAGCCCCCTGTTTATCCAATGTTGGGATATTTTGAGTGTCCTCTACTGTAAAAACTGATACAAAATATTTGTTCAGCGTTTCCGCCATCTCCATGTCCCCTACCATTAATTTCCCGGTCTCATCTTCTAGGGGACCAACATTTACTTTAGCCACCCTTTTTCTTTTAATGTAACTATAAAAACTCTTAATATCTGCTTTTATGTTTTTCGCCAATTTACTTTCATAATCTATCTTCCCCTTCTTAATCAATCTTTTTGTTATTTGCTGCTGATCTTTAAAAGCTTCTCGATCTTCAATCTTCCCACTAGATTTAGCTACCTTATATAACTTTCTTTTTAGTCGTATACTTTGCTTTATTTCTTTACTTAGCCACGGATAACTATTTTTTCTTTTACACCCTTTTTTCTTCAGTGAAATATATTTTTCTTGATAGTTGTAAAATAACTCCTTAAATATACACCACTGATCAAGTACTGATCTACCCTTTAATCTATTTTCCCAATTCATCTTAAGCAATTCTGCTCTCATACCATCATAGTCTCCATAATTTAAGCTCAGTACGCTTGCCCTCTCATCCTCTAATTGAATATGGAATTCGACCATGTTATGGTCACTCATTCCAAGGGGATCCTTTACTAGGACATTTTTTATTAGTCCTGTCTCATTACACAGGACCAGATCTAAGACTGCTTGCCCCCTTGTCGGCTCAGTAACGTATTGTTCAAGGAACCCATCCCGAATACACTCAATAAACTCTTCTTCAAGGCTGCCGTGTCCGAATCTGCCGAATCACCAGGATTCTCACAATCTCCTCATTATGAGATCTCATCCATGGTGGATGTGACTAAAGAAACTCATCCGTTTTTTGTTTATCTCTAGTCCTAATGTCAGAAACAGGGTCATTTCTTTTTTTCATGCTGGCGGCATTGTTCTATTCAGAGTCCTCCCCGGAATCTCAATAATATTTACTTTTGGGATCATCTGCACATTGTCCAGATGCAGAGCAAATGACAGCAATTTCTTATGTTATCCAACACTGCAATGCATCCATCATGTCCAGTTCAAACCATCATTCTTCTACATGAAGAATTTGTTTTCTTTTTCTAGGAACTTGCTTACTTCCTCATCAACAATATTACAAACTAGTACCCAATATAACATCCATACATTGATCTCTACATTGCTGCTTATGAGGGCATCAACATGATAGAGCTCAGAATCAGATTTATTATCACTAACGAATGATATGAAATTTGTTGTTTTGCAGCAGCCGTACATTGCAAAGGCAAGAGAATCTATATATTACAATAAAAAGATTCTTTATTGATGGCAAACAAGATCCAACTACAATTATAACTGATGTGACAATATATTTTTTCACTGATACCACCATGGACATGTCCTTCAGGATTATAATTGCTTGGAGGAATATGGCTTTCACCCCTTCTCTTCCCTTCACATGTTCATTACCTCTGTCTGGAACCCACTTCTTCCCTTTAATCCATGGTCCAATGTCCTCTCCTGTTAGACTTCAGCCCTTTAGCTCTGCTACCAAACCCCTCCCAGTTTCTTACTTCATCTCCCCTCCTGCACCCACCCAACTTCCCCCATATCTAGTCTCATCTATCAACTGTCAGCTTGAACTCTTCCTCCTACCTCTACCATTTTATTCTGGCCTCTGCCCCCTTCCTTTCCAGTCTTGATGAAGGTTGCTAGCCCAAAACGTTGCCTATTCATTCACCTCCTTTAAATGCTGGCTGACCTATTGAGTTCCTTCAGCATTTTGTATGTGTGCAGCTCAAAATAGAAAAAAAGTTCTATTTCAAAGTTTAAAGTACATTTTATTATCTAAGTATGTGTAAATTATATAACTTTGAGATGTGTCTACTTTCAGGCAGCCACAAAACAAGAAACCCAAAAGAGCCCAATTTACAAAAAGACCAACACTCAATGCACAGAGAGACAGAAAAAAAAGTCAAATCAAATCATGCAAACAATGAAGAAAGCATCAGCATTTCGAACAAAATGAAGTCCATAAACCCGAAGCTGGGAGCAGCCACAGTTGGCCCATAGCCTTAGTCTCAGTCCATCACACATGGAAATCACTGCAAAGCTCACAGACACTTTGCCTGGAGCAGCTGGGGCACGAATGAGCCTCAGCCTCAGTGCCAAGGAGAGTGGAGTAAAGGGTTGCTGAGTGAAACAGACTCGACCCACTCCTCTGGTCCCGACACCTTAGCTTATCAGTCCATTTGGCCTGACATATAAATTGTCCAAGGACCGGGTCATCCCCTAAACTCCGGCCTTGGACCCACCGCAGTGACACACTCAGTGACTCGACCTTTCCAAACTGGTGTGGCACTTAAATGGACCAAACCTCACTTCTGGTTTAGATAGATGGGCTCCAAATCAGCTCCACTTCAGCTTTTCTCCCTCCTCTCGTTCCAACTACGTCTCCAGTTATGGATCCGCTTCTGACTCCATCTTCTCCTGGAACTTGCCTCAACCTCTCTCCGATTCTGTCTCACACCCATATGCCTCGACGCTCAGATCAGCCCAGCTTCACTCGCCTCTTCATTGTTTGCAGTGCTTATTTACCATATTTTTCAAATAAGAAGTGTTATTAGTAGAGTATTTAGTTCAATTTCTTGCTTTGAGAACCACCAGTAAGTTTTTGCCATGTTTAGTAGCACTGTATTAAACCAGAAGCTGGAAAAGACCTTAAGACTTAGGAGCAGAATTAGGACATTCAACCCATCAAATCTGTTCCGCCATTGCATCATGGCTGATTTACTATCCCTCTCAATACCATTCTCCTGCCTTCTCCCCATAACCTTTGACATCCCAACTAACCAAGAACCTATCAACCTCCACTTCAAATATATTCAATGACCTGGCTTTCTCAGCTGTCTATGGCTATGAATTCCACAGATTCACCACCCTCGGGCTAAGGAAATTTTTCCTCATCTCTGTTCCTAATGGATGTTCCTCTATTCTGAGGCGGCTCCCTCTGGTTTTAGGCTCTGTCGTGGGCAAAGTGCTGGAGAGTTTAACATCGGTAGCTGTGCGAAGGGCGCTGAGTAGGCTACGGTCAATTATGGAAAACTCTGAACATCCTCTACATAGCACCATCCAGAGACAGAGAAGCAGTTTCAGCAACAGGTTACTATCGATGCAATGCTCCTCAGACAGGATGAAGAGGTCAATACTCCCCAATGCCATTAGGCTTTACAATTCAACCGCCAGGACTTAAGAACTTTTTAAAAGCTATTATTAATGCTTTTTGAGATAGTGATTTAGATGCATATCATATTTTTTACTGAGTTAAGTATTGTATGTAATTAGTTTTGCTACAACAAGTGTATGGGACATTGGAAAAAAAGTTGAATTTCCCGATGGGGATGAATAAAGTATCTATCTATCTATCTATCTATACCACTACAGGAAACATCTTCTCCACACTCACTCATTCTAGGTCTTTTAAAATTCGATAGGTTCAATGAGATTTCCCACCCCATTCCACTGCTTAATTACCACCCTGTCTGCACTTGTTATGCCTCCAACCTCTCCAGCTGAAGTTCTAGCTTGTGCCCATTCTTGCCCAAGCCTGTTGAACCAAAGCCTAACCACTCTTACACTGGCCCACTCCAACACTGGATAAACTGCTTATACTTCGCTTCTTTTTATTGGCCCCTGCCGAGAGCCCAAAAGATCACAATGATTGCAGCCCACCAAAAAGTTCCAAAACGTCCCAAGGTCTTTTTAAACTTTGTTCAGCCTCACTAACTGACAGTGTGTTGCGAAGATTGCAGCCCACGGAAAATATATTCAAATGGGCTAATAATATAATGATGTGGTGACAGAAAGAAATGTGGTGTGGATATAAAAAGAGGGGATATAGAAAGGCTGAATTAATGGACAAGATCATGTCAAATGGAATTTAGTATGGGAAAATGTAAAGACATTTACTTTGGTAGAAAATACAGAAAGCTTTGTGAGGCAGTGGAAGGTGTTGGTATTCAAAAGAATTTGGGTGTCGATGTACAAAAATTCCTGAAAGTGAGCATGCAGGAGCAACAATTAGTTAGGAAGGCAGACAGTTTGTTTATTAAAGGAGCGTTTCCATACAAGTATCAATATGTTTCACTGGAAGCATAAAGGTTTCTGGAGAAACCATACCTGAAGCATCATGTATAGTCCTCATGATGCCATGTCCAAGTAAGATACTTGTGATGAAGACAGCACAATGAATATTCATCAGAATCCTGATCTGTGCAGGATAAGGAAGCAAGGTTCCTTTGAAAAGACATGAAGCTTTCTCAACGTACATTCTCTTGAGTTTAGAAGAATGAAAAGTGATCTCATTAAAACGTACATGATTTTTATGGTGTATGAAGTTCTGATGCTTCCCTTGGCCAGGGTGTATAGAACAAGGCTCTCCGATTCAGAATAAGAGGTCTGCTATTCAGCACTAAAATCAGAAAATTTTGTATCCTTTTGAGGATCATAAGTATTTGGAATTCTTTCTGAAAGAGCTTCAGTGGCTCACTCACTGAGTATATTCAAGAACCAAAATCAGAATCAGGCTTACTATCACTGACAGACGTTGTGTAATTTGTTGCTTTGTGGCAGCAGCACAGTGTAAGACATAAAAAAATTACTATGAGTTACAATAAGCAACATAGAAAAATAAATAAGTAGCGAAAAAAGAGCAAAATAGTCAGATAATGTTCATGGTTTGATAAAATGTTCAGAAATCTGATGACAGAGGGTAAGAAATTGTTCCTAATCCATTGAGTATGCATCCTTAGGCTCCTGTACCTCCTCCATGGTGGTAGTTGATGAGAAAAGGGAATGTTCTGGATGCAAGAGTCCTTAATGATCAATACTGTCTTCTTGAGGCACTCCCTTTTGATGGTGTCCTCAATGGAGGGGAGGAACGTGTATATGATGGAATCTACAAACCTCTGCAAATTTTAATCAATCCTGTGCATTGAAGCCTCCATACCAGACAGTATTGCAACTAGTTAGAATACTCTCCTGGCACTAACAACACTTTGGATATTAAAGAATCAGGAGTATTGGATTAAATCCAAAAAGTGCTGAAATAAAAGATCGGCCATGATTTTATAATGGGGTATTAGGCAAGAGGGCTGAATGGCCTATTCCCCTTTATGTTCTTTCGCAGTGGTAAATCATGACTGTTTTCAATTTTGCATGTTCTAAGCTGTCACACCTTATAAATGCACAGACATAATGTGCACAAATTCTAACAGATATTGCAAATTTAAGCTATAAATGAGTTTGGAATCTCAAGAGTGTTCATTTTGTTTTCCAGCTGAGTACCATTGTTTTAATCTCAATTTGTCGGCAAGGGCCCCTGAGCTCAAGCTGCAGAGAATCAATAAGGAAAAGTCTGGAAGCATCTATGATGATGAATGTCTTGAATCATGCTGAAGCTGACTCAGTCCCCATTTGCTCCACATCATTCATTCCATCTGATGGCAAAAAAAAACATTGGATGCATCCCTACAGAGCAAACAGCTTGGCATCAATGAACACAGAGGCTTTAAACCCTTTCTTGGATGAGGGCAAGTCTGTGGATGCTGGTAACAATGATAGATTACCACCGCAGATAAAGATGCCAGCCCCTGCATGTTTCACAGATGTTCTCACTGCCTCACCAAAACCATAATGGTAAATTATGTGGATAGATAGAGGTAGAGCACAGTAAAAGGCTCTTCCGGATCAATATGTTCATTCTATCCAACTACACCCATGTGACCAACTAAACTACTAACTCCTTATGTGTTTGGAATATGGACGTAAACGAGGAGACCCAGAGGAAACCCATGCTGATGCACAGAGAATGTACAAAGTTTTTACAGAGAGCAACTGGAATTGAAACTGTGTTGCTGGTGCTTTAACAGCATTACACTAATCTCCCATACTGCCATACCATCCCTACTTTATGTCAAATGCAAACAGACCCTGCAATCTTCAAAGCCATGTTTAACTGAATGACTGAGTCTGTGTGGATGTCTTTTTTCTGACAAGTACACACTCAGCAAAACAAATGGGCAGAATGTGAGAGGGAAAATATCCTTGTGTTACCACAAATTAATGCAATTATTGCTCACTAATATGGGAAAGAAATTTGATTTTTAATAAACTGTATGTTGTTGAGGCAACTGATAAGATTAAATTAAATGCAGAGTTTGGACTAGGCATATTCTGAGAATGTGAATCAATTAGATAGTTAATTATGACAAAGCACAGATATTTTCTCTCTTCTTAACTAAATAGAGAATGTCATTCCTTGTAGTGTAAACAAAAGAGCCAGAAAAGCTGAAGTAACACCAAATATATTGACTGTCCAGATGTGAAATGTTCGGATCAAAATGAACTGCAGTGATTTATAAATGTAAATTATTTTTATTTCGAGTAAAAGCATGTTCCCTTCTACTCTTTCTTCCGCACTTTTCAGCATAAATTTCTTTCCTTGTCATCATAGAAATCTAAATCCAATTATCATAGCTTTATTAATGGTTACTGTTTGTTTGGTCATGCCTCTTGTCTATTGGTGCTGACAGCTGAGGTTTCCAACTGTTGTTTATCCAGTGGTGAATTGAATTTTGAATCATTTATATTTTAATTGAATTTGTTACTTCACAGGAGCTGACCATTTACACAGCAGTGAGCAATGATAGCTGAATCTGGAGCAGGCTCTCTCAGGTCAGATCTGCAGACATGTCACTCAGTCCTTCCAGTTTTATTACCTCCTGACATACGACACTGTAGTGGATTTTCAGTGGCCCCAATTGACCACTTATGAGACACTGAAAATCATGCTCACCAGACGGCCATTTTAACACCTGCAAATGCCTGAATCCATTTAAAAGTTACCTAACCACCTGGGTCACTGTCAAATCTCTCTGGGGTTGGTAGATATACTGGCTCCAGAGTGGGACCAACTGTTTCTCCCAAGCATCTCCAACCTCCTTCTTGCAAAGGTTGACCCATGGCTACCTGGAAGTCATGTATCTCCATGCTTTGTCAGAAAATATCTTTGCTGTGGCTGGTACTGGGACCATACTGGCTCAACCATACCGCGACAAGAGTCCTTGACGAGAGTGGCTTGGATACAAATGCTGGAGTATCCGAGGCTAGGATCGAGACACAGATTTAAACTGGATCGGGAATCCGAGCACAAAACAAACAATAGCCAAAATCACAAGCAGGCTTGGGGTTGAGCACGGAAGTGTTCCTTAAATATTCAATCCTTGGCCCCCAAAGCACGATTGTCAATTAATGGGACTGTCCTGAATCTTTAAAGGGGCTGCGCTAGCCATCCATACTCCGGGGAGTTAGAGTGCATCTAAACCTCAGAAGCTGTCATAGATGGGTGCGTGTCATTACAGTCAGATGATGTTGTCGATGAGGAAACCAAGAGGAGAGATCAGATCGTAAAAGGACCAATAGAAGGGTTAATAAAAGAATACTCCAGTCAACTAGATGCATCTTTATAGGATCATGAAGCTCAAAACTGAAGAAGAAAAGGGAAGGAGAAAGGTAGCCACCGCTGTCAGAATCACTTCCTGCAATCTCAGAGTAAATTCATATGACCACCATGCAGGAGACCTCAGAACCTAAGATTATTTTAAATACACAAGTCTCACCTGCCAAGCAGAATGATTGCCGTTGTCTAGAAAGACGATATCCCACAAGAGCAAGAAATCCCCCACAACAATTAAATCTTTAGGCCCGATGGGACAATTTAAAATATACTATGCTGTGGATGTCTGTATATAGATGCTGAATTATATAGTATACAGTGTATATACTTTGTATTTGAGATGTATTCTATATTGAGTTGGAGTTTATAGCTAAGCAGGGAGGAATGTTGTGTATTTAATATTTCAATAGTATTCTAGTAATCTTGTGTATATATATTGATTGATTAAGCATTCTTGTTTGTTTAAATAATTCATTATGAGTTATATTTATAAATACGTAAATTGCATGTGTCATCACACTACCATGTGATATGGATGTGCCTCACTTAAAATAAACACAAAGTTAGACATGTATTGCACACAAAATGCTGGTGGAACACAGCTGGCACTAGGCAGCATTCCACTTGCATTTTATGTGTGTTGCTTGAATTTCCAGCACCTGCAGATTTCCTCGTTTGCATTAGACATGCATTGCTGGACTCCCACATCTTCCTTTGAATTAGTTTAATGTTTTGAAGTTACACCAAAACAGAATGTTTCTGTCCTGATGGAGGGTCTCTAACCAAAACATTGACTGTTTATTCCCCTGCATAGACCTGCCTGACTTGACCTCCAACCTGTTGTGTGTTGCTCCAGAAATATACAGAGCAAGACCCAATCGGATTCAAGGATGAATGGAAGTAAAGGCCTTTTCAAGGTCAGTCACTGAATTGAAGTTTCCATAGCAACATACTTGCTGCTCCGAGTTCTAATCAACAATTGATCTTGCTGTTGATTCCTCTGGCTTGGTTACCAGATTACCAAGCAACACAGAAAGTGTTCTCTAATTCTCCAATTCCAACCTCACGCCTTCTGAACGCACTGCTCTCCACTCCCTCTGCACTAATCTGAATCTTACCATCAATCTGCTGATTATGGGTGTGCTGTAGTAGTCTGGTGGACTGACCTTTATCTTGCTGAGGCCTAGTGAGAAATGTCAGACACCTCCTCTTACTTACCTCTTGAACAGGATCCCACTGAGAAGCACCAGGCCATTTTCTCCCACACCGTCACCAACCTTATTAGTTCTGGGGATCTCCCATCCACCACCCACTAAGCCAACAACCTCATAGTTTCCTCACCCCACACCTTCCATCTCTACCTCCTAACCAAGATCCTCAAACCTGCCTGTCTAGGTAGACCCATTGTTTCAGCTTGTTCCTGTCCCACTGAACTCATATCTGCATATATCAGCTCTGTTTTATTTCCCCTGGTTTAGTCCCTTCCGACCTACATCCATGACAGCTCACGCACTCTGGCCCTGAGCATTTTATTTTCACTATGGATGTCCAGTCCCTGTACATCTTCATCCCCCACTAGGAAGGCTTCAAAGCTCTTTCTGGCCACCAGACTCAACTGGTTCCCCTCCACCACCACTCTCCTCCATCTTGTGGAACTTGTCCTCACTCTTAACAATTTCACCTTTGGCTCCTCCACTTCTGTCAAACAAAAGATGCAGCCATGGGTACTCACATGGGTCCCAGCTATGCTTGCCTTTTTGTCAACTATGTGGAACAGTCTATATTCCAAGCCTATGCTGGTGTCACTCCTCTACTTTTCCTATGCTACATCAACATCTTCATTGGTGCTACTTCCTACACCCATGCCGAGCTTGTTGACTTTATCAAATTTGCCTCCAACTTCCAACCTACCTTCAGATTTTCCTGGTCCATTTTTACTTGGAAAAATGTCTTCCCCTTCTCCCAATTCCTCTGTCTCTGCTGATTTTGCTCTCAAGATGAGGTTTTTCATTCCAAAACTAATGAGATATCCTCCTTCTTCAAAGAAAGGGGCTTCCCTTCCTCCACCATCAAAGCTGCTCTCAACCACATCTCCTCCATTTTGCGCACATCTGCCCTCACCCCATCCTCCCGCCAACCCACCAGGGATAGGATTCCTCTTGTCCTCACCTACTGCCCCACCAGCTTCCATGTCAGCACATAATTTCCATAACTTCCGCCTTCTCCAATTGGATCCCACCACAAAACACATCTTTCCCTCTCTCCCACTTTCTACTTTCTGCAGGGATCACTCCCTACATGCCTTCCTTGTCCAGTCATCCCTCCTTACTGATGTCCCTCTTCGCACTTATCCTTGCAAACAGAACAAGTGTTACACCTGCCCCTACACCTCCTCCCTCACTACTATTCAGGACCTTGAACAGTCCTTCCAGGTGAGGTGACATTTCATCTCTTGAGTCTGTTGGGGGTCACCTGTTGTATCTGGTGCTCCTGGTGTGGCCTCTTGTATATCAATGAGACCCAGGGTAGATTGGGAGATTGCTTCACCAAGCACCTATGCTCCATCTGCCAGAAAAAGAGGGATCTCCCAGTGGCCACGTATTTCAATTCTTCTTCCCACTCCAATTCTGACATGTCCATCCCTGGCCTCCTCTACTGTCACGATGAGGTCACACTCAGGTTGGAGGAACAACATCTTGTATTCTGTCTGCATAGCCTCCAACCTGATGGTATGAAAATCAATTTCTCAAACTTCCCTCCTTCTCTATTCCCGATTCCCATTTCCCTCTCTCACTTTATCTCCTTTCCTGCCCATTGCCTCCCTCTGGTGTTCCTCCCCTATTTTCTTTCTTCCATGACTTTCTGTCTGCTCCTATTAGATTCCCCCTTTTCCAGTCCTGTATCTCTTTCACCAATCAACTTCCGAACTCTTTCCTTCACCCCTCCCTCCTTCCCAGTTTCAATTATAACCTTGTGTTTCTCCGTCCCTTCCCTCCACTTTTTTACTCTGACTCCTCATCTTTTTTTTCCGGTCCTGCTGAGGGGTCTCAGCCTGAAGTGTCACTGACTTTTTTTCCATAGATGCTATCTGTCCTGCTGAATTCCTCCAGCATTTTGTGTGTGTTAACACACAGGATAGTGTCGCTAGCTGAACTATGGGTGTCTTTTTTAATGTAATAGATGGTTACTGGGTAAATTCACAGATAAGCCTTCAAAAACATTCCATGTTTCTGCTTCCATCTTCATTTGATGTCTTGGCCAGCTGAAGGAAACTGTTTTTCACTGAACATCATAAAAAAGGTGTCTTCATAAATGCTGATGGTGAAGAAGATACAGTCCAGCAACAAGTTTAACATCAGTAAACTTGATTTGTTAATTTTGATGACATCAGAATCTTTCTTCCAGAAAGCTCTTCAATTTCCTTAGTAGCGTGCAAAGATTCAACATGATAACTAACACTTTTGCAAACTTCTATAGATGTATGGTGTAGAGTATATTAACTGTGTTACATCACATCCCTATCTCGTCACTTTCAGGGAATTGTGGATCTGTATTCCCAGATCTCTCTGTTCTACTGCAATTCTCAGAGCATTGTCTGCACCTAATTGTATCTGCCATTTTTTCAGCCCATGTTCCAGCTAGTTCAAATCCTGCTGCAAGCTTTAATATCAGTCCTTGCTGTCCACTGTGCCCCCAGTCTTAGTATCATCTACAAATGTGTTGATCCAATTATCACATTGTCATCCAGATCATTGTTATAGATGACAAACAACAATGGACACAGCACTGATAACCATGCATACCGCCAGTTACAGGATTTCAGTCAGAGAGGCAACCATCCACTACTACTCTCTGGCTTCTCTGACAAAGTCAATGTTACTACCTCATCCCGAATACCAAGTGACTGTACCATCTTCACAAATCTCTAAGGACTTGCTAAAGTCCATGAAGATATCATCTACTACCCTTACTTCATCAACTTTCCTGGTAACCCCCTCAAAAATATCTGTAAGATTGGTTAGATATGACCTACCACGTACCCTGTTGACGATCATGTTGACTATGACATGATGATAATGTTGACCATCGTTATTCTGATACTTACATATCCTGTCCTTTAGAATAGCTAAGGGCATAACCTAGTACACATAGTGCTCTGTTGGTGAATTGAATGCCATCATCCATTCATCACCCTCCTTGATATGGACCAGATTGAAGGCACTCCAGACATCTAATTTTGTGAATACAGTACCCTCATCCTTGAAGCATCTAGAAACCTGCACCAGCGGGTGAGGTGGAGGTCTGAATCAAACCCGTGCCAAGAGCTTCCTCCACTGCACTTCCTTCTGGGCCTGGACTGCATGTCTATGGCACAGTCGTAGAGCCAGTGTTGTGGAAGAGTCAAGGTCTTTCCCTTGCTAAAGACCTCCTCTAATTCCTTGTAAAGCGAGGGTATTTTGACTGGTTTAGGTGTTGCTGTCTCCTCCAGACCTTTATTTGAGGATGACTCCTGAGACTTCTTTGTTGACAAGGACGATTCGACAGGCTTTTGAGTTCTCCCTCCAAGCTCGGAAAATTCATCTGTGGAAACAATGGCCGAAGCAGAGTCCAACTCCCTGTCTGTATCCACAGGCAATGGCAGTGAGACATTACAGAGGTTTCTTGCATCTCTCAGCTGCTTGGGCTCTCCTTGGCCTTCTGACCTAGAAGTTCCCTCTCTCTAGTTCCTGTGGGATTCTGACTAGACTGTGTTGAGACCATTGTCTAGGATTGGCTTGTCCACTCTTTAGGACTGGACTAGGTCTCCAGAAAGTCTCAGGTTCCCTTGCACTGAAGCCTGCTCTCTTATAGGTCATTGTCACTGCAGAGTCTGTGGGCACCATGCCATAACAAATCCTCTTACAATGACTGGAGCAAGCAATGATTGTCCCCTCTCTCCAGTCCATAGATGGGTTATGATGGGATAACAAAGATTACCCGAGGATCAGGGGTTGAGTGACAGGCAATAATGCAGAAACTAATGTCTTCTACATGGTCCCCTATCCTCATCTGCAATTCCACAGTCTGTTGCTGGATCTGCCTGAAACCTAGTGGGCGGCCATCCAAGAGAGCTGCAGCCAAGGACTGGCTCAACTCTCGCAGTGTATGTCAAACCAACGGGTGGTTTCTACATCCAGAAAATTACCTGCTGCCCCTGAGTCCCCAAAAGCACTCACCTGCCTTAACTTCTTACCCCAGGTGAACTCCATCTTCAGCATGAAACCAGAATCTGTGGGATTGGAAGTAGTGGTTGCTACCATCACAGGTCTCCCCACACTGGACGGTCTAAGCAGTTCCCCAGGTGGCTGCAGATTATCTGCTTCCCCACAGTAAACACAGCAACCTTGATTCTAACACCAGGATCTCTCATTGGCAGAGAGTCTAATACAACTGCCCTGCATGGGTTTGACTGGATCTTGAGCAGGCAATGGGATAGTCATGGCCCGAGGCTGGGGGAATGAAACTCGGGTTTGTAGGGACTGGGCTCGGACCAGCTCTCTTTGACCTCCTGAAGTGGTCCTACGTTCGCTCTGCCAGATGATTATCGAGATGAATGGACTGGTCAATCAGAACCTCTAAGTTCTCTCGTGGCTCTCCCAAGGTGAAGACATCTTTCAGTTTGTCTCTGACTGTATAGAATGTCCAGGGCCTCCCTCTTCCAACCATGGTCCAAAATTCAATTGTGTAATTGGCCACTTACCCCCCACTCTCCCCCCATTGAATCTTCTTCAGGCGGTCTGAGGCTCGGCTGGCTCCAGCAGGGTGATGAAACACCTTCCTCACGGTGGCCCTGGATTACTCGGAATCTGAGAAAACCTCTGACCTTCAGTCCTAATGCGCAGTGACCTAGGGCGGGGCTCTTCCAGTCAGAAGAGAGATAATGAAGGCCACCTTTCCCTGCTATAAAGAGAACCAGGACAGCTGGAGTTCAAATATCAATGAGCATTGGACGAAGAAGCTGTGGCAAGAACCTGGGTCACCATCGAATTTCTCAACGGTTGGAAGATGGACTGGCTCTGCAGAGCAACTGACAGTCTCACCTGAGCGACTTTGGCTTCCTCCCTGCATTAGTTGGCACATGGTGACTTGGAGTTCATGTATCTCTAGGCTCTATCTGGAAATATTCTCACTGTGGCTGGCCACAGCTGACAAAAGACGCTGATAACCTGCTGGTTCCATGTTGGCTCAATTGTACTGTGATGAGAGTACTTGATGAGGATGGTTTGGACCCAGATAGTGGGGTATTCAAAGCAAGGTTCGAGACACAGTATCAAACTGGATCTGAGCACTAAACAAACACCAGGTGATATCACTTATGATTGAGCACTGAACCTATGGTCAGGCATTCCTTAAATACTCAATTCTTGGCACCCTAAACATGATGATCAATCAGCAGGATATCCCAAGCCCTTAAAGAGTCTGCGTCAGCTATTCATACTCTGGAGAGTTAAGATGTTTAAATCTTGGATGCTGGCATGGTTGGGAGCGTCTCACAACACTACCACTGATTTATCCACTACTGATGTCAGGCTTAAATTTCCCAGCTTACTGTTAAACCTTACTTCAACAACAAAACAACATTAACTATCATCAAGTCTTATTGTTGTAAATATCTCTGCCAGGACCCCTGCACTTTCTGCAGAAGATGCGAGGGAACACCTTGGCAGGCTCTGGGGATTTAACCAGCCTAATTTGCCACATGAAGGCAAGCGCTTCCTTTTCCATTAACCAGGTATTGCCCATGACCTCAATACTATTTTTTCCTCAGTTCTACAGACTTTGAGTCCATCTCCCAAGTAAATGCAGATGCAAATCATCCATTTAAGATTTCCCACATCTCTTTCAGCTCTATGAGCAGAAAACCACACTGATCTTCAACTAAACCAATTTTGTTCCTTGCTATCCATTTGCTCTTAATCTATCTGCAAAATCCCTTGGGATTCTCTTCATCTTGTCTGCCAGAGCAACCTCATGCCTTCTTTTAGCCTTCCTGATTTCCTTCTTAAGTGTTCTCTTGCATTTCTTATACTCCTCAAGGACCTCATTTGCTCCTGGCTGCCCATACTTGCTATGCACTTCCTTCTTCTTTGTAGCCGGGACCTCAATACCTCTCTAAAGCCAAGGTTCCCTCAACCTCTTAGCCTTTTCTTTAATTCTACAGGAACATACAACCGTTGTCCTCTTTATATTTCATTTTTGAAGGCCTCCCACATAACTGAGAATTTTTTTTGCCAGAATCCCAATCCATACCTGTCAGAGACTTTCCGATGCCATCAACACTGGTTTTTTTCTTCAAATTAAATCCTCATCTCAAGGACCGGTCACATCCTTCTCCATAATTATCTTGAAAGTAATAGAATTCTGATCACTAGATCCAAAGTGTTCTCTTATGCACACTTCTATCACCTGCGCTGATTCATTCTTTAATAGGAGATCCAGTACTGCACTCTCTCAATTTGGACCTCTTTATATGGATTGTGTTAGAATATTCACCGCTGGAGAACAGATAAAGAAAAATGGCTGAGGAGGATGGGGAGGAGCCATTGAGAAAGGCCCAGAAAATATTAAGAACAACAGATTGTATGTGCCCAACTTTATAAACTGTGATAACTTGCATAAAGTTGAACAGCAGGCATTCATTTATCATCAGAATCCAGAACATGAGGACATGCATGTTGATTATTGGCAGTATTTTTGCTGAATGTTGATGAGTTATGTTTCATAAGCAACCTACCAATCAATTTCTGTACGGTCTGGTGCTAAAGTTGGCAGAAATCATCTACGCCAGTTTTTCTGACCAACATTCTGTTGCAGACCATTTCACGGAATATCACCTCACTTCATTAGTTATACAAAGGAAGAATAATGCTCCATTTATCACATGCCAATGCCAATATTTTTGCACACACCATTTCTCTCTGTATTCTAGTTAATTTGTTTACAGCACATTCCAGAATTATATTTAGGAGTAACACATCTGTTGTAGACTTTACAAATTGCTTCAGTAAACTTGGTTCATATTTTGCAAGCAGAATTATACACTTAACTTCACTGCAGAGTTGATCACACCTCACAAAAATTGTAACCCAACTCTCTTCCCAGTATGACTCACCTCTACTATGATTGATAGATGCAAGTTATCTCTGCAGGGGCATATTAAATAGTCTGTCAAACAGAACACATACTCCACTTCTTAATTACATATTGTCCACTTAACTTATTGCTATTGTGTCAAAGAGTCCTAAAATTGAATACAATTAGTATTTATATTGTGCTTTTACAGTGTAATTGTGGTCTGGATGAAAATTTACCACTGCTGCATATGTTTCCAAGTGGATGGGAAAATCATCTGTAAAGGGTACGCAGGGATCATCACTTCTAAAATTCAGATTTTGTCTATGACTTCCAGTATCCAATCTTGAGGGTACTGAATACACAGGGCTAATGGGCACAGGAATCTATTGTTGGCTAAAATAAGAGTTGGGCAGATAGTTCTATTTGGGTTTCAGGTCTTGTTCACAAGGCCATCACTTATTGGACATTCTTGATTAATTTTCAGAAGACAGAGGCGAGGAACCTTTGGAGATGCAGTGGTTTGTATGGAACTGTTTTTTGTTTGATAGAATGTTGCAAGATTTGGTCTCGGTGTTGATGAAGACCCAGCAATATATTTTCTTGTCGGAATGTGTATGATTTGGAATGGATTTTGAAGGTTTTTCCCTTCCGGAATTTAAAAGCTGTAGCTTTGTGAATTGATGGCAAAGAAGCCATGACAACGTGCGGTTACAAGTTTTGTTGGCAGAACACCTCATGAGTGATGGGGCACAAACTGTCACCTACACTGGATGGTGCTGAGGTTGTTCAGTACAACTTGAGGCACACTTGTCTATGCAAGTGATAAGTACTTCATCAACCTCCTAGCCCTTGTCCATGCTGAAACAATTGATGCCAAATGACCAGCCTCTGACGAAGTCTGGGAGGAACATCTAAGCCAACATAATTAAAATGGTCTTTAGAAGAAACTTAATTGATGCAGGACCCAGGATTTTTATTTTTTTATGAACGGGAATCTTCTATAACAGAAATTAACATTTCCTGTTTTGCTATCAGAGGCGGAAGACCGATAGCTTGTTAACAGTTCCTTAACAATCATATTTGAGTGTAATTATATGGAGATCTCTCTTGAACAATTATATTACAATAAATGTAATTTAGAGAGGAATAGTTCTTGTATTATTTTTCATATTAACTTACATTATTATACTTCTAGATTTTGATGGCCGGTTGGAGTGCAATTCATTTTCATAATGTGAACCTTACCCAGATTATCATCGAGATCAAGTTCAGCATTGTTTCCTGAAGGGTATGTTGGCCCCATCCCATCTCCTTATAGTTGGTTCCCATCTACACTGTGGTCTTGTCAAGATGCTACTCAAAAAAAGTATATTTTCAGAAAGTTATTGTCAGAGATACACAGCTGAAGCTAATATTAATAATTATGCCATTCATAAACAGTGAGAGATGAACAGTTTTAATACCCAAGCTAACTAATCTGTCAGATTATGCATTTATGTTAAGGCAATGCTGACTTCAACTTGCTCCTCTCAATAAATGCCAAGGAACTTCTCTGGTCTGTGGGATTCCGCTATGCATATGTGTGGTGAACTACATATACCTGTCTGGACTGCTCCTGTGGCTCCTCCCACAAACCCCTGTATAAAGACGATTGAGGCCTGAGCCCGGCCTCATTCTCCAGGATGTAGTGTTGTTCATTCTTCCAGTCAATAAAAGCCGATATCTCGCTTCTTACGTCTCAGAGTGAGTTATTGATGGTGCATCAATATGCAAGTTAGTGTCAGGCTATCGATTCATGACAATAATTTAAAAATTGGCCCAGCAGGAAACTGCTACAAGGCCATCTATTTGAACTGTTTCCTTACTATTCTTGAGATGTCTGCAAACAAAACTTAAGTTCGATTCACTCCCTTACTCTCCCTGCCACAGTCTCTTAATTTTTCTCCTGCAATTCACTTTCAAAATCCTTTCCCTCAAATTTACTTTCTACTGAAGAGCTTTGCCTTGGTTCTGACCTGGGACCTTTTATCACTAATTTGCTCAGTACCTCTGCTAGTTTGTCAGCTGACTGCCTCCATTCAACTAAGGATCAAGCTTTAAAATCCATTGGGTGTCGTGCTGTAGGTTTCTGCAAATAAAGCAAAATGAGGCGATTTATTTTTAACAAAACCTGTAACTATATTTATTGAACTCCAAAACCTATGCAACAAAAGTGTGGTAAAAGCCTTTTGCGAAACAATGTCATCACGTCAGACCAACCTGTCAGAGTGAAACCCCAACTCAAAGTCGGTGGTTGTGAATTATGTACATTTCTCCCAATTACATTGCCCTGCACAGGAGCACCCCCCCCCCCCACCCAGAATTCATTAAAACCAGCATTGTGAGCCTGTCTGGAGATCAGACGAGCTACCTGCGTTCCACAGATGGAGGAACTGCAGGAGGGTCTGGCTCATCATGAGGTGCATTGACAAATTCATGGTCATGTTGTGAAGCCAGGGGATGCAGCGGAAAACTCCAAATCTTGATGGGCCGGTATAAGACGTTCTACCGAAATACATTCAGGTTTACCCCTCTTATCTATAATAAAAGTATTTCTACCCCTTCCAAAACACACAAAGAGCTACCATAAGGGGCCTAAGGGGATGCTGATGTGTGTCATGGTGGATGAAAACAATGAAGCAGAATGTAGTTCAACAGGAACTCAAGATTGTTGTATGTCATGCTAGGAGGTAGGAATAGCTGAAAAGGAATTGATCTTACTGAGGAGGGTGAAACGCCTTTGACAGGCCAACCAGGCAGTTGTGTCGTCACGAACAAACTCACCTGGCCATGTACCAACTCAGCTGCAGACGACTGTAGGTCCTCCTTTGGAGCAGTTGCGAGCCCCAGCAGAACCCGTGGAAGCCAACCATGCTAACACTCGTCAATCAGGGAAGTTCTCAGAGCAGTCTTTAGGGAGCCGTGAAACTGCTGCCTTTGGCCGTTGTGATGATGTGATGTATCCTAATGGTCAGGTTCTTGGCCATAGCAGCCCAGAGGTCTGAAATGAATTGGGGACTGCGGTCAGAGGAAATATTAGACGGGGTGCCAGACCAAGCAACCCAGGTGCTGATGAACACCTGAGCCATGTCTGCAGCCATCGTTGATGCTAGAGAGATGACCTCTGGCCACCTGGTGGTATGGTTCACCATGGTAAGGAGGAGCATGAAATCATGGAAGGGGAGAAGAGGACCAACAATGTCCACATTGACATAGTCAAAACATCACTCAAGAACCTCAAAATGTGCCAATGATGCCTGCACACAATGGTTAATTTTTGCCCGCTGGCATTCCACACAAAGCTGCAGTCCAACCCTGCACATCCTTTCTGAAGCTGTGCCAAAAAAACTTTAGTGCAACCAATTTCTGTGGTGTCTTTTGGCCGAGATGTGAGAGGCCATGTGTGGAGTCGAAAACAGTCTGTCTCCAGTCTGTGAGCACAATGGAATGAGAGCAACCAGTTGAGACATTGCACAGGAGAGAAACCCCAGCTGCCCCGAAACTTAATGTAAGCCAACCTCAGGCCCATGACTCTTGTAGATTTGGGCAAATGTTGTTTTAAAATGTGTCAACGTCCTTAACCCAAATAAGCATTAACTGTGTCAGTTCATCCATTAGCACTTAGCCTTATACAATAACTGGTGGATTCAACCCCATCCTCTCTACAATAAAGTACCCCCATTTTGCCTAATTGTGACAGAGCTACATCACCTGTTACTGGCCCTAGTATCAAGTGCATAATTTTAATATCAGGTTAAAATAAAGCTTCAAATAATTGAAAAAATTGTAAATTAATACATTTAATTAACAAAATTAAATAATAAAAATTAATAATATAGCAAGTTGTAAAATTTGTCAGCTCCATCTTGGGTACTAGCCTCTGTAGTATCCAAGACATCTTCAAAGAGCAGTGTCTCAGAAAGGCAGCATCCATCTTTAAGGACCCCCATCACCTAGGACATGCCCTCTTCTCCTTGTTACCATCAGGAAGGAGGTACAGAAACCTGAAGGCACACAGTCAGTGATTCAGGAACAGCTTCTTCCCCTCTGCCATCTGATTCCTAAAATGGACATTGAACTCAAGAACACTAACTCACTTTTATTATTTCTGTTTTTGCACTATTTTGAATTTAGCTGTTTATTATGTATATATATATACTTACTTAATTGGTTTACTTATTTAATTTCCCTTATATTATCATATATTGCATTGTACTGCTGCAACTTAATTAATACATTTAATGACATATACCGGTGATATTCAACCTGATTCCGATAAAGCCTAGGCTTTTAAATGTGTCCTCCAGCAATACTTTGACATTTTTACAACAGTTTCTGCCCAGAACTATTAATTCCTTAATGTTATAAAACAATGTACAGTAAAACAGATTCCAAATCTGTGAAGGTAATGTACTGAAATCTGGTACATGAATCCAGCATCAGCCCATAATACTAGCTGGAAATTAATGTAAACAGCATTATTAACAAGAATATCACAAACTAAATTGTTATGAGTCCTAATCTGACTGTGATATTTATTGGAATGCTGATTTGGATAGCTGAAATAAGCTGAATGAGTGGGAATAGTGGGCAATGAGGGAATTCTAAAATATTTCTTCAATAATATTGATACATAAAACCCTATGATTAACTATGAATGCAGGGAGGGCTGAGGTAGAATTGAACACTAATGGCAAGACAAAATAGCACTACGTTCTTATAGCATAACCTTTATATAGAATTTACCATACAAAGTTCAATTTCATTGGCTTTTGTGCCAGTAACCAAAGATAATTTTGTATTCAATTACCTTCAAAATATTTTTCCAATAATTGACTTCTTAATGATTATTAAGAATACAGTTCCAGCTTTCTGAATACATACACATCGTCATAACTACATTTTCACTGAAGCTGGTTTCAGCAACGAACCACTGCCCTTCCATCTTCTGCTGTATAAAGTGTTCTGTAACTCCAAAGTATTAAACTGTATATGGATATCTATATAGTAGTTTATGTTATACAGTATATTGTATGTATGTAATACAACTATTTTATAAAGATTCAGTGCATAGTAAATTTTAAATGTTCTCAGTCAAGAGTTAATCACTGTGGAGGATTTCTTACTCTTGTGGGATAACACATTTCCTGTCAAGGGAGGTCATTCTGCTTGGCAGATGAGACTTGTGGCAGTGAAAACATTTCTCATGTTCTTGGCCCTCCTCCATGATACTTGTAGGAGTTGACTCTAGGACTGCAGGAATTGGTCTGACAGCTCTGAACATCTTTCTTCTCCTTTTCTTGGCTTTTCTCTCTGGACCTACAGTGATCCTTTACTTGCTTCTCCCTCAATCCCGTTCTTTTTCTTCTTCTTAATCTGTGCATCTTGATCCTAGGAAGGTGCATTTGGTTCACTGGAGTATTCTCTTACTAATCCTTCTGTTGCTCCCTTTATGATCTGATCTCTCCTCTTGATTTGCCCATTAACAACATCATCTGACAAATCTTCTGTTTTCGTATCTCCATTGACTCTCCCTTTGGCCTTCTATTTTTCCAGCTGGGCTTCAGTCTTTGCATCCATTTTTCCAAGCAGCTTTTTGTCTCCCAGTTGAAGTTCATGCAATAACTTGTTACAAGTGTCATTCCCATAGGAGTTTCTCCATACTTTTCTCAGTCCCTATACTTTTCTCCAGTATAGGTTCTTAGCTGGGTATCTACAGACTGCAGTTCAGTATCTTTAAAATGACATTCCAACTCATTTTGTGGAATGACTGGAACAGCCAAGCCAGTGTCCAAGTCTATTTTAATTAATTCACCATTCACTTCTTGTGTAAGTGATATTGTTTGTCTATTGTAGGTTTTTACGCTATAAATCTCAAGGCTACCCACTCCTGTGTCACTCTCATCATTATCATATTCTTCACCAACAGGATGCAGAGTTTTGAAACTGCAACTTGACTTCTCATCTTTTTCTCTTCTCTGTGCAGTAACTTTATTTTGTCTGTTTGTAAGCATCCTCATTTTTGCATTTTCTGCAAGTTTTGCCTTTAAATCTGCATTGGTCTGGTGTAAGTGAGTCTCTGCCACAATGGTAACAACACTTGTAAACAGTTTCTGTTTAGACATTACAATTTTGTTCATATTCACTTTCATTTCTGACTGCATTTCAATTACATCACTGTCTGCTGTTTCCATTGATGCTGCTATTTCAACTGCTGTTTTAAATGTAGGTTGTTCTTCAATTAGAGGTATTTAAAATGCTTTCCTGTAAGATTCCACAAACTAAATGATTTCTCAGTGCATCATTAAGCCCATTCCTGAACTGACAATGCTCAGATAGCTTCTTTAATACAGCCATGTATGCTGAAATAGATACAATGATTTCAATGGTTTTAATTCTAAATATCCCTGCATTACTTTCATGATATTAACGAAGCTCATTTCAGCTGGCTTGGTTGGAGCAGTTACACTTCAAAGTAAACTCTACGCCTTTAAACCCAACACCTCAGCAAAACTAATTCTTGTTTCTCACTGGGTATTTCATTTGTTTTATAATACTGTTCAATCCGTTTCATATATATATTTTAGTTACCTTGTGTATAATCAAACGAGTCAATCTTTCTGATGTAGCCAATAATTTCTGCTCCTTTTTTATGATTATTATCATCCAGAACTCAGTGTTATTGAAGCCATCAATCCTACCATTTTCTGTTTATTTTTTTATATGATCTTCTTTCCTTTTGTAAAGAAAACATGCTGCTCCAAAAAAAAAGTGCTGCACTTTTTTTTTAACTCGACCGTTTCTTGCCGCGCATTTATTTAAATTTGAATGTCTCGTGCACTTCAACAGGTAGGTAGTCATCTTGGGATCATTATAAAAATACCTCTTCACCACTGTTATGTTTTGTACCTCCAAAATATAAGATTGATTGAAAAGAAAAGACAAAAGTCTGAAATGTGAATCTAACCTTATGTCTACTTTAACCGAGGTGCACATATACCAGGTGGTGGTGTGATGATGTATGCTGTCTATGTACTTTTACTTATAACCCACAATGCATCATTCAAACCAGCTGACTATGGACACACTGCTTATTGGTATTGGTCCATGGAATAAAAAAGGTTGGGAACCCCATTAAGATTGCTTAATTAAGTGATATATTTACAATATTACTCAAAGATGACTAAAATATTAAATACACAACAGAAAGCACCTTCCACGTCCGCATCTGCACAATGCACATGGGAATATGGAACTAGATGAAGTTGAGATGTGGACTCAGTGACCCAGCTAATGGACCTGCAACGTTACAGTTCTAGTGATCCCGGTTTAATCCTGAGCTTCGTTGTTGCTTGCCTGAAGTCTGCACATTCTTCCAGTGAGTGTGTGGGTTTAGAGTCATACAAAGTCATAGAGGCATACCCTTCAGCCCACCTTGTCCATCCTGATTGAGATGCCTGTCTAGGCTAATTGTATTTTCCAGCATTTGGTCCATATCCCTCTATTCCTTTCCTTTTCACGTACCTGTCCAAAAGCTTTTTTAATGTTTTGTACCTACCTCTACACTACCTCTAGGAGTTGTTCCATACACCCACCTCTCTCTGTATGAAAAACTTTCCCCTCAGTCTCCTCCAGGTGCTTCAGTTTTTTCCCCACATTCCAGAATCGTGCAGATCGGTAGGTTAATTGGCCACTGTAAATTGCTCCTAACGTGTAGATGGGTTGTGGAACGTCACATGGGTTTTCTCCAGGTGCTCCAGTTTCCATACACAGTCAAAAGACATCGTGGTTAGTAGGGTCATTGGTCATTAAAAAATTGTCCAGTGATTAGGTTAGGGTTAAATCGGGGTTTGCTAGGCAGCATAGCTCAAAGGGCTGGAAAGACCTATTTCATGCTGCATTGCTAAATAAAATTAAAAGCAAAGAAAATGTCGGAAGTATCAATTGAAATCAATGTAAAAGAAGTTTGATGATCATTATGGTCTGAGTGAACCAAAGTTCCTGATACAGTTCTGCTTGACTCTAAGACTCTGCTACCACACGGTGGGCTTACTCAGAAAGTCAGAAAGCATGGGATCCAGGGAAGTTTGGTCAGGTGGATTCAGAATTGGCTTGCCTGCAGAAACCAGAGGGCCGCGGTGGAGAGAGTACATTCGGATTGGAGGGTTGTGAATAGTGGTGTCCCACAAGGATCGGTTCTGGGATTTCTAATTTTCATGATTTTTATTAACGACCTGGATTTGTGGGTAGAAGGGTGGATTGGCAAATTTGTAGACAACACAAAGTTTGGTGGTGTTGTGGATAGTGTAGAGGATTGACGAAGAATGCAGAGAGACATTCATAGGATGCAGAAGTGGGCTAAGAAGTGGCAGATGGAGTTCAACCTGGAGAATTGTGAGGTGGTACACTTTGGAAGGACAAACTCCAAGGCAGAGTACAAAGTAAATGGCAGGATACTTGGTAGTGTGGAGGAGCAGAGGGATCTGGGGGTACATGTCCACAGATCCCTGAGAGTTGCCTCACAGGTAGATAGGGTAGTTAAGAAAGCTTATGGGGTGTTAGCTTTCATAAATTGAGGGACTGAGTTTAAGAGTCACGAAGTAATGATGCAGCTGTATAAAAATCTGGTTAGGCCACACTTGGAGTACTATGTCCAGTTCTGGTCGCCTCTCTATAGGAAGGATGTGGAAGCATTGGAAAAGGTACAGAGGAGATTTACCAGGATGCTGCCTGGTTTAGAGAGTATGGATTATGATCAGAGATTAAGGGAGCTAGGGCTTTACTCTCTGGAGAGAAGGAGGATGAGAGGAGACATGATAGAGGTATACAAGATATTAAGAGGAATAGACAGAGTGGACAGCCAGCGCCTCTTCCCCAGGGCACCACTGCTCAGTACAAGAGGACATGGCTTTAAGGTAAGGGGTGGGAAGTTCAAGGGGGATATTAGGGGAAGGTTTTTCACTCAGAGAGTGGTTGGTGCATGGAATGCACTGCCTGAGTCAGTGGTGGAGGCAGATACACTAGTGAAATTTAAGAGACTACTAAACAGGTACATGGAGGAATCTAAGGTGAAGGGTTATATGGGAGGCAGGGTTTAAGGGTCGGCACAACATTGTGGGCCGAAGGGCCTGTAATGCGCTGTACTATTCTATGTTCTATATGAACTCAATGCATAGACCAAGCAAGACAAAAACAGAAACCTACTGAGCTCAGTGGATAGCTACATTTTGCCCCTCAGCTGTGTAGTTCATGTCTGACAACTATGGAAACTAGAAATGAAGGCAAGTGTTTCTATTTTGTTTTCATCTCTATGGAAAATTTAGTAAACCTGTGCTAAATATACTTCAAATTAATGTATTACTCCAAACTTATAACATTTTTTGTTTTGAGCTATTCACATACAGTATATTCATGAAGTTTTTAAATGTACCTGTTGATTCAGAGACATATGGACGCAGTTGAAAAGGACAGAAACTACTTGGGCCTCGGAATCTGCCACCAGAGTCCTAGAAACTGGTGTTTGCAGAATGTCCGGCACAGCAGACATTAACTCATGGATTCACAAAAGGTGAGTGTGGCCAATGTTGATCACCAGTTAATATACAAGAGGCATTGGTAAGTTCAGCCACAATCTGGGCCAGTAGAACTTTAGTACTTTGTAAATGTGTCACATTATAAATGATTTATTTTGTTGGCACAGAAAACACAGTTAAGTTAATATATAATAGGGGCTCCTTTGTTTAGAACATTCTCCAAGATGGAACAGTATGATATATGTTTGATCCCTTGAAACAGAAATAATGTTCTAGTTATTACATAATATTGCTTCATTGACGTCAAACAATTTCTAGTAATTCTGTGGGATCATCCAGTTTAGCCTTTAAGTGGCCAACTAATCAGTTACTGATGTGTCCCCAATTTTTTAACCTTTCTGATCAAAATTCAGCTCTTAGCTATTTCCTATTTTCCTGTTTTCTATAATTGCGCTGTAGCATTATTTTGCATTGTATTTATGTTTTTTTAAGAAGATCACGAAGAAATACTTAGAAACATAGAAACACAGAAACATAAAAACTTACAGCACAATACAAACCCTTCAGCCCACGATGACATGTACTTAGTTTAGAAATTACCTATGTACCTATCCAGGAGTCTTTTAAAAGACCCTATCATTTCCACCTCCACCACCATCACTGGCAGCCTATTCCATGCACTTACCACTCTATGCATAAGAAAACTTACCCCTGACATCTCCTCTGTACCTACTTCCAAGTACCTTAAAACTATGCCCTCTCGTGTTAGCCATTTCAGCCCTGGGAAAAAGCCTCTGACTATCCACACGATCAATGCCTCTCATCATCTTATACACCTCTATCAGGTCACCTTTCATTCTCTGCCTCTCCAAGGAGAAAAGGCCAAGTTCACTCAGTCTATTCTCATAAGCCCTGTTCCCCAATCCAGACAACTGGTGTATACATACTCCTGCTTTGATAAGAGGCTGTACAACTGAGAGCTGATCAGATGTCTGAATTGGATAAACTGCAAAGGGCTGGGGAAAACATCTCTGCAGTCTCTCTTGATGAGAGTAACCCTCGCAAAGGAAATGCTGTCTTTTCTCTGTAATGACCCAAACGATAAGCTAAACATAGCTTTATTATGAGACAACTATGCCAAAATTACACCATGCTGTATACATTGTAATCTACAGAAAACTTGCATACAATCCGTTTTCTGGAGAATTGTATCATTTTCTGAGTATCTGAGGAAATTCAAGGCTTTGTCTTTTTGGATGTGTGATGACTACAACTGGACACGTAATGTAGGTTTCACAGATGGTATACTGTACAATAATGTAACATATTTCAGCCTGTCATTAACTGCCCTTGAGATCCAGCCCAGAATTCTACTAATCTGGTTGAAAACACTTTCAACTGGTTTTGTTCCTCACAAGACTTCATGATTCCAAATAAAACAGAAGGACCTACTTCAAAGCCAAAGAAGAATAGCTTTAAACCTGATCCAGGCAGAAAGCAAAGCTACAGGATTTGACTTAATTTTGGCCTTGGAATTGCTACAACAGTTGCTTTGTTTTTGGTGTCTTCTCCCAATATGTACATTTCATAGTTGGCTTTCTTATTGTTGCTCTTTTCAGGCCTTAGGCTGGCTCATAGTTAACAACAATTTCAAAATACTGCTCTTATTTTAAATGACTGTGCTTTTCAGTGTTCCAAAACAGCCAGATTCATAAACAGTTCAGAGAAAACCATTTATGAGCATGGAACCTCAGTTTGATTCAGATAGTAGCTGCATATGTCTGCCAACAGTTCTCTATCCCAGGAGGAAGTGTAATATATTGGAAACTCAAACCAGTCTTGTTGAGCAACTGATTGCTGCTGACATGTTTGATACTGAAGCAATGCTGGTTCAGAATAGATATGAGAGCTTGTGTAGCCTTCTCCTTCTTCAGTGTTCCATTGTGTGTTATTAATTGCCAGTTCTTCATCTCAACACTGAATTTCCCTGCACTCTCTTTAGTAGAGTACTGGTTATATGTTGCTTTATAACTATTTCAATGAAAGCACTAAATGAGAAACAAATAAAAACTCCAGACAGTTGCCCAGTTTGATTTTTTTTATTGGCTATTATTTTCTATTGTTTATGGAATTCTGCTTGTGGTTAAGGTATAACTGTTAATATACAAAAAAACAAAAAAAAAATCTTCTAATTTGATTGCACCAGTCATGACTTCAGGAATGGAAGATTACAGAAGTGTTTCACAAGCGCACAAGGACAGAACAAACACTGAGCTAAAATAACAGAGATTATGGTGGCTGACATAAAACTTGGCTAAAAAAGATGGTTATGAAGAATATATCTCAGTGGCTTATGAAGAAAATTCTTGAATATGTATTCAGGTTATTGAAAGCATGTCAGCCAGTGCATTGACAGATGTGCAGTATTCAAGCAGCCAGAACACTGGAGGGATTTTGTAGAGTCAGAGAAGAATAAAAAATATGGCAAAGGACAAGCCTTAGCAAGATTTAAACATTAGGATAAGAATTTTAAATATAGGCTGCCAAAAGATTTGGAGCCAATGTAAGTGACCAAGACAAGACATAGTGAATGCATTGGGATGGTTTGGGATCAAAGAGAGACAGGCAAACTTCGAATTAGCAAATATCGCATCCATGCTTTTATTTACCATACCCTTTGCAGTAAAAGCCAACATTCATTTAGTTGTCCATATTACTTGCTGCCTGACTTATTGTGTTTCATGTATTAAATCCCAGATCCTATTGAACCGTAACATTTTCTAGTCTCGGTCCATTTAAATTATTGTTTGCTTTTCATTCTTCCTTCCAAATTGTATAACCTCACTTTTCTCATACTATATTCCAGCTGTCAATTTCTTGTCCACTCACTTAACCACGATACCCTTTTGCAAGCATTTTGTGCTCTCCTCACAATTTTCAAGCATACCTATTTATGTACCATGAGTACATTTGACCACAGAACATTTGTTCTTTTTATCCAAGTCATTAATATGGATTGTAAATGATGTGGCCTATGGTTTTCAGTGAGACTGGTGCCAGATCATCACCATAATGATGTTTGGACCTTTGCACCCACAAGCCTTGTTTACTTTATACCACCCAACTTTCACCGGAAAACATTTAGACTAATATAAAAGCTGGAGACTGTGATGCGGAGCATGCAATGTCATCGGAACTGTCCCTGGAGGTTAAGTGAAGGGAGTGGCAGGAAACTGTAGAGTTTGTGGCAGAGAAGGACAACCATATCATATGAATTCTGGTGAAATCTTGTTGGCCTTGGCCAAAAGGGGATTGTACTTAGAACTAGAATTAAAATCAAAATCAGATTTCATATCACTGACATACACCATGAAATTTGTTGTTTTGTGGCAGCAGTACAGCACAATACATACAAATATACTATAAATTACAATCAGAGATATACAGTATAAACAATAAATTAACTAATAGTACAAAAATAGCAAAAATAGAGGGATAGTGAAATAATAACTGTAAGCAATATACTTCTTTACATGGATTCTGAATGAATCCAGAATTTCCTGATAGCATTGAGAGGTAAATTCTCATTTGAATCATATCACTTGATTTGACCCTGTAGTGGGTTTTCTTATTTGTTAAAGGAGTGTGGATTGAAATCATTGCAGGGGCTTTGGCATCTAGCTGCCATTTTAGGCATTGTTTCTGCTGTGTAAGGAGAGTTAACTGCAAAGCTTCACTTTCTGTTACAAAGCAAGATTATTGTTCTCTGGAAAACGTTATAAATACTAAAGCAATTTTGACATGAATTTACCATATTAAATAGCCAATAGATAAATTATTTTTTCATTAAGTTAATAGTGCAATTGTAGGAGTATACAATCAGCCATGCAATGGGAAGGATTAAATACTGTTTCTGACTGAATCTATAACAAGTTAAGCTAGCCTTGCACTATAATGAGACTGGCTTGCAATAATTGCTGGAACACTCAGGGATAACTAATTATTTCAATCCTTGGTTGAAGAAGTAAATGAAAACTTGAAGTAATCAAAACAACCAATGTTCATACCTCAAAGCATTGATGTTAATCAGAAGCAAATCGTACGATAATTTGGAAAATAGCACATTTTAATGAATTACATTAGTTTCTCCACCAAGGAGGTAAATGGGCTCCTCAAATGAGGATGGATATAATGATGGGCAATTAGCCCACTCCCTTTGGACATGACACAGGCATCATGCCAATGTTGTCCTGTCTGTTCATTAAAATGTTTTTTTTATATGTGAAGCCAAAACTAACTGCGGCTGCATATAGCACATTTAGTAACATTTGCATCTAAAAGCAGGATTGGGCTGCTTGGAGCTTCTGGCACTTCATGAAAAGGGAGAAACATTATGACTGGAATAGGATCTAAGATCTTTTTTAGATCAGTAGATCTCAGGAAGCTCCACATCTTTCTGTAGCTGACTACAGATTGTGAAAGGGTGATTGATGGCTCACAATGGGAGAGTTTTTTTTTTAAATTCTGAGCAGAAACATTTTGGTGAAGGAAGAGGAATGAAGTAGCAATGCCCTGTACCTCAAAGGGGAGGAGGATGCCAAGAGACATTTGATGAGGAAGCAGAACAAATGGTAACAAAGTTAATGTCAATAGTGAAGTCTCAAAAACTTGTATGCAGTGCTGGAAGATGATCAGTGAGTTCACATGACCAGTAAAGGTCAGAAAATGGATCTTTAAATGCTGCTTAATACATCTCACACTTACCAGTTACCATCAATAATCTTTTCCAGTTCAGGGTCATACTTAATATTCATATGCATTCTCACAACATTAACACTACTTACAAGCCTCAAGCCCATAATTTACAGCTCTCATCCACATGCCAGGCAGGTTACCCAAGCACATGATGGGACAATTCAGTTCAATTGGAAAAGAAAGTGACAGATGATAACTGAAAGGGGTTTGCATACCTGCCCATTCTAACCTCCGTGAAGGATATTATGCTGATCATAAAAAGATAGGCCATTGCT
The DNA here is from genome assembly GCF_048418815.1 of Hemitrygon akajei. NCBI lineage: Eukaryota > Metazoa > Chordata > Chondrichthyes > Myliobatiformes > Dasyatidae > Hemitrygon > Hemitrygon akajei. Next base: position 32,225,354 of record NC_133133.1, read on the forward strand.
TGGGCCATGCCTGCTTGAAAGAATGACATTGGAATATCTGTATACCAAATCCTATAATGGTCTAGATCAAGAAGTTGCTGATAGTCTAAGCAAGCATTTGTTTCTTACTGATCTCTCCTCACCACAACTTAATTCTGGGCCCTTATTTTTACCTTCCTTTCAGACATTAATGAACAGCAGTCCACCCAGGAAATGAATGAAGCACAAGAGGCTGAAGGAAACATTATGACACTCGTTCTCATAGTTACCGGCTCCAGCTCAGACAATGTAATATAGAGACTGGATTAAAGACAAATAATCATGGATGTGGAAACCATAGAAAGGGTGCAGAGGAGATTTAGCATAAGACCATAAGACAAAGGAGCAGAAGTCGGCCATTCGGCCTATCGAGTCTGCGCCACCATTTCATCATGAGCTGATCCAATCTTCCCTTTAGTCCCATTCCCCCGCCTTCTCCCCATAACCTTTGATGCCTTGACTACTCAGATACCTATCAACCTCTGCCTTAAATACACCCAATGACTTGGCCTCCACTGCCGCCCGTGGCAACAAATTCCACAGATTCACCCCCCTCTGACTAAAATTACAAGAATGTTGCCTGGATTAAGGAGCATGCCTTATGAGAATAGGTTGAGTGAAATCGGCCTTTTCTCCTTGGAGTGATGGAGGACGAGAGGTGACCTGATAGAGGTGTTAAGATGATGAGAGGCATTGATCATGTGGACAGTCAAAGGTTTTTCCCAGGGTTGAAATGGTTAGCATGAGAGAGCAGAGTTTTAAGGTGCTTGGAAGTAGGTACAGAGGAGATGTCAGGGGTAAGTTTATTATGCAGAGAGTGGTGAGTGCATGGAATGGGCTGCCAGTAATGGTGGAGGAGGTGGATATGATAGGGTCTTTTAAGAGACTCCTGGATAGGTACATGGAGCTTAGAAAAAATAGAGGGCTATTGGTAACCCTCGGTAATTTCTAAGGTAAGGACATGTTCGGCACAGCTTTGTGGGCCAAAACATCTGTATTGTGCTGTAGGTTTTCTATGTTTCTACATTTCTATAAGTCACCATGAGGATAAAATAGGAGAAAGGATAATGCAAGTCCAGATTATTAGAAGGAGAGGCCACATGCCAATTCTGCTTGATGGAACCTAGATAATGACTTTGATTAACCAGGCCATGAAGAGTTAATGGACATACATGTCCAAATGCCTGTGTTTATATCAAGAATGTGCTTTCTCCATTTTAGTACAGGGACTTTGCTCAAAGCTTGAAACTCATCATAGTTTAGGTAACCAATTCCTTCAACTTTTCTGTGAAGCCAGTCATGATTCATCTGCCAGGAAGAACAGGCAAACTTACAGCAATGCCACCGATCTCCAATTTTCTTTCCTCTTCCAATAACTTTCACCATTGTATTCCCTTATTCTGTCCATCATGCCAAGAGTAAACAGCATTAGACCAATCATGTCTAGGACCACCCTGCACCGATAGCCCCTTCTCCTGTCTTCAATCCTCCTCACCTTCCTGGACACTCTGCCCTGGTCTTCTGCCTGCTCTGGACCTTCTCGTTGCCAGCTGCCAACAGGACATTAACCGTCTCGACTTCAACATTCGTCTCTCCAATTCCAACCTCACTCTTTCCAAATGCTCTGTTCTCTACTCCCTCCACATTAATCTTTACCTCACCATCAAACCCATAGATAAAGGGGTTTACTCTTATTTTGTGAACTGACCTCTATTTTGCTGAGGCCAAGCAACTAATCTCAGACACCTCCTCTTACATACCCCTCAAACAAGATCTCACTACGGAGCATCAGACCATTCTCTCCCACTCCATCACTGACCATCAAAGCCCAGGGGATCTCCCACCCACTGCCACAAACTTCATAGTTCCCATGCTACACATCTCCTGTTTCTACCTCCTAACCAAGATCTTCAAACCTGACTGTCTAGGTAGGCCCATTGTTTCAGCTTGTTCCTGTCCCACTGGACTCATTTCTGCACACCTCAACACTTGTCTTAGCTCCCTAGTTCAGTCCCTTCCTATCTACATCCATGACACTTCACACATTCTGGATCTTTTCAATGATTTAAAGTTCCCTGGCCCCCATCATCTTATTTTCACTATGGGTGTCCGGTCCCTATACACCTCCATCCCCACCAGGTAAACCTCAAATCTCCCCATTTCTTTTTGGACACCAGACCTAACCAATTCCCCTCCACCAGCACTCTACTCCATCTAGCAGAACTTGTTCTCACTCTTAATGATTTCTCATTTGACTTCTCCCACTTCCTTGAAACAAGAAGGGTAACCAAGGGCACTCACATAGGTCCCAGCTATGTCTACCTCTCTGTTAGCTATGTGGAACAGTCTGTGTTCCAAGCCTACACTAGCGTCACTGCTCCCTTTTTCCTCTGCTACATTGACAACTGCATTGCTGCTGCTTTTTTCACGCATACCTAGCTCGTCAACTTCATCGACTCTGCCTCCAACTTCCATCTTATCCTCAAAATTTAACTGATCCATTTCCAACACATCCCTCCCCTTTCTCCATCTCTCTGTCTCTATCTCTGGAGACAGCTTATCTACTGATGTCTATTATAAACCCACTTTTTCTCACAGTTTCCTGGATTATACCTCTTCCCACCCTGTTACTTGTAAATACTTCATCTCCCTCTCTCAATTCCTCCTTCTCCACCACATCTGCACTCAGGATGATGCTCTTCATTCCAGAATGAGGAAAGTGCCATCATCCTCCAAAGAAAGGTTTTACCCTTCCTCCACCAAAAGCATTGCCCTCAACTGCATCTATTCCATTTCATGCACATCAGCTCTTATCCCAACCTCTTGCCACCCCACCAGGAATAGGGTTCCTCTTATCCTCACGTACCACTCCACCAGCCTCTGTGTCCAGCACGTAATTCTCCAGAACTTCCACCATTTCCAAAGGGATTTCACCACCAAGCACATCTTTCCCTCACTCCCACGTCCTGCTTTCCACAGGGATCACTCCCTACGAGACTCCCTTGTCCACTTGTCACTTTCCACTGTTCCCTCTGGGAATTATCCTTGCAAGCAGAACAAGTGCTATACCTGCCCTACACCTCCTCCTTCACTACCACTCAAGGCCCTAAACATTCCTTCACTTGTGAGTCTGTCGGGGTCATATACTGTATCTGGTGCTCCCAGCGTGGCTGCCTGTATATCGGTGAGACACTGCGTAGATTGGGAGCATCTATGCTTCGTCCACTAGGAAAAGTGGAATCTCCCAGTGGCCACCCATTTTAATTCCACTTTCCATTTCCATTCCGATATATCAACCCACAGCTTCCTCTACTGTCATAAAGAGGTCACACTCATGTTGGGGGAACAACACCTTATTTGGGTAGCCTCCAATCTGATGGCATGAACATTGATTCGAACTTCTGGTAATGCCCCCTCCTGCTCCTCTCCTTCACCATTCCCCAATCTTTTTCCCTCTCTCACTTAATCTCTTTGCCTGCCCATCACCTCCCTCTGGTTCTCCTCCTCCTTTTCTTTCTTCCATGCCCTTCTGTCCTCTCCTATTAGATTCCCCCTTCTCCAGCCCTGTATCTCTTTCACCAATCAACTTCCCAACTCTTTACTTCATCACTCCCCCTCCCAGTTTCACCTATCACCTTGTGTTTCTCTCTCCCCTACCCCTACCTTTTAAATCTAGTCTTCATCTTTGTTTCTCAAGTTCTGCTGAAGGATCTCGACTTGAAACATCGACTGTACGCTTTTCCATAGATGCTGCCTGGCCTGCTGAGTTCCTCCAGCATTTTGTGTCTGTTACTTGGATTTCCAACATCTGCAGATTTTCTCTTGTTTATGTCTGGGACCATGTTTATTTTGATCAAGTATTGACATATTAGCACCATCCAGAATAATCAATGAAGATTACTGAAGCTTTTGTGTGACAAGGGACCTTGATGAGGATGGCTATGACCCAAGTGCTGGAATATCTGAGGCTAGATTGAGACATGGTATGAGATGGAAACAAAAACTGAGCACTAAGCAAGAGGCTAGACGGTAACCCAAGTTCACCTTACAATTCAGCATTGAACCTCCATTCAGGTGCTCCATAAATACTGAAATACCGGCCGGCGCCAGGCACCAAAGCAAGGCAGCCATTTAGCAGGATGGTCCTGAATCCTTAACGGGGCCAATCCATACTCCAGAGATTTAGAGTGTTGGAATTTCGTTAGCTGGCATAGTTGGGTGAGTATCATAATACTTTTGCAGTCAAAATATGCAGAAGTGGAAGAGTGACAGTCCAAACAAATAATCCATCAATTAACCCATAAACTGGTGGTAATTCTTTTAAATAGTGGGGAGCTAATTAATTAAAGTATAAGTTTAACTGTGCAATGTCAACTAATTAATTAAGACACATGTACCATTGTGCAATGTCAAAAGAGTTTGTTAGCTTTGTGTGGAACTCAAAAACTGTATCATCACCATCAAACCAGACTTCTGATTTTGAGTTGCAGGTGCATTTCCAGGACCATTTTAGGTGCATATGCCCTAGCTTCTCCACATATAGTGCCCAGCCCACCTCGCTTCTGTTTCTAATGTGGTCTTTCTGATAATAAACAAAAACATGTCCACTGACACTTTTATAAAATGTTAAAAACAGGATTCTGGACAACTACTATAGCAGGCAAATGAGATTTCTGCCTTTTAAGAAGGTTTGACAGATTGCAGTTTAATGTAGAGTATATTTGTCTTTGTGTGTTCTGTTGATTGTCAATAATGCTTCTGCATATTTGAGGAATATAAAAGAGATCAGATTTTATATCAGACAAGCCTAGATATTTTTTTTTATGTGAAGGCAGGTCAACATGGGCCTAACTCTATCCTTTGCTATCTTATGGAAATAAATCCAAAATGATCATATCTTCCTTGTCAGCAGATGAAGCTGTCAGTCAGACTAGTGTTAACTTTTATCATATATCTGATGATTCAAAGATGACCTTCACCCACAGTCGTTCTGTCAAATTTACAGAGCTTGTCAAGGGAAGCATTTTTAGAATAGTCACCTCATGTGTTCTTGTCCTTCACACTACAGCATTGGCTCAGTGGTACCACTTTTACTGCTGAGTGGGGTGGTGTCATCTAGACTGACACTTCAGTGCATTACCTAAGGAGTGTTGCCTTGCTGAAAGTGCTTCCTTTTTTAGAGAGACAACCTAACTGATGATCAGATTACTGCAAATAGAAAAAATCCTTGGTAATTTTTAATGAAGTATCATGGAGCTTTTCCGATCACCAGCCTACATTCATTTTACAAACAGCATTTTACTTTTGATTGCTCTTTGTGGGGAGCAAATTGGTTTTCACATTCACCAACAAGACAACAGTAACAGCACTGCAACTAACTCATCAGCTGGAAAGCATCTTGAACAGCTGAAAGATAATGGACTTTGTTTCATTAATATTGTGTATATTGAAAAGAGCAATGGTTTTAATATGAATACAATCAATATAACTAATCGTAAATGGGTATGCAGACCTTATACAGGTAATCAACATCAGATTTAATATCACCGGTGTATGTCATGAAATTTGTTAATTTTACAGAAGCAGCACAATAAAATACATCATTAATAAATATAGAAAAAAAACTGAGTTAAGTGAACTATATGTATGTCTATTAAATAGTTAAGCTGAAATAAGTAGTGCAAAATACCAGAAATAAAAAGTAGTGAGTTAACGTTCATTGGTTCAATGTCCTTTTAGAAATCGAATGTCAGGGGGGAAGTAGCTCCCCCTTGATTTGCTGAGTGTGTGCCTTCAGGCTTCTGTATCTCCTTCCTTACTGTAACAGTGGGAAGGGGGCATGCCTTAGGTGGTGGGGATCCTTAATCATGGATGCTGTCTTCCTAAAGCACCGCTCCTTGAAGATGTCTTGGACACTATGGAGGATGGTACCCATGATAGAGCTGACTAACAAGCACCCATTCATTGTAATGCAGGCAGCCTACTAAATTGACACTGCCTGTCAATTCCCATTAATTGAATACCATCGGCTTTACTCAGCCTGGCACATCAACAGAGGGCTGAATATCACAAGTGGTTTGCTGCTTTTATAGAGAGGAACTGCGTCTGAAATAGTACTGGGAGTCCCTGGAAAAGTAATTCTGTGCTGTACTACTTCAGTAAATGGTTAAACCACTGAGAGTGTGTTCAAAGGTTTCTGATATTGCATTAAATCAGAGGGAAAAGAGACATACAGTCGGCTCTCCTTACCCACGGGGGATTGGTTCCAGGAGCCCCCGCGGATACCAATATTCGTGGATGCTCAAGTCCCTTATTTAACATGTATCAGTACAGTGGTCTTTAGGACCCAGCGGAAGCCCGGACTTTATTTAACATGTCTCTGTGCGGTGGACATTAGGACCTGGCGGTACAGCTCTGAATCCACAGTGTTTCTGTTCACAAAAATAATCACAATCACAATTGAAAATAAGGTGGAAGTAATAAAGCGATCAGAAAGAGGTGAAACGCTATCGATCATTAGAAAAGTGTTAGGCTACAGTCGGTCAACAATCGGAACAATTTTAATGGAGAATGTGAAAGGCCCTGCCCCGATGAAAGCTACAGTTATTACTAAGCAACGCAGTGGTTAAGTTATTGAAATACCTATGTTTCTTAAGTGTTTTATATGCATAGAAAGGTAAAATATGTACAATATACTAAGAAAAATGTTAGACTAACTGACGCTAAATAATACTGGATGTACCTGTTCTGACTTCAAATCCGACTTAAAGACGGGCTCAGGAACTGAACTCATTCTTAACCCGGGCACTGCCTGTACTTTTAAATCATTTCTAGATTACTTACCTAATACAATATAAATGCTATGTAAGTAGTTGTTATACTGTATTGTTTAGGGAATAATGACAAGAAAACATAGTCTGTACATGCTTAAGCAATGAGTGCTGGAAAGAAAACTTCCAGGTTTTCCCAATCTACGGTTGGTGAATCCACGCATGTGGAACCCGTGGATAAGGAGGGCCGACTGTACTATGTATCTACAGGGTGATAGAGAGCTTTCAAGAGTCAGGAGGAAATCAGGAGGAATTGAAAAAAGGAGAGGTCAAGTAAAAAAATCCAAGAAATTGATGAAATACAGAGTGAACAGCGCAGGTGGGCAGTTCTATTACCAAAGAACATTAACAATCTGGTGTGGCAAAGAGGAGTGATATGCATTTTAGTGATTTAGCTCTGAGGGAATTATCATTGTCACAGGCAGTGGAGGCCAAATCACCAGATATGTTTAAAGTGGAGGTTGATAGGCTCTCGATTAGTAGGGGCATCGAAGGCTATGGGGAGAAGGCAGGAGAATTAACCATGATGGAATGACGGAGCAGACTCAAAGAACCAAATGGTGTAATTTTGCTCTTAAGTCCTATGATCTTATGAACCTCTACCTGCTTCAGTTGGAAGATGTGCTATCTGGTTTCTGATGTGTGTGTTGCTTCAGATTGTTTGATAATGGAACTGTCCAACTCTGCTGGAAAAGACTCTACATTCCTCAATGCTGAGAACACACTGAAGGTACAGATTGCTGCTGTCAACTAGTTAAAAATGCCACCGCTTGCCTTCACGCTCAGCCGAATATATTTTTTGCTCTATTCCACAAAAAGAATGAAATCCTCAGCTATGTCAGGTGGTACAAATTCTGTAATGCCATGACCAGCAATCTATCTCAGGGACCAAAACTGGCATTCACATACTTTTCCTAATGAACTAGTGGGCCAGCCTTTCACTGTCCTATCAGACCTGAGTGGGGTGCACTCTGCCAGGACGGTACGTCCCATTTGAGAATCGACTGGTGAAAGGCCTCAGTCAAGTGGATGTGGAGATGCTGCTTCCTTTCCTGAGGAAGTCTCAGACCAGAGGACACAGCCTCAGAGTATCGGGGCATCCTTTTAGAATGGAGATGAGGAGGAATTTCTTTAGTCAGAGAGTGGTGAATGTGGAATTCTTTGCCACAGGCAACTATGGAGGCCAATTCTTTATGTATATTTAAAATAGAGGTTGAGAGATTCTTGATTGGTCACAGTATGAAGGGATACAGGGTGAAGGCAGGAGATTGGGGCTGAAAGGAAAATTGGATCAGCTGTGATGCAACGGTGAAGCAGACTCAATGGGCCAAATAGTCTCATTCAGTTCCAATATCTTAAGGTCTTATAGAGAATGCTTCAAACTTTAGTCCAATGAATGATGATGTTGAAGGCATCAATTTTGATCTTTAGTGAAAGGAAGGTAACATTGATGCCAGGCAATAGATTCAGGTTCAGATTTCATTATCACATGTACATTGAAACATACAGAAAATGCATCATTTGCAGTGCTGGAGGCTGCCCACAAGCATTGCCATATATTCCACTGCAAACATAGCATGCCCACAATATTCCACAGAGACAACTCCTATTCTCACACACAGGCAGACCTCCAACCCCAGGACAGGCCACTTCTGGGTCTCCAGTTCCTGTCCTTGAATTCTCCGACTCACAGATATTGAGCCTCCTACTTTGAACTTCACCCGAGGATGCCAATCACAGATTTGAGCTTGGGTCCTCAACTTCTGGATTTGTTGGGATTTCTAACCCTGTTGACCATACCTTCATGACTCATTCAGTCTGCACTCAGAGGCCTCGACCTCCAGACTTTTCTGTGTTTGAACTTTGGGCCTCTACTTCTGGACTCACACAGACCTCTGATTATGGAAACTTGTGTCTTCCAGTCCAGGAAGCGATCTAAACTCACTATCAATCAGAAATGGAAAATGAAAATAAAATTGCCAATGCTTTTATGATAGCTGGTATTAGAATGCCATTCTTTTATGCTATTGTCAATCAAATTATCAAGGAACAATGAAGAAGGAAACTGGAGAGGAATTCAAAATGGATTTAGTAAGTAATACATCAGTTTTTCTCTCTCCACAAATATTGCTTAATGTTTTGGCAATATCAACATCTTCCTTTTGGCTTCAGGTTTCAACAACAGCTCTGACTTGCAACTCTCAGCTTCAATCTGTCCTTTTGTTTATTATTTTGCTTTTAATTTTCCACATTGACCTATTAATCAGAAAATCCATAAATATCAGGATCATCACCATCGTGCAGACTGTACAGTATCAAAATGCTCCATTCATTCTATCCATTACTCTGGCAGTCTCTTCAATTTAAAACTATCTTGAAGATCACTCTCCCAATTCTGATCAACTTACATAAAATGATGGAGGAACTCAGCGGTCAGGCAGCATCTATGGAAAAGAGTACAGTGGATTTTTCTGACCCAAACTGTTGACTGTACTTTTTTCCATAGATGCTGCCTGGCCTGCTGAGTTCCTCCAGAATTTTGTGTGTGTTGCCTGGATTTCCAGCATCTGCAGATTTTCTCTTGTTTGTGATTTGTTTCCCAATTCTGATGCTGGGTCTTAAACATGAAACTCTGTTTCTTTGTCCTCGGAGGCTGCTTGACCTTACGGAGAGCTTCCATAATTTCCATGTTATTTTAACTTTTCAACATTTGCAGTTTTTTGTTCAGTTTTCGTGAAGAAAAAGCTATGTTTGGTTACATTTCGCTAATAAATAAAGAATCACAATTTGCTTTCAGATCATTATCAGTATTCAATAGAACAACTGCTTCCACGTGTTTACAAAGGATGAACCCATAAGTGTAAATGAATAGAAGATTGATAAGGGAACACACACACCTTTCCCAAATTTTGGGGGAATGAGATAAGAATTAGATATAAAATTTGGCCATTCAAACCTACTTTTCCATTCAATAAGATAATGGTTGGTTCAGTACTTCTTCACCCAATCTTCACATTTCTAGATTTCTTTGAAAGTAAAAGATCTATTGATGTCAGCCTTAAGTTATCTAAATGATTAACCATCCAGAATTTAGCACTGGATCATTGGCAGTCCTCTGTGCAAAGAAATTTCCCCCTACCTTTGTCTTACTCTGAATTTATAGCATCTGCAGAATTTCTCGTGTTTTTAACTATGTGGCCCTTTGCTGAGATGATGCCTGTAGCACCAGAGTCTCCAACCTGAGGAAAAAATAGCAGCAATATGTACCAATTCCTACACTTAATCTCCAAGATCTTAATGTGACAAAATGTTTTCTATTGATTGCATTGGGCAGCAATATTTTTTGAAAGTATTGCTTCCTCAGGCTTTTTTTGTTCCTATGATAGACTGCTTGCAGCTGAAACCAAATATAGTTTCAGACTACTTGTATCACATAGGAATTTGGAGAAACAAGAACTAACTTTTAATGAATGTAATGCATTTAATTGCATAATGGTGCTGACGCATTGCAATAGTTCAACTAAGCTAAGAATGTTTTGTTGATGATTTTCAAACATCTGAGGCTTCTTGCTTAAATGTCCAATAAGAATCAGCCAGCATTGATAGATTCCAGTTGCCCTGATACTGTTTCTCATGACTGCAATGTCTTGGTGAACCCTTTTGCCACGCACATCACTGACAGCACCAAGAATTGCAAGGAAGAATTCTAAATGGGAATGCAGAAAATAAATCTCTAGTGACATGTTGCACATCATAGTTTTGTATGCTTGAAGCATGTTGTCAACCAGCTGCACTTAGTTTGGTTCTCAGCTGTTGCCGAGAAAATTTTCACCAACATCTTTGAATGCCTTCCATGTGATTTTCTCCAGTCCCACTGGAACTTCTTCAAATCATTGATGACCTGGCTGATTTATGGACCAACAAAAATGCCTTCCTTAATCTTGGCATTAGTTATTCTGGGAAACATCTGTCTCAGATATCAAAATTCTTCAACTTCCTTGTTCATCGCAAATGTTTTTATAAGCCTCACTTTTACTTGAAGAGGAGGCAAAATATTTTTGTTGGGTCTACAAGTGGATTGTGTGCTACATTTTCAGTCCTGGAGTCAACTACCTACAGAGTGGCTTCTCCTTTTTAAAATGTATGAGGTTCTTTGGCACGGCTGTCCAATTCACAAATGAAATAATAGTACTTGCTGTATCAGGGTTGCATTCCTAGTAGCGGTACTACTGCTTTCAGATAACCACAGATGGTCCAGTTATAGTTCCTGTACAGTATGTGTTTCAACAAGTCTTCCAAATTTTAGTAGCTTTCTTTTAGGTGAACTGCATTGCTGATTAGTATTGAAGGGTAGATATTGTCATTGTGCAGCACAGCTTTCAGGCTGAACTTTGAAGAATCAATAAAGCAAGGTCATTGTTATGAGTCATGGTGGCAACACATATTAATTGACTTGAATTTTGATTTGAGCTAAAAAAAACATAGGCAATTCCAAAAAAAAATGGTGCATGATAGGGAAATTTCATGGTGATTTTCATGATCAGCAGACCAAGGTCTATAAGGTAGATCTAAAGGTATTCAGGAAGCAAAATCATTGTTGTCCAGTGTTTCCAATGTTGTGTGTGTCTGTGCACACAAAATACTTCATTGAAAACAAGTACTAGCTGTGATTGGATATTACTGTGTGAATTGGGTTATTAGTAGTGGAAATTTTGTGGGATGTAATGTGTTAAAGTAATTTAAGAATATTTTTATTATTAATTGAAAAAATGATGAAGGCCACATGCACAATCTAGAGAAATTCATGCAAAAAGGAGTAAGTTAAATAAACTAGTTTCACTGAAGATAACACTGAAGTGTCAGTGGTGTAAAATGGAATTAATTATTAATCGGTACATTCATGAATTAGCACTCAGTAGAAAATATGTACTGCTATTTGGCCAAGTTAACAAGTTCAAGGTCATTGGAAGTAAGTCAGTGGAATAGCCAACATGACAAATGCATATTTGATAAAAGCCATTCGGTTCATTTGCATCTAATACACTTGATAAGTGTACAGAATGAAGGGTCTAAGTTGCAAGACCTGGGTATTGACCTACCAGTCATGGCCAGTCAGTCAGTGAAGATCCACTGGCTGATTGACAAGACAATTAGGAAGTCATTGTCACTGAGAATTTGAGAATATTGTAAAATGATTGATCCCATTGACTATGTTATTATTATTGAACAGATAAGTTCCAAGTAACTAAGAGATGGAATATAGAACATTAGGCAGTCGAGCACAGGAATAGGCTCTTCAATCCACATTATTGAGCTGAACTGATTGGGGTAATGACATTTAATTAAGTTAATCCCTTCTACTTGTACTTGGTCCATATTTCCCCATTCTCTGCTTCTTCATGTGCCTTAGTGGTTGCTAAGTACCTCAACCACCATCCTGGTGCACATTTTAAGGACCTACCACCCTCTGTGTAAAACAAAATGCCGAATATATAGATGCAATTACAAAGAAGGCACACCAGCAGTAACACTTCCTTGGGAGTTTGTGGAGATTTGATAACTCACCAAAGACTCAAGCAAATTTCTACAGATGTGCCATGGAGAGTATCTTGACTGGTTGCATCACCACTTTGTGTGGAGGTTCCAATACACATGATCAAAAAAAGCTGTAGAGAGATGTTAACTCAGTCAGCTCCATCATGGGAACCAGTCTCCTCACCATTTTCAAAAGGTGAAACCTCAAGAAGACAGCATCCATTATGAAGGACCCTCACCATCCAGGATATGACCTCTTCTCTGTATTAGCATCAAAGAGGTGCTGGGGTCCTTAAAGGTGCAAGCTCAATGTTTTAGGAACAGCTTTTTTTCCTTTGCCACCAACTTTTTGAACAGTCCACGAACCCATGTACGTTACCTCAATATTTTCCTAACTTCTTGCACTATTTATTTATTTTTGTTTATTCTTATTGTAACTTATAGTAAGTTTTATGTTTTCACTGTACTGAATCAACAAAATAGCAAATTTTATGATATGTCAGTGATAATAAAACTCATTCTGATTCTGAGCTTGCCCTGCACATCACATTTGAACATTCTCCCTCTCAGGTTAAATCCATACACTCTAGTATTAGACCATTTAATTCTGGACAAAAGACATTGGCTGCCTACTCTATCAATGCCTAGATATCTCCAGTTAGATGACTGGTAAAGAACAAGAAAGGATTAAGCCACTGTGAACTAATGCTGTTAATTAATCACTGTACCTAAATGAGTAAACCTGAGATCCACTAACACTGAGCCTTAGAAACCAGACATGTCACAGCAAGGATCTGCAACCTCCTTGCCTCAGCATGGGCCTTGGATACCTCTTTTGATCTTCAGCTAATACAAACACAAACAACCAGACAGGATACTTTGTTGTTTGTAAAACATCTTTAGCATCATTGAATTCCAGGGACTTCATGAAGTAGTAAGATATTCTTTTGGTTCGAAAAATAGTGACAACGTAAATTACTAAATTCAGTCCAGCTTCTCAACTTCTTACTGTGGAATTCACCTCTGACTAATTGTTTCCAACAGAAAATTACACAGATAATGCATCATTTAACTTAAAAGTGCTCATAGGTTTTAAACAATATTGAGTAATCCCTTGAACAAACTAAAGATCTAGTTGTTATGAAGGGTCATGGATCTAAAGCATTAATTCTGTTTGTCTTTCTACAGGTACTGTCTGACCTGTTGCGTATTTCCATCAGTTTCATTTTTTCCTCATTCTATGAACTACCAGAGATGATGCAATGCTCTGGTTATTTGTAGTTTTGGAACACTATGTCCTGCAGATAAAACATAACACTGCTTTCTCCATGTAACAAGAACAGGTAAGCACTGACATCAGCAGCACTATCAAATTTGGAGTGTTTTATTAGTAACTCTAACTATGACTTGCATCTTTATAAACCTGAGAGAATATTCTACAAGTGAATATGCAAATAAATTATGTAAGATTAATCTCACTTTGAACATCTGGTAGAAAGACAATTTTACATTTTTAAGATCAACATCTTCACACTTGGCACCAAACAGTTCAATGAAAAACTGTCATGCTAACTCAAGATAATCATAATATAAATAAAATAAAGGGATAATTTTTTTAAATATTCTAGAAATCTTAAAGAAGAAAAATGCAGAAATCAGGACTTAAATCTAACAGCATTTTAAATTTTGTGGAAGCTCTTTGCAGTTTCAAATTTCAAAGTCCATTTTATACCATTGGTCCTAAACTCATCTCAGGAGCACCTACTTATATTAGGCAATTGTTTGTTGACTACAGCTCTGCTTTTAATATGATAATTCCAAGCAAACTTATCTCCAAACTCTGGGACCTGGGACTCAGCACTTACCTTTGCAATTGGATCCTTGACTTCCTGGCCAATGGACCACAATCAGTAAGGATAGGCAGCAAATTCTAGGTGCAATTATTCACAACACTGCTACTCCACACATCTGTGTGTGGTGAACTATGTATACCTGTCTGGACACGCCCCCTCTGCTGACTGCTCCTGTGGCTCCTCCCACAGACCCCTTTATAAAGGCGATTGGAGGCACGGCTCCTCCCTCAGTCTTCAGGATGTCGTATGGGGATCTCTTGCTGCTGACTGCTCTCTTCCAGCGAATAAAAGCCTATATCTCGCCTCACGTCTCCGAGAGTTATTGATGGTGCATCACTGTGGCCTCAGCCCCTTACACTATTTCCTGTACATTCAAGACTGTGCAGCTATTTTCTGCTCCAACTTCATCTATAAGTTTGCAGATCCCACCATTGATCAGTGTTCAGGAAGATGACATGTCATCATGACAACAACCTTTCCCTCAATGTGAGCAAAACAAAACAGCTAGTTATTGATTTCAGGAAGTGGGGCAGTACACATATTCCCATTTACGTAACAGTAATGAGTTTGAGAGAGTTGAGAGCTTCAGTACCTAGGAGCAAACATCACCAATACCCTGTCCTGGACCAACCACATAAATGCCAGAGCCTAGAAAGCTCACCAGCATTTTTTGCTAAAGAAATTTGGCATATGATGTTTGACCTTCCCCTGTTTTTATCGATGCACCATAGGAAGGTTCCTATCTGGATGGATTATGTCTTGGCGTGGCAACTGCTCTGTCTGAGACTGCAAGAAACTGCATGCGAGTTGTGGACACACCTCAGCATGTTATTGAAATCAGCCTCCCCTCAAGTGTCTCTGTCTATACTTCTCACTGCCTCAGTAAAGGAGCCAAAATAATCAAAGGCTCCACACATCCCTGACATTCTCTATTCCTTTCTACCCCGTTGGGCAGAAGCCACAAAAGCCTGAAATCATGTATCACCAGGCTCAGGTTAACAGTTTTGCAATGCATATAACTCAGTGGAAAACATTCCCGCAATAAAGCCAAACATTCACCATTATCTTTAATGTGCTGACAGACTCGTACCATCTGAAAAATCTGGTGTTGGAAATTAAGCCCTCAAAGCCCTCAAGATTTGAGTACGGAAGCATCCCTGTGCAAGTCCAGAGAAGAGTTTTAAAAACCCAGTCTCTATAAAAGAGAGGTACCATCTAGTGGAGCAGTCATTACCAGAGTAGTCTGAGTCAGAGTAGTAAGGCTTTGGCTCAACAAGGCTTCAGGGAGAACAGGCAGAGGGAAGGTAAGTAGGTAAATTCATTCCTTATTTCCAACTTCTTTTTTCTTATTTAACTCTTGAGAGAATAGGGGGTATGTCTACAGCGCCAGTGTTCTGTTCTGGGGAGGATTTCCAGGAGACTTCCAGGCTTCCTAATGGCTCGATGACCTTCGGCTTGTTAGTGAAACCACCTTTGATTCCTCGACTGCGTAAGTCTAAGGAAGGCAATCTTCTGCCCCGCCAAATTTGTGAGACTGAGGCTCACTTGACCCCACCCCAAACCTCGGTTTGTGTGGATGCTGTGTCATTTTTAACCCTGTTACAAATTAATGCCACAAAATAACAGACAGTACACTGCATACGATTAAAGAAATTATATTTATGAATCTTAACTGAAGGGTTAGTAAAGAATAACAAAAAGATCGGGGCCCATTCTAATTAAACAGTCCAATGTGCACAAGTTGGAGCTCATCTTGGACTTCTCTGTGCCTCACGCACTGGGCCCACAGTCAACGTGAAGTCACACACCACCTTTCAAACGTCTCTCGTAATCCATCTCAAACAAACGGGTCTCTCAGCAGATCGTATACTGAGGCTGGTTCTCCCCAGCATCAACTCTCTTCATCTCCATTCGAACAAAAGCCCCAAGTCCAACCTTATTGTTCCTCCCCAAGAAAACCTCCCACTAATTGGATGGCGCACATTCCACATCATCCCTTATCTTCAACAATGAGCCAAACAGGCTGAAAGCAAAACAGCAGCTCTTCAAGAGCATACAGCATAATACCTACAGCATACCAGTAAAGATGTGAACCAGGGAATTACATTAGGAAAAGTGAGGCAGTGATAAACAGGAGCTACAGCGGGTAGTCACCCCAAGGCTAAAGGAGACAGAAAAATGGGTGTCTGTCAGGAGAGGGAAGGGAGAACGTCAGATAGTGGAGAGCATCCCATGGTCATTCTCTCAACAATAAGTACTCCATTTTGAACACTGCTGGGCAGGGGGTCCTACCTGGTGGAAGTAACAGTGGCCGTGCCTCTGGCACTGAGTCTGGCCCTGTAGCTCAGAGGTGTAGGGAACTGAAAAGAATGGCTGCAGTAACAGAGGACTCTACAGTTAGAGAGGATGGATAGGTGATTCCATGGATGTGAAAAGGAAACACAGACAGTAGTTTGCCTCCCAGTTACCAGGGTCTGCGTGTTTCTGAATATGACCACAATATCCTGAAAAGGTAGGGTAAGCAGCAAGAAGTCATGGTACATATTGGTACCAACAACATAAATAGAAAACAGGAGAAGGTCCTGAAAACAGAATACAGGGAGTTTGGAAGGAAGCTGAGAAACAGGACTTCAAGGGTAGTAATCTCAGGATTGCTGCCTGTGCCACACAACAATGAGAATAGGAATGGAATGAGGTGGCAGATGAATGTATGGCTGAAGAATTGGAGCAGGGGACAGGGATTCAGACTTCTGGATAATTGGAACTTCTTGGGTCAGGTGGGACCTGTATGAAAAGGACAGTTGTACTTGAATCCAAGAGAGACCAATATTCTTGCCGGCAAGTTTGCTAGAGCTGTTGGGAGTAGTTTAAACTAACATGGCGGAGGATGGGAACCAGTATGATAGAACTGAGGATGATTCAGCAGTTTACAAGTAGATTATGGATGTTACATGAATGTAAGGAAGGACAAGTCAGTGACTGGGTACAAATGCAGACAGAACAGAGATTTAAATTGTACCACAGAGGCAAAATTCAAATGGGCGAAGAATGCCAGACTGAAGGTGCTGTATTTAAATGTGGATAGCGTTTGGAGTAAGGTGGACAAACTCGTGGTGCAGTTAGAGATTGGTTGCTATGATGTTGTGAGCATCATTGAGTCATGGCTGAAAGACGGCCATAGTTGGGAGCTGAACATCAAAGGATATACATTGTGTCGAAAGGACAGGCAGGAAGGCATAGCCAGTGGTGTGGCTCTGTTGGTAAGAGATAGAATTACATCCTTAGAAAGAGGTGACATAGGGTCAGAGAATGTTGAACCTTTGTGGTAGAATTAAGAAACTGCAAGAGTAAAAAACCCATTATGGGAATCACATATAGACCTTCAAATAGTAGCCAAGACATGGGGTTAAGATTGCAATGGGTGCTGGAAGAGGCATGTAATCAGGGTAATAACACAATTGTAATGGGAGACTTCAATATGCAAGGAGATTGGGAAAATCAGGTTGGTGTCAAATTGCAAAGGAGGGAGTTTGTTGAATGTCAATGAGCTGGCTTTTTAGAGCAGGTTGTTCATGAGCCTACTTGGGGAAAGGCTCTTAGACTGGGTGTTGTATAATAACCTAGATCTTTTTAGGGAGTTTAACATAAAGGAACCCTTAAGAGACAGTGATCATAATATGACTGAATTCATACTGCAATTTGAGAGGGAGAAGGGTGAGTCATATGTATCAGTATCAGTATCAATATGGGAATTACAGAGGCATGAGCGAGAAGCTTGCCCAGGTGGATTGGAGGAGGATACTGGTGGGGATGATGTCAGAGCAGAGATGGCTGAAGTTTCTGGGAATAGTTCACAAGGTGCAGGACAGGTATGTCCCACAGAAGAAGTTCTCAAATGGCAAGCATAGGCAACCGACACTGACAAGGGATGTTAAGGACTGTATAAAAGCCAAGCAAAAGGGCATATAAAAGTGAGAGGAAAGTTGGATGATTGGGAAGCTTTTACAAACCAACAAAAGGCAATTAAAATGTAAGAAAGGAAAAGCTGATATATGAGGGCAAAGGACTCAATAATATAAAGTAAGTTACCGATTTTTTTTCAGTTATATAAACGGTAAAAGAGAGGTGAGAGTTGATAAGGCAAAATATGGTGAGAAGGCAGGTGTATGGGTTTGAGTAGGATCCGGGATCAGCTATGATAGAAAAGTGGAGCAGACCCAATAGGTTAAATGGCCTAATTCTGCTCCTATGACTTATGGTCTAAAGCCAGTGCAAAGTGATTCTCCCCGATATAAAAATGGACAAAACACAATAGGCACCTCAAGACATCACTGTCATTCCAGAAACACTGTCTCCACAAGTCCTTCCAATATAGAAACATAGAAAACATACAGCACAATACAGGCCCTTCAGCCCACAAAGCTGTGCCGAACATGTCCCTACCTTTGAACTACATAGGCTTTACCAATAGCCCGCTATTTTTCTAAGTTCCATGTAGCCATCCAGGAGTCTCTTAAAAGACCCTATCATTTCTGCCGGAAGCCCATTCCACACACTCACCACTCTCTGCGTAAAGAACTTACCCCTGACATCTCCTTTGTACCTACTTCCAAGCACATTAAAACTGTGCCCTCGCATGCTAGCCATTTCAGCCCTGGGGAAAAACCTCTGATGATCCACATGATCAATGCCTCGCATTATCTTATAAACCTCTATCAAGTCACCTCATCCTACATCGCTCCAGGGAGAAAAGGCTGGGTTCACTCAACCTATTCTCATAAATCATGCTTCCCAATCCAGGCAACATCCTTGTAAATCTCCTCTGCACCCTTTCTATGGTTTCCACGTCCTTTCTACCAGAATTGAGCACAGTACTCCAAGTGGGGTCTGACCAGGGTCCTATATAGCTGTAATATTACTTCTTGGCTCTTAAACTCAATCCCACGATTGATGACGGCCAATGCACCGTATGCCTTCTTAACCACAGAGTCAACCTGCGTAGCAGTTTTGAGTGTCCTATGGACTTGGACTCCAAGATACCTCTGATCCTCCACACTGCTGAGTCTTACCATTAATACTATATTCTGCCATCATATTTGACCTACCAAAATGAACCACCTCACATTTATCTGGGTTGTACTCTGTCTGCCACTTCTCAACCCAGTTTTGCATCCTATCAATGTCCCGTTGTAACCTCTGACAGCCCTTCACACTATCCACAACACCCCCAACCTTTGTGTCGTCAGCAAATTTACTAACCCATCCCTCCACTTCCGCATCCAGGTCATTTATAAAAATCACAAAGAGTAGGGGTCCCAGAACTGATCCCTGAGGCACACCACTGCTCACTGGCCTCCATTTATGATCCATCTACAACCACTCTTTACCTTCTGTGTGCAAGCCAGTTCTGGATCCACAAAGCAACGTCCCCTTGGATCCCATGCTTCCTTACTTTCTCAATAAGCCTTGCATGGGGTATCTTATCAAATGACTTGTTAAAATCCATATACACTACATTAATGGCTCTACCTTCATCAATGTGCTTAGTCACATCCTCAAGAAATTCAATCAGGCTGGTAAGGCACGACTTACCTTTGACAAAGCCATGCTGACTATTCCTAATCATATTATGCCTCTCCAAATGTTCATAAATCCTGCCTCTCAGGATTTTCTCCATCAACTTACCAACCACTGAAGTAAGATTCACTGGTCTATAATTTCCTGGGCCATCCCTACTCACTTTCTTGAATAAGGGAACAACATCCGCAATCCTCCAATCCTCCGGAACCTCTCCTGTCCTCATTGATGATGCAAAGATCATTTCCAGAGGCTCAGCAATCTCCTCCTTCGCTTCCCACAGTAGTCTGGGGTACATCCCATCCAGTGACATCCTCTTTCTTAAAATCTACATTCACAAATTTCTCAGTCCACTGCAAGTCATCCCTTCAAATGCCGAGATCCTTTTCCATAGTGAATACTGAAGCAAAGTATTCATTAAGTAACCATTCAACCATATAACAATTACAGCATGGAAACAGGCCATCTCAGCCCTTCTAGTCTATGCCAAATGCTTACTCTCACCTAGTCCCACTGACCTGCACTCAGCCCATAACCCTCCATTCCTTTCCTGTCCATATACCTATCCAATTTTTTTTAAATGACAAAATTGAACCTGCCTCTACCACTTCTACTAGAAGCTTGTTCCACAAAGCTACCACTCTCTGAGTAAAGAAGTTCCCCCTCGTGTTACCCCTAAACTTTTGCCCCTTAACTCTCAACTCATGTCCTCTTGTTTGAGTCTCCCCTACTCTCAATGGAAAAAGCCTATCCACATCAACTCTATCTATCCCTCTCATAATTTTAAATATCTCTATCAAGTCCCGCCTCAACCTTCTATGCTCCAAAGAATAAAAACCTTACTTGTTCAACCTAGTTACATCCGCTATTTCCTCCGGTTCCATACACAGTTTTCCATTATCACACTTGATTGGTCCTATTCTGTCTCATCTTATTCTCTTGCTCTTCACGTGCCTGTTGAATGCCATGGGGTTTTGATGCACTATCAATAACTCCAAAAGACTGGAAGTAGAGTAAATACTGAAAGGCTTTTATTAGCAGTAAAACGGAGCACGTCCATGCTGGATGACTGTGGGAGGAGCAGAGACACAATCACCTTTATCCAGGGGTCTGTGGGAGGAGCCACAGGAGCAGTCAGCAGAGGGGCATGTCCAGGCAGATATACATGGTTTACCATAGGTTTTCCTCAATCCTGTCCACCAAGGCCTTCTTATGGCCCCTTCTGGCTCTCCTAATTTCATTCTTAAGATCCTTCCTACTAGCCTTATAATCTTTTAGATTCATACCATTACCTAGTTTTTTGAACCTTTCGTAAGCTCTTATTTTCTTCTTGACTTGATTTACAACAGCCTTTGTACACCATGGATCTTGTACCCTACCATCCTTTCCATGTCTCATTGGAATGTACCTACTCAGAACCCCACACAAATATCCCTGAACATTTGCCACATTTCTTTGGAATGTTTCTCTGAGAACATCTGTTTCCAATTTATGCTTCCAAGTTCCTGCCTGATAGCTTCAGAGTTCCCCTTACTCCAATTAAACATTTCCCTAACTTGTCTGTTCCTATCCCTCTCCAATGCTATAGTAAAGGAGATAGAATTGTGATCACTATCTCCAAAATGCTCTCATACTGAGAGACCTGACACCTGACCAGGTTCATATCCCAATACTATATCAAATACAGACTCTCCTCTTGTAGGCTTATCTACATATTGTATTAAGAAACCTTCCTGAACACACCTAACAAACTCCACCCCATTTAAACACCTCACTCTAGGGAGATGCCAATCAATATTTGGGGAATTAAAATCTCCCACCACAACAACCCTGTTAATATTACTCCTTTCCAGAATCTGTCTCACTATTGCTCCTCGATGTCCCTGTTACTATTGGGTTATCTATAAAAAACACTCAGTAGAGTTATTGACCCCTTCCTGTTTATACCTTCCACCCACAGAGACTCCGTAGACAACCCTTTATGACTTCTTCCTTTTCCGTAGCTGTGACACTATCTCCGATCAACAGTGCCACACCCCCACCTCTTTAACCTCCCTCCCAATCCTTCCTGAAACATCTAAAGCTTGGTACTTGAAGTAGCCATTCCTTCCCCTGCACCATCCATGTCTCTGTAATGGCCATAAACATCATTGCTCCAAGTGCTGATCGACACTCTAAGCTCATCTGCTTTATTCTTGATACTCATCATATTAAAACAGATGCATCTTAAACCATCGGACTGCATGCGTCCCTTCTCTATCACCTGCCTATCCTCCCTTTGTCACTGTCTCCAAACTTTCTCTATTTGTGAGCCAACCTCCCTTTCCTCTGTCATTTCAGTTCAGTTCCAATCCTGCAGCAATTCTAGTTTAAACTCTCCCCAAATGCCTTAGCAAACCTTCCCGCCAGGATATTGGTCCCCCTCAGATTCAAGTGTAACCTATCCTTTTTGTACAGGTCACACTTGCCCCAGAAGAGGTCCCAATGATCCAGAAATCTGAATTCCTGCCCCTTGCTCCAATCCCTCAGCCACGCATTTATCCTCTACCTCATTCTATTCTTACACTCACTGTCACATGGCACAAGCAGTAATCCCAAGATTACTACCTTTGAGGTCCTGTTTCTCAACTTCTTTCCTAACTCCCTGTAATCTTTTTTCAGGACCTCCTCCCTTTTCCTACCTATGTCGTTGGTACCAATATGTACCACGACCTCTGGCTGTTCTCCTTCCCACTTCAGGGTGTTGTGGACGCGATCAGAAACATCCCGGACCCTGGCACCTGGGAGGCAAAGTACCATCCGCGTTTCCTTCCTGCGTTCACAGAATCCTGGAAGTTAAGAAGTAACCATAGCTGAAAATCCTTGACAGAAACCTGATAACTTGCAGTTATCAGTGCTCCCCTCACCCTTTCCTTCTCCCTAGGCCTTCCATCCCGTGATCCTTTCCCTTCTCCAGCTGTGTATCCCTTTTGTCAATCACCTTTCCAGTTCTTAGCTTCACCCCTCCCTCTCCTGTCTTCTCCTATCATTTGGGATTTCCCCCTCCCCCTCCTACTTTTAAATCTCTTACTGTGTTTTCTTTCAGTTAGTCCTGACGAAGGGTCTCGGCCCGAAATGTCAGCTGTACTTCTTCCTATAGATGCTGCCTGGCCAACTGCGTTCCACCAGCATTGTGTGTGTGTTGCTTGAATTTCCAGCATCTGCAGATTTCCTCGAACTTGCAGTTTGATGCTTTTCCCTGTGGTGCCTGATGATGTGATGATCATTCACTAAATGATTCCAGGCAGAGAAAGCAAACCTGTAGAAAGAGGAAAGGATGTCTCAAAGTCCCGAAGTTTCTTGAGAAACTGCAACTATTGGGAAACCCTGGCCCAGAACAGTTCAAAATGGATAATTAATACTTGGAATGACTTTTTTCAAAGGTATACCAAATCCATTGCATCCCTCCCAAATTAGCCACCTGTTTGGGCCTCCTGGTTCCTCTTGCCTCATTCTGATTCACTCTGCAAGTTCCATATTCCTCATAACCCACCTCAGAATCCACAGACCAAGTGGGACCCTTCACAATCCCAAGACAGTGCCTAAAAAGATGAAAGAGAATGAGAAATTATTTCAGTCAGGAAGAAATGCAGTATATTCTCTACAGATTGTATTTGAAAATAAGAGCAGTTGTGGCAATTCCTTGTGCCTTCACATTTATGTGTTTATATCATCCTCAAAGCTCTTTGAGCATGGTATACAAGAATTTAATATAGGTCCTCCCCAGCAACTGAACACCCGTCTTACATAGAGCACATACATACTGTACGAATAAGGATTTGGAAATCAGCGGGTTGGATTGGCCAGCTGCTGAGATGCTGTAGGCATCTTCTGCCAACTGGGAATTAATTTCCTGCTTCTGAACTATTCGGGTTAGGGAACCCCGCCATTACATGGAAATGACCTATAGAATGTCAGACTTTCAAAGATGGAAATGGCACCCAAGAAACAACTAACAGTTGCTCAGTTTTCCATGACCCAATTCTCATTGTCATTTTAAAATCCCTTCCTGGCTTTGGACTTGGCGTTCTCTGGCTCTATCTTCTTCATTGTTAAAGTTTCACTAACTCCCAATGGATTATGTTTCTTTGATCTTGCCCTTTTTGCATTCCCCTATTCCTTCATTCAACAACTGATAATTTTATGGCATGTTTTGAGGAAATAATGGCCAGATGTGGTGATCTCTAAAGTAATTAGAAACTTACCTTACCACAGTTCCATTAAGCAGTAGTTCTATCCACAATCCTGGAAATCAAAGTACTGCATTGTGGTACCTCCTTGTGTAATCTGAGTGGATTATGCCATAGAACAGTTCATAGCTCAGCCATAGAACAGTTAAACCAATCCCTGGCTTATCCAACTATCAGACTTATCAAAATCTGAATTCTTCTCCATTACCAGAAAAATTCAAAATTATCAAAAACTTAGTAACATCAATGAAATACTTAACACTCTTTAAAACTATTAAACAATACATAAATTTAAAATAAATGCTAAAATATACAGAACAATATTTATTTAAAACACTGAACTCAAAAATGCAACATACACAAAATGCTGGAGGAACACAATAAGTCAGAATTTGTCTATGCAAAGGAATAAGGAGCCGATGTTTCAGACCGTGACCCTTCAATTGGAAAGGAATGGGGAAGAAGCCAGAACAAGAAAATGAAGAGATGTAAAGGAATACTTGATATCAGATTCTATCTTTTTCGGCCCTTTACTTTTTCTAGTTATTAGCTCTCACATTTTTACATCATTTCCCTTCCCCCACCCACATATCTTCCTCCTCACCTATCACCTTCTCCAATGTACTTCATCCCCATCCCCAACTTCCTGTTCTGGTTCTTTCCCCTTCTTTCCAGTTCTGATGAAGGGTCTCAGCCTAAAATGTCAACTGCTTTTTCATTTGCATGGATGCTGCCTGAGGTGCTGAGCTCTTCCAGCATTCTGTGTGTGTTGCTTTGGATTCCCAGCATCGGCAGAACCTCTTGTGTTTAACTCAAAAAATGTGAATATGTTTACCGTTACTTGCCAAAGTTCCCCGTCAATGAAATGAATGAGGCTGTGTTCCCTTGCCAGCTTTGAACTGGCACTGTCCCAACAGGTAGATTCCCTCACACGAGTGCTGGGGAATCGTTGCAACATTGTGCTCCCCTCAGCAAAGAACACAACTCTGAGGTAAAGCTGAAAAATTTGGTGAAATTCTGTGTTCGATAAACTTTTAGCATTTACCATTAAGATAAAGGCCAGAATGTCATGTAGGAATGGGGTGGTGTTTATTAGTTTTGACGTGCAACCAGAACTGAGGGCTGCAGGAAGGAATTGCCTGCTTGTCAAAGGTAATTATCTATTGTCCTGTGGTTAGCCATCATCATTATGCAAATGCTATGGATTCAGAGAATTGTCACATTGAATTATGCAAATCAGATTATTACTCACATTTCACGGAACAATGGAGCATTCCTATGTTAATGAAAAAAGGTGATTAAACAATAAGCTTTAACTGGGATGTTCCTTGGTCAATTATCCTTAACAGAAAACAATCCAAAAATCTTGCAGCACACAGCTGCTCAGGAAGTCAAAAAGTAACCACAGCTGAAATTCCTTGACAGGAACCTGGTAACTTGCAATTTTGTTTTTCTCTCTTTTGTACGATGAGGTGATGCTGGCATGGTAAATGATTCCAGGCAAAGCCAACACTGCTGTACCAACTGCAAGATTCAACCAAAATCACAAATATGCTTCAATGCAATTACAGTTCATTTGTGGTTGGAAAAGTGATTGCAATGTAGCAGATATTAAAGATAAAGCAGCCTTGATTCTACTGCAGATATGATTAATTGCACGAGGGCAAGCACAATTTGTAGGTATGACAAGGCGAGTAATGTATGCCATTTAATAAACTAGTAAGTGTTCACAAAAACATAAACCTATCTAGATTATCAACATCCCATTATACCCATGGCTAATGGTTTAGAAATGAGGAAAACAGATCTGA
The DNA here is from genome assembly GCF_048418815.1 of Hemitrygon akajei. Classification (NCBI taxonomy): domain Eukaryota; kingdom Metazoa; phylum Chordata; class Chondrichthyes; order Myliobatiformes; family Dasyatidae; genus Hemitrygon; species Hemitrygon akajei. The sequence goes on from NC_133133.1 coordinate 32,251,207, forward strand.
TTAATCTGAAATGCAGGGAGCTCTTAATGTCTGTCCATAGCCAGAATCAGAACCAGGTTTAACATCATTGGCATATGTCATGAAATTTGTTGTTTTGTCGCAGCAGTAAAGCACAATTCATAATTTTTTAAAAGTTCATAATTTGAAATAAGAGCAAAAATAAGTGAGGTAGTGTACATAGGTTCATCTGATGGTGGAGAGGAAGAAGCTGTTCCTAAAATGCTGAGCATGTGTACCTCTCCTTGATGGTAGCAATGAGATGAAGGTATGCCTGGGTGGTGGGGTCTTAAATGAAGGATGTCCCTTTTTTGAGGCATCACCTTTTGAAGATGCCCTTGATGCTGGGGAAGCTAGAGCCTATGATGGAGCTGGCTGACTTTGAAAGAATCTGCAGCTTTCTCTAATCCTGTGCAGTGGCCCCTGTATACCAGACTGTGATGCAACCAGTCAGAATGTTCTCCATGGTACATCTATAGGAATTTGTGAGAATCTTTGATGCCATGCTACTTTCTTAAACTTATAATGTAATATAGTATTGAAAGGAGGCTGGAAGAAGATTTGGTGACAGTTTAATTACAGGAATCAAACACTTTTTGAGTGCTTAATTCCTTCATGAAACATCTCAAGGTCAATGAAGAGTAACTAAGGGAATGTCACCCATCAGGCTCCTGAACCGAAGGGGATAACTCCACTCACCCTGACACTGAACTGATTCTACAACCTGTGGACTCACTTCCAAGGACTCTACCACTCTTGTTCTCAATATTTATTAGTTATTTGTTTATTATTATTTTGTGTACTTTTTCTATTTTGTATTTTATACAATTTGTTGTCATTTGCACATTGGTTGTCCATTTTTCTTCATGCTCAGTTTATAATTGATTCTTGTGTTTCTTTGTATTTACTGTGAATGCCCACAAAAATATAATTTCATGGTAGTATATGGTTACGTGTGTAACTTTGTTAATAAACTTACTTTGATCTTTGCACTTTACTTTCATTTAGGTGGCTCTTTTAACAAGCCACCACAGACACAATATGCCCCAAATCCTTACCTGCTGTATAGTCCTATGTTCAAAGGTTCAAAGGTTAATTTTATTGTCTAAGTATGCATGTAGAATACAACCCTGTAAAGCTGAAGGAAACCAATATAAAGTGCAGTCCTACAATCACAATAATCTCAGAATATCAGAAACATATTTCTGTTTGCATACGAGGAGAACAGCTGCACGAACTCAGTCTTTGCAGTAGTGACTGACGGCACAGGTCTGAATGCCATCGATCAGGATGCTGACCATTTCTTTGGGTAACCATCGCTGACCCCACTCTGCATTCACCTTAATGCTTCAATCTTCCTTACTGTTTAGAGATGAACTCAATCATAACCCCGTGGCTCATCTCTGGTCTCTTCCACGAATCAGCTTGTGTACTCGATCCTTTTCAGCTTACCCCCCCCATCTCTACTTTCCAAGAGGTAGCATAACGCTGGATCCTTCGATCGAGTTCCAAACTGTACGTCACGGGCTCCAACAGTGTCTGTAACAGAAACAAGACCAAAAAAAAGGAGAAGGCTTAGAAAAAGTGACATAATTGGAGAACTTTGCTGTATGGAAGATATTGCCCGAGGAATCGTTGTTCACTGGTGCCATCTTGACTGCAAGATCTTGGTTCATGGAAAAGCTTTTAAAATTAAAATGGTAACAAAACTGGGGAGCAATCTAAGTGTTCACTCTGACTCAGTGACTCCAACAGTTGATCTACTCAAACTCTGGAAAGAAACTGTACCTTAAATTGCAACTGGCAAATGAAGTTAGTAATGAGAAAAGAGGAGGAATGGCACACAGTAGATAGATTTTACATAATTAGTTAACTCCGTGAACAAACAGAACATAACCACTAGATGTAATTAACTGAATAACTTCAGGTACTTGTTTACGTAGCCATGAAAAGATTGTTTTCCCCTCTGCTAACACTGTAGTTAGTAATAGTTAACAGAGTTGTTCCTGAGCAGCACACACAAATGCTGGAGGAACTCAGCAGGTCAGACAGCATATATGGAGGGAAATAAATATTCAACGTTTTATGCAAAGATGCTTTATCTGGACTGGAATGGAAGGGGGCAGAAGACAGATTAAGAAGTTGCTGGGAAGGGAGGAATACAAGATGGCAGGTGACAGACATGGTCAGGTGAAGGGGGTGATGATGTGAGAAGCTGCTTGGCGATAGGTGGGAGAGATAAAGGTTTGAACAAGGAATCCTCCAGCATTTTGTGTATATTGCTTAAGATTTCCATTACTTGCAGAATCTCTTGTGTCTTTGTGTTTTAGTTGCCCAGTATTTTATTATTTTTATTAATCATATTTCATTGCCTTGTCTAATTTGTGTTTCTTTATATCCATACAATATTATTCTTCACACAAGGATACAATTGGGATATACAGAATATAAAGCAAATACAAAGTGGATTCTGGTTAATTGGTGCATTGGTTAATTAGGGCAGCTGCTTATTTGTGATACTCTTAAAGAACAAAAACTAATCAAGAAAATTGCTGAGATATCCTTCATTTATTTGGGACACTATATTGCCAATTGCCTGTTGCCAAGCAGGTTCTAACTAGCACTTATTGCGTAGTCTTACGTGGCTGTTAGACGCTATGCCTGCGCTTAGAGCGGACAATTTTTAAATAAGGTCAGTTGCGTGCATTTCTGTTCAAAAAGCAGTGATTTCTGTCACTGAGAGTTGGCAAGAAATAAGCAATAAGACAATTCTGAACTGTTTCGCTCACTGCGATTTCAAGCATTCAGGCTTGGAGATGCTAGAACGGGCTTGGAGTGAAAATGAAACAATTTCACTACTTCAGCAAGTCAGAAACTACAAAGAATTAGAAGGTCTTGAAAATCATGAAAACGAAGATTTGGAGGATGCAATCATTGACAGCATTGCATTATCTGCATCAGGTGTCTGCGCTGATTTTATTCATGGCGTACACAGGGTGAATGCTTCTGTCGATTCCTCCATAGGAACTAATACATAGTTTTATAGTACTGTAGTATTATTGGTAGTGTTAGAATACATAAATTGCTATTCAATTTGTCTTTTTATACCTTTTCACCTATTTCCATGAAACTTTGGCTAATTGAGCCGAAATTATTGGTCCCAATGTGTACCAATAAACTGGAATCCACTGTATTCTGCCTATGTTAAAGAAATATAAATCTTCCCTTCTGCAGGAGTTCGGTGAAGCCCTCTCTCACTGCTTGCCTTCTATGATCTCCGCTGCCCTCTGACCCTTCGACCGTGTGCTCACCCAGACTCGCTTCCTTAGCTCTTTACTTCACCATTCTCCCCCCCCCCCAGCATTTTCACCTATCACCCAGCACCTTGTACATCTTCCTCACCTTCTCTCACCATCTCGCTCTGACTTCTCATCCTTTTTTCCAGTCCTGATGAAGAGCCTTGGCCTGAAATGGTGACTGTTTGCTCTTTTCCATAGACACTGCCTGGCCTGCTGAGTTCCTCCAGCATTTTGTATGTGTTGCTTAGCTTTCCAGTAGCTGCAGATTTTCTTGCATTTTTTTCCACTGTATTCTGATAGTTCAATTATTTACATTAAATAGCCACATTTTATGTGTAGGTGTCCAATAAAAGAAAAGGGAAATGATGGACAGGTGTGAGAGAACAGATTTCAGGGATACAAAGCAATATGGAATTGGGTAGGTGATATTAGTGGGTGGGAAAGCAAGTGGTTGCTTGGAACCTGATGGACCAAAATTTTCTCCTGCTGTATGAATCATAACAAATGAGTAAAATAATTTAAATGCAATTATTCTTTAATAATTAATAAGCCGGTAATTTCCATTCATCAACAAGATCATATCTGATATATATTAAACATTTTAAACACATAATCAGATTTAATCTGCTGTTTTGAAATATCTCGACTCTCTTTTATTTCAATAGTCAAATATTCATGTTCTTATACTCTTTAATTCTGGAAGTTAATATCTGACAATCTCTCTGTTAAAAATCAATAACACAAGAGATGCTTACGTCTGTTGAGGGAATTGCAACAATCTAGAGCGTAGAGAAGGAGGTTTCATTGCACACTAACATACTTCTCATCCCAAATTCTGAATGCTGCATTCAGGCCATGTGCAGTATCAACATGAACTGAAGCTGCCTTCTCTCCTCACTGAACTGTTATGTCAAGACTACAGGAATCAATAGATGGTACTAAATGCTTTTCTAATTGAACTAACAAATTACTACTGAGATGACTTTCAATTCTTATCCAAAAAGTACACAAGTGGAACACCACAGTTACCTTCAAAATTAGAGGCCTAATTAGAATCAGAGACTGAATCCGAATCAGGTTTAACATCAGTGGCATATGTCATTAAATTTCTTGAAATACCTAATAAAAAACTATAAACTACAAATTTCTTCCACAGAATCTCCTTTTGTGGTGTAGTGATCACTGCAGGACCACCGTTTGGCTTGCCATGCAGAAGGACACTCGCATATGGCCTCACGTACTCTATTGTGCCCATAGCAACACCTTCACGTGGTGTCCCTGTACTTACTGAGTTTGTAATGTCATGGCATGTCTGAGTGTCCTGCGGTATAACTGGGCAGGTAGGCTGGGTTCAACGGCCTTGGTTGTCAGCAAGCCTTGAGAAGGACAACTCCGATTCCAAACCCGTGTTGATGGGACTCGTTAGCCTTGTCAGGCAGCCTGTTTAGGAGAAGGAAAACTCTGATATCAACTTACAGCCTTGTGGTTGCTGCAGTCATCGCAGTTCGCTGTGCCGTTGTGGAACATCCCCCGGCCTAAAGAGTGGAACTGGTCCGCATGCACCAATCCTCACTGTAAACCTATGTAGCGCAGATGGGAAGAAAACGTCCTGCAGCAATGAGAGTGGGCGTCTCTACAGTCACCAATGATCATGCCATTGCTCCTGAGGACTCTTCTTCCTTCCTGATCTTTGCAAGCGAAGAATCAGCCATCACATATGTATGCAACACACACAAAATGCTGATGAAACACAGCAGGCCAGGCAGCATCTATAGGAAGAAGCATTGTCGACGTTTCGGGCCGAGACCCTTCGTCAGGACTAACTGAAAGGAAAGATAGTAAGAGATTTGAAAGTAGGAGGGGGGAGGGGAAAATGCGAAATGATAGGAGAAGAACGCAGGGGGTGGGGTGAAGCTGAGAGCTGGAAAGGTGATTGGCAAAAGGGATACAGAGCTGGAGAAGGGAAAGGATCATGGGAGGGGAGGCCTAGGGAGAAAGAAAGGGGGAGGGGAGCACCAGAGGGAGATGGAGAACAGGCAGAGTGATGGGCAGAGAGAGAGGGGGAAAAAAAGAGGAGGGGGGAAAAACTAAATATATCAGGGGTGGGGTAAGAAGGGGAGGAGGGGCATTAACGGAAGTTAGATAAATCAATGTTTATGCCAACAGGTTGAGGCTAACCAGTCAGAATATGCGGTGTTGTTCCTTCAACCTGAGTGTGGCTTCATCTTGACAGTAGAGGAGGCCATGGATAGACATATCAGAATGGGAATGGGATGTGGAATTAAAATGTGTGGCCACTGGGAGATCCTGCTTTCTCTGGCGGACAGAGCGTAGGTATTCAGTGAAACGGTCTCCCAGTCTGCGTCGGGTCTCACATATGTATGTGTATGTTTGAGTGTGTGTGTATATATATATATATATATATATATATATATATATGATTAAATTATTAGTGCAAAAATAAGATGAAAAGATTTAGTGATGTAGTGTACACGGGTTCATTATCCATTCAGAAATCTGATGGTGGAGGTGAAGAAGCTGTTTCTATAGCATTGAGTGTATGGCTTCAGCTCCTGTCCCTCCTTTTTGATGGTAGCAATCAGAAGAGCCCAAGTGCTGCATGATAGAGGCCCTTAATGATGGATGCTTCCTTTTTGAAGCATCATCTTTTGAAGATATCCTTGATGGGGAGGCGTGTGCCCATGATGCAGCTGGCTGAGCTTGCAACTTTCTGCAGCTTTTTCTGATCTTTTGTGGTGGCCCTCCATACCAGAAGATGATGAAACCAGTTAGAATGCTCTCCACAGTATGCCTTTAGAAATCTGATAAGAGTCTTTGCTGACATATCAAATCCCCTCAAACACCTAAGGACATAGAGCTGCTGTGATAACTTCTAGGTAATTGCCGTGATTTGAAACTGCTCATGCTTTCCACTGATGATTCCTCAATGAGGACTGGTGTGAGGTCCCCTGACTTCTCCTTCCTCAAGTCCACAATCAATTCCTTGGTCTTACCTGTGTTGAGTGCAAGGTCGTTGTCGCAACATCTCTCAACCAGCTGATCTATCTCACTCCTGTATAAGTGCTCATCACCATCTAAAGTTCTGCCAACAATAGTTTTGCCATCAACAAATTTATAGATGGAGTTTGAGCCTTGCTACATAGTCCTGAGAGTAGAGACAGTAGAACAGTAGGATAAGCACACATCATTGGGGTGCACCAGTGTTGATTGTTAGCAAAGAGGAAATGTTATTTCCAATCTGCGCTGACTGTGATAAGTGAATACTTCCAAGTACAATGCATTTGTTAGGGTATTATGGGTGGTTCTTGGGAATACAAAGACAGATTGGAACAATTGAAATTAATGGAAACAAACAGTGATGTTTGAATCTTAAGCAATCTTTAGATATTGCTGTCCAGATCCACCATTGTTATACCTAGCCAGATGGAATTGTGATGGTTTGTAGGAGAGATTTTAATTATATAGGTTCTGGTCCTTTGTCTGAATTATATATATTTTTTTTCATCGAGGAAGAGAGATTAAGGTAATTAAAATGAAATATCAACTAATAATAAGGCAGGAACTGAGTACCTATCCCATTAGATGGCAGTGCGCTCAGTAGCAGTGGTTCATACGGGGCCAACCAAAGGTGTTATTGTCTTTTTAAAACTTTTTTGATGATCACAAGACCCTGCTGGACATTAAGAATTTAACAAACTGCAGGTCTACCCCATCAGTGAGTTGCTCATTGAGAGAGAAACTGAAGGAGCTGATGTTGGATCAAGCATAATATGGATCTTATGTTAAAACAGAATTTCTGCTTCAATGACAGAAGAAAGGAGCTAAGTGTCTTTTTGGAAATGTAAAATATTCATGTTGTAAAAATATTCATATTATTTTCCACTCTGTAGCACCAACAAGTGTGATGGTTAAAAATATTCATTGAAGGGAAGCTGTCACTTTGGACCATAAACCATTAAAAGGCCCACAATCTGACCTTTGAAGAAGGAATGGTCAAGAAATGACAGTTCAGTGTCTCTCAACTGCAATTACTTTGTGTCTAATATGAACAAACTTGAGTATTTGACCTTTCTCATTGTTACAGAAGACATATCAATCAATTCTCGAAACATCATTGACTGATCTCTGATATGAATGAAATAAGCACCATGAGTTTAAAACTACAAAAGACTTAAACTAAACATCTAAAGTCAGAGATGCGACTTCATACTAGGGAAATCAAAACCACAGTTCTTACAGTTCACCTCATAACACATTCCGTGTTTTTTTCCCTGGTTTCTGACAAGCTTGTAGTTCCGAGACAAGATGTTTTACAATGCTTTTGTTTTCTGTGGATGGATTCCTAGGAACCATTAATTGGAGAATAATCTCTGTTTTGCTGACCCTTTAAAGCTTTTACAGTCAATGTATTTGAAAGAAGTCTAATCAATGTGTGTACGTGCAGCCACCTACATGGTACTCTAAAGAAGCACTAAGTAACAAGAGAAAAGAAGGTGTCAAATGTGACATTAGTAGAATAGTACTCAACCAGAAAGCTTTGTGCAACAGTGTTGGTATCATGACCACATAATTTTGAATTTCTGTGAGATTGTGAAGATTTCAAATTTATTTACTGGGAACCTATAGTCTGCCTTTAATTCTTAATAGCTGATCTAAAAATGATAATCCTTCCTAGATAAGCCTTTATTTTTACATTTCCAAAGTCACTTGCAATTAAAATGGCCCAGTAGCAAAGTGGTTAATGTGACACTATTGCAATGCCAACAACCCAGGTTCAATTCCCTTGATGTCTGTTTGTATGTACGCCCATGGTTGTGTGATTTTTCTCCAGCTGTTCTAGTTTCCTTCCACATTCCAAAGATGTACAGGTTAATAGGTTAATTAGTCACCTAGGTTTAATTGGTCAGCACGTGTTTGTTGGCTGGGAGGTCTTGTTACTGTGCTGTACCTCTAAACAATGTAAAATAAATAAAACAAATATCTTCTTCTCCTGGGAAAATGAGCTCAGACTGAGCAGTGTTTTAAAAACAAGAGGAGTAAGAGTCTTTAATCCTCACACTGCATAGATTTTTAGTAGAGTCTGTAATTTCTACCATATTCAATATTCATTCTTCAATGGAAAGCATCACAATTTTCACAGAAATACAAGACATACAACATTCACACATGGGCAAACAAGTGGAAAGTAATACTTGTTTCTAGGAAGAGAAAAAAATAAGTCACAATGGCAATGGTCATTATTCAACAACTCAAAATCAACGATGCTGGACAATTGACCAATAAGCAAAAGACCCTAGTCACAGAGATTCTGGGGTTACAAGAGCAGGATGACTTTGGGCAGGTAATGTATTCCCTGACCTGCCAAGCACCTTCCAGTATTTGCCAGATCCTGTCAAGAATGAAATAGCAGGCTTGGCAAATGCAACTTCAAGATTAAAGAACGTCATCAATGTCCATGATAAACTCATCTGCTTGAATGGCACTTCACCTATCATCTTGAACATCATTCCTTCCAGAAACAGCACCATGTGGCTGTAAAATTTACTATTTTCCAATGCCTTATTTCAGCTCATCTTATGTACCATCTACAGATACACTACAGCATTTTCATCTTGATAACTTTGAATGCAACTCCTGAACCTATCAACAGTCAAGGAAAGCAGGCACAAGGAAATACCACCTAATCCAAGTTCCCCTCATTAGCACCCTTCACCATGAAAGTGTCAAGATCTTGCTTCAACAGAATTATGGGAGCATTTTCATTAGACAGATCTGTCTGATTCAATTAACTAGCTCACCGTGAAGTTTACAAGTGCATTTCAGGAGAGGGCAATAGGTGATTACCTTGGAGGGAAATACCACTTCCCAAGGATGTATATATTTTTAAGAACTACCTGTAGTCCATTGTTTTACTTATAAGTATATTGTATGCTTTAAGACATGAAGTCCACAATAGGTTCAATTCAGATAATTTTGAAGTTCTCCAAGGAGAGTAACATATAAATAAGGCCATCTTGTTCCAAGGCTGCAAAGTGACAGGTACCCTCAACAAAGTGGTCCAAATTATTCGGCTGAACCCTGGAAGGGGTGTTTTACGAGAATGATGTTGTCCTATACCCCTCTAACACCAGGAATATACCCCTCTACCACCACTAAGTTTTAAGGGTGACTCATAGCATAAATCCTCCAAGGTAATGTGGAACTTCTTGGAAATAGTCATTTCTGCAGGTCACTCTAGAAAAAAAAAAGGATTTCAATTGCATGGCATTAAAAAATTCTTGGTGTTTAGATCATAGTATGCACTTTCTAATATGATCACGTTTCTAAAGTAATATTTTCAATCCATAATTATTTACTGATAAGAAAATGAATGAAAATTCAAATACATTTTCAATAATAACAACCTTTTCATTTTCAAATAATTCTTAACTTCTATTCTGCACTTTAAAGCAGATTTATTTTAAATTCCTATTCTGTGGAAGTACGTCTACAGATCTTTTGCCATTGTTATACAAATGGGAGAAAGACAGCTTGGCACTGAGACAGAGTAGCATGTTAAATACCTTCTCCCTTTTTATATATTTGAGAGGACTCTCTCAGTATTTAATTTTAAGCTATTTATGTTATAGTCCTAGTAGGGGTATGGTCCTGTTGAAGTATATTCTCTGAATGACAGTGTCCCAGCTGAAGAGGGTGGTGAATAATGATTTGGCATGCTGGCCTTCATCAGTCAAGGCACTGAATATCAAAGTTAGGATGTTAAGCCTTAGTTATACAAGATGTTGACAATGCTGCATTTGACATATTCCATCCTGTTTTGGTCACCTGCTGTAGAAAAGATGCTATTAAGTTGAAAAGAGTGCAGAAAAGATTCTGAGGAATGTTGCCAGGATTCAAGGGACAGAGGAAGGTAGAGCAAACTAGGCTGGGTGCATCGGAAAATGATGGGTGATCTTGTAGAGGTGTGCAAAATCATCAGAGGTATTGATAGGATGAATGCTTACAGTCTTTTCCCCAGGGTTTGGGAATCAAGAAGTAGAAAGTATAACTTTGAGGTGAGAGTGGAGAGAATTATTGCAAACTCAAGGGCAAGTTTTTCACTCAGATGGTGACCAGGAAATAAAAAGTCTAGCAAAGGAGGTGGTTGAGTCTGATCGATTGGAAAGGTTTAGAGCAGTGGTTCCCAACATAGGGCGTATGCCCCACAGGGGGGTAATTTGATTTTTAAGGGGGGCAATTCGAGAATGAGTTATTAACAGTGAATTTTTTCTAGTAAGTCTGTGTGAGTATGAGTGTGTGTGCGAGTTAATACATGTGTGTATATACAGTATGCATACATAAAAATACTTGTGTGTATGTACATGTGTAATTGCGTATGTACTGTATATATAGTGTATCACCATCATTACAACCATCAAATGGCTTTCATAATTAAATTAATGAATTGACTGATGTAGGAAGGAATGAATGAACAAGTCCAAACGCGTAAGAAACTCATACGAGGTCGCGCCAATGCTGCTTTTTGCAGTAGCATTCGGTTCTTGGTGGTGTGAAGGTGTGTACATTGCGTCATCTCTTTTAAACGGTGTATCTGTCTTTGTATGCTGTAGAAACGAATCGGCATTGTTTTATTTATTTATTATTATTATTATTTTAATATCACTTAATGTTCTTTTTTTTACAATTTCTTAGTAATTTCTTCCTCAGAACTTTAACAGTCCTTTGGTTCTTTTATTTTTCTCTTTCATGAATGCCATGTTCTTTGGAAGCTTGTTTAAACCAAGTTAATGGTCTTTTAGGCTTCCTCCAGGTGAATAGGAGTTCACTTTTTGAATAATAAGAATTATATATCACCACAGGGGGCATCAGGACTTTAGAGGTGATTAGGTGGGGCATGGCCAAAAAAAGGTTGGGAACCACTGGTTTAGAGCTATATGAGGCAAATGCATGAAATGGCACTTGTTTAGATGGGAATCTTGGTCATCATGGACCAGTTGGGTCAAAGAGCCTGTTTCTATATTGTATGACTATAATTTCATGATTCCTGATCCTCAACATTAATCATGACAATTATCACCTGTAAGACAATGAAAATTCTCCCAAAATATCTCATTCTAAATTAGATATTAAATTCTAAGCCTCAACCCTATGTTTTTCCAGTAGTGATGTCAAAGTAACTATCATCGCTGATAAAATAACTAAAATTAACAGGCCCAGAGCATATTCACTCATGACTCACACATTCTTTTTATTCTTCTTGTGCGCAAAGAGAATAGTATGTGCCCCTGTCACCTGCACTGTTTTGAAACCAAGACAGGCAACTGCTGGTTTTATACAGAATTGGCTTATCAGTTATGGATATTGATTATTGTATATTGTATAGTACATGTTTGAATTACTTACTTGCAAGATCAATCACCATTCACAATAGAGTCAATCAAAACTTCTAGCAGACATCTAAGAATATTTTGAAGTTAGTAAAGACTTAAGTTGTTGGGTATGTTTCACATCCTTCTGTTATCTCATCTGTCTTTGGCACATCCTATTGTGTAAAGGGAAGCTATATTTTAGGAAGACCTTTCTGAACAACCCCTCTACAGAAGCCTTAGTCATCTGGCTTGACAACATGCTGCTGCAATCTACCTCATCTGTCTTCTGCTGAGGTGTCTCTGGTGGTCTCACTTGATGACAACTGCCTTGGGATATCACAAACAAGAGAAAATCTGCAGATGCTGGAAATCCGAGCAACACACAAAAGTTGCTGGAGGAACTCAGCAGGCCAGGCAGCATCTATGGGAAAAAGTACAGTTGACGTTACTTGTGACAGCATGATTGAGCCATCATGAACCAAGCAGAACATGAATGTCTGTGAACCACATTGGCCTACCAGGATGCAACTGTAGGCAGGCATGACAACATGGTTTAAGAGATCCTCACCATTCTAGAAACTCTCTGACTCTGAGGGGTAGGATCTGAGTTTGGCCTGAGTCAATACTCATAAGGGATCACTGCACCTGCTGGCTGCAGTTTACGATGGTAAACCCAGAGTATGCCAAGGATTCCTGGTATAATGTTCCTTGGCCTTTGAGTTATATCCATCCAAGTTCCTGTCAGAACTCAGTAAGGTAGCAGACATCATCTCACTCCTTACTGGAAGAGTCCTCACCTGGGCCATCACACTCTAGGAGAAGGATTCACTTGTCTGTACTAGTGCAAAGAGACTTTGAGGAAGGTGTTCTATCATCCTGACAGACTTGTGCCTAAGACACAAAACTCTATGGAATAATCAGCCACAGATGCCCCTGGTACAAGTTGAGGAGCTTTATTATATACGAATGTCCTCTAAGCTCCTCAACTTGTACCAGGGGCATCTGTGGCTGATTATTCCATAGAGTTTTGTGTCTTAGGCACAGACTACTCCATTCCACAAGGTATTGAGTGAAGAGCAGATTGTCCTGTGGCCTGAGACCCAGCAGAGGATCTAGAGAGTCTTATGGACCAGGTGATTCGACTCAGTGACCAATGGAAATAAGAAGGGATAGTTGAAGGGGATCATTCTGTAAAGACTCTCCCCCTGACTATTCTCCATCCTCTCCTATTCCCCAGGCTGGGACCCCTCCTTGACCATCTTCGATCCAGCTTTCGAGGAGCAAAAAAGTTGGAGCAGTCCCTCTCGAGCCAAAAGAGAGAGAGGAAGGAGGAAGAGGTGCTGCATTTACTGTGGAAAGGACAGGCTTAATTGAACTTCTTGTCCCAAGCTGCTGGGAAAAGCCTCGGACCTTCCAACATAGGGAGGGCTATGACAGCCTCACTCCTGGTTCAGCTCCCTCTGGAGTGGTGCTCCCAGTGTTACTTTCAGGGGGAGATCAAAAACATTCCTGAGACGCATTTATTGACTGCTGTGCAGCAGAGAATTTTTTGGACCTCAGACTGGCCAGAAGATTGAATACCCACTTTTCATGTCTCAACCAATGGCTTGTTGCAATGGCCCTGGATATAGGTGTTGGGGAAGATCAAACACCAAACATCCCTGCTCAAGCTCAAGATTGGTCAGCATGTGTAATCAATCCAGCTCCATCACATTTGCTCCACAGAAATATCACTCATTCTGGGTCATCCCACAACCCAAGCATCAATTGGACTACTAGTATTGTTCTGGGACAGTCAAACCAGTGCAAAAAAGAAATGCCTCCAAATGGGGCCTCAGTCATCTTCTGAGTTACATGTGTCATGCCTCCCAAATTATCTGTTGAACCTTCCACCTCGAACCCCAGTACATCAAATTTGTCTAAAGTACCTCCAGAAAATGAAGACCTGCTGGAGGTCTTCAGCAGGAAACTGCCTGCACTCTAGCTTCTCATTGTGGCTACAACTGCATCATCTATCTGCTGGCAGGTACATGTCCTCCTCGGGATGGCTCTATTCTCTTTAGGCCCCAGAGGGAAAAGCCACAGAGGAATACATACAAGAAGCTTTGGAATATGGCTCAACACTCAGTGCTCAATCATTGGAGTTCCATATCTAGTAATTCTGTTTGTGATTTTGCATTAGTTTTCATTTATGTTGTCTTATTTATTTTGAGTCTGAGTTAATTCTAGACCTCATGCTGCACTTGGGTTCAACACGAACTTTAGCTATCTCGTTACACGCGTACTAGCCAGATAGGGTAAGGATTGTAAAAATCCCATGACCATAATACAAAATAATTTACATATCATCAGTAAGACCAAGGACTGATTGTAGACATCAGGAGATGAAAACCAGAGGTCCATGAGTCAGTCCTCATCAGAAGATCAGAGGTCGAGAGTGTTAGCAACTTTAAATTCCTGCATGTTACTGTTTCAGAGGATCTTTCCTGGACTCAGCATGTAAGTGCGATTGTGAAGAAAGCATGGCAGTACCGTTACTTTTTTTAGGAGCCTGTGAAGATTCAGTATGACATCTAAAACTTCGACAAGCTTCTATAGGTGTGTAGTGGGGAGAGTATTGACTGGCTGCATTACGGTCTGGTATGGAAATTCCATTGCCATTGAACAGAATATCCCACAAATGTAGCGGATTTGGCCCAGTACATCATGGGTAAAGCCCTCCCAACCATTGAGCACATCAACATGACAAGTTGCAGTAGTAAAGCAGCTCCAATCATCAAAGTTCCTCACCAACCAGGCCATGCTCTTTTCTTGCTGCTGCCATCAGATAGAAGGTACGAGTGTCTTAGTACTCTCAACACCTGGTTCAAGAACAGTTACTCCCCTTCAACCATCAGACTCCTGAACAAAAGGGGATCACTATTGTACACTCATATGCCCAACTTTGGGATATTCCCTTAACCAGTGCTCTCACTTTAAGGACACTTTATCTTGTTGTGTCATGTGCGTTGTCTTCTGCACTCGGGTTGATCTTTCATTGGTCCTGTTACAGTTGCTGTTCTGATGAGGAAACCTGCAGATGCTGGGAATCCAAGCAACACACACAAATTACTGGAGGAGCTCAGCAGGACAGGTCTAATGAGTCAGAATCAGAATCAAGTTTATTATCATCGGCATGTGTCTTAAAATTTGTTAATTTAGCAGCAGTAGTTCAATGCAATACATAATAAAAAAGAAGAAAAAATAAAATAATATTAATAACAAATAAATAAATAAATAAATTACAGTATATGTATATTGAATAGATTAAAAATCATGCAGAAAAACAGAAATAATGTATATTAAAAAAGTGACTTCCAAAGAAACCCATATAGGGCAATTCTCATGGTTAATGTAATATATCCAGAACATAATATTTCATACATTAACTGCCCAATAATATAATCTAAAATTGGGTAAGGCAAAGCCTCCATTCTGTTTGGTTTTTTGAAGGTGAGCTTTATTTATTCGAGGATATTTATTCTTCATATATAGGAAGAAAGAATTGAATCCAAAGAGTCAAAAAAAGACTTAGGAATAAAAGCAGGCACAGCTTGAGAAAGGTATGAAAATTTAGGTAAAATTTTCATTTTAATAGAATTAATTCGGCTAATCAATGGTAAAGAGAGAGGCAACCAATTAGAAAGTGTTTTTTTAACATAATTCATTAAAGTTAAAAAGTTTTCCTTAAATAAATCTTTGTAATTCTTAGTAATTGTTATTCCTAAATATAGATTTCCCCCGCCATCCAAAGGTAGAGCGTTCCTATGAAATGGTTCGTAAGCCGGAATGTCGTAAAGTGAAGAAGCAATTACCATTTATTTATATGGGAATAATTCATGAGCATTCACAGACTGAAAAATTCTTACCAAATCATGCTAAATAACACATAAAACCTAAAATAACAGTAACATATAGTAAAAGCAGGAATGATATGATAAATACACAGCCTATATAAAGTAGAAATACTTCTCTGCAATCATTGCAGCACTGTCCACCGTAGCGAAAATTTCACGCAAGCGAAGTGCTCTCAGCAGAAACACTCTCTCCAGTAACCTTTAAGCTATGAAGCTGCCAAATCATACCAAATAACACATAAAAATACACAGCCTATATAAAGTAGATATAATGTATGTACAGTGTAGTGTCACTTACCGGAATCAGGAAGGCAGTGAGCACACTGATCATGGAGTATTAGGCTGAGTCATCAGAGGTTGGGATCGTGGGACACTGGGGTGTCATCTCATCATCATCTGTTTCCATCAGGGCTGGCAGGTCATCTTCTTCTATGTCTGCCTGCCTTGATGTCGAAGGTCGAGGCTCGTCATCTGCTGTGGCTGATGTGGATGGCTTGAAATACGGCAGTATGCTTGACTGCTTAACCTCGTGTATTTTTCTATCATACAGTTCTTTGTAAGCACTCAAACTATCCTGCAAATATGCCCTAAATCTACGTACCTTTCAAAATTAAAATCATACTTTTCTGCAATCATTGCAGCATTGTCAATCGCAGCAAAAATCTCACGCAATTGCTTCACGTTCGGTTCCTGGACGACTTCACTTTCGGCCCATTCGCTACTGTGTTCGGTTGCAATTGTTATCCTTTCCTCTTCAGCAGCTCTTCATCTGTCAGTTCTTGGTCATGGGATGCCAAAACCGCTTCAACATCATCTTCATCAAATTCCACAGGCCAACCTCACTTTGTCCTTACTTTGCACACCACGATCAAAATGCTTAATTATGTCTAGTTTTATGCTAAGTGTAACACCCTTACGAGCTCTTTTAGGCTTTTCCGATACCTTACAACTCATCTTGCTAACGGATGCACAAAATATATCGACATAAAACACTGATGCTCACAGGTACGTATTTAAGCAATGGTGGCTAGAATGCATTCCAGGGCATTCCCCCAGAATTTTTACGTGCGCTGCCTTTTATCATGCGCTGCCTTTTTCGTGCACTGCCTTTTTTCGTAACAGTGAAAACACCTTCTGTTAGTGAAAACAGGTAACTAATTAAGGTCTTTCTTAACAGCGAAGTGTCGTAAACTTAACGTTTGAAAAACGGGGGACACCTGTATGTAAATTGTTTTCTTAAAATTTTAAAAGGAAGGTTAATATCAGTTGGTATTAAATTGTTTAAAGGAAATATTTCACTCTTATGTAAAGTTAGTATATATCCTGAGAACAGACTAAAATTAGTCAGTAGACAGAACACAAATGGCAAAGAGGTTTCACAACTCTGTTATGAAATTTTCCATTATTTCTTTACTTGGATCCTCACTTCCTTTAGCTTTAAATAAACTATCTGACAATGTGGTGGTCAAACATACTTTGAAGATTTGATTACAGTTTAGAAAACATTTTGGTTTATTGAGATTCTCCCTCTCGAGTCCCATCTTTTCTAATTGTTTTTTTAAACCATCTTTAATTGACCTATCTTTTAGAGAATGGGATAGATCGGGTATTAAACAATTTCAGGATTTGTTTGATGGAGGAGAACTCTCTTCTTTTGTGCAACTTTCAATGAAACTTAACCTTTCCAATACTCACCTTTTTTAATACTTACAAATTAGAGATTTTTTAAGATCCCAACTACATACATTTCCTACAAGTTCAGATAAGAATATAATAGTTACAATTTTTAATCTGAAACCCTTTGACAACTGAAGACAACTGGAAGAGTATTTTTAAATTGATTAATTTTTCATCATTATGTGCTCGTCATTCCTTATTACAATTCAAAGTGGTACATAGAGTTCATATGTTTAAAGACAAGCTCTCTCGTTTCTATGGAGATATTTTCCCCTACTGTGATAGATGCACTAATAGAGTGGCCACACTAATTCATATGTTTTGGACATGTCTGAGCCTTGAAAAATTTTGGAAAGATGTATTTCAAACTTTTTCTGTACTATTCAATGTTTGTTTTAAGCCCAATCCCTTGACTGCCATGTTTGGTATTGTTGAGGATAGTATTACAAAACTGAAGCCATCTAATTTGTGGGTATTGGCCTTTGCTCAAATGGAAGGAGGCTGCCTGGCCCACTCATGCTCAATTGCTATCTGAAATTATGTTGTGCCTTGATCTAGAGAAAATTTGTTGTTCGATTTCTGATTCTAAACATGATTTTCCAATGTTAAGGCGACCCTTTCTGAGTTATTTTCATAATCTTTGAATTGTTATTAAAGTATGGATTTGAGCCATTATTAATATAATATTATATGGTAAGTTATCTTTTTTCTCTCCTTTTTTTAACCAACCAGCTCATTTTGGTAGTGGGGGTAGATATTTTTAATAAAATACAATTATTTTATTTCATTTCATTTCATAATTCAATCTTTTTTTCTACATGATTGATTTGGAATATGGGATACTGTGATCATATTACTATGATTTAAATGTAATGTAATTCATATTACTTGTATCCTTATGAATTTTGTATTTGTATTCATGCAATTTATATAATATTAATAAAAATATTGAAAGAGAAAAACTGAGGTAGTGTTAAACGGTCCAATGTCCAATTAGAAATTGGATGGCAGAGGGGAAGATGCTGTTCCTGAATCACTGAGTGTGTGCCTTCAGGCTTCTTTACCTCCTACCTGACGGTAACAGTGAGAAAAGGGCATGCCTTGGGTGCTGGAGGTCCTTAATAATGGACACTACCTTACTAAGACACCATTTCTTGAAGATGTCCTGAGTACTTTGTAGGCTAATACCCAAGATGGGGCCTACTAAATTCACAGCCCTCTGCAGCTTCTTTTGGTCCAGTGCAGTAGGTCCCCCCATACTAGATAGTGATGCAGCCTGTCAGAATGCTCTCCACGGTACATGTATAGAAGTTTTGGAGTGTATTTGTTGACATACCTAATCTCTTCAAACTCTTAATGAAGTATGGTCGTTGTCTTGCTTTCTTTATAACTGCATCGATATGTTGGGACCAGGTTAGGTTGTCACAGATCTTGACACCCAGGAACTTGAAACTGCTCACTCTCACCACTTCTGATCCCTCTATGAGGATCGGTATGTGTTCCTTCATCTTACCCTTCCCAATGTCCACAATCAGCTCTTTCATCTTACTGATGTTGAGTGCCAGGTTGTTGCTGCTGCACCACTCCACTAGTTGGCATATCTCACTCCTGTATGCCCTTTCGTCACCATCAGAGATTCTACCAACGGTAGTTGTATCATCAGCAAATTTATCGATGGTATTTTAGCTATTCCTAGCCACGCAGTCATTTTGGCCAAAAATGTCAACGTCACTCTTCTCCATAGCTGTTGTCTGGCCTGTTGAGTTCCTCCAGCATTTTGTGCCATAGTTACTATTCTATAGATTTGCTGAGTATACCTACAGGAAAATGAATCTCAGGGTTGTAAATGGTGACATATATGTACTTTGATAATAAAAATTTACTTTGAAATTTGAACTTCATATCTTAAAATAGTCTCCATACACTATACAATTCATTAAGTACAGTTAGAATTGTTATATGGATCTATGTGGGAAGAAGAAGCCGATTTTGTATGCAGCTAACCAACACAACCAAGAAATGAAATCTATTCTTTTGAGATCACCAGACCTTTGAGCCTCTAGAGCTTTACTTCAGAAAAACTTTCACTGCATCCCTAACTTCTTCAAAGCAATGATCAGTATCTTGACATTTCTAGGATTAATCAACAACCTGTTTCTATACTTTCAACTTCATGGGCTTAAAGGGACCCTGAGAGCTGAATTCCTTATGTAGTTCTATTTATAATTTACAAGTTGTGCCACCAATCTGAATTATGGATGTAAATAAATAAGTATTACAGAAGCTGCACGCATTTCAAGTTTTACATCCATAATTTAAATGCTCAGCCATACCTAGCTTGAATTATGGATGAAAGTAAATAAGATTGTCGATAGTTTCAGAGAATATTAAGCAGAGAAAAAATCTAACCTTTTTAAAGCTGCTGAATAAAATAATGAAATCCAAGTGTATGTTTGCTTTCTTTTAATTCTGAAGCTGCTGTATGAAAAATTCAGCTTTTGTGGGCAAGAGTAAAGTTCATGATTAAAGTGGGGAATTATATTAAAAACCTGAGTTCCATACATCCGAAGTACTTCATGTCAGATTCCTAACCTGTGCCTGGCGAACAGATCTCCACCTTGGTGGAATATCAACTTAATAACTGGCTGCAGCAGCCACAAAATCAGCCACAGTATCAATGATGAGTAGCTCACAGATTGTTGGCTAATACTGAAAAATATCAGAAGATAACTTGAAGAACTGTGCCTCAGAGTTGTAAATTCTCCATTTTGAGAAAAAAATTACTTGCCATGCATTTCTTACATTTTTGGTTTTCCAAATTTATGAGTGATTTTACTTCCACTAGTAAACTAGATTTCTTAAATATCACAAGTGAACAACTTTAAGAATAGAAACAAGAGATTCGGCAAACACTGAAAATCTTGAGTAACACACAAAAAATTGTGGAGAAATTCAGCAAATCAGCAGCATCTATGGAGCAGAATAAGCAGTCAACATTACAAGCCAAGAACATTCATCAGGACTGGAAATGAAGGGGGCAAAAGCTAGAATAAGAAGAATAAAGTTCAAAGTAAATTTATTATCAAAGTACATGTATGTTACCATAGACAACACAGATTTTGTTTTCTTGTGGACATATTCAATAAATTCAGTAACTATTATACAATCAGTGGAAGTCTTCACAAACCGGGTGGCAAACCAATGTGCAAAAGACTACAAACTGTGCAAATACAAAAGAAAATAAATAAATAAATAAATGAACAGATAGATAGATAGATAGATTAGATAGAAAGACAGTTAGATAAACAGATAGACAGGTAGATAGATAGATAGTTAGTTAGATAGATAGTTAGTTAGATAGATAAATAATGTCAAGAACATGAGATGAAATGTCCTTGAAAGTGAGTCCATAGGTTGTGGGAATAGTTCTGTGATGGGGCAAGTAAATTTAAGTGACGTCATCCCCACTTGTTCAAGAGTCTGATAGCTGAGGGTTAATGGATATCTTTGAACCTGGTGGTGTGAGTTCTGAGGTTTCTGTACCTTATTCCTGTTGGCAACAGTAAGATGAGCAATATTTTCATGATAGAGGTCCCTGATAATGTATACTGTTTTCCTGCGACAGCACCCCATGAAGATGCTCTCAATGGTGGGGTGGTACTTACCCATGGTAGACTGGCCATGTCTGCTACATTTTGTAGGATTTTCTGTACAAGAGCATTGGTATTTCCACACAAGGCTGTGATGCAGCCAGGCAATATACTCTCCACTAAACATCTACAGAAGTACGTCAAAGTTTTCGACATCATGCGTAACCTTCGCAAACTCCTAAGGAAGTAAAGGTGCTGCTGTGCTTGTTTTTTGTAATTGTACTTACGAGATGGGCCCAGGTCAGGTCCTTTAAATTCTGAGGAAATTAAAGTTGCTGATCCTCTCTATCTCTGATCTTCCAATGAGGCCTGGCTCATGGATCTCCAGTGTTCTCCTCCTGAAACCCATAACCAGCTCCTTGGTCTTGCTGACATTGTGAAAGCGATTGTTGTTGTGGCATCGTTCAGCCAGATTTTCAATCTCCTTCCTATATGCTGATCCAATACCGCATTTGATTTGATTGACAAGCTTGTAGATGTAAGCGAGGAACACACACAAAATCCCAAAGGATCTCAGTGGTGTTGACAGTATTTTATGAGTTGCTCTGCATTTCCAGAATCTGCAGAATATCCTGTGAAAGTAATAAGTGAGAGTAGGTGAGGGAGGGTTAATCAGGTTGGAGGCTACCATGGTGGAATATGAGGTGTTGCTCCTTCAACCTGAATATGGCCTCATCATGGTAACAGTGGAGAATTCCCATTCTGACATGTTTTTCAGAATAGAAATGGGAAGTCAAATTGGAATGAGTAGCCATTAAAAGATCCTGCCTTTTGCAATGGACAATGGCCCATGGAAGTTAAAAATGGAATAGCCGCCTTTACATCAGTGACACCCAAATCAAAATGGGGGAACATTTTGTTGAGTATCTACACTCTGTCAATTGCAAAAGGCAAGATTCTTTTATGACATGTACATTGATTTCCCTAACTTCTGGTAATTAATCTCCCCCACCTCTTCTCTTCATCTCACCCACCACTCACTTTCATCTGGTTCCCGTCCTCCTTCCCTTTCTTCCATGGTCCACTCTCCTGCTTTATTACATTAGTTCTTCTTTAGCCCTTTACCTCTTTCACCTATTACCTCCCAGCTTCTTACTTCATGCCCTCTGTCCCACCCAGCCTCTTTTCCCCCTCTCCTAGTCTCACATATCACCTGCCAGCTTGTACTCACTTTCTCGTTCTGGCTTTTGCCCTTTGCTTCCTGTCCTGATGAAGGGCCATGGCCCGAGTCCTGGACTATTTTTTCCCTTCCATAAATGCTGCCTGACTTTTTGAGTTCCTGCAACATTTTGTGCGTGCTACACACACAAAATGCTGAAGGAACTCAGAGACTGAGCAGCATCTATGAAAAAAAGTACAGTCAACATTTTGGGCTGAAACCTTTTGGCAGGACTGGAGAAAAAACGCTGAGGATTAGATTTGAAAGGTGGGGTGAGGCGAAAGAGAAATGCCAGGCAATAGGTGAAACTTGAAGGGGGAGGGATGAAGCAAAGGGGTAGGAAGTTGATTGGTGAAAGAGACAGAGGCCATGGAAGAAAGAAGAAAGGTGGGGGGCGAGGGGCACCCGCGGGAGGCAATAGGCAGGCAAGCAGATAACATGAGAGAGGGACAAGGGGATGGGAAATGGTGAAGGGGGGGGGGGGGGGCATTACCGGAAGTTTGAGAAATCGATATTCATGCCGTCAGGTTGGAGGCTACCCAAACGGAATATAAGGTGTTGATTCTCCAACCTAAGTGTGGGCTTTTCTTGATAGTGGAGGAAGCCCTGGATGGACATATCAGAATGGGAATGGGAAGTGGAATCAAGATGGGTGGCCACTGGGAGATCCCACTTGTTCTGGCAGACGGAGTGTAGATGTTCAGCAAAACAGTCTCCCAGTCTCCTACGGGTCTCACCGATATATAAGAGCCACACTGGGAGCACCAAACTCAGTATATGACCCCATCAGACTCAAAGGTGTCACTCAGAAAGACTGTTTGGGGCACTGAATGGTAGTGAGGGAGGAGGATAGGGGCAGGTGAAGCACTTGCTGCACTTGCAAGGATAGGGTTCGGCCTGAAACGTCGACTGTAAGTTTTTCCATAGATGCTGCCTGGCCTGCTGAGTTCCTCCAGCATTTTGTGTGCGTCGCTCAGATTTCCAGCATTTACAGATTTTCTCTTGTTTGTGTTTTGTGCATGTTACTCACTTTAAGTATTGTCTTCTGATATTCATTTTTCAAGATACTTCTCCCAATATCATTCCTTTACTTTTATTTGGGGAAAAATCATACTGAATCTAAGCTATTTCCTTTGTATCATAAGACTACAGTTTAAGTTTCATAATTCAACAAAACTTCAGAAAGTATAGTCCTTACCCCACCACAATTACTAATAAGTAAAACAATGGCTTCTTTTAAAATTCCAAAATGTGATGGATTTTCACCTCCAGGCCAGTAGTCCTCTTGCTCATGTTTGCTAAGCTTGCTTTCTGAATACAGCAGCTGCCACTTCGAAGATCACAAACAGATGTAAGTAAACTTACAACTAATATTTGTTTTGATTCTGGTCCTAAATGGGTGTTAGGCTTCTGTCCTTAATGTAAATGGCAAGCAGAAATCAGCTTGAAGTTAAAACATAGCTTTGCAAATAAGCTCTATATAAAGATGATCTGCCTATAGTAAGTAACTGCACCAGGTTTATTGCTGCTTAGGAATGCAGTATAAGACAACAGGTTATTTAATTTGTCTTGTTTCAAAATAGATAAGCTGACTAAGTTGTTTTAGTTCAAGGATGCTTGGAGACCTGATATATAACATCATTTAGCATAGATTTACAAGGATGTTGCCTGGATTGGGGAGCATGCCTTATGAGAATAGGTTGAGTGAACTTGGCCTTTTTCCTTGGAGCAACAGAGAATGAGAGGTGTATAAGATGATGAGAGGCATTCATCGTGTGGATAGTCAGAGACTGAAATGGCTAGCACGAGAGGGCACAGTTTTAAGGTGCTTGGAAGTAGGTACAGATGAGATAGCAGGGGTAAGTTTTTTTATGCAGAGTTGTGAGTGCGTGGAATTGGCTGCTGGCAATGGTGGCGGAGGTGGATATGATAGGGTCTTTTAAGAGATTCCTGGACAGGTATATAGAGTTCAGAGAAGTAGAGGTATATGGGTAACTCTACGTAGGATGTGTTCGGCCCAGCTTTGTGGGCCGAAGGGCCTGTATTGTGCTGTAGACTTTCTATGTTTCTATGTTTCTTTCAGGGCATTGGAGCAGGGATCCAATTGCAGAACCAGTACTGTGCACACAGTGATATTAATTGAGTAGCAAATCCCGAGGTGCAAACAAAGTTGGCATCAAAATTCAGGCAAAGATCAAAACATCCAGAGAAATCTAAAAACCAGAATTGGGAAACAGGCAGAGTCAATATTCAGAGTACAGATACAAACACTGGAAAGGCTCAGGAAAATTCACTGGTACAATCTGGCAACAAACAGGTGAAAACACAGGACTAAAATACACTGAGCAATAAACAGAGAGGCAGATGATAGGTGGAGCACAATGAGACACAAGTGGCAGCAAAACAGGTAATAATGAAAGACAGGTGAGAGACGGAGTACTCAATAATACAGGCACCAGAGTAGAGCAGGAGCAGGGACAGGAGCACGTGGGGCATGAGAACAAGCAAGAGCACATGGCAATAGAAAACCACAGAATGACGGCTGGGGGGAAACATGCAAAAAGACAAAGTTGAACTGAAGGTTTCTATATCTAATAACTGATTATTAATGATGGAGGTTTTATGTACTCAAGGAAGTTAGCTTGCTAGCATTAATTGTAGGATAGCTGAGAACTATGTCTCAAGGGCCGGATAAGATACACCCCAGGTTTTTGTGGGAATTGAGAGAAGAAATCGCAGGAGCATTAGCTATGATCTTTGAATCCTCTTTGGCTGCAGGGGAAGTGCCGGAGGACTGGAGAATGGCAAATGTAATTCCCTTGTTTAAAAAAGGTAATAGGGAGAAACCTGAGAACTATAGACCAGTGAGTCTTACGTCGGTGGTATGCAAACTACTGGAAAGGATTCTTAAGGATAGGATCTATGAGCATTTGGAGAAGAACAGTCTACTCATGGATAGTCAACATGGCTTTGTGAAGGGAAGATCGTGCCTCACGAGACTGATTGAGTTTTTTGAAGAGGTAACAAAAGAAATTGATGAGGGTAGGGCAGTGGATGTGGTCTACATGGACTTTAGCAAAGCATTTGACAAGGTCCCTCACGAGAGATTCATCCAGAAAGTCATGAGGCATGGGATAAGTGGAACTTTGGCTGTTTGGATAAAAAATTGGCTTAAAGGAAGAAAGCAGAGGGTAGTTGTGGAAGGAAAGTATTCTGCCTGGAGGTTGGTGACTAGTGGAGTGCCGCAGGGATCTGTCCTGCGACCTCTGCTATTTGTGATTATTCTAAATGACCTGGATGTAGAGGTGGAAGGATGGGTGAGTAAGTTTGCGGATGACACAAAGATTGAAGGAGTTGTGGATGGAGCTGTAGGTTGTCAAAGGTTACAAGAGGATATAGACAGGCTGCAGAGTTGGGCAGAAAAATGGCAGATGGAGTTCAATCCGGACAAGTGTGAGGTGATGCATTTTGGAAGGACAAGCCATAAGACTGAGTACAGGATTAATGGTCAGTTACTTAAGAGTGTGGATGATCAAAGGGACCTTGGGGTTCAAATCCATACATCCCTCAAGGTCGCTGCGCAGGTTGATAGGGTAGTTAAGAAGGCCTATGGGATGCTAGGCTTCATAAACATGGGGATTGAGTTCAAGATTAGAGAGGTCATGTTGCAACTCTACAAATCTCTGGTGAGACCGCACCTAGAGTATTGTGTTCAATTCTGGTCACCTCATTATAAGAAGGATGTGGAAGCTATGGAGAAGGTGCAGAGGAGATTTACCAAGATGTTGCCTGGTTTGGAGAACAAGTCATATGAAGCAAGGTTAGCAGAGCTGGGACTTTTCTCTTTGGAGTGTAGAAGAATGACAGGGGACTTAATAGAGGTCTACAAGATTATGAAAGGCATAGATAGGGTGGATAGTCAGTACCTGTTTCCCAGGGCACCAATAGCAAACACCAGAGGGCATATGTGCAAAATTAAGGGAGAGAAGTTTAGGGGAGACATCAGGGGTAAGTTTTTTACACAGAGGGATGTGAGTTCCTGGAATGACTTGCCAGGGATGGTGGTTGAGGCTAAAACATTAGGGGTATTTAAGAGCCTCTTGGACAGGCACATGGATGAATGAAAAATAGAGGGCTATGGTGTAGTGTGGATTTAGTACTTTTTTAAAAGATTATATGGGTCAGCACAACATGGAGGGCTGAAGGGCCTATACTGTGCTGTAGTGTTCTATGGTTCTATGGAGGCTTTCAGAACTTTTGTGTAAAAAAAGGGTATCTGAGGAAATATCATATGCCCAAGTGGAAGAAAAAGTGTATAAATATAGAGAGCAGCTCAGGCTTATTAGAAATGGTGTTAGGAACTTCAAGAGCCACAAAAGAAACCTGGGGTGAACTGGAATCCATTCCTCTGGCTTTGATTTCTGCAATGAATGTCTAGTTCATATGCATCATTGGTATGTCTTTTTAGCTTATAGGAATTGAACTTGTATTTTGAAAAACATATGTTTTTTGCATATACTTCGTGTTTTGGAAGTGGTTTGTAATTTGGAAATGTTTAAAGTAGAAATGAGTTTTAAATGTGTTTTAAGAATATTGTTTGGATTTAAATGTTTATCAGTGTAAATATATGAACTGTGTTTTAAGCTACATTGTTAGCTGGAAGTATATTCTGCTTGGTAGGGAGAGGGGACCCATTGCTTGAATAATGGGTATTGGCAGCTAAACTCACTATAAAGAACAAACAAGGGAAGTGAAATACTCTTTAAAGTTTGGGTAGTTATAGTATAATCTTCCTTTAATGAAAGTACTTGTGGTTATTTATAACTATGAAGGCTTAAGGTCTATGCTTGAGTTCAGAACTTCACAGTCAGCAAACTCAATACCATTGCAGAAGAAAGATACCATTGATGCTAAAATGAAACAGAAAATGCTGGAGATACTCAGCTGGAGAGGGAGCAGCTTGATGCACCATCAATAACTCTCGGAGACGTGAGGCGAGATAGGCTTTTATTAGCTGGAAGAAAGCACTGTGAGCAGCAAGAGACCATCACACAACATCCTGGAGACTGAGGGAGGAGCAGCGCCTCCAATCGCCTTTATACCGGGGTCTGTGGGAGGAGCCACAGGAGCAGTCAGCAGGGGGGAGCATGTCCAGACAGGTATATGTAGTTCACCACACAGCTGCGGAGCTATCAATGATCTTTCTGAAAGTAATCAAATAAAACAAGAAAGTGAATAAGTGAAAGTCAAACTTACAGAAAAATGCAAGTGTTAGATTCAACGGCATACGTACAATGGAAATACTCTGGATTTCTATATATTCTTGGGTTGTCTTGAATCTTTTGCAGGTAATGGAATACATAATGTACATTGTGAAATTTAGAATAAAGGCTAAACAGCAGCCTATCTGAGCAGTGTACTACAAAGAGCAAATGAATAAAAAATAACTAATCTTGTTTGGTGACTTTGATTAAGAGATTGATTCATTTCAGAAATGTCACCTGCGTATCTCAGAATGCTGCCATGGGGTTCTTCACATTCACATGTGAGTTTGATTTATCAGATATTTCAGATTGTAACATCCACAATACTGGATGCCCATCTTACGATTTCTGTTCAAGTCTCTGTGGTTGGACTTAATCTTGAACTTATAACCTTCTGACAAATGAAACATGTTTACTACTTGCTAACAACAAATAAAAGCAAAGTAGAACTATGCAATTGGAAGCAAAGAAACCATCCAAAACATATTTTCAATTTCATCTGTATGCATTTACTTTACCCAAAGGGTAATACTAAAATAGTAAAGCTATCTCAGACATCTTAGAAGTCCCATTGCTGTGACACTGATTTCTAAGCAAGTATTAGCACGAGCATGAAAGCTCTTCAGCTCCATGATCATTTGGCCTCAACTCCACTTGGAAAGCCAAATGTGTTGGGCACAAAGAATGACCTGAATAGTACAGGAGGAAGAAGTACTTGGAGATGTATGTAGTCAGAATGAGAAGTAATGATAAAAGGCATAAACAGAATATAAAGGTGGAAGTTCAGTCTTGATGAACAGCGCAATATTGTAGTCACAACTTATTGATTGCTTCTGAAATTCAGTTGCAATAATATTACAGTTGAAGTTGAGGCCTAATGCTAACAATTTGAATGTATTTCTCAGTTTTAACAGCTCTATTAACTTGGGTGATTGGAAATGTCGCAGATTCTCTACAAAATTAAATAATCTTCGCTGATTTGCCTCCTGGTGAAAGCAAGTCTTTGACTTGTTCTCTTGGATGAAAGTTCATCCAAAACACTGTGACTCACTACATGAGCTTTCTGTGACATTTACTCTTAATGCAGAGATTTATCCACCCAGCATTTTAAAGGAATTCAACTTGAAATATTATCTGGCACCTAAATTGGAAAAACTATTCATAGGGTGTTGTTCGCTTTAACACCAATGCATTATGTCAAGAAGCTACTGTACCTCTAGCTATGTACACAAATTTTGAGAAAAATGCTATGACATTCAGTTGCTCACAAACCAAAGTTTATTTTTCCAGTAATATCTGCTGAACAATAATGAAAATAAGTGAAATGTCTGTTAAGTTACTCCAGATGCTGCTGACTAAACTAAGAATCAGAATCAGGTTTATTATCACCGGCATGTGACGTGAAATTTGTTAACTTAGCAGCAGCAGTTCAATGCAATACATAATCTATCAGAGAAAAAAAATAAATAAACAAGTAATTGATTACATGTATTGAAGAGATTTGGCATGTCAACAAATACTCTCTAAAACTTCTATAGTTGTGCCGTGGAGAGCATTCTGACAGGCTGCATCAATGTCTGGAATGGAGGGGTTACTGCACAGGACAGAAAGAAGCTGCAGAAGGTTGTAAAACAAGTAATTGATTACATATATCGAATAGATTAAAAAGGACGTGCAAAATACTATATATTAAAAAAGTGAGGAGGTGTCCAAAGCTTCAATGTCCTTTTAGGAATTGGATAGCAGAAGGGAAGAATCTGTTCCTGAATCACTGAGTGTGTGCCTTCAGGCTGCTGTACCTCCTACCTAGTGGTAACAGTGAGAAAAGGGCATGCCCTGGGTGCTGGAGGTCCTTAATAATGGACGCTGCCTTTCTGAGACAATGCTCCCTGAAGATGTCCTGGGTACTTTGTAGGCTTGTATCCAAGATAGAGCTGACTAGATTTACAACCTTCTGCAGCTTCTTTTGGTCCTGTGCAGTAACCCCTCCATACCAGACAGTGATGCGGCCTGTCAGAATGCTCTCCATGGCACAACTATAGAAGTTTTTGAGTGTATTTATTGACATGCCAAATCTCTTCAAGCTCCTAATAAAGTATAGCCGCTGCCTTGCCTTCTTTATAACTATATCAATATGTTGGGAACAGGTTAGATCCTGAGAGATCTTGACACCCAGGAACTTGAAGCTGCTCACTCTCTCCACTTCTGATCACTCTATGAGGATTGGTATATGTTCCTTCGTTTACCCTTCCTGAAGTCCACAATCAGATTTTTTGTCCTAGTGGCGTTGAGTGCCAGGTTGCTGCGGTGGCACCACTCCACTAGTTGACATATCTCACTCTTTTACGCAGTCTCGTCGCCACCTGAGATTCTACCAACAATGGTTGTATCGCACCAAATTTATAGATGGTGTTTGAGCTATGCCTAGCCACACAATCATGTGTATACAGAGAGTAGAGTAGTGGGCTAAGCACACACCCCTGAGGTGCACCAGTGTTGATCGTCAGCGTGGAGGATATGTTATCACCAATCCACACAGATTGTGGTCTTCCAGTTAGGAAGTCCAGGATCCAATTGCAGAGGGAGGTACAAAAGCCCAGGTTCTGCAACTTCTCAATCAGGATTGTGGGTATGATGGTATTAAATGCTGAGCTATAGACGATGAACAGCATCCTGACGTAGGTGTTTGTATTGTCCAGGTTGTCTAAAGCCGTGTAGAGAGCCATTGAGATTGCATCTGCCATTGACCTATTGTGACGATAGGCAAATTGCAATGGATCCAGGTCCTTGCTGAGGCAGGAGTTCAGTCTGGTCATGACCAAGCTCTCAAAGCATTTGTTGCTTTGTCGATGTGAGTGCCCATGCTATGCACTGATATAATTGTTGCCTTTTTGAAGCAAGTGGGAACTTCTGCCCGTAGCAGTGAGAGGTTGAAAATGTCCTTGAATACTCCCGCTAGTCAGTTGGCACAGGTTTTCAGAGCCTTACCAGGTACTCCATCGGGACCTTCTGCCTAGCCAGGGTTCACTCCTTTTAAAGACAGTCTAACATCGGCCTCTGAGACAGAGATCACAGGTTCATCAGGTGCAGCAGGGAACTTCACAGCTGTTGTTGTGTTCTCCCCTTCAAAGTGGGCATAGAAGGCTTTGAGTTCATCTGGTAGTGAAGCATCGCTGCCATTCATGCTATTGGGTTTCACTTTGTAGGACGTAACATCTTGCAGACCCTGCCAGAGTTGCCGTGCATCTGATGTCGCCTCCAACCTCATTCGAAATTCTCTCTTTGCCCTTGAAATAGCCCTCTGCAAATCATACCTGGTTGGTAAGTGATTGGTATAATTTTTGTATTAATTCCTAAAGTTGGTGAATCGTAGCAATGTTGGAGAATGTGATTTGAGTTCTATTTGAAACTTTTTTTCATTCATTATACAAAATGAAATCTGGAAGCATAAATGCTGTAGAATGGGAAATCTTTTGCCAAAAGTAATCCTGCATCAAAGCAGGACAGATTGAGCAACAGGTTCAGACAATTACAGGAAGAAATTTGGAATTCCACATGTACTGTGAAACAACATTATTCTCCATCATGCATGTCAAAAGTGAGTGAATTTTCACGGCTGTAAAAAAAATTCAGTAACAGTTGTTCATTGCCCCAAACATACACATCGAAGAAACCAAACAGCGACAATAAACAGTATATTTTTTGTATAGATTGTGTTATGTTACAAGGAGCAGAACAGAGTGACCATCTGCTGTTAATCATCTTACGTTGTGCCAACCTAACCTGGTGAAACTCTTCTGCTATTATTGCTGCACAATGACTCAAAATGGATTTAATCCTATTCGTATGCCCAACACCAAGCCCCTGAAGCACAGACTCTACTCCGAGTTCTGTCACACAAGGGATGACCAAGTAGAGACAGAAATTATTTCAAAGATGTTTTCAAGGTATTTGTGAGAACATTTAATATCCTTATCGACTCAGGGGAATTCCTGACTCCAGTATCAATTAAACTGAGAATGAACATTTGGAATGTCACTGACTGAGAACCTCTTTCCCAGAGGAAGAAACAAACCAAGTAAAAATAAGAGAATGCACTCACTACTTCCTCTGCCCTTAAGGATACCCAGTTCATCAAATACCTCCTGCTTCAATGTGGGAGAGTCTATGGATTGGCGTCATCAGCCATCTCAGAAGCCAGAGAACTGGATTCAAAGCAAATCATACTTGACTCTGCGAGAGTGGTTTAAAAAAAATTACTGAGAAGAGAGAGACTAGTGTAGTCTATTTAGTAGATCATTTGGTACTTATTCAAAGATTCAGATTCAAAGATTCAAGAACTTTATTTTCATTCCAACCGTACATCAGCTCTGCAGGGCAGAATGAGACAGCGTTTCCCAGGGGCAAGTGCAATCATAACATAACAAACGCAACAATAAATAGTAAACACAAGAATAAACAGTAAAACAAGCATACAGTATGTGTCGCAGTGATTGTCAGTAGCGTATCTGAACATCCAGGACCTATCACAAATTACTTTCTTCTGTACATATTGATTTGTCTCCTGCCTCTTCAGAGCTGTTGCATTTAGTTTGTAATTCTAGTATGTTCTGATTTATTTCAAACATATTTAAGCAAGTTATATTAAAATTAAGAGCCATTGTCGCAGACAAAAGGCTTAAACAATGCATGCAACTATTCCATAGGAAGCTATAGCAAAAAATGAATAGGTTGTAGAGTCATAATGCAACACAGAAACATCCCTTTGGCCCAAGATGTCCATGCTGATCAAGAAGTTCCTCTAAGCTGGTCCCACTTGACAAGTGTCCCTCTAAACCTTTCCTATCCATGTACCTGTCTAAATGTCATTTAAGTATTGTTACTGTAATGCACTGTAAGGTTTCACTGCTACAGTAATGGCCGCTCAGTAATGTTCCACTTCTAAGGTAATGGTTTCTCTGTAGCCGCAGTGCTTGGGTTATGACTAGAGATAACGGGGCCTTTAGAATGTATATTAGCCAATGAGGGGATGTTGTTCTTTCTTGTGGGTCTGAGAGAACAGATTTCTTCGTCTTTTGTCGGGGAGAGATGAAGAGAGAAGACGTGAATGGATAGGGTAGACCGCCGGACGGAGTGGACTGCGGAGTGAGGGTCTGAGGACCCTCTGAGGGTCCGAGAGTTGCAGAGGAGGTCAAAGGGAACAAATGGAGAAACCGTGAGCTCCAACATTTGTGCATTAGACTGTTTCATGAGAATGGGCCCTTTTCCTTTTTTTGTTTCTTATAGTCAAATTAAGAATTATAAAGCTCAATCATTTAATCGCATATTGTGTACTGTTTGTTATTTCATGGTACAGTACTGAATTGTAACAGAGGACACATCGCGCAGCATCCACCCACACGAGATTTCTTAAGTTTGACCGGGCCGTGGGCTGTTTCCCCTAGGTTAAGTCACTAACCGAACCGAGGGTTACATTGCTCTACCTGCTTCAACCACTTCTTCTGATAGCTCATTCTATAAATGGACCACCTGGCTGAACGAAGGATTGAATCTTACCCCTCTCACATTAACCCTATGCCCTCGAGTTCTTAATTCACTAGCCTTGTGATTTATACATTACTAGAAGATGACTCCTCAGTTTTCTATGCTCCAAGGTAAAAAGCTTGCCCAACATCTAACTATTTCCCAGTCCCTCGAGCCATGGGAGTTTCCTTGAAAATCTTTTCTGCACTCTTTTCAGATTAATGACATATTTCCTAATGTGGGGTGACCATAAATGAAATACACTCCAAGTCAGGCCTCACCAGCAACATCATGTTCCTACTCCTATATTCAGTGCTCGGACTATTGAAGGCCAGCATTCCAAAAGACCACAGCATCTACCCAGGAATGCATTCCCAATCCCTGCACTCTGTTAAAAACTATTCCTAATGACATGATAGATACAGGTGAGGGGTCTATTCAGTACCTCTTAGAATACCCACCAAAAGAAAGCCTTCCAGTTTCTCCATTCCATTTCATGCAACCACCATAAATCTGAGCAATTAAATATTCCAAATACGAATAATTAGTATACATATTCTGGACATGCACTTTAAAATGCCCTTTCATTGGCTTTCACTCTATATCCTTTTTCCCTTTCTCCTAGGTTCCACACTAACATAGGAACAAAGAGATATAAGAACATATCTGGATCATTCAGCCTCAAGGAAGCATTCTTCCAGGGTTCATCACAACCTGGTATAGAAGTTGTCTTGTCCAAGACTGGAAGAAGCTGCAGAAGATTATAAACACAGCCCAGCACATCACACAAACCAATCTTCCATCTTTGGACTCACTTTACACCGGATGCTGTCGGAGCAGTGCTGCTAGGATAATCAAGGACACGACCCACCCAGCCAACACACTTTTTGTCCCTTTTTCCCCTGGGAGAAGGTTCAGGAGCTTGAAGACTCATATGGCCATATTTGGGAACAGCTTCTTTCCAACTGTGATAAGACTACTGAATGGATCCTGACCCAGATCTGGGCCGTACCTTCCAAATATCCAGACCTGTTTCTCGGTTTTATTTTGCACTACCTTACTTTCCTTTTTCTATTTTTTTTTATTTATGCCATATAATTTAAATTTTTATTATATTTAGTATCGATTTGTACAGGGAGCGCAAAGTGCAGAATCAAATATCACTGTGATAATTGTACGCTCTAGTATCAATTGTTTGGTGACAATAAAGTACTATTAAAAGTTCAAAGAGAACTTATTATCAAAGTGCATGTCTGTCACTATATACAATCCTGAGATATGTTTTCTTGCTGGCATACACAGCAAATCCAAGAAACACGATAGAATCAGTGAAAAACCCCACCCAACAGGAAGGACAAACAATCAATGTGCAAAAAAGCAAATGTGAAAATACAGAAGAAGGAAAAAAATAATTAATAAACAAACAAACAAATAAATAAATATATACATAAGCAATAAATATTGAGAACATAAGATGAAGGGTCCTTGAAAGTGAGTCCATAGATTGTGGAAACAGTTCAGTGATTGGCCAAGTGAAGTTGAGTGATGTTATCATTCAAGTGCCTAATGGATGAGGGGTAATAACTGTTCCTGAACCTGGTGGTGTGACTGTGCCTTCTTTCTGATGGCAGCCAAGAGAAGAGAGCTTGGCCTGAATGGTGGGGTGGTCCTTGATGTTGGATGCTGCTTCCAAATAGACTGTGAC
This sequence comes from Hemitrygon akajei, assembly GCF_048418815.1. Taxonomy (NCBI): domain Eukaryota; kingdom Metazoa; phylum Chordata; class Chondrichthyes; order Myliobatiformes; family Dasyatidae; genus Hemitrygon; species Hemitrygon akajei. Next base: position 32,285,767 of record NC_133133.1, read on the forward strand.
TGATTTGTGCTCAAATCCACCTTTTCTCCTTTGGTTTTATAATCTTAAATAGCTTTGTCAAACAAAAGCATATTTTATTTCCTTTCCTTTCGGTTAGCCCTGACGAAGGGTCTCGGCCCAAAACGTCGGCAGCACTTCTCCCTATCGATGCTGCCTGGCCTGCTGTGTTCCACCAGCATTTTGTGTGTGTTGTTGTTTTTATTTTTGAAAACATAATTGACCTAATTTGAACCAAGGCAAAAAATTTCAGATTTCCATAGCCTATTAGATGAAAGTGCATTTTTGGTCTGTTGTTTTGAACTTTCTGATCAAAAGAAATTTTCTTTCCATCTTTCTCATCGCTCTCTTTAAAGTAATTACAATTTTTTAAATTGCTTTATCCTCTCAGGATCATTAATCCTGTCAATACAGTCTGCCTTATAATATAACTGAACCAAGTTATACTGGATACCCCCATCAAGGCCGAGATATCTATCCTGAGGATGGTGGCCCAGAATTAAATGCAGAAACTCTGGTTGGAATCTAACTAAAGCTTTGTACATCAGAAGATAATACTTGTTATGTTTTGTAACTCCAGAAATTAATCTAAAGGCAAAGCACAGGAGCTGGGACACTTAGTTTATTGTTTCTGTTTTTTCTCATGAGGCATAATGATGAATGCCTTTCACATACGTCTTATATATAACTCATAATGAATTATGTAAACAAACAAAGAATGCTTAATCCAACAATATATTTACAATATTACTCAAATATTACTGAAATATTAAATACACTACAACTTCATCGGTAATTTTATTTCCAACCTTCAGATAAAAGTCAAAATTCCACTAGAATTTTAGGCTCATTGGTGAGACTGGATGCAGACTTAGGGAACCACTTAAAGAAAGAGAAAGAAATAATTTGTATTTATGTAGCATCTTTCATGGCTTGAAGTAATCTTAAAGCAGTCAATAAAATACTTTTGTAGTTTACTCCCTAATGAAATGTAATGCCAAAACAAAGCTATTTCAAACAGAAGTGAAACTGATTAAACACTTGTATGATGCTGAATGAGTTTCAAATATTGCCCAGGTTACAAGGAATAAGGTTTCAACCCTTGCTTGAAAACTTTCAGTCCACATGAGAGGGCAGAAGTATGCTCAGTCTAATATCGCCTCTCAAAGATTAGATCGGTGTTAGTAGAGAGTGCCCTGCACTATGTTTTTTTTTTGGTACAGAGGCACAATCACTTTCTTGCCGCCTCAGGAATTGACCTAATTTGCAGAAGCGACATTTTGTGAGGACATTGCTGGTTTAAAACAGTTTTGGGCCACTTATCAAAGGAAGGATATCCTGGTATTGGAGAGGATCCAGAGGAGATTCATGAGAAGAATTTCAGAATGAAAGCATTTACATATGATACGTTTTTGTTGGCTCTGGGTCAGTACTCATTGGAGTTTAGAAAATGAGGAGGAGATCTCATTGAGGCCTGCTCATTTCTTGCTGCTGCCATCAGAAAGAAATTACAGGAGCCTCAGGGCTCATACCACCAGGTTTAGGAATAGTTGTTACCTCTCAATCATCAGAGTTTTGAACCAAAGTGGATAACTTCACTCAACTTCACTTGCTCCATCACCAAATTATTCCCACAACCTATGGTGTCACTTTCACAGACATTTTATCTCATGTTCTAGATACTTACTTATTATTTTTTAGTGCTATTAATATTTATTTTTTCTCAGCACAAGCTGGTAAAACCTGAGTTGTGTGCATGGCCAAGCACACTGATTTGTGAATCGCTAGGAACTTCTGAGCCATTCTACTTGTGCTTAGTATTGTGGCTTTCTGGAGATTTACATAAATATTGCTGTGTAGGCCTGTTTGTTTGGTAGTATTGTGCAGTGATTGGAATAATGTATACCCTGTTCATGTGTGTTTGGAATGGCTACATCTATTAGGTAAGTGGTTTGTGCTTGTTTATCCTGTATTTTTATATCCAGATGGTTATTATGGATTGTCCTATCAGTAATAACGGATCAGCCTTAAGATCATTTGTGGGACTGACTCTAAAACTGGATCAGTCTTGTATTTATAGAAAGGTATGGAGTCCTGACGAAGGATCTCGGCCCAAAACGTCGACAGTGCTTCTTCCTATAGATGCTGCCTGGCCTGCTGTGTTCCACCAGTATTTTGTGTGTGTTGCTTGAATTTCCAGCATCTGAATTTCCTCATGTTTCTTTTCTGAGTTTGTATTTTAAAGCAAGATTTTGGTGAATGATATCTGCCACTTGATTTAACCTGTGTAAGTAATCGGATTGAGTGAAACTGCTGCAGGATCCAATAATTTGTTGGATTGTTTCTGGTTTCTTTTGGCACTTTCTTCATTTATCATCTTAAATTTGTTGCTCTTTCATTATGCATTTTTGATTTTTTTTTGTGTTAACCACCTAGTCCTGTTTGCCACAATGAACCCTTCTGTTTCTAGGAAGAGGTCTCCAACTCTGAGCCAGGTGTTTGACACTTCCTTGCCAACATCTAGTCTGCTCAGACCATGGGGATGTCTTCCAAAGAGGGTCATACTCTTCCATTGGTTAACTTTTTCTTCTATAGTGATAATGTCTTCACTTTTCTGGGTTGTGCTTTCATTTCAGTTCAGTGATGTGCACTTATCAGAAATGCATATGTTGATATGCAAATGCATGGGTGCAGAATCCTGTTTTCATTGATTAAAATATATCCTTAGAATTTCTGTTTGACTGTTGTGTAAATGTTTAATGTCTGATATTCCTCTTCTTCTTCTGTCCTAGGTAGTGTTAATTAAAGTGTGCTCAAGTGTAAATAGTGTTTTCTAAAATGTGTCATTTTAGTTCTTATTTTACTTCGTGAATTTTCCAGATTGGCTTCAGACCATGATAATATCCCAAAAGAATTTTTTGATATGGGTATAGCAAAAGTGTTTATTTCATTTATTATATTTTTACTACTGAGCTCTGTTTGGCAGATTTTCTTAAGCCTTGGAGTAAATTCTGTCGAAAGTTTCCCCTTTATCATGCAATGAACAAGTAATAGGGTGATATTTTGATGGATCATTTGTGATTTCTCCTTAGGTAAGAGATATGTTTTATCTTCTGTCAAAAATTCGGGCACTTTTTTGGGATTTTTGAGAAAATTGTTGATATGTATTAATAGGTATGGATGAAGTCAAGTAACTCTTTAAAACCAATAATTACTAATATTATCATGGCCAGTACTTTTCCAGTTGTGGGTATTTTTTTATAACCACTTTTAGTACATCCATTGCAACTTTGTATATGCACAACATTTTGCCTATAGGTCTACATCAGGCATGATCTCAATGGGTCTCCGTGCAGCCTTGGATCACCTGGGCAATGCAAATACAGTCAGGAGTCGGGATGCAGTTTATTGACTATAGCTCATCATTCATTTGGTTTGAGAAGTTGGTCAAGGCTAGAATCAATAACTGCCTCAGGAAGAATCTGGACCCACTGCAATTTACCTATCTCCACAATAGGTCTACAGCAGACACCATCTCAATGACTGTCCATGCAGCCTTGAATCACATGGACAATGCAAATACCTATGACAGGATTCTGTTTATTGACGATAGCTCAGCATTTAACACCATCATTCCCACAGTCCTGTTCAAAAAGCTACAGAACCTGAGCCTCTGTACCTTCCTTGACTTCTTAACCAGAAGACCACAATCTGTGCAGATTGGAAATTACATCTCCACCTCACTGACAATCAACATTAGCGCACCACAGGGATGTGTGCTTAGCCCACTGCTCTACTCTCTCTATACCCAGGACTGTGTGGCTAGGCATAGCTCAAATGCCATCTATAAATTTGCTGATGATACAACTATTGTTGGCAGTATGTGACAAAATGGCATACAGGAGTGAGATTGATATACCAGTTAGTTGAGTGGTGTCCCAGCAACAACCTTACACTTAATGTCAGTAAGACCAAAGAGCTGATTGTAGACTTCAGGAAGAGTAAGATGAGGGAACACAAGCCTATCCTTGTAGAGGGATCAGAAGTGGAGAGAGTGAGCAATTTCTAGTTCCTGGGTGTCAATATCTCTGAGCTATAAAGATTGTGGCTATATTTCATTAAGAGTTTGAGGAGATTTGGTTTGTTAAAGAAAGCATTCAAAAACTTCTACAAGTATACTTTAGAGAGCATTCTAACTGGCTGTATACTGTCAGGTATGGGGGCAGGGGGCTACTGCATAAGATCTAAGTAACTTGCAGAAACTTGTAAAATTAGTCAACTCTATCATGGGTACCAATCTCCATATTATCCAAGATATCTTCAAGGAGCAGTACCTTCGGAGGGTGGTGTCCATCATTAAAGATCCTTATCTCCCTGGACATGCTCTCTTCACACTTACCATTGAGAAGGAGGTACAGAAGACTGAAGGCACACACTCAGCGATTCAAGAACTGCTTCTTCCCCTCTACCATCTGATTTCTAAAATGGCATTGGACCCATGAACACTACCTCACTACATTTTTATTTCTGTTATTTGACTCTACTTATTTTAACTTAACTATTTAATATATATAATTAATATTATTAATGTAACTCAGTTTTCTTTCTCTATATTTATTTATCACATTTATCACATTGCACTGCTGCCATAATGTTGACAAATGTCACAAAATATGCTGGTGATATTAAACCTGATTATATTTCTTCAATTGTATTTGTGCATTCTTTATTTTCCCTAATCCAGCATGCTTCTTGATTGTGTGTCATCATGTTTGACCAGATATTCGAGCAAAAGTTCATTGTCTCTGTGTTTGCTGGTAATTCTGTGCTAAGGTTGGTGACATTTTGGCATGTTTAATTTAGTTTCAATTTCCTGTTTAAACCTTTTTTATTGTGTCTGATCTGATAATTATGTTTTCTTCATCTAACACAATTAATGTATCTATATAGTCTGGCTTTGTATGCACCAAATTTTTGTTCTCTTTGTATCTATAAATTCTACAATGCTTTTGTTAAGTTGATCCTATTTTGTATGGACCTTATATTTCTTTAGTCAGGCCATAAATTATTTTTCTTAACTTTACTGCTCAAGTTATCCATTTTATACTCTATTAGATGTGCTATTTCTGTTCTTAAGGTTTCAATTTCTTTTTTTAATCTCTTCTGCCATTCCAGTGTTCTCATTTCATTAATCAGTTTTGGGTTTCTGTTAATGAATGCCTCTATTATTTTCTTTCTCTCAGCTCAAGCTGGTAAAACCTGAGGTGTGGGTATAGCCAAGTATGCACATTTGTCAACTGCTAGGAACTTTTGGACTGTTCTAGTGATGTTTAGTATTGTGGCTTTCTGAAGATTCATGTAGATATTATTGTGTAGCCCTAATTGTTTAATGCTATTGTACAGTGCCTTTGGGATGACACCAGTTGTAGATATTACTATCAGGACAATGTACAGTGGTGCTAGAAAGTTTGTGAACCCTGTAGAATTTTCTCTATTTCTGTATAAATATCATCTAAAATGTGATCAAATTTTCAAGTAAATCCTAAAACTAGATAAAGAGAATGTGATTAAATAAATAACACAAAGAACATTACACTTGTTCATTTATTTATTGAGAAAATCCAATATTACATGTACTTGTTGGAAAAAGTATAAGAACTTTTTGCAACAAATACAAACATTTCTGGTAACTGTTGATCAGTCCTGCACATTGACTTGGAGGAATTTTAGGCCATTCCACCTTACAAAACTGCTTCAACTTTGAGATGTTGATGGGCTTCTTCATGAGAACTGCTTGCTTCTGGTCTTTCCACAACATTTCTATTGGATTAAGGTCAGGACTTCGACAGCCATTCCAAAACATGAGTTTTCTTCTTTTTAAGACATTCTGTTACTATTCGGATCATTGTCTTATTGCATTATTCAACTTCTGTTAACCTTCAGATGACAGACCGCTATCCAGACATTCTCCTGTAAAATGTCTTGATACAATTTTCAGTTAATTGTTTCCTCCACAGTTACAAGTTGTCCAAAGCCTGAGGCAGCAAAGCAGCCCCAAACCATGATACTCCCTCCACCATGCTTCACAGCTGGGATGAGGTTATGCTGTTGGTGTGCAGTGCCCTTTTCCCTCCAAATATAGCAATGTGCATTTCTGCCAAAAACTTCAACTTTTGTCTTACCTGTCCACAGAACATTGTCCCAGAAGCATTGTAAAACATCCAGGTGGTCTTTTGCAAACTTGATTTATTTTTGGAGAGCAGTAGTTTCCTCCGTGGTGTCCTTCCATGAACATCATTCTTGTTTAGTGTCATTCTTATCGTGGACACATGAACAGAGACTTTAGCAAGTTCTAGAGCTTTCTACAGGTTTTTAGTTGTTACTCTTGCATTCTTTTTCACCTCCTTTAGCATTTTCCTTTATGCTCTTAGCATTATCTTTGCAGGACCTCACCCCTAGGGAGAGTAGCAACAGTACAGAGCTTCCTCCAATTGTAGACAATTTCTCTTACTGTGGACTGATGGAAAACTCAAGTGCTTAGAAATGCTTTTGTAGCCTTTTCCAGCTTCATGCATCTCTACAATTCTTCTTCTGAGATCCTCTGAAAGTTGATTTGATCAAGGCATAGTTTACATAAACAGATCTTTCTTAAGAAGAGCAGGCTTTGTCAGTAACCTGACTTTGTGTGTCTTTTTTTACAGGGCAGGGCACCTCTTCAACACACACCTCCAATGTTCTCTTATTAATTGGAACACTTGACTCCAAATAGCTTTTGTAGAAGGCATTATCCCAGAGGTTCACATACTTTTTCTGACAAATACATGTAATAAGAACATAAGATATAGGAATAGAATTAAGCCATTTCAATCATAGCTGATCCCGTATCAGACTCAAACCCATACATCTGCCTTCTCGTCATATCCTTTGATGCCCTGACCAATCAGGAAAATCGGGAAGAAAATGGACAAGTATATGTTTTTTGTGTAATTATTTTATTAGGTTCTCTATCTAGTTTTAGGACTTATGTGATCTGATCACATTTTAGCTCATATTAATGCAGAAATAGAGAAAATTATACAGAGTTCTGAGACTTTCTAGCACCACTGTTCATGTTCCAAAGTCTTCCAGTTTCCTCTTTTGATTCAGCATATTTCCAGTGTTTTTCACTTATTGATTTCTGTAAGGTATGTGTGTTTGGAATGGCTATATCCATTAAGTAAGTTCTTCTTGCTTGTTTATCATGTAATATTATATTTGGACATTTATTATGGATTGTCCCCACTGTAATAACTGATCAGTCATAATATAACTGTGGTATTCTGATTCTAAAACTGGATCAGACTTGTATTTATAGAAAGGTATGGTTTCTTCTCTGAGTCTGTAGTTGAAAACAAGCTTTTGGTGAATGACGTTTGCCACGGGATATTTCCTGTGTAAGTAGTCAGATTGAGTTAAACTGCTGCAGAATCCTGTAATCTGGTGGATTGTTTTTAGTTTCTCGTGCCACTTTCTGCATTTGTCATCTTAAATGTGTTGGTCCTTTATTATGTATTTTGATATTTTTTGTGTGTTAACCACCTGCTCCTGTATTGCCACAAGGAACTCTTTTGTTTCTGGGAAGAGGTCTCCAACTCTGAGTCAGGCATTCAATGCTTCCTTGTGGACATCTAGTCTGCTCAGATCCTGAGGATGTCTTCCAAAGAGGCTCATGCTTTTCTGTTAGTTAACTTTTTTTTACATTAATTTTATTATTATTTCTTTTTTTTTCTTTCTTTTTGTATTTGCACCATTTATTGTCTTTTGCACATTGGTCAGCAGCTGATGTTGATGTAGTCTTTCATTGATTCTACTAGGATTATTGGATTTATTACGCCCACAAGGAAATTGATCTCAGGGTTGCATGTGGTGACATATAAGTATCCTGATAAGAAATTTAATTTGAAGTTTTTGAAATCTACTGAATATTGAATGGCTTAGACAGAGTGGATGTAGACAGTATGTTTCCTATTGTGGGGGTGTCTAGGACCAGAGGACACAGCCTCAGTATAAGGCGTCTCTTTTGAATAGAGATGAGGAGGATTTCTTTAACCAGAGGGTAGTAAATTTGTGCTATTCATTGCCACTGACAGCTGTGGAGGTCAAGTCTTTGGGTATATAGGAAGCAGAGGTTGATAGGCTCTTGATTAGTAGTGGTGTCAGAGGTTACAGTGAGAAGTCAGGAGAATGGTGTTGAGTGGGATAATAAGTCAGCTATGATGGAATGGCAGAGCAGAAGGGATGAAATGAATGGCATAAATCTGCTCCTGTTTTATGTTCTTTTATCAATTCGAAGAATGAAACACTACCTTGCTTCATTTTATGAACTTCTACTAGCTAGTGAGTTGATAAGGTTGGGATTGGCTTCAGAGGGTTGGAGTGCAAGAGAAGAGGCATTGAAATGGGAGGGGTTGGTGTGGCCCATTGGTGAGAATCAAATTTGAATTCTAACTGTGTCTAACTACTTGTACATCAGAGTGCAATCTGAAAGCTGCAAACATAATAAACGACTTGCGTAAAATTTGCAATAATATTTTCTAATATGTTACTTGGCAATGATTGAAACAATGTGAGGGAAACATTGATAAATGAACAGGAAGGAAAAGCTCCAAGGATGAAGTCTGTTGACAGACTGTGATGATATTATACTGGCCACTAAAGATTAATGGTAAAGCTTAATGAGAATCAATGCTTTCATGTGGAGTTTGTTATTGTTGTAATGTGTAACCCAAGCAATAAAAATTTGTTCAGCACAATTTCGCAGCAGAGTTCTTGTTCTAAATGAAATACCTCGACATGTGGTATGTCCAAATGGACTCCTGTGAATCTATATCTTATGGGAGTATTTGATATGATACTCTATAAAATATGGAGCCTGATAACTAAATTCTAATTTTAAAGACACTGCATGTTATAGGGTGGTAAGCTTTAGAACTAAGGCTAATTAAACCCCCATGGTGGTATTAGATTTTAAAGAAGGTCACTATATCTAATTTGTGCACACTATAATCAGTAGGCAGCAAGCTCTTTCCTTAACTTAAGATCAAGTGTAATTGGAACAGCAATAGTTAGCATGTTATAGACTCATCCACAATGCATGCAGCCTTCAAGATAACTATAACGAGGAAGAGACAATCACTCAACTTTTTGTGGACTGTGGATTTACAAAGATTTGGAAAAGGATGCTAGTGTACATGCCAACATTCAGCCTATGATGTTGAATGATAGAGGACGATGATTTAGAATTACTCTCAATGGGTTGTAGAAGTTCTACAGATGTGAGGTGGAGAGTATATTGACTGTCTGTGTCACTGCCTGGTATGGACACACCAATGCCCTTCGATGGAAAATCTTATAAAAAGTACTGGATACAGCCCAGTCCATCATGGGTAAAACCCTCCCCACCACTGAACACATCTACACAGAATGTTGCTGTAGGAAGGCAGCATCCACCATCAGAGACCCACCACCAGCCAGGCCACATGCTCTTCTAGCTGCTGCCATCAGAAAGAAGGCTCTGGAGCCTCTGGACTCACACCACCAGGTTCAGGAACAGTTATTATTATTCAACCATCAGGCTTTTGAACCAAAGAGGTTAACTTCACTCAATTTCAATTGTCCCATCACTGAACTGTTCCCATACATATGGACTCATTTTCAAGGACTATTCATCTCATGTTCTCGGTATTTATTGCTTATTTATTTGTTTATTTACTTATTATTAGTTTCTTCTTTTTTGTATTTGCACAGTTGGTTGTTTTTTGCACATTGGCTGTTTGCTCTATTGATGTGGTCTTTCATTGTTTCTATTATGGTTATTGGATTTATTGAGCATGCCTGCAAAAATGAATCTTAGAGCTGTATATGGTGACATATATGCACTTGAATCATAAATTTAGATTGAACTTCGATTTATGAACTGTTCCCACAGACACATTCTGAGACAAGTATCACCTGCTGCGGGAAGATTATCAGCTTGCTGAAAGGTGCACTTTGGTTTGTGCAAAACTTCTTGGACATCCAGTCCAACAAGGTATCCAAGTTGTTGCAGGGAGAAGGTTATATGTAAAGACAGTATTAACCCAAACACTGTGTGTACAGTGTAAACTTCAATAAATTATTAACTTTGATGTTTTGATCGCCTATTAGAAAATGAAGTTAGCATATATAGAGGGAAGGTTCCTGGAAACTGAAAGGTCTGAAAGTAGTTAAGTCACCTGGACCAGAGTGTACACCCCAGAGTTTTGAAAGAGGTGGCTGAAGAGATGATGGAGGCACTAGTAATGATCTGTCAAGAATTGTTATATTTTGTAATGCTTCCGGAAGACTGGAAAATTGCAAACCTCACTCCATTCTTTAAGAAAGGAGGGGGACAGTAGAAAGGAATCTGTAGACCAGTTAGCTTGACTTCAGTGGTTGGGAAAATGTTGGGGTCAATTATTAAGGATGAGGTCTCTGAGTGCTAGGAGACACATGATACAATATGCTGCTGTCAGCATGGTTTCCTCAAGGGAAAATCTTGCCTGATATATATGTTGGAATTCTTTGAATAAGTAACAAGCAGGAAAGGCAAAGGAGAATTGGTTGATGTTGTGTACTTGGATTTTCAAAAGGTCTTTGACAAAGTGTCATGCATGAGGCTGCCTAACAAGCTATGAGCCCATGGTATTACAGGAAACAATCTAGCTTGGATAAAACATTGTCTGATTGGCAGGAAGCAAAGACTGGGAATAAAGGGAGCCTTTTCTGACTGGCTGCCAGTGACTGGAAGTGTTCCACAGGGGCCTATGTTGGGTCCAATTCTTTTTACATTATACATCAATGATTTGGATGATGGAATTGATGGCTTTGTTGCAAAGTTTGCAGACAATATAAAAATATGTGGAGGGGCAGGTGGTTTTGAGGAACTAGAGAGGCTACAGAAGGACTTCGACAGATTAGGAGAATGGGCAAAGAAATGGCAGATGGAATACAGTGTTGGGAGGTATCTGGTCATGCACTTTGGTAGAAGAAATGAAAGGGTTGACTGTTTTCAAAATGGAGAGAAAATACAAAAAAAAACTGAGATGCAAAGGGACTTGGGAGGCCTTGTGCAGGATACCCTAAAGGTTAATTTGCAGGTTGAGTCTGTGGTGAGAAAGCCAAATGCAATGTTAACATTCATTTCAAGAGAACTAGAATTTAAAAGCAAGGATGTAATGTTAAACCTTTATAAAGCACTGTTGAGGCCTCACTTGGAGTATTGTGAGCAGACTCGAGCCCTTTATCTTCGAAAGCTGGAGAGGGTTCAAAGGATGTTCTTAAAAATTATTCCATGATTGAATAGCTTGTTATATGAAGAGCATCTGCTGGCTCTGGGCTTGTATTCAGTAGAATTCAGAAGAATGAGGGGTGACTTCATTGAAACCGTATAACCATATAACAATTACAGCACAGAAGCAGGCCATCTCGGCCCTTCTAGTCCGTGCCGAGCGCTTACTCTCACCTAGTCCCACCTACCTGCACTCAGCCCATAACCCTCCATTTCTTTCCTGTCCATATACCTGTCCAATTTTTTTTTTAAATGACAAAATCGAACCTGCCTCTACCACTTCTACTGGAAGCTCGATTCACACAGCTACCACTCTCTGAGTAAAGAAGTTCCCCCTCATTTTACCCCTAAACTTTTGCCCCTTAACTCTCAACTCATGTCCTCTTGTTTGAATCTCCCCTACTCTCAATGGAAAAAGCCTATCCACGTCAATGCTATCTATCTCCCTCATAATTTTAAATACCTCTTTCAAGTCCCCCCTCAACCTTCTACGCTCCAAAGAATAAAGACCTAACTTGTTCAACCTTTCTCTGTAACTTAGGTGCTGAAACCCAGGTAACATTCTAGTAAATCTCCTCTGTACTCTCTCTATTTTGTTGACATTTTTCCTGTAATTCAATGACCAGAACTGTACACAATACTCCAAATTTGGCCTCACCGATGCCTTGTACAATTTTAACATTACATCCCAACTCCTATACTCAATGTCCTCTGATTTATAAAGGCCAGCATACCAAAAGCTTTCTTCACCACCCTATCCACATGAGATTCCACTTTCAGGAAACTATGCACCATTATTCCTAGATCACTCTGTTCTACTGCATTCCTCAATACCCTACCATTTACCATGTATGTCCTATCTTGATTAGTCCTACCAAAATGTAGCACCTCACACTTATCAGCATTAAACTCCATCTGCCATCATTCAGCCCACTCTTCTAACTGGCCTAAATCTCTCTGCAAGCTTTGCAAACCTCCTTCATTATCTACAATGCCACCTATCTTAGTATCATCTGCATACTTACTAATCCAATTTACCACCCCATCATCCAGATCATTAATGTATATGACAAACAATATTGGACCCAGTACAGATCCCTGAGGCACACCACTAGTCACCAGCCTCCAACCTGACAAACAGTTATCCACCACTACTCTCTGGCATCTCCCATCCAGCCACTGTTGAATCCATTTCACTACTTCAATATTAATACCTAGCGATTGAACCTTCCTAACTAACCTTCCACGTGGAACCTTGTCAAAGGCCTTACTGAAGTCCATATAGACAACTTCCATATAGAAACTTATTGGATTATGAAAGGATGTGGAGAGAATGCTTCCTATGGTGGAGGAGTCTAAGACTACAGGACACAGGCTCATAATATAGGGGTATTCTTCTAGAATGGAGATAAGGAAAATTTTCTTTAGCCAGAGAACGGTGAATCTATAGAATTCTTTGCTACAGGCAGCTATGGGGGTCAAGTCTTTATGTATATTTAAGGCAGAGGTTGATAGATTCTTTACTAATCAAGGTATCAGAGGATACGGGAGAAGACAGGAAATTGGGGCTGAGAGGAAAATCGGATCAGCCATGATGAAATGGCACAGCAGACTCGATGGTCCAAATGGCCTAATTCTGCTCATATCTTATGGTCTTATGGAATACTGTCACCTGCCATATCCCAGGCTGCATGATTACATTCTAAGGAATATACTGAAGTTTGGTGCAGCCAATGAAAGGCCATTGTAGGGAAGGAATGCAGACTAAAATCTTGCTGTCAACAGGCATTGAGGGCCTAAGAGCTCTGTAAAAGGCTCTGAGCACATGAAGTTTGTTGCATCCAAGGAGGCCACATCAGTAGTAATGCTATGTAGTATATGGAATCTGCTAACACTGCCAACGTATAGAGCAATAACACCATGATTACATAGACTCAACAACAACATGAATATAAAAAAGCCCCGCACCACTTTAAAAAAAAATCTTCTATATATTTTTATGAATAAAGTTTATCTTTTGTAATTAAAATATGTCATTAAACAATTATTGTAATTTAAGTAATGAACTAGATCCTGAACTGTGTTTATTTCCTGCCTTGTTGCTTGAGGAACTAGAGGAAATCCACAGGTCCAAGGTGGTGGGGGTGGGTGGGGAGAGTCCTGGCATGTTCCAAAGTAAGTGGAACTAATCAATGAGTAGACAGTCATGCTGAGATATAGCGGTTGAAGATCACTGGCAATTCGGATTAGCTGTCAGATGGTGACCAGATGTCAGGAGGTCTGGTGCAAGTGTGGGGAAATTGTGTGGTTTCAAGGCTGATGTATGATTGACTGGATAACATGTTGGTGAGGTATGGAAACAAGTCAGCTGAGTTTTACAAGCTGGTGGAAAATGATTGCCACTCTTGGAAGAAGGAATGCCATTTGGTATCCTTTATACCAAAATGAAGCAATTTTTATTGGCAGACAAAGCAAGTGAAGCATGTGCTGAAAATGACAGGAAATATGTCACTGCCACTGCACGTTTCTTGGATCCTACTGTCTGTATGAAGGGCACACAACAAGAGGAAATACTGAGCATTAAACTTACATTTCCAATAATTTTTGTTTATGTCACTGAAATTGAATAATGCAACACTCAGCAACGTGGTGCAGTGTGATCCAATTCCCAAACAATTCAAACCTGCTTAGCAAGTAAAGGTAAATGTTCAAATCAATGGTGTAATCTCATGAGTCCATATTACCAGCCAGTGGTGTTAAACACAATATATTGTAGCGAAAGTGCATGTATGTTAAATTGAAATGCAATCCAATTAGCTTCAAAAGAACATAATTACAGAAACAGAATACAATTGCTGCCATCACAATAGAGTTAATCTTATGTTATAATGAGAGATGAATTTCTAAGCATTGGAGTTAGGGGAAGTTGGTGGAAGGTGCAGAGCTGAGAGAGCACGCAGTTGTGAATCCAGGGTGTACGTGGTGAAGCCGTTTGGCGTTGGAGCAAATGAGTGAGCCTGCTGTTGGCAGTTTTCTCTCAGGCAGGAAGGGGGTGGAGATGGCAGGAAGCAACTGAAGTAGTGTGAGGGAGGTGCTATTCGATAATAAGAGTTGTATGGAGGAAAGCAAATGGCGTTTTTCTAGAAAACAGGAAAACTAGTGGGTGATTGAGGCTTGTAGTGGCTTATCATCTATTATGAAGATAGTAGACAGGATTTCAATAAAAGAAGGAAGAAAGAGTTCAAGGCTTTGTTGAGTTTCAAATACGGTCCTGTTTCTGATATCAATCCAATTAGACTAACTAGATTTGAGAAAAGTATTAGGCGCTATTATGGGTACAAAACCTTTGAGAGATGAGACACTCATAGTAATTTGTAAAGCTATTAAGCAATGTGCGAAAGCTGCACGAGGAAGTAAAATAATTGCAGCAACAACCTGGCACTCAACGTCAGTAAGAGAACGAGCTGATTGTGGACTTCAGGAAGGATAAGGTGAAGAAACACATACCAATCCTCATAGAGGGATGAGAAGTGGAGAGAGTGAGCAGTTCCTTGGTGTCAAGATCTCTGAGGATTGACCTGTTGCCAATATATTGACGCAGTTATAAAGAAGGCAAGACAGTGACTATACTTCATTAGGAGTTTGAAGAGATTTGGCATGTCAACAAATACACTCAAAAACTTCTATAGATGTACCTTGGAGAGATTTCTGACAGGCTGCATCACTGTCTGGGATGGTGGGCGGGTAGGGGGGAGCCTACTGCACATTATAAATTTAGTTGGCTCCATCTTCAGAACTAGCCTACAAAGTACCCAGGACATCTTCAGGGAGCGGTGTGTCAGAAAGGCACTGTCCATTATTAAGGACCTCCAGCACCCGGGGCATGCCGTTTTCTCACTGTTACCATCTGTTAGGGGGTACAGAAGCCTGAAGGCACACACTCAGCAATTCAGGAACAGCTTCTTCCCCTCTGCCATCCAATTCCTAAATGGATATTGAACATGTGAACACTACCAAACATTTTTAATATACATTATTTCTGTTTTTTGCACAATTTTTAATCTATTCTACAGTATATATGTATACCTTAATTGCTTTACTTATTGATTTACTATTGCTATTATTTTTTTTCCTTTTCTTCTATATTAGGAATTGCATTGAACTGCTGCAGCTAAGTTAACAGATTTCATGACACTTGCTGGTGATAATAAACCTGATTTTGATTCTAGAAACATAAAAAAACCTACAGCACAATACAGGCCCTTCGGCCCACAATGCTGTGCCAAACATGTACTTGCTTTAGAAATTACCTAGTGTTACCCATAGCCCACTATTTTTCTATGCTCCATGTACCTATCCAAAAGTCTCTTAAAAAACCCTATCATATCCACTGTTGCTGGCAGCCATTCCACGCATTCACCACTCTCTGCGTAAAACCCTGACATCTCCTCTGTACCTACTTCCAAGCACTTTCAAACTGTGACCTCTCATGTTAGCCATTTCAGCCCTGGAAAAAAGCCTCTGACTATCTACATGATCAATGCCTCTCATCATCTTATGCACCTCTATCAGGTCACCTCTCATCCTCCGCCACTCCAAGGAGAAAAGGCCGAATTCACTCAACCTACTCCCATAAGGCAAGCTGCCCAATCCAGACAGCATCCTTGTAAATCTCCTCTGCACGCTTTCTATGGTTTCCACATCCTTCCTGTAGTGAGGTGACCAGAACTGAGCACAGTACTCCAAGTGAAGTCTGACCAGGGTCATTAAGCTGCAACATTACCTCTCTCTCAGCTCTTAACCTCAATCCCATGGTTGATGAAGGCCAATGCACTGTATGCCTTCTTAGCCACAGAGTCAACCTGCACAGCAGCTTTGAGTGTCCTATGAACTCAGGCCCATGATCTCTCCGGTCCTCCACACTGCCAAGAGTCTTACCATTAATACTATATTCTGCCATCATATTTGACCTATCAAAATAAACTACCTCACACTTATCTGGATTGAACTCCATCTGCCACTTCTCAGCCCAGTTTTGCATCCTATCGATGTCTCGCTGTAACCCCTGTCAGCCCCCTGCACTATCCACAGCACCCCCAACCTTTGTGTCATTAGCAAATTTACTAACCCATCACTCCACTTCCTCATCCAGGTCATTTATAAAAATCATGAAGAGAAGGAGTTCCAGAACAGATCCCTGAGGCACACCACTGGTCACTGACCTCCATGCAGAATATGACCCGTCTTCAACCACTCTTCTCCTTCTGTGGGCAAGCCAATTTGGGATCCACAAAGTAAAGTCTCCTTGGATCCCATGCCTCCTTACTTTCTCAATAAACCTTGCATGGAGTACCTTGTCAAATTCCTTGCTGAAATCCATATTCACTTCATCTACTGCTCTATCTTCATCAATGAGTTTAGACACATCCTCAAAAAATTCAATCAGGCTTGTAAGGCACTTTGACAAAGCCATGCCGATTATTCCTAAACATATTATGCCTCTCGAAATGTTCATAAATTTTGCCTCTCAGGATCTTTTCCATCAATTTACCAGCCACTGAAGTAAGACTCACTGGTTTATAATTCTCTGGGCTATCTCTACTCCCGCTCTTGAATAAGGGAACAACATCCGCAGCCCTCCAATCATCTGGAACCTCTCTTGTCTCCTTTGCCTCTTGCAGTAGCCTGGGGTACATCTCGTCCAATCCCGGAGACTTATCCAACTTGATATTTTCCAAAAGTTCCAGCACATCCGCTTTCTTAATGTCCAAATGCTTAAGCTTTTCAATCCACTGTAAATCATCCCTACAATTGTAAAGATCCTTTCCTGTAGTGAATACTGAAGCAAAGTATTAAAGTATTCATTAAGTAACTCTGCTATCTCCTCCAGTTCCATACACACTTTTCCACTGATTCTGATTCTGACCAAGAAATTATATTGAATGACGTTGGCTTTGGGGCGTAGTCTCTGGAGTGCCTCTCGATGTATCCATGGACCAAATTAAAAATAATTTAGTTGGGTGAAATGTTGTGGATGCTGTAAGTTTAAAAGTATTTCATGGTGGAGTTAGAATAGATAGCTTATTGACGTTAATTAAATTTGATGAAAAACAAGTTGCTGGATAGGGTTAATTTAGGTTACATGAATTATATGGATCGAGTCTATGTGCTGCCCCACTCTGAGATGTTTCCAGTGTCAGAAGTGTGGTCACGTAGCAGCTGTGTCTAAGGGTAAAAAGTGATGTGGAAGATGTGGTGGAGGACATCATTATGGCAATTGTGGAGAAGGCATTATGCTGAATTGTAGCAGCCATGGAGGAAAAAAATAGCTCTACCTGTGCAGCATATTTGGGTGGAAATGGGTATTTCATATGCAGAGGCTCTGCAAAAAGTACTAAGTGTCAATAAAACTTACTAATATCCAGAATACAGACAACTTAAAGGCAGTGTGTAAATTGCATAATTGTACAATAAAGGATTCTCTGATCGTTGATAATGTTTGTTATTTTCATGGCAGATGTTGTAAATTTTACAGCACAAGCTAAAAGTAGGAGAGAAAAAAATTAAAATTATATTAAAAGCTGTAAAAAAAAGATAAAAGACTTTAGAAGTTATTAATGGTGCCTTACAAAGAGAAGTAAATGATGTTCAGACTTCGAAAGGGGGTTGTTAATGTTTTTTTAAATCTTATAATGGAATGCAGGAAGCCTGTTACTAATGATCAAGGGTTTAAGAAATTTATTGAAGGTTTACCAAGTCAACCTGATGTTATATGTGTACAGGAAACCTAGTTGAAATTTTGTGTATGTTTTAAAATACAAGGTTATGTTGATTTAAGAAGCTATCAGAAAATGGGCAATGGAAGAGGGATGCCTACCTTTCTGAAAAATGAGATAGCATACAGAGTTTTGGAGATTGAGTTTGTTTATGAGACAATAGTGGTTGAAATTTAGGGAAGAATAATAAAGTAGAGATAATAAATGTTTATAACCCCTGTGAAAGGTTAACCTCTGATATATTGGAAAGCATGTGTGGAAATGGGAAAAGCAAGGTTATATGGTGTGGAGATTTTAATGCCCATAGTATTATGTGGGGTTATAGTGACATAAAAGTGTATGGGATGATGGTGGAAGACATTCTGGAAAAAATGTGTTTGCTGTGCTTGAATAATGGTAGAAGTGCAAGGATAAATCTATTTAACAATGCTGTTCCTGCTATAGATCTTGCACTGGTATCTGAGCATATAGCAAGTGTGTGTAACTGGGAAGTGTATTATGATACAACAATGGGGAATGATCATTTCTCCATTATCTGTACAATGGGAATAGGTATGCATCAGGTGAAAGGATTTCATATCCCTAGATGCAATTTTAAAAAGGCAAATTGGGATGTATTCGATGATTTATGTGAAAGTAGATTTCCTGATCATTTGGGTTTGGAGGATATCAAGCTGAGTAATAATACCTTATACTTCATACTCAGCTCATTAGTTAAGGAATCAATCCCCAGATCGCTGGTAGATAATAAAAGGAGAGCTGTTCCCTGGTGGAGAGCTGAGTGTAAAAGAGCCGAGAAGTTACAAAATAAAGCTTTTGGGATAGTTAGGTAGCATTTCTTTTATTCATCTTTCATTCAATATAAAAGAGCTCAAGCTATAGTTAGAAAAGTAGTGAGAAGGGCAAGGAAAATATATTGGAGAACATACTGGGAGAGCACTGGGAAAGAGATCCAGGTAGGGGGAGTTTGGGGTTTGATACAGAACTTGGGGGAGTTAGAAAAGTTGAAGCATTACAGGATGAAGAGGTCAATACTCCCCAATGCCATTAGGCTTTACAATTCTACCGCCAGGACTTAAGAACTTTTTAAAAGCTATTATTAATGCTTTTTGAGATAGTGATTTAGATGCATATCATATTTTTTTTTACTGAGTTAAGTATTGTATGTAATTAGTTTTGCTACAACAAGTGTATGGGACATTGGAAAAAAGTTGAATTTCCCCATGGGGATGAATAAAGTATCTATCTATCTATCTATCTAGAATGGTGGGGAGAAGATTACAGTTACTGACTCTGAAAAAGCAGAGTTATTAGCAAAACCATATGTTAGTGTACATAATTTGGCCAATTTATGTAAAGAAGAGAGGTCTTATAGAAAAAAAGTTTTGGCAAACAATCCTCAGATTGTTGAGGAAAAAGAATGTTCTAATTCCTGCTTGGATATTGAACTTACATTATCTGAACTTAAGAAGGCTATTAATGGTGCTGGTCAGAAATCACAAGGGAAAGATATTTATTTACATGTTTACATGGTTATTGGATTCAAAACTTAAGCTGGTTTTGAAATTCTTTAATACAGTATGGGTTGAAGGGCAACTTCCTGCTTCCTATAAGTTAGTGGTATTTCCCCTGATAGTGAAACCTAGCAAGGATCAATCAGATCCTTCCCATTACTTACTTACTTTACTTTATTGTCACCAAACAATTGATACTAGGGCATACAATCATCACAGCGACATTTGATTCTGCGCTTTGCGCTCCCTGAAGTACAAATGGAAGTAAATATAATAAAAATTTTAATTATAAGTCATAATTAGAAAATAGAAAAGGGGAAGTAAGGTAGTGCAAGTCAGATCCGGATATTTGGAAGGTACGGCCCAGATCCGGGTCAGGATCTGTTCAGCAGTCTTAACACAGTTGGAAAGAAACTGTTCCCAAATCTGGCCGTACGAATCTTTAAGCTCCTGAACCTTCTCCCAGAGGGAAGAGGGACAAAAAGTGTGTTGGCTGGGTGAGTCATGTCCTTGATTATCCTGGCAGCACTGCTCCGACAGCGTGTGGTGTAAAGTGAGTCCAAGGATGGAAGATTGGTTTGTGACCTATTGACCTATTATTGACCTGTTTAAACTGGTTAAATAGTGGCAGCAGTACAATGCAATATGTGATAAATATATATAAAAAAGTGAAAATAAATAAATGGATTATATTAAGTACATATATGTATATTAAATAGTTAAATTAAGAATAATAGTGCAAAAACAGAAATAATAAAACATGTGAGGTTGTGTTGACAGGTTCAATATCCATTTAGAGATCAGATGACAGAGGGGAAAAAGTTGTTTCTGAATCATTGACTGTGTGCCTTCAGGCTTCTGTCCCTCCTTCCTGGTGGTAACTATGAGAAGAGGACATGTCCAGGGTGATGGGGGTGTTGTTGCATGAATGAAGTCACAAGAAAGAAGTACTGGTTGATTCGAACCAGCTTCTTTATTCAGCAAAACAAGAGACAGCAGGCATCATATGGAGACACTTTCAGTGGAAAGGTGTGGCTGGTCCAATGTGGGCCATGATATTTTATGTGCTAAACATAGAACATAGACATAGAACATAGAATAGTACAGCACATTACAGGCTCTTCAGCCCACAATGTTGTGTTGACCCTCAAACCCTGCCTTCCATATAACCCCCCATCTTAAATTCCTCCATATACCTGTCGAATATTCTCTTAAACTTCACTAGTGTGTCTGCCTCCACCACTGACTCAGGCAGTGCATTCCATGCACCAACCACTCTCTGAGTAAAAAACCTTCCTCTAATATCCCCCTTGAACTTTCCTCCCCTTACCTTAAAGCCATGTCCTCTTGTACTGAGCAGTGGTGCCCTGGGGAAGAGGCGCTGGCTATCCACTGTGGTGAACAAGATATACCTGTCTGACTGCTCCTGTGGCTCCTCCCACAGACCCTGCTGACTGCTCCTGTGGCTCCTCCCACAGACCCCTGTATAAAGGCGACTGTGGGCTGCTGCTCTCCCTCATTTTCCCCAGGATGTAGTGCTGTTTATTCTTCCAGTCAATAAAAGCCGATATCTTACTTCCTAAGTCTCAGCGTGAGTTATTGATGGTGCATCATCCACTCTATCTATTCCTCTTAATATTCCTCTTAATATCAATGGGCAATTCATATTTCCAATATATCGACAATGCTTTCTTTGAAACTACCCACAAAGGTCACAGCCACTTCACAGACGCCTAAATGATTTTCAATCAGCATTGTCTGGTCTGGTATTCATAGCTTTTAGGAATCCATTGTTCACAGCTGCACTCCAAATTAAATCCACAATACATATTCAGATGTGAAGACTGGTAGCCAAAGTTATCTGCTAATTGTAAATGTGCTAAACCCAAAAATCACTCTAACATACCCTCATTAGAAGGATGAGAGGGGATCTGATTGAAACATATAAGATTATTAAGGGTTTAGACACGCTGGAGGCAGGAAGCATGTTCCCGCTGATGGGTGAGTCCAGAACTAGAGGCCACAGTTTAAGAATAATGGGTAGGCCATTTAGAACAGAGATGCGGAAAAACTTTTTCACCCAGAGAGTGGTGGATATGTGGAATGCTCTGCCCCAGAAGGCAGTGGAGGCCAAGTCTCTGGATGCATTCAAGAGAGAGTTAGATAGAGCTCTTATAGATAGCGGGGTCAAGGGATATGGGGAGAGGACAGGAACGGGGTACTGATTGTGTATGATCAGCCATGATCACAGTGAATGGTGGTACTGGCTAGAAGGGCTGAATGGCCTACTCTTGCACCAACTGTCTATTGTCTATTGTCCTCTTGGCCCTCCTGGACATAAATAGATCTGTACCAGGAAAGGCAGATCTAAAAAAGGATCTGCTCAAATAGCCCTGGTGGGACACAGCTGTAGCCTATCAACTCCTTTACCCTCCCATGTCTATTCCTGCAGTTCCTTCCTTCACGCTCTAGCTGTCAGTGAACTAAACAAACCTCCTGGGGACATCACAGTAGCTTCATACATTATAGATGCTTTACGATTTCTCTTGCACTTTCTTTGGTCTATTTCAATGGCCCACAAAACTACCACAGAGTAGGTCGAACCCACCACGATCCCTAAATCTAAAACTACCTGGTGGGCTGATCTAAGGCTTTCCTTCATCATTTTCAGGAAGACTGGGTCATCCCTCCCTGGATTATCCAACACTGAGTACTCCTCATACACTCGATACTTGCTTTCTGTATAATCCATGGCTGGTTTATCAGCTCTTTGATTCACTGCCATTATCATTCTCCATCCACTCGATGCCTCACTTCCCCTTTAAAAGAGAAATATCTCTCTATATTGCTGGCATTCAGAGTTCTTGCCCATGTAGCACCCTGCACCCCTGGGACACACTGTCCCATGCTTTCCTTGGGCACTTTTTTTTTCCCAACACGTGTCTAACTTTAGTGAGCATCTGGTGAATTTCAACCACTTCCTCGAGCTTGTGCCAGAATTCCAAATTCCCACGTGCTGGCACCAAACATTGTTACGTGAATGAAATCACCAGAGAAAAGTACTGGTAGATACAAAGCAGCTTCTTTATTTGTCAAAAGAAGGTACAGTGGGTATCATATGGAGATACTTTCAGTCGAAAGATATGTCTGGCTCGATATTTTATGTATAAAACATCAAAGGACAATTCCAAATTTACAATGCATTCACAATGCTTTCTTTGAAACTACACACAAACTTCACACCTCTTGATTCGCACCCACACCACAGATAACCAAATGAATTTTAATCAGCATTGTCTGGTTTGGAATTCATGGCTTTTAGGAGCCAATTGTTTGAAAATGCATTCCAAATTACATCAACAATGCATATTCAGATGTGAAGACTGGTAGCCAAAGTGATTTGTTAAATGTAAATGTGGTAAACCCAAAAATTGCTCTAACAGTGGTAATTAATAGTGGACGCCACCTTTCTAAGGGGCCACTCCTTGAAGATGTCTTGGGTACAGCTTAAGCTAGTACCCATAATGGAGCTGGCTAATTTTACAACTTTCTGTAGCTTCATTTAAATGTGTGCAGTAGCCACACGTCCCCCCCACCCACCCCCACCCACAACAGATGGTGATGCAACCTGTAGAGTGCTTTCCATGGTACATCTATAGAAGTTTTTGTGAGTTTTAGGAGACAAACCAAATTTGCTCAAGCTCCTGATGAAATAGAGCCACCACCTTGCCTTCTTTATAGCTGCATCGATATGTTGGGAGTAGGTTAGATCCTCAGAGATATTGACACCCTGGTACTTGAAATTGCTCACTCTCGCCATAAGGTTTGTGTTCCTTCGTCTTATCCTTTCTGAAGTCCACATTAATCTTTTCAGTCTTACTGACATCAAGTGCAAGATTGTTTCTGCAACACCACTCAGCTAGCTGGTATATTTCACTCCTGTACATCCTCTTGTCTCCATCTGAGATTCTGCCAACAATGGTGGTATCTTCAGCAAATCTATAGACAGCATCTAAGCTATGCCTAGCCACACAGTCATGGATATAGAGAGAAAGTAGAGCAGTGGGCTAAGCACACATCCCTGAGTTGCTCATCACCAAGGAGAAGATTGTGGTCTTTTGGTCAGGAGGTCAAGGATCCTTTTGCTGAGGGAGGTATGAGGCCCAGGTTCTGTAGGTTTTCGATCAGGACTGTAAGAATGATGTTGTTAAATGCTGAGCTATAGCCAATGAACAGCATCCTGACATACTGTAGGTGTTTATATTGTCAGGTGAATCAAGGCCGAGTGAAGAACCATCAAGATTGTATCTGTGGTAGACCTATAGGCAAATTGCAGTGTGGAAAGTAATGGAAAATTAGCTGTATTCCAATCTGGATTTCACAAAGGGAGAATGACAATAGACTCGAAGTTTGGAATCTGATATTCATAAGGCTCAAGTTAATAAACAAATAGCGATAGCAGTTTTCTTTGATGTAGAAAAAATGTTATAATATGTTATGGACACAAGGATTGCTGCTTCAACTGGAAAAGCTGGGAATAGGTTGTATATCTTTCAAATGAATTCAATATTTTTTAATGTGATAGAAAGATACAAGTTAGGGTGGAAATAGCATTCTTTAAGGAGTATGAGATAGAGAACGGGACTCCACAGGGGAGTTATATTGTTATATGCTGATGATGGTGCTGTGTGGAAGAGAGGCAGGAATATAAATTTAATAGTTAGGAAAATGCAGGCAGCTATTAATGAAGTAGAGGAATGTTGACATTGATGTTGATGGGAGGGGTTAAATTTTCTGTTGCAGACACTCAAGTTATTTGTTTTCCTAAAAGGAACGTTACACCCACAATTGGTTTCTATTTATTTGGCAAATTCCTTAAACCAGAATCAGCAGTAAAGCTTCCCGGTATTTAGATGGACACAAGGCTAACATGGAAGATATGGGCAAATAAAATTCTAGCAAACTGTAAAATAGCTCTCAATTTGCTCAGGTGCTTAGTTAGGTGTGATTGGGGTGTGAGTAGGAGGTCACTTAAACAAATGTATATTGTTTTAATAAGATCTGTCTTTTATTATGGATGTTTTGCATATGGGTCAGCCTCACCAGCAGTTTTAACGTCCTTAGATAAAGTTCAAGCTCAAGCATTGAGGTTATGTTTTGGTGCTATTAAGTCATCACCAGTTTCAGCATTACTGGTCAAAATGGGTGAAGACCTTTATACCTACACAGGGTACAGTTAGCATTGGATCAATTTAAGAGACAACAAGTTGGTCAATCAATATTGGCAAAATTAGTAGTGTTGGGAGCACTGTATTTGTAAGATCTTCAGTTCTGGCTGGATTGAAATGAATGGGCTCAAAAGCTTGGGTTATTTAAAGTGGATTATAGTCCCAGTGTACACCTTGTTGTCACTCCTCCAGAGGCTGCCTGGCCTGTTGAGTTGTGTGTGTGTGTGTGTGTGTGTGTGTGTGTGTGTGTGTGTGTGTGTGTGTGTGTGTGTGTGTGTGTGTGTGTGTGTGTGTGTGTGTGTGTGTGTGTGTGTGTGTGTGTGTGTGTGTGTGTGTGTGTGTGTGTGTGTGTACGCGCATCTTTTGCTACTAGTGCACAAAGAAATTTAAACTGTGCACAAAAGGATGTAACCCCTCTAACTGTGACAAAAGTCTTTGACGAGAGTGGCTTGGACACAAATGCTGGAGTATCCGAGGCCTGGACTGAAATGTTATTTCAAACTGGATCGAGAATCTGAGCATGAAATAAACACTAGATGAAAGGATAGTTCACTAGATTGCCTTCTGCATAAACACTGAACTATGATAGAACCATAGAACACTACAGCACAGTACAGGCCCTTCAGCCCTCCATGTTGTGCTGACCCATATAATCCTTAAAAAAAGTACTAAACCCACACTACCCCATAATCCTCCATTTTTCTTTCATCCATGTGCTGTCCAAGAGGCTCTTAAATACCCCTAATGTTTTGGCCTCCACCACCATCCCTGGCAAGCCATTCCAGGCACTCACAACCCTCTGTGTAAAAACCATACCCCTGATGTCTCCCCTAAACTTCCCTCCCTTAATTTTGTACATATGCCCTCTGGTTTTCGCTATTGGTGCCCTGGGGAACAGGTACTGACTATCCACCCTATCTATGCCTCTCATAATCTTGTAGACCTCTATCAAGTCCCCTCTCATTCTTCTACGCTCCAAAGAGAAAGTCCCAGCTCTGCTAACCTTGCTTCATATGACTTGTTCTCCAAACCAGGCAACATCCTGGTAAATCTCCTCTGCACCCTCTCCATAGCTTCCTCATCCTTCCTATAATGAGGTGACCAGATATTAAGAGGAGATGAAAGTCATAATTAAACCTCTATTCAATTACAGTGAATAAAGTTGGGATTGGAAAAGAAAGGATGTCATTTATTGTATATAAAATTCAGAGGATGGTGGGAACCCAACAGGTGGATGGGTATGAAAGGAAAGAAGAAATTATACTTACAGGTTTACATATTGGACATACTAGGTTGAATAATTCCATGTTCAGAATGAGTATGCATTATGGGCATCTGTAGGGAGCATACTTGTCAAGAAATGGTGCTGTGTATGTTGTTTGAATGCAGTTCCTATGAGGTGCAAAGAAAACATCTAATTACTAATTTGAGATCTTTGGGACAGGCAGAGTTTACATGTAAAGTAATATTAAACATTACATTTTAATTACATTAACATTACATGTAGTGTTAAAGTTTACATTAAACATGTAAAGTTTAATAGGATATCACTGCCATTGTAATGCATACAAGCGCATATCTGACCTTCTGAGAAGCATCATCTTCCATTAGCTGTTGAAATATATCTCCATATATATCCATGAGAATAGACGCTGGACCACCTTCTTTCCTTAACAAGGACCTTTTTCAGCTTTCCCCAGCAAATCCAGAGTCCATATGGACATAGATTACTATTCCACTTACACAAAGCTGGCCATGAGATTGAAACTACTGTATATTGGGTATGTCTCTCTCTCCTTTCTTTGGAGACTTGTTTTTTTATGAACCAACGGACACAAAACACACATTATTGCACATTGTTAAATTAACTTGTTGTCCCTATGTCCTATATTACAAGCTGTGGGAGATAAGCCTTGGGAATTGATCCCTCTTCGTTGTCTCAGTATCAAGTCAAGGCTGGTTTCCTACCATTACAGTTCCGTGGGTTTTGATACGACAAATGGAACATGAAAACTGAATTCAGATTTCTAAAATGGGTTTCAAATATACAGTCTCTGCATTATTAGGCTAAGGCAAAAACATTACATAAACAAACTAACTGACTGCTAATGGACTACCTAATTGACGTGTTTTTCTTGTAGATGTCATCATTAAAAATTATTTGAAGGAGAGGAAATAGTGAGAGATATAGTGAGAAGGTGTTAGGGGATACGATGAATGGAACAGGCTTGCATCAGTACTGAGCCATCTACTTCTAATTTGTATTAGTAACTTGGATTTAGAATCAGAGGGGGGAAAGAAACTGGTCACATTAACATATCCTGCAGGAAAAGGCAATCACATTCTGAATGTTTTCAATTATCATGGAAGGGATTGAGTTTGTTAAGGGTGTAATTACAAAATGCTAGTGAAATCTTTTGGACCTACTTTACTGCTTTGTTGTGTTTATTTTATCTGAATTAAAGCAGATTGTAGCTCATCAGTAATGCAGTGTTATCAAAGAGCAGGCAGAGAGCTGAAACCTGGCAGTATATGTACAGAGTTGATGAGTTGAGGCTGAGGATTAAATTAACAAATTTGTTTGTATTAATTATTTAAACTCAGCTGATAGGAAATGCAGAGCAGCCTGAGCAAGAATAAAAGTGTTTTACCCATGGAGCTGGGTCTCTATTAGCCTGGAAATGCTGACAGGTAGGTGGCTGCGCACCTTTCTATAGTGAAGAGCTGGATGTGCAGAAGTATGGTAAGCATAGTTTAGTACCTGGAGTCTTCAATCCAGAGATCT
Organism: Hemitrygon akajei; assembly: GCF_048418815.1. NCBI lineage: Eukaryota > Metazoa > Chordata > Chondrichthyes > Myliobatiformes > Dasyatidae > Hemitrygon > Hemitrygon akajei. Next base: position 32,313,414 of record NC_133133.1, read on the forward strand.
GCACTGCTTAACCAAAGCCAGAATGCAATGTGGTGTTAGAATTTGCCTCACTGAATCGAAGGTCAGAGAAGGTAGTATCAGGCTCCGCATACTACCTAATCACACCTATCAGGACGTTCATTATATGGCTTCAATGCCCCCCAAAAGCACCACGGCTGCTGACATTTATTTGGGCAGTTGCTTTGATAAGGTACCAGAGGCCTCACTGTTTAGTGACCCTCTACATTGACTATGTAGATTGGTAAGTTCACATCTTCTATTATATTGTAATTGTAGAAGCCAACCTGAGCCTGCTTGGGTGAGAAAATAATGATATAGGCTCACAACTTGGAACAATTAATCATTCTTTGAACTGCTAATTGTAATATGGTTAACAAGCAAACAATAATACTCAGTTCCCTTTACCTTCAAGCACTATTCAGCATACACCATTCTCCTTAACTTTCAGCATGGCCCACCTCAACCATCACTTGGAGGAGTTCATCTTTATCTGCACAATCTTTATGCAGTTCCTTGGATGGTTGTAAAAATAAAAGCAGAAAATGCTGGTCAGGCAGCAGCTGTGGAAGGAAAAGGAGAATTATGATTTCAAATCCAAGATCCTTTGTTGACTCTGTTAACCTAAAACATGCTCCCTTTTTCTCCTTCTAAGGATACTTCCTGGAATGCAAAAACATTTACTGTTTTTCATTTCAGATTTCCAGCACGCACAGTTCTATTTTTTGATTTTCAAGCTGCAAGCATAAGCATAACCTTTCAAAGTACAAAAATCAAAGCTGTGACAACTAATCAATACAAAGCCCTTTGAAGTATCATCCAAATCTTGTCTGTCTTTGTAAATTTTATAGAATGGATGATTTGGTTACTTTTCATTCCCGGATCATTCAAAGGTCCCTCAATGAGGTGAATTAACAAGAGCTTCATGCTTATTAACATTTAAAAGAGTAAGTTAACAAGTTTCCCTCAAACAGTAGCCATGATATTAGGATTCCCAAATGATAACTGAACCAGATTTGGGAGAGATATGTTTCTTACTTGCTGTATTTACTGGGATGTGATCACTGGGTTAAACAGGCAGGAAGTTAGTTGGAGCAAACAATTCTCACTGTGAAGTTTGATTAAAACCCTATTTGAAAAACTGCTGTTTTTTTTTCCCCTTAACCACATCGCATATCAGAACATCTATCTATTCTATTCAACCCTTTTGTAAAAGACCTCTTCCAACCATCTCTCAATTTATTTGATCCCCTACCATCAGTAGAAGATACTGAAGTATAAGAAGAAGGGCTGTTTAGGTAGATAGATAGATACTTTATTGATCCTAAAATAAATCACAGTGTCACGGTGCACAGATATACAAATATTAGAAGGGACGTAAGAAAGAACAAAAAATAAGGTACTGTGGCGACCCACTTTCTGCGCAGGCGAACCGGCTCATGAATAGCCAGCCCACAGGGAGAGACTTTGGTAATGCACCTCTGACATAATTTCTGCCCAGAGAGGGCGGGCGCTAGGGATTAAATGCCAGCGCCGCGAAGTTTGAAGAAACTAGTCTCGAAATGACTTACCGACTGCGTGTCGTTATTTCAGCGCTGTGTGTAGCACATCGCTACATTGGTGACCCCGACGGTCCAAACGGGATTTGGACCAAAGATGACCGACTCTTCATCTGTTCACGCAGTTTCGCTGAAACCGCCGACTTTCTGGATGCTGCGACCACACTTGTTGTTTAGCCAAGCAGAAGCCCAGTTCCAGATTCAGCAGATATCTTCTGATTCCACGTGTTACTACCACGTGGTGAGCGCCCTTGACCAGGAGACGGCCGCCCAGGTTGCGGATTTCATACAGTCGCCCCCGGAAGAAGGCAAATATGAAGCATTCAAGGCGCTGTTCATTGGGACCTTTGGCCTCTCACGGCGTGAGCGGGGTGCCCGCCTGCTTCACCTGGATGGTTTGGGAGGCAAACTGCCATCAGCATTGATGAACGAGATGCTGTCCCTGGCCGACGGACACAAGCCCTGCCTCATGTTCGAGCAAGCGTTCCTAGAGCAACTGCCCGAGGACATACATCTGCTGCTGGCCGACGCAGATTTTAGTGACCCCCGGAAGGTTGCGGCCCGGGCAGACGTGCTGTGGAAAGCCAAGAGGGAGAGCATGGCGTCCGTCGGTCAGATTACCAGACCACGCGCCCAACAGCAGACCAGACCAGGCCCGGCAGGGGGGCGCACACAACAAAGAGGCAGGAGTGAGGAGGACAGTGAACAGTGGTGTTTCTACCACCAGCGGTGGGGTACAGAAGCCCGCCGTTGTCGCCCGCCCTGCAAGGGCCAGGGCCAGCTGCCACTAATGACTATGGCGGTTGGCCACTAGGACAGCCTCTTGTATGTCTGGGACAAACAATCGGGACACCGCTTCTTGGTCAACACCGGAGCGGAAATCAGCGTCTTGCCCCCGACAGGGTACGACACCCGCAACAGGAAGCCAGGACCACCCTGAGGGCTGTAAACGGCAGCACGATACGGACCTACGGCACCTGCACAGTGCAACTGCAGTACGGCGCCAGCCGGTTCACATGGGACTTCACACTGGCCACCGTGGCCCAACCACTCCTAGGGGCAGACTTCTTGCGAGCTCACAGCCTGCTGGTCGACTTGCAAGGGAAAAGACTGGTCCATGCCGAGACTTTCCAGAGGTTCTTCCTGGGTGAAGCCAAGTTGCCGGCCCCACACCTGGACTCCATCACACTGTCGGACAATGAATTCACCAGAATCCTGGCGGACTTTCCATCGATTCTGGCACCGCAGTTCACAGCAGCCATGCCCAGACACGGCATACAGCACCACATTCTGACCCAGGGACCACCCCTCCATGCCCGCGCATGAAGGCTCCCCCCAGAAAAGCTTCGCTTGGCGAAGGAGGAGTTCAAGAGGATGGAGGAATTGGGGATCGTACAGAGGTCCGACAGCCCATGGGCCTCCCCCCTGCACATGGTGCCCAAAGCAGCCAGGGGTTGGAGACTATGCGGCGACTACCGCAGACTGAACGAGGCTACAACTCCAGACCGCTACCCCATGCCGCACATACAGGACTTTGTAGCAAACCTGCATGGGGCAAGAATCTTTTCCAAAGTAGACCTCATCTGGGGATACCATCAAATCCCGGTACACCCTGAAGACATCCCCAAAACAGCACTCATCACCCCGTTCGGCCTGTTCGAGTTCCTCCGAATGCCGTTCCGCCTGAAGAATGCCGCACAGACGTTCCAGCGGCTAATGGATGCGGTGGAACGCGACCTGGACTTTGCGTTCATCTATTTGGACAACATCCTTATAGACAGCAGTAGTCGTCAGGAGCATCTGTCCCACCTCTGCTCGCTCTACTCTCGCCTGAGTGATTTCAGCCTCACGATCAACCTGGTCAAATGCCAGTTCGGTCACGATACCATCAACTTCCTGGGCCACAGGATTACCAAAGACGGGGCAACACCTCTGCCCGCCAAGGTAGACGCGATCCGCCACTTGGCCCGGCCCAACACGGTCAAAGGCCTGCAGGAGTTCGTTGGTATGGTGAACTTCTACCACCATTTCCTCCCCTCAGCAGCCTGTATCATGCGCCTTTTGTACACCCTAATGTCAGGTAAAGGCAAGGACATTACTTGGGACGAGGAGACCGCGGCCGCTTTAGTTAAAGCCAAGGAAGCCTTGGCAGATGTCGCGATGCTGGTGCACCCCAGAACGGACGTTCTGACCTCCCTCACGGTGGACGCGTCCGACACAGCAGTCGGTGGGGTGCTGGAGCAGCTCATCGAGGGGCGCTGGCAACCCCTGGCGTTTTTCAGCAAGCACCTACGACCACCCGAACTCAAGTACAGTGCTTTCGACTGGGAGCTGTTGGCACCGTATCTGGCAATCTGGCATTTCAGGTACTTCTTGGAAGGCAGGCCGTTCACCGCGTTCACGGACCACAAACCGTAGACCTTCACGTTCACGAAGGTGTCCGATCCCTGGTCGGCTCGCCAGCAGCGACATCTGTCCTACATCTCCGAGTACATGACGGACATCCAGCATGTCTCGGGAAAGGACAACGTCGTGGCGGACGCACTCTCCAGACCAGCTATCCAGGCCCTGTCCCTGGGGGTGGACGATGCAGCACTGGCGGAGGTGCAGCAGGCAGACGATGAGATGTCCAGCTACAGGACCGCAGTCTTGGGTTTGCAGCTGCAGGATTTTCTCATAGGCCCAGGTGAGAGGAACCTCCTGTACGACATGGCTACCGGCCAACCTCGCCCCATCGTCCCGGCAGCCTGGAGGCGGTGAGTTTTCGACTCCATACACGGTTTGGCACACCCATCTATCAGGACAACCGTCCGGCTGGTCTCTAGCAAGTTCGCGTGGCACGGACTTCGCAAGCAGGTCAGTGAATGGGCCAGAACGTGCGCGCAGTGCCAAACAGCCAAGGTGCAGTGACACACTAAAGCCCCGCCACAGTAGTTCGAACCCACCCACGAGAGGTTCGACCACATTCATGTGGATATCGTGGGCCCCCTACCAGTGTCCCGAGGAGCATGGTACCTCCTAACTATGGTAGACTGGTTCACGAGGTGTCCAGAGGCGGTCCCGCTCACCGACACATCTGCCAATTCCTGTGCCCGAGCACTGATTGAAATCTGGGTAGCAAGCTTTGGGGTACCAGCCCCCATTACCTCCGACAGAGGCGCCCAGTTCACCTCCAGCCTGTGGTTGGCTGTGGCCAGCCTGTTGGGAACGCAGCTACACCACACTGCTGCCTACCACCCACAGTCGAATGGACTCGTGGAGGGTTTCCACCGTCACTTGAAGTCAGCTCTCATGGCCCGCCTGAGAGGACCTAACTGGGTGGACGAGCTTCCCTGGGTCCTGCTTGGAATTTGCACAGCGCCCAAAGAGTATCTGCACGCCTCGTCGGCCGAGTTGGTATACGGCGCGCCCCTGGCCATCCTGGGAGAGTTCATACCAACCCCAAAGGGGCAAGAGGAAGAACCCACAGCTGTCCTGGACAGACTACGCGAAAGGCTCGGCAACCTGGCCCCCGTACCAACTTCACAGCACGGACGGACCCCGACCCATGTACCCAAAGACCTGCAGAACTGTAAGTTTATGTTTGTACGAAGGGGCGGACACCGGGTGCCGCTACAGCGGCCGTACGAGGGGCCGACTAAGGTGATCAGCAACAACGGGTCCACATACATTCTGGACATTGGGGGGAAAGAGGAGGTTTTCACGGTGGACCGACTCAAACCAGCCCATGTGGACTTGGTGCAGCCGGTCGAGGTTCAGGCACCACGGAGCAGAGGCAGACCTCCCAAACAGAGGCTGATCCAGACTGTGGACATTGGGGGGTGTATCGCCGGTTCGGGGGGGGGGGGGGGGTTATGTGGTGACCCACTTTCTGTGCAGGCGAACCGGCTCACAAATAGCCAGCGCGCGGGTAGAGACTTTGGTAATGCACCTCTGACGTCATTTCCGCCCGGAGAGGGCAGGCGCTAGGGATTAAATGCCAGCATCGCGAAGTTTGAATAAACTAGTCTCGAACGACTTACTGACTGCGTATCGTTATTTCAGCACTGTGTGTAGCACATCGCTACAGTACTTTAAAAATAAGATGTACAGGATCTTAGGCTGGGTAACAGCTTCTTCCCCAATCTGTGAGACTTCTGACTCTCTGTTACCACTCAGTGTATACCACAGTTGTATAATTACCCTCCGTTATATATTCACTTTATGTCAATTGATACATCTGCAGAATTTTTAATTATGTGTTGATATTATTTTATATGCTGAATGTTTTATATATATATACTGTGTTTCACACCTTGGTCCCAGAGGAACGTAGTTTAGTTTAGCTGCACAGGTGTACAGTTAAATGACAGTAAACGGGAGCTTGAACTTGAACTTGATTTGTGTCTCATTCCTAAATAGCTCCAAAAGAATCTGAAGGCAAAGGTCCCAGTGACCCAGTGAACAGATAGGGATGAAGGTAGACAGGAGGCTCAGCAATTCACAGAAAGCCATGACGTGCACAGATTCCTCAACACTCCATAAAACATCTTCTGTCCAAACAGCCAATGTTCCACCCCTATAAAAGCCAGGAAAAGGGATAAAACCTTCAAGGATAGAGATTATCAATGCCTGCTTGAAACCTCCCCAACCATGATTCTGCACCCAGAACACCATCTACAGCAATCTTTGTGGACCAGCCTTGCCACCACACTTGAATAATACATGGAAAAGACTGTATCCCAGTTCAGTAATAACAATATCTCAGGCACAGACAATATCCCTACCAAAACCCTAAAAATTAGCACTAAAGTCACAACTCCACAATCTTTTTCCCAAAGTCAGAGCAGATAAGGATACATGAAGTTCTTCAATATATCCTTCTCTTCATGAAAGGAGATAACTCAGATGGTAGTGATGTCAGAGGGATTTTCCTGATACTTGCCATGGGAAAAGGTATTGTCAGGATCACCCTCAGCTATCCCCTTCTGGTGGACATAGAACATTTTCTCATCTTACACTGTGGATTCTGTACATTCTGAGGCATACAGCCTCTGTCTGTAAGGAGTGTATACATTGTCCCATGATCATGTGGGCTTCCTCCCACATGCATTCCAAAGACATACAGATATTAAGTTGTGGGCTTGCTAGTTTGGCACTGGAAGCATAGAGACACTTGCAAGCTGCCCTTAACACATGCTCAGACTGTGTTGGCCATTGATACAAATGAAGCATTTCACTGTAAGTCTAGATTTTAAAATAATCTTTAATCTTGTATTTACCTTCTTTACATTGAACATAATCTTCTCCACATGGCACTCAAAGAAAGCTATAGAATGCAACAGCAATCACTATACATAACCTCACTAAAACATTTGACTCTATCAATCAAGAAGTCTGTTGAGCACAACAAAAATTCACCTCCATCCAATGTGCTCTCCACAATGTCATGGAAGTTGCAACGCCAGCTATTGGGTCAATAACAGAGCTCATCACTGAAAAGCCTCAGCCCTCCACTCCATCATGTCTCACCTACAAAATGATGCTTTGTATGCCTGGATGTTGTTTATCAATATCGGCTTGACATTTAACACGATCAATCTTCAGAGGCTGGAAGGTAAACTATCCTCACTGGGACTCAGAACGTCTCTCTGTAACTGGATCTTGGACTTCTTGATGGAAAGACCCCAGTCGATCTGAGTTGGCAGCAACATCTCAAGCTCCACGCTTAGCACTGGTGCACCCCCCAACCCTAGGTTTGTGTGCTCAGCCTGCTGACTCATGACTAAACAGCCAGATTCAGCTCAAACTGCATCATCAAGTATTCTGAAAATATTACAGTGGTTGGCCTCTGCGGCAACAATGATGAGTCACATATAGAGAGGCTTGTCAAATGGTACAAGAATAACAACCTGAGTCACAGCATGAACCGGACAAAGGAGGCGATTGTGGGCTTCAGGGAGCTACAGGATGCCCACTCCCAATTGCACATCAATGGCTCTGCCATGAAGAGAACGAAGAGCAGAAAGTTCCTTAGCATGCACATAATGAACAATCTAACCTGGACCCACAACACCTCCTCACTAGTTTGGAAGGTACAACAGCACCTACACTTTCTGAGGAGATTGAGGCATGCAAGGCTCACCACCCCCATTCGAACAACTTTCTACAGGAGCATCATTGAGAGTGTCCTATCTGGTTGCACCATTGCATGGTACAGAAGCTGCAAGGCATTGGTCCATAAGGCCCTATGAGAGGATTATTGGGGTCTCCCTCACCCCTATTTGTAATGTTTACCAAGAGCATTTCAGACAAATGGCCCAAAACCTGGTTGAGGATCCCTACCATACATCCCACAACCTCCTTAAACCACTACTGTCAGGAAGGAGGTAGAGAAGCATCAGGACTAGGACTGCCAGACTGGGAAACAGTTTCTTCCCTCAGGCTGTGAGGTTAATGAATACCTTGTCACCAAGAAGGTCTCATCACTAGGACAGCGAGTTGTTTACCAAATTGTTTACTGTTTACCTGTGCTGCACTTTATACATATATTTTATTAACTTATTACTATATATTATTTTGGTTTATGTGTTGTTATGATATATGTTGTGTAGGAGCACAATGCTCCGGTGGAATGCATTTTGTTTGGTTGTATATATGTACAGGCAGATGAGATTAAACTTGAACTTGAACTAGTCTCAGTGAAGACTGCTGGCAAAGAAGACTGATCCATTGCTCCAATAGTTTTCTTATTCTTTGTCAGTGTACTGTTGCACCTCACATTCAATGCACATCTCACAGAAGCAGAGATAAATTTCAGAAAAAATGGGAAACTTCTAAAACTATTATGATTTCACTCCAGAACCTGAACCTCAGTATGTAGAGAGCATTTGAAGCTGAAATCCAAGATATCATCAACTTGTTCACCAGCATATGATAGAATGGGTTTTACACTCAACTTTCCCAAGGTCAACCTGCCACACTGATGTAATGTGTGACAATAAAGTTTTCAGTGTGACCCTGAAAAACATGAACCACTTCAATGAATGAGAAGGCAACTTGATGTAGGCAGATAATGGCGATGAAATTCACCACTACCTTCAATGTGTCAGAATAGACCTTGAGGAAAAAGATATTTACAAATGAACATTTAGAGATGGCAATAAACATATGGTTGCCTGAGCTTCCGTGGTCCTCACCCTTCCATGTGCTTCTTCCAATAGGCATGTCAAGGCATTGGAAAAATAACACGAAGACTGTTTCCAAAAGCATCCAAATTCACTGCAGGAATTAGTAAACCAACTTTACTGTCCAGTTCCAAGCCAGAAGTAAAACCCTAGTTCCTCTCAGTTAACTATTTTGAGCAGGCCATGTCAACTTGCTTCTATTTCCTATTTCAAGGACTGATATGGGAAAAGATTACCAAATGGACTGAGAGGCAGGGAAAGAGTCAAAGATATACTTAAATCGTCATTGAAGAAGAGAACATCCCTCTGACTCCCGGTAATTTCTGCCCACATCCACTCTCAGTAGAGATGTAAGCATTGGGGATGTTATTGAGAGCTTGAAAGCCATGCAACGGGATGTGCACCAAGCAAAAGTGCATGTGATGCATGGAGTGCACAATCTTACAATCCAACTTCCCCCCATTCCGTCATTCTTCTCCTGGTGAACTGTGCAAGAATCTTCACTTCTCACTAGGATCCTTTAGCCCCCTATGAACACACAAAACTAGTGTGGAATTAACGTATTCTCAATTCTAAAGGACTACCCAAGAAAATTAGAGAAAATCATGTTTCTGTATTCCATTAAGTTTGGCTCATTTTGAAGATGGATATTGAAGAGCTATCAAGATGTTCAGGCCTCTGTAGTAAAAGCGATAATGCTGCTCTTTTTTTATATTACACCACTTACAAACAACAGTACTGAATGATGCTCTCCTGTGCTAGAAAACACATGATAACACATGATGAGACAATCGTGCAACTGAAAGAGGAATGTGTGTTTGCCAGGAACTTCTAGAAAGAAAAGCTGTGTTTTTATTTTGTCAATGTTGTGAGCAGCTACATAACACCAGGCTCAGTGACCTATGGGCTATTGCTAGGAGCATACGCTGAAACAAACATTAACTGCTGCTGGAAGATCTTCAGCCTGATAAATGATACTCTTTGGGGCCCATGGCACATGTGATGTTATCATTCATCAAATGTCTCTCAGTGAACCCAGTACCAATCTACCCTGGCAGTGTGTTGGTCGTACTCAGAACAGATTCCTGCCCGTGAAGGTTTCTTGCAGTGCAAGGAGATGTTGGGAAGTGTATTTTGCCAAGTGGCATATTTCAAATTTCAGGAAGACATTCCAATGGGCACACTAAGGCATAGTGCAGTCGTTGGAAATACTTGGAGGGAAAGGGCAGCGTTGTAAGATCCTGTTGCCACTGGACACTGAACTTGTTTAACAGCTTTTTAATACACTCCACCGATGCATTGTTTTAGGAGGAAACAATTGTAGCATTGTATACATTTTGAATAAAGCATATGTTTGGGAAAAAAACGATAAATGGAAATCCAGAAGCTTAACATTTTCTGAGAAGTGGCAGACTGCTTCATTGGCTGTTCATTCATCAACTTAAACAGTTAATTCTCTCTACCACCAGAGCCCATAGTTACAGATTCAGATTCAGTTATCACACATACATGAAAACACAATTAAATGTGTTGTTTACATTGACAATCAACAAACCCAAAGATGTGACTGGGCAGCTTGCACCTGTCGCACACATTTGGGTTCACAGTGTGCAGTAGAATGAAAAGTCCCCATCGGGAGGATCCACACTGCCAAAATGTAATACAGTTTAAAAGATTTAAAAACATTAAACGAAGTCTAATAATTTTACAATTTGCTACTTAATCACCCAGCCCATACACTTTATGTCCAAAGCATAAGCTGCTGAAATGGTTCAGAACAAGCAGTTCTGACCAGAAGCTCAAGAAAAGCAAGCAGGATGGCTCGTATGAAAGCAATTGAAATTCAATGTGGGGATACAATAAATGTTGGTTGAAGGAACTTTGAGTGCCTTATGGTATATTAATATAAATAAATACAAATCCTCTAGATTCATCCTATAAATGCAAATGTGCAGTTGCTGGAGAACAAAAATGAGGCCCAAGATTGCTGTTTCAGTGCGAAATTAGGGATTTTTGTGCTCTACGTTTGGACGAGATGTGGCTTACTCCCAGCATGTCAGATACAGCGATCAGACCCAGAGGCTTCTTGATTCATATGATGGATTGAACTGATGATTCAGAAAAGGTGAAAGGTGGAGGGTGGAGGTGTCATGAAAACCTCTCAGTGATGCTCCTTTGTGGCGACGATGTCAAACTTGTGTTACCCCAACCTTGATCACCTAATAGAAAAATGCCATCCATTCTATTTACCTAGGGTGTTCTCCTCCATAATCCTGACCACAGTTTACATACCACCAATTATAATCAAATGCATGAGATATTGCATGATTCTGAAAACAATAACTAGTCCATCCTGACATATTTCAAAACATAGACAGGATCTTTAACGAGGCTACCAGGCTTGTTCGAAGAAAACCCTGCTGAAATACTATCAGCATATAACCTTTGGTACTAGAGGTCCCAAAACACGAGACAACTGTTATACTAAGATAAGAAATGCTTGCCATTCCATGCCCAGACTGCATTTTGATAAATCTAATCACTTGGCTGTCCATCTCCTGTCTGCATTCAGGCAGGGGATAAAGAGCAAAGCTCCAGAGATTAGGTCAACAAGGAGGAGGTCACAAGAGGCAGTGGAGCAGCTACAGGATTGCTGTGAATCAGTGGACTGCGCTATGTTCAAGGACTCATCCGTGGATCTGAAGGAATACACCATGGTTGTCATGGACTTTAATAAAATAGTTGTAGATAGATGTTTTATTTTCAGAGTCTTCCCCAACCAGAAGCCCTGGATGAACCATGAGGTCTGCAATTTGCTGAGAGCCAGATCAGAGACATTCAAGTCTAGTGACCAAAAAGTTACAAGAGGTTCAGGTACAATCTCCAGAAAGCCACCTCATGTGCAAAGTGGCAATTGCAGACTAAACGTGAATCAATGAAGGATGCTTGACAGTTGTGACAGGCCTTGAATAATGCCACCTCTTCTAAAGTTAAATCAAGCAACATAGGCAACAGCAGGGCTTCACTTCCAGATGAGTTTAATGCCTTCTATTCCCACTTTGACATGTCAAAACATGGAGGAACCATCATGAGTATCTGCAGGCCTTGATGATCCTGCGATTTCAATCTCTGAGGCCAATGTGCGAGCAGCCTTCAGGAAGATAAACCCATGAGAAGCATCTGGCCCAGATGGGTACCTGGCTAAGTACCGAGGACCTGTGCTGATCAATGGGCTGGCGTGTTCTCTGAGATCTTTAACTTCTTACTTCTACAGTCTGAAGTACCCACCTAGCTTCAAACAGGCCTCAATTATACTGGTGTCTAAAAAGAAGATGGTAACCTGTGTCAATGGCTATCATCTAGTAACACATCGACAGCAATGAAGTGTTTCGAGAAGTTAGTGATGAAGCATCACAGCTCCTGCCTGGGAAGATATGCTTCAATTTTCCTACTGGTAAAAACATCTCCACCACCATCTTGAATAGCACAAGGCTGTGTGCTTCACCCCCTGTTCTATTTGCTTTGCACCGTGTGGCAAAGTACAGCTCCAATGCCATATTCAAGTTTGCTGATGACTCCATTGGCCGAATCAGCATATTGGAGGGAGGTTGAAAATCCGGCGGAGTGGTGCCACAACAACCTCTTCCTCAATGTCAACAAGACCAAGGAGCTGATTATTGACTTCAGGAGGAGGAAACCGGAGATTCCTGAGTCAGTTCTCATCAGAACATCAGAGGTGGTGAGGGTCAGCAACTTAAAATTCCTCAGTGTTATTAGTTCAGAGGACCTGTCCTGAGCCCAGCGCATAAGTGCAATTATGAAGAAAGCACAATATGCCTCTACATCGTTAGGTGTTTGTTTTGATTCAGCATGACAGCTAAAACTTTGACGTACTTCTATAGATGTGTGGTGGAGAGTATATTGACTGGCTGCATCACAGTCTGGTATGGAAACACCAATGCCCTTAAACAGAAAATAGTGGATATGGTGCAGGCCATCACGGGTAAAGCCAGCCCCCTCTGAGCACATCTACATGATCCATCATCAAAGACCCCCACCCCCAGGACATGTTCTCTTCTCCCTACTGCCATCAGACAGACAGACACACTTTATTGATCCCAAGGGAAATTGATTTTCGTTACAGTCGCACCAACCAAGAATAGTGTAGAAATATAGCAATATAAAACCAGAAATAATTAAATAATCATAAGTAAATCATGCCAGGTGGAAATTAGTCCAGGACCAGCCTATTGGATCAGGGTGTCTGACACTCCGAGGGAGGAGTTGTAAAGTTTGATGGCCACAGGCAGGAATGACTTCCTATGATGCTCAGTGTTGCATCTCGGTGGAATGAGTCTCTGGCTCTGTGCCTAACCAGTACATTATGGAGTGGATGGGAGACATTGTCCAAGATGGCATGCAACTTGGACAGCATCCTCTTTTCAGACACCACCATCAGAGAGTCCAGTTCTACCCCCATAACATCACTGTCCTTACGAATGAGTTTCTTGATTCTGTTGGTGTCTGCTACCCTCAGCCCCAGCACACAACAGCAAACATGATAGCACTGGCCACCACAGACTCGTAGAACATCCTCAGTATCGTCCGGCAGATGTTAAAGGACCTCAGTCTCCTCAGGAAATAGAGATGGCTCTGACCCTTCTTGTAGACTGCCTCAGTGTTCTTTGACCAGTCCAGTTTATTGTTAATTCGTATCCCCAGGTATTTGTAACCTTCCACCATGTCCACACTGACCCCTTGGATGGAAACAGGGATCACCGGTGCCTTGTCCTTCCTCAGGTCCACCACCAGCTCCTTAGACTTTTTCACATTAAGCTGCAGATGATTCTGCTCACACTATGTGACAAAGTTTCCCACCATAGCCCTGTACTCAGCCTCATCTCCCTTGCTGATGCATCCAACTATGGCAGAGTCATCAGAAAAAAAAAATAAGGAAGAAGGTAAAGGAGCCCCAGGACTCACACGAACAGGTTCAGGAACAGTTATTACCACTCAAACACCAACTCTTGAACTGAAGGGGATAACCTCACTCAACTTCACTTGCCCCATCACTGAGGTGTTCCCACAACCTATAGACTCACTTTCAACGATTCTTGGTTTCATGTTCTTGATGTTTATTGCTTATTTATTTATTTATTATTATTTCTTTCTTTTTGTATTTGCGCAGTTGTTGTCTTTCCAGAATGGTTGAATGCTCAGTTGGTGCGTTTTTTTAATTCTATTGGATGCAAGAAAATGTATCTCAGGGTTGTATATGATGACATATGTGTACTTTGATTATACATTTGCTTTGAACTTTGAACATAAGACCATAAGACATTGAAGCAGAATTAGGCCATACAGCCCACTGTGTCTACTCCGCCACTTGATCATGGCTGATCTATTTCCCTCTCAACCCAATTCACCTGCCTTCTCTCAGTAATCTTTCACAAATTTATCAACCTCTGCCTTAAATGCACACAATGACCTGGCATCCACAGCCACCTATAATAATTAATACCACAGATTCTCCACCCTTTGGCTAAAGAAATTCCGCCTCATCTCTGTTCTAAGTAGACATTCCTCTATTCTGAGGTTGGGCCTTCTGGTTCTAGACTTCCCTCCTATAGGAAAAATTCTTTCCACATCCATCTATCTAGGCCATCGAACATTCAATAGATTTCAAAGAGATTACCTCTCATTCTTCTAAATTCCAGCGAGTACAGGCCCAGGGTCATCTAACGCTCCTCATATGATAAGCCTATCAGTCCCAGTATCATTTCCATGAGCCACCTTTGAAACCTCTCCTTTCTTAGATAAGGGGCCTAAAACTACTCAAAATACTCCAAGTGAGGCCTCATCAGTGCCTTATAAAGCCTCAGCATTACATCCTTATTTTAATATTCTAGTGTGTTCTCAAAACGAATGCTAACATTGCATTTCCCATTGACTCGGTCTGCCAGTTAACTTTTAGTCCTGTATGAGGACTCCTAAGTCCCCTTGCACCTCAGATTTTTGTATTTTCTCCCCTTTTAGAAAATAGTCTATGATGTTATTCTTTCCACCAAAGTGCATGACGATGCACTTCCCGATGCTGATATCTAATATCTAATCTGTTCTCTCCACAAAATGATAAATCCAGATATCACAGGAGAAGTTTTTAAATGGATCTACATTGCCATTTAGATAAATTATCTCTGCCAACAATCTATTTCTCTCAAAGTGCAATGCTATTAATAATAAAGGAGGTCAGTGGATGCTTGATGATGAGAGCCCTCTTAGGAAAGAGGCTCTTATTTTACATCATTATGCACGTTTCCCGAATTTATTATTCTCTTATTGGAGTTACCATTTAATATAGGCTTATCCTAAATGCATGGGCTAGAAGTGTTGTGGATTTTGGATTTGGGTCAGCATCATTTCTGACTCTGAATTCATGTGCTACTGGTACGCAACCTTTGTCCTACACTTGTTCATCACAGATACAGTATGTTTAAAGTGGTACTGCTGTCTACTTACTGGCCGCAGAAATCAAAACAAAGGAAACAACTAGATACCTTATTAATATCACTTTATTGATAAGGATCAATGCTAACAATAGAGAGGTGAGCGTAGGATAATCGAGGCAAGTAGCGGCGTAAGCAGTGGTGCTGACGAGGCACGGTCATGGCAAGAGGAGGCGAGCGGTGGTGGAGTCAGAGACGTACGCAAGGAATGATCGTGGCAAGCTGAGGTGGAGTCAGGTCATGGTCGAAGCAGAGTCAAGGCAGAGCTGTAGCATCCGCGAGAGTGAAGAAAGTCCTGGATATCTGCTCGATTCACATGCAGGGCCGAGCTGGAAAGTTCGGGTACGTGCTAAGTCGTGGCAGCTGGATCCAGACCCAGAGTGGTCTGTGAGTGAGGAACGACCCGATGTTAGGATGATTTCAGCGCCCGGCCAGATTGAGAAGTTCAGGGTGTTGGGACCAGATGTGAAGCGAGGGCCAGTTCTGCTTGCTGCTCCCTGACGTTTACCCAGCTGTATGCAAACCTGGGTGCAATGATGCCTAGCTTCACATCTGTGGTCTCACAACATTTACTGGGCTCTGTGATGAACTATAGTTGGTGCCTGCTCCAGCTGCAGTGATGCCCGATTTTTCGTCTTTCATAAAACTCCAGTTCTGAATGCTATTTGCTTACTTTTGTTGTTGGTATAATTTGGTTCTCTTACTCTGTCTCTGAGCATTGGATGTTTGACCGTTTTTTAAATGGGTCCTTCTGAGATTTCTTTGATTTGTGGCTACCTGCAGGAGGTGAAACTCAAGGATGTATAATGTATACATACTTTGAACTTCGATATGTACTGATGCAACCATTCAGTGTTTTAAATTTTCATCAACTCCAATCTTAGCAAACTCATCAATCAATTTCTCAGCTGTTTTGAGATCAGCAGATGCTTTATCACCACAAATCTTTAAAATTTTATATTGTGTCTTTTCTTAAATTTCTGCAGCCAACCTGCTTAATATTCACAATTACCTTCACTTTTCAGTTCATCATGATAGATATATATTTGCTTGTTTTATGATCAGCATACCCTTAGGCAGCATATGTTCACTCTAATGTTAACAATACATCATCTAGATCTTCATTGTTTTTGAGTTATGCAGTGTTTTTTTTATTTTTTCATTAACTTCTATTCACCTGTTCCCTTCTGACAACTCTCAGAGGTGTGTAGAGACCTGCGCATTACCGGGGAACCTTCCCAGTGCCTTGTGGAATTTTCCTCTTGTGATAATAGACAATAGACAATAGGTGCAGAAGTAGACCATTCGGCCCCTCGAGCCTGCACCGCCATTTTGAGATCATGGCTGATCATCTACTATCAATACCCAGTTCCTGCCTTGTCCCCATATCCCTTGATTCCCCTATCCATAAGATACCTATCTAGCTCCTTCTTGAAAGCATCTAGAGAATTGGCCTCCACTGCCTTCTGAGGCAGTGCATTCCAGACCCCCACAACTCTCTGGGAGAAGAAGTTTTTCCTTAACTCTGTCCTAAATGACCTACCCCTTATTCTCAAACCATGCCCTCTGGTACTGGACTCTCCCAGCATCTGGAACATATTTCCTGCCTCTATCTTGTCCAATCCCTTAATAATCCTATATGTTTCAATCAGATCCCCTCTCAATCTCCTTAATTCCAGCGTGTACAAGCCCAGTCTCTCTAACCTCTCTGCGTAAGACAGTCCGGACATCCCAGTAATTAACCTTGTGAATCTACGCTGCACTTCCTCTACAGCCAGGATGTCCTTCCTTAACCCTGGAGACCAAAACTGTACACAGTACTCCAGGTATGGTCTCACCAGGGCTCTGTACAAATGCAAGAGGATTTCCTTGCTCTTGTACTCAATTCCCTTTGTAATAAAGGCCAACATTCTATTAGCCTTCTTCACTGCCTGCTGCACTTGCTCATTCACCTTCAGTGACTGATGAACAAGGACTCCTAGATCTCTTTGTATTTCTCCCTTACCTAACTTTACACCATTCAGATAATAATCTGCCTTCCTGTTCTTACTCCCAAAGTGGATAACCTCACACTTATTCACATTAAACATCATCTGCCAAGTATCTGCCCACTCACCCAGCCTATCCAAGTCACTCTGAATTCGCCTAACATCCTCATCACATGTCACACTGCCACCCAGCTTAGTATCATCAGCAAATTTGCTGATGTTATTCTCAATGATGTTGTGTCAGTGCTCAAAAACTATTCAGATTTTGGAGGCTTTCAGATTACAGAATTTTAGAATTTTGGATAAGGGGTACTCAACCTGTAGTTTTCTGGGACATGAAATAAGCAATATTAATATATCAGATTAAATATCTAAACAAATTTATTCCTCAAATCCTCAAACTGTCCTTTCAAGCTGGTTATGTGTTTTCAAAGAACTGTAGAATCTTTTATGGTGACAGATTGCAAAGCAAGCATTGTTAAATAGTAAAATTTGTTCCCAGGTCACTTTAATATTGAATAGACTGGCACTGTTCATTGGTAGATATGGTTACGTGGACTAAATCCTGAAACTCTTACCTAGCAGACTCTGGGAGTCTCTACACCAGGTGGACCAAGAAGGCAGGACACCTACTTGCACAATCTTCTTGAAGTAAATAAATATTGCGTATAAATATTTATTTGAATTAACTAACAAAGTTTGGTGCTTAGATTGCTGTGTTCTATACAATTCAACAATAATGAAACATAAAATATAATTGGAAACTTTGTGAGTTATTTGTAATTTTCTTTCTCAGTTTTTAACACATATGCTGACACAAGCATGGGCAAACAGATTCTACGTGTAACAAGTGCATTATATTTGGAAGTAACTTTCATATCAGAAAATATGATTTCTGAGCATTTGTTGATAATATAATCAACTCTGGACAGAATCAGAAGTTTCACCTCAGTGTTAAGTTTCCCTTTGCCTTTTCATTGTATTGCCCAATAATTAAGGATAAAGAACACAAATATTCAAGGAATTTTAACATAGTTTTTGATCAGCACAAATGAAGTCGATGGAATATTTTTGCTTGCTTTTACAAGTATTCCCCCTAAAAGCAGGCATTGCCTCAAAATTGCCTTGCCTCTTCACTGAACTGCTCATCACCAGAAGTTTCAGAGCATTATTTTCTTTGATAGGCAGACTCAGAAAATAAATAACATGTAGAAAATAAAACATGCTGAAGCATTTCTTACAAGAGGCAGGGTAGGAAGAGGTATAGTAAATCTAATCGTACCAGTTTCTGTACAATGACCCCGCCAATGATTGTCTTCAATACAAGCATGGACTTTCGCTCCACCTGTACTACCCAGCTCTGCACAGCTTATTTCTACTACCTGCCCAAGAACCACAAGAATGAGTGTGCCGGCATTGTTTCAAGCTCACTCAACTTACTTCTTCATATCTTAAACTTATTCTTTCATCCTTCGTTCAGTATTTTCCCACTTACATCTGTGACACTTTAGATATCTTCCATCATTTTGACATCTTCCATTTTCTGGCCCTGACTGGTTCATTTTTAACATCAATTTAATAATATGACTAAACACATTGATGAAGGAAGAGCAGTAGATGTCGTGTATATGGATTTTAGCAAGGCATTTGACAAGATACCCCATGCAAGGCTTATTGAGAAAGTAAGGAGGCATGTTATCCAAGGGGACATTGCTTTGTGGATCCAGAACTGGCTTGCCCACAGAAGGCAAAAAGTGGTTGTAGACGGGTCATATTCTGCATGGAGGTCGGTCACCAGTGGAGTGCCTCAGGGATCTGTTCTGGGACCCTTCATGATTTTTATAAATGACCTGGATGAGGAAGTGGAGGGATGGGTTAGTAAGTTTGCTGATGACACTAAGGTTGAAGGTGTTGTGGATAGTGTGGAGGGCTGTCAGAGGTTACAATGGGACATTGATAGGATGCAAAACTAGGAAGAGAAGTGGCAGATGGAGTTCAACACAGATAAGTGTGAGGTAGTTCATTCTGGTAGGTCAAATATGATGACAGAACATAGTATTAATGGTAAGATTCTTGGCAGTGTGGAGGATCAGCGGGATCTTGGGGTTCAAGTCCATAAGACACTCAAAGCTGCTGCGCATGTTGACTCTATGGTTAAGACAGCATACAATGCATTGGCTTTCATCAGTCGTGAGCTGAGGGTTAGGGGCTGAGAGGTAATGTTGCAGCTGTCTAGGACCCTGGTCAGACCACACTTGGATCTGGTTGCCTCACTATAGGAAGGATGTGGAAGCCATAGAAATGGTGCAGAGGAGATTTATAAGGATGTTGCCTGGATTGGGGAGGATGCGTTATGAGAATAGATTGAGTGAACTCGGCCTTTTCTCCTGGAGCGACAGAGGATGAGAGGTGACCTGATAGAGGTGTTTAAGGTGATGAGAGGCATTGATCATATGGATAGTCAGAGGCTTTTTCCCAGGGCTGAAATGGCTAGCACGAGAAGGTACAGTTTTAAGGTGCTAGGAAGTAGGTACAGAGGAGATATCAGGGGTAAGTTTTTTTACGCAGAGAGTGGTGAGTGCATGGAATGGGCTGCCGGCAACGGTCGCGAAGGCAGATATGATAGGGTCTTTTAAGAGACAGGTATATGGAACTCAGAAAAATAGAGGGCTATGGGTAACCCTAGGTAATTTCAAAGTTAAGGACATGTTCGGCGCATCTTTGTGGGCCAAAGGGCCTGTATTGTGCTATAGGTTGTCTATGTTTCTATGTACAAGCTCTTTACCCCTCTATCCCACATCAGGGGAGTTTGTGGACCCTCCCATTTCTTCAATAAACAGAGGCCTAATCAGATCCCCTTTATGAATACACACACTCACTTAGCTGAACTTGTCCATGCATTAAACAACTTCTTAACCTCCATTTACATTTTTCAGTTCAATGTCGTAGCACTTGTTTGGATCCTGTCTTTCTGTGGTACATGTGGAATAGTCATTCATTCTGTCCAATTGAACCTTTTCCCAAATTCCTTGTTCCATACCTCATGGACTGCATTGGCCTGCATCCATCCTTCATTCATGCAGAACGCAGACATATCATCGCTTTTGACGTCAATTTTCATCCTGCTCTCAGCTTCATGTAGTCCATCTCTGACCTTTTTTTCCCCCTTGCTGGATCTTGCTGTCTCCGTCTCAGCTGACAGGTTAGCCACCCAGATCCATTATAGAGCATGAAGAGCTGGATCTCCTTTGCCTAGGATGTAAAATTACTATTAGAATAGCAACCACTATTTCGAAGTGAATAGAAGTGCCGACAACATACTTTAGCAGCAATGCAGTACTAGAAATCTAACTTGAGTCTTTCACCAGCTATTTGGAGTCCAGTTGTAATACTTCATGCCCTTGATCGTGCGCAAGCGACGTTAAACAAAATGAAAAACCAAAACATGAAAATGGACACAACTTTTAGCTGCTAGAATAGATAACATTTTCTAAAGCAGAAATCCTACCCTTTGTTGCTTAGAAAATAGAAGTAAATTCTGTGAAGGTAATTAAGTTTTCAGGCAGTTGATGAAATAAGCCTCAAAGGTCAGATTTGTTTGACCTAGAGAAATATCAACTGAGTGGACACAGTCTTTAAAATGCAAAGTGTTTAATAATAGGAAGAAGAACCATTCAAAGTATAATGAAAGGAGTTGAATAAAATAAAAGATTAAATTAGAAATACCTGTGTAAATCAGAATTGGGCAAATATCTCTCCCCTGGAGAAAATTAGATCCATACAGTGAACTTATCAGAGCATGTCATGTTTGCTCAATAACTGAATGGGTTTTTGGATAAAATCCCGGTGATGTAGGAAGTTGAGGACTTTACTGAAAATCATACATACTCTTTAACCAACACTCTAAGGAATACTGCACTTCCAATTAGGGATGTGCAATAAATGCTGGACTTGCCATTTACGCCTCGCTCCTTAAAAAAGAATAAAAGTATGCTTTGCTGCATGGATCTTCGTGAATGTTGCACACATATCTCTCATAATTTTTATGCCCCATAATCTAAGTTGCTAAAGAGAAAACAGCAGGTGATGGAAATTTCAGGGAAACACAGAAAATTCTGTAAATGTTCAAAATGTTAGGCAGCACCTGCAGAGAGAGAAACAGAGTTAGCATTTCTGGTTGATGAAATGAGGTGGCGTATTGCCAGTTTTTTCTGTAATTATATCAGTCTCTTCAAATCTGAAAAAACACTTGACAAACACAGTCTTTCTTCAATGCTGCATCTCTGACTCTTGGCAACTACATCATAAATCTCCATTGAACCCTGTCTTATGTTAGCTTGTGATTGGAGGTGTATGCAATATGCTTGGTTTTGTCTGCATCTTATTTGATATGATCCTAACATGCCCTGTCTGTTCGTATGCTCTGTGCCTTTGACAATGACGTAATCTAATTACTGATGTATTTATACATATTTTTGGAAATTTAGTTTTAACGGAGGTTAACATCTTTGTTAATCACCTGTTCAAATAATTCTACATGACTACCTCGTGTGAATTGAGAAACAAATATCTATAAGTAATGGTTCAAAAGCTCTGTGAAATTCTGTCATACCTCTGAAATAATTTGTTCATGCATCAGAGAGTGAATGAAGCATTATTCTACTAAACCATTTAACTACTGGGCATGTCCTAATTTAGCACCAACTGAGCTCTCTGTCTTTATGTTTACTTTATCTCAACACAGCCATTTAAGGTGCAATTGAAAGGCTTGCTAGGACATTTTAGTGGGTAGTTAAGAGTATATCTAGACCAATATGATTTACGCTTACTCTACATAGACAAGACTGTGCGAGGATGGTAAGTTCCCTCCTCTGAAAGATATTAGTGAACTAGATGCTTTTTATATGAAAACAACAGTTTCATGGCCATTGTTATAAGAAATCTGTTAAGTTTAATTGGCAGAAACCTCAGAGAAGAATTAAGAAAATGTTTATATAAAGAATAGCTAAGTGATTAGCCTTGATTACTCTTAGAACATAAGAAACATAAGAAATAGGAGCAGGAGTAGGCCATCCGGCCCATCGAGCCTGCTCCGCCATTCAATAAGACCATAGCTGATCTGTCCATAAACTCAGCTCCATCTACCTGCCTTTTCCCTATAACCCTTAATTCCCTTACTATGTAAAAACCTATCTAACTGTTTCTTAAATATATTTAGTGAAGAAGTCTTAACTGCTTCCCTGGGCAGAGAATTCCTCAGATTCACCACTCTCTGGGAAGAACAGTTTTTCCTCATTTCCATCCTAAATCTTCTTCCCTGAATCTTGAGGCAATGTCCCCTCATTCTAGTCTCACCTACCAATTGAAACAACTTTCCTACTTCCATCTTATCTATCCCTTTCAAAATTTTGTATGTTTCTATAAGATCCCTTCTCATTCTTCTGGACTCCAGAGAGTATAGTCCCAGGCGACTCAATCGCTCCTCATCGGTTAACCCCTTCATCCCTGGAATCAACCTGGTGAACCTCCTCTGCACTGCTTCCAAAGCCACTATATCCTTCCTCAAGTATGGAGACCAGAACTGCACACAGTACTCCAGGTGCGGCCTCACCAGTACCCTGTATAGTTGCAGCATGACCTCCCTGCTCTTGAATTCAATCCCTCTAGCAATGAAGACTAACATTCCATTTGCCTTCTTGATAACCTGTTGTACCTGAAAGCCAACTTTTTGTGATTCATGCACAAGCACTCCCAAGTCCCTCTGCACAACAGCATGCTGCAATCTTTCACCATTTAAATAATAATCTGCTTTTCTATTATTCCTTCCAAAGTGCATGATCTCGCATTTACCAATGTTGTATTCCATCTGCCAGACCTTGGCCCACTCACTTAACCTATCTATATCCCTCTGCAGACTCTCCACATCCTCTGTACAATTTGCTTTTCCAGTCAGTTTAGTGTCATCAGCAAATTTTGCTACACTACACTCAGTCCCCTCTTCCAAATCATCAATGTAAATGGTAAACAGCTGCGGGCCCAGCACCGACCCCTGCAGCACCCCACACACCACTGACTGCCAACCGGAGAAACAAACTTTTATACCAACTCTCTGCCTTCTATCGGTTAACCAATCCACTATCCATGCCAATACACTTCCTCGGACTCCATGCATCTGTATCTTATTTATAAGTCTCTTGTGCAGCACCTTATCAAACACCTTCTGGAAATACAAGTATATGACATCCATCTGTTCCACTCTATCCACTGCACTCACTACGTCCTCAAAGAACTCCAGTAAGTTTTTCAAACAGGACCTGCCCTTTCTGAATCCATGCTACGTCTGTCGAATGGAACCACACCTTTCTAAATGTTTCGCTATTTCTTCCTTAATGACAGCTTCAAGCATTTTTCCGACTACAGGTGTTAAGCTAACCGGCCTATAGTTGCCTGTCTTTTGCCTTCATCCTTTTTTAAAAAGTGATATGACATTTGCTGTCTTCCAATCTGCTCAGGGTCTAGAGAGTTTTGATAAATGATTAGCAATGCGTCTACTATAACCACCACCAATTCCTTCAGCACCCTGGGATGCATCCCATCAAGACCAGTGGACTTCAGGCCCTCTAGTTTGTTTATCACTATCTCTTTAGTGACAGTGATTTCATCGAGGTTCTCACTTCCCATTTCATCCATAACATACTTCTTTGGCATATTATATGTGTCCTCCACCATAAAGACTGACACAAAATAGTCATTCATTGCCTCAACCATTTCCTTATTACCCAATATCAATTTCTTTGGTTGTCATAGACATACTAAGCTGTAAAGTCTTCCCTTAAGTGCTGTAAAAAAATAAAAGAGAGATGAGAGTGAATATAGGACTGCTCGAAAATGAGGCTGAAGAAATAATTACAGTAGACAAAGAGATGCCAGATGAACAAAATTAGTATTTTGCATCAGTCTTCACTGTGGAAGACACTAGCCATGTGCCAGATGTTGAAGCGTGTGAGGGAAAAGAAGTGAATGCAGTTACTATTACAATGGAGAAGGTACTCAAAAAGCAGAAAGCCCTAAGGGAACATATGTCACCCAGACCAGAAGAACTGTGCCCTAGGGTTCCCAAAGTGATAGCGGTAGAGATTACGGAGGCATTATAAATGACCTTTCAAAAATCATTGGAATCTGGCATGGTGCTAGAGTTCTGGAAAACTGAAAATGTTATTCCACTCTTTAAGAAAGAGGAAGGCAGTAGAAAGAAAAGTACAGGCCAGTTAGCCTGACTTCAATGATTGGGAAGATGTTGGAGTCCATTATTAAGGATGAGATTATGGATACTTGGTGACACAGGACAAAATAGGACAAAGTAACCATGGTTTCCTTAAGGGAAAATCTTGCCTAACGAACCTGTTGGAATTCTTTCAGGAGATTACAAGTAGGATAGATAAAGGGGATTCAGTTATATATTTTGACTTTCAGCACCTTTGCAAGGTGCCAAACATGAAGCTGCTTATCAAGTTAAGAGCCCATGGTATTACAGGAAAGTTACTGGCATGGTTAGAGCATTGGCTGATTGGTAGGAGGCAATGAGTAGAAATAAAATGATCCTTTTCTGGTTGGCTGCCAGTGACTAGTGGTGTTCCACAGGGGTAGGTGTTGGGACCATTTCTTTTTATGCTGTATGTCAATGATTTATATTATGGAATCGATGGTTTTGTTGCCAAGTTTGCAGATGATCCGAAGATTGGTGGAGGGGCAGGTAGTGTTGAGGGGCAGAAAGTGTTAAGAAAACAGGCAGGCTGCTAAAGGAATTAGGTAGATTTGGAGAATGGGCAAGAAAGTGGCAAATGAAATACAATGTTGGAAAATGCATGGTCATGGTATTTGCAGACTATTTTCTAAATTGGGAGAAAATCCAAAAATCTGAGGTGCAAAGAGACTTGGGAGTCTTTGTGCAGAACACCCTAAAGGTTAGCTTGCAGATAGAGTTTGTGGTCAAATAAAATGCTAGCATTTATTTCAAGAGGTCCAGAATACTAGAGCAGGGATGTGATGCTGAGGCTTTATAAGGCACTGGTGAGGCCTCACCTTGAGTTTTGTGAACCGTTTTGGGCTCCTCATCTAAAGAAAGATGTGCTGATATTGGACAGAGTTCAGAGGAGGTCCACAAGGATGATTCCAGGAATGAAAGGGTTAACATACGAGGAACATTTGATAGCTCTGGGTCTGTACTTGCTGGAATTTAGAAAGATCAGGGGGAATCTCATTGCAACCTTTCAAATTTTGAAAGGCCTGGACTGAGTAGATGTGGAAAGGATATTTCCCACAGTGGGGGAGTCTAGGACAGGAGGGCACAGCATCAGGATAGAGGGGAATCCATTTAAAACAGAGATGTGGAGAAATTTATTTAGCCAGAGGGTGGTGAAATTGTGGAATTTATTATCACAGGCAGTTGTGGAAGCCAGGTCATTGGATGCATTTATGGTAGAGCTCGATAGATACTTGATTGGATATGGCATCAGAGGTTACAGGGAGAAGGCAGGGAATGAGGCTAAGGAGGGGGAAAAAATCAGCCATGGCAGAGCAGACTCAATGGGCCAAATGTCCTGTTGCTGCTCCTATGTCTTATGGTCTTATGGTATTATATTTTATAATTATATTTTGAACAACTAAGTGCTATATAATTGAAAGGCAAAATATTAACTATGATTATATGGCAAATTTTATTAAAAACAAATCCCACTTTCTCTCTTTTGATCCCGATAGTTTTGAACTTCTTATGTAAGCTATAGTAAAGATTAAGTAATGCTTACCTTTGTTTAGCTTATATAAGAACTTCACAACTGTGAAGATGAATTGTGAGAGTATTTTGCTACTCGATTCCCTTGAATTCACAAAATATGGTATCGAAGAATATTCCCTTTAATAAGACCCACCATGAAATTTTAATGCAGTAAGTCAAAGAGTATATTTCAAAATGTTTCCTTTGAATAATGAATGAGTTAAATGTACTCATTAGAAATATTTCTAGATAGAGAAACACAGAAAACCTACAGCACAATACAGGCCCTTCGGCCCACAAAGTCATGCCGAACATGTCTCTACCTTAGAAATTACTAGGCTTACCTATAGTCCTCTATTTTTCTAAGCTCCATGTACCTACCTAAAAGTCTCTTAAAAGACCATATCGTATCTGACTCCACCGCCATTGCTGGCAGCCCAACCCCACGCACTCACCACTCTCTGAGTAAAAAACTTACCTCTGAAATCTCCTCTGTACCTACTCCCCAGCACCTTTAACCTGTGTCCTCTTGTGGAAACCATTTCAGCCCTGGAAAAAGCCTGTGACTATCCACACGATCAATGCCTCTCATCATCTTATACACCTCTATCAGGTCACCTCTCATCCTCTGTCACTCCAAGGAGAAAAGGTCGAGTTCACTCAACCTGTTTTCATAAGACATGCTCCTCAATCCAGGCAACATCCTTGTAAATCTCCTCAGCACCCTTTCTATGGCTTCCACACCCTTCCTGTAAAGGCGACCAGAACTGAGCATAGTACTCTAAGTACCAGGGTCCTATTTAGCTGCAACATTACCTTTCGGCTCCTAAATTCAATTCCACGATTGATGAAGGCCAATACACGGTATGCCTTCTTAACCACAGAGTCAACCTGCGCAGCTGATTTGGGTGTCCAATGGACTCGGACCCCAAGATCCCTCTGATCCTCCGCACTGCCAAGGGTCTTACTATTAATATGATATTCTGCCATCATGCTTGACCTACCAAAATGAACCACTTCACACTTATCTGGGTTGAGCTCCATCTGCCACTTCTCAGCCCAGTTTTGCATCCTATCAATGTCCCTCTGTAACCTCTGACAGCCCTCCACACCATCTACAACACCTCAAACCTTTGTGTCATCAGCAAACTTACTAACCTATCCCTTCACTTCTTCATCCAGGTCAATTATAAAAATCACAAAGAGTAGGGGTCCCAGAACAGATCCCTGAGGCACTCCACTTGGTGACCAACCTCCATGCAGAATGTGACCTGTCTACAACGACTCTTTGCCTTCTGTGGGCAAGCCAGTTCTGGATCAACAAAGCAATGTCCCCTTGGATCCCATGCCTCTTTACTTTCTCAATAAGCCTTGCATGGGGTACCTTATCAAATGCCTTGCTGAAATCCATATACACTACATCTACTGCTCTTCCTTCATCAATGTGTTTAGTCACATCCTCAAAAAATTCAATCAGGCTCGTAAGGCAAGGCCTGTCCTTGACAAAGCCATGCTGACTATTACTAATCATATTATACCTCTCCAAATGTTCATAAATCCTGCTTCTCAGGATCGTCTCCATCAACTTACCAACCACTGAGGTAAGACTCACTGGTCCATAATTTCCTGGGCTATCTCTTCTCCCTTTCTTGAATAAAGGAACAACATCAGCAACCCTCCAATCCTCCAGAACCTCTCCTGTCCCCATTGATGATGCAAGGATCATTGCCAGAGGCTCAGCGATCTCCTCCCTCGCCTCCCACAGTAGTCTGGGGTACATCTCATCTGGTCCTGGCGTCTTAACCAACTTGATGCTTTCCAAAAGCTCCAGCACATCCTCTTTCTTGATATCTACATGCTCAAGCTTTTCAGTCTGTTGTAAGTCATCTCTACAATCACCAATACCCTTTTCCATAATGAATACTGAAATAAAGTATTCATTAAGTACCTCTGCTATTTCCTCTGATTCCATACACACTTTCCCACTGTCACACTTGATTGGTTCTATTCTTTCATGTCTTATCCTCTTGTTCTTCACAAGGTACTTTAGAATACCTTGCGGTTTTCCTTAATCCTGCCCACCAAGGCCTTCTCATGGCCCCTTCTGGCTTTCCTAATTTCCTTCTTAAGCTCCTTCCTATTAGCCTTGTAATCTTCTCGATCTCTAAAATTACCCAGCTCTCTAAACCTTTTGTAAGCTTTTCTTTTCTTCTTGACTAGGTTTATTACAGCCTTTGTACACCATGGTTCCTGTACCCTACCATAACTTCCCTGTCTCATTGGAACGTACCTATGCAGAAGTCCACACAATTATCCCCTGAACATTTGCTACATTTTTTCTGTTCTTTTCCTTGAGAACATCTGAATCCAATTTAAGCTTCGAATTTCCTGCCTAATAACTTCATAATTCCCCTTACTCCAATTAAATGCTTTTCTAACTTGTCTATTCCTATCTCTCTCCAATGCTATTGTAAAGGAGATAGAATTGTGACCACTCTCTCTAAAATGCTCTCCCACTGAGAGATCTGACCTGACCGGGTTCATTTCCCAATACCAAATCAAGTACAGCCTCTCCTCTTGTAGGCTTATCTATATATTGTATCAAGAAACCTTCCTGAACATACCTAACAAACTCCACCCCATCTAAACCCCTTTCTCTAGGGAGATGCCAATTGATATTTGGGAAATCAAAATCTCCCATTACGACAACTTTGTTATTTTCACACCTTTCCAGGATCTGTTTCCCTATCTGCTCCTCGATATCCCTGTTAGTATTACGCGGCCTATAAAAAACACCCAGTAAAGTTATTGACCCCTTCCTGTTCCTAATCTCCACCCACAGAGACTCCATAGACAATCCCTCCATGGCGTCCATCTTTTCTGCAGCCATGACACTATCTCTGATCAACATTGTCACGCCCCCACCTCTTTTGCATCCCTCCCTGTACTTTCTGAAACATCTAAAACCCGGCACCTGAAGTAACTATTCCTGTCTCTGAGCCATCCAAGTCTCCGTAATGGCCACCACATCATATCTCTAAGTATTGATACATGCTCTAAGCTCATCCACTTTGTTCACAACACTCCTTGCGTTAAAATAGACGCATCTCAAACCTTCGGTTTGAGTGTGTCCCTTCTCTATCACCTGACTATCCTCCCTCTCGCACTGTCTACAAGCTTTCTCTATTTGTGAGCCAACCTCCTCTTCCCCAGTCTCTTCAGTTCGGTTGCCACCCCCCAACAATTCTAGTTTAAACTGTCTCCATTAGCCTTAACAAACCTCCCCGCCAGGATATTGGTCCCTCTAGGATTCAAGTGCAACCCGTCCTTTTTGTACAGGTCACACCTGCCCCAAAAGCTCATTGAAGAAGGAAAAATAATGCATTAATAGTGCCTTTCACATCTTAGTGTCTTTCACTGCATAGAGCCAATCAAATATTTCTCTAATATTTTGGAGCAAGTTTTGTTTATTTGTAACTCAAGGTAATGAAATGGCTGGATATGTATTTATTCTGTTTTGCAATCAGTTTCTAAAATGACAGCAAACTGCTGTTGAAAATGTAGCACAAACCTTTTACCAGATTTGCTGTAAATTACATAAATGTCAGGTATTTCTTTCTAATTGTACTATAATTCAAACTCTTCAGCAGCACAATAATATACTTTAATGATATTTTTAGCTTCAGGAAGGCATGAATGATTAAGTCACAGTAATTCAGTCTGGAATTTCATCCCAGTTGGAAGCCCTAAAAATGGTTGCATTTTGATTCCAACATTCTCCTTCACAGCATTCCCAGGATTAAGTGGCCATGAATTTCTTTGCAACTGTGACTTTTAGAACTCAATTATATAGTGCTGACTCTCTGGAATTAAGTCCCATTGTACTTTAAGATTATAACTTCAAACCTGGAACAAAAAAATTGGTCCCTTGTATGGTGCATATCGATTGCAATGAATGCACCTGGACATATTTTAGCCACTTTTGGTAATGAATATATAAAGACTAAAACCTCAGACCTGGCATAGAATCCATGGTCACCTGGGAAACAGTGTCCTTGAACTCCTATATGCTTCCAAGTCTTGAACTACTGCAAGTACAGCAGATATCTCAAAGCACTGGAGAATTATCACTACACTGTCACTGCAAACTTCTTCAAATCCACTATTGGGATAAGTAATCAAACAATATCGCCCTCTTCCAAGCCAGCATCCCCAGCACAAAGGCCCTAGTCTCTCAGTTGGCAATCTTTAAACTACTCTAAGCTCCATCGTTAAAGAACAGTAACAGGAAATTCAAGGATATGCTTAAAGCTTTCTTCAAGAGTGTAACATCCTGATGCACCATCAATAACTCTCTCTGAGACATGAAGACGAGATATCGGCTTTTATTGACTGGAAGAAAGAACAAGCAGTAGTTGACCACCATACTACATCCTGGAGACTGAGGGCCGGGCTCAGGCCTCAATCGCCTTTATACCGAGGTTTGTGGGAGGAGCCACGGTCAGTGGGAGGAGCCACAGGAGCAGTCAGCAGGGGGCGTGTCCAGACAGGTACATGTAGTTCACCACACATCCCCTATTTATTCCTGTGAGTATTTGCCCTACGGGCACTCAGAGCTGTGAAGATGAATTTAGGATTGTCTTGATATACATCAGGAGTACGCAAATGCCCAACGTTAAATAGTGGAAGGAGCACACCGTCTCACAAGGAACCTACATAATCAGCTTTCTCCAGCTCTATCCGTGAAAGGAAATGCAAAAAAAAACTGCAGATGCTGGAAAATTAACATAAAAAAAAGATAAAACATGAAAACAGAAGGTGCTGGAAATACTCAGCAGTTGAGATCATATCTGTTAAGGAGAAACAGAGTCAATGCCTCAGATTGAAGAGCCTTCATCAAATGTGGTCTCATTTACTGAATATTTTCATTTGTGGAAGAGACCGAGTTCCCATGTTGGCCTCCTCAAAACCCTGAAGCCTTTCTAGATGCTGGATAAGACGTGCCTCCTGGGACTAGAGATGGCACGGGTGTATAAATTGATCAGGTAAGAGCCAAGATTAGTGAGTGGAAAGTCCTCTACTGTATATTCAGCTTCAAGCAATCTTTTGAGTTATGGGATTCATTGATCAGGGGCAGACATCTATGTAGAGGATGGTGGATGTCAGGATGGAGATCAGGTGGGGATTGGAGTAACGATAAGGAGCAAGTTGAGATCAATATTAGATGGGCTGAGGCTCTGAGTTTGTTCACAGACACTACTTTCAGTTTCTCCCCTGACCCTAACCTCGATCAGGGATATTCAAAGATGACCTTAGTTTTGCATGAAGCCTGTTTCCAGCTCTCCTTTGGGTTAAATATAAACATTTTACTTGAGCACACCTTAATGTTCAGTTGTCTAAAACTTAATGCAAATATTCTTATGATTTTGTTTAACTTATTTTTATGATGTTATTAATTGTTTAGTTGGGTTTCCATTGGTTTAGAATGTTTCTGGATCTCAGAAATACTGAAGTGAGGAGCTTGGCTGTCAAATATATTTTTCAGTCATTTCATAGATGGGTCACGGTATGATAATATTACACCAAACTCCCATTCAGAACCAGAATCAGGTTTAATATCACCGGTATATGTCTTGAAATTTATTAACTTTATGACAGCAGTACAATGAAATACGTGATAAATAAATATAGGAAAAAAATGAGTTACATTAAGTATATATATGTCTATTTAATAGTTAAGTTAAAATAAGTAGTGCATAAAAAAGAGAAATAAAAAGTAGTGAGGGAGAATTCATGAGTTCAATGTCCAATTAGGAATTGGATGGCAGAGGGAAAGAAGCTATTCCTGAATTGCTGAGTGTGTGCCTTCAGGCTTCTGTGCTTCCTTCCCGATGGTAACAATGAAAAGAAGGCATGTCCTTGGTGATGGGGATCTTTAATGATAGATGCCACCTTCTTAAAGCACTATCCTTTGAAAATGCCTTGGATACTATGGAGGCTAGTACCCATGATGGAGCTGATGAATATTACAAGTCTCTACAACTTACTTTAATCTTGTGCTGTACCCCACCCTGCACCCCTCATACCAGACAGTTATGCAGCCAGTCAGAATGCTCTCCACAGTACACTTGTAGAGGTTTCTGAGTGTTTCAGTTGACAAACCAGATCTACTCAAACTCCTCATGATATATAGCTGTTGTCTTGCTTTCTTTACAGCTGCATCAGTATGTTGTGTCCAGGTTCGATCCAGGTTACATCAAGGTCTTGCCATCTTTATTTGGCTGGCACACACCTGTAGTTGAAATTAGGTGAATACATGTTCACCATGACAGTTTCTAGTCTTATGACACAGAGAGCAAAATGACTCATTGGAAAGACCAAGGAACGTCATTCAGGGTCCCATTACCTCAGAGCTTCAAAGATATCTGATCAGATTAAGGCCTTGCATTTTCAACCTGATTATTTTGGAAATAATCTCTATAAATGATTTGGTTCAGGATGTATTGTACAAGGATTCGGTGCTGTTTGAAATTCTGTTGCCTGGGGTTTCTGTGGGCTATTAATGGTACCATTTACTTGTAGGGTGGCAAAAGAACAAAACCAACCACCAACTCTTACATCCACTGTGGGTGGGAGGGGGTGAGTGAGAAGGCAGTAAGAGAGTTAAATAAATAAGTTGGGAAAAACAAGCCAGCTAAATGAACTAGAATTGGATAATCGAGAAAGGAAGAGAGCAAAGCAAGTAAAATGGTTGAGGGTGAGGAGTAAAGTAAACATAAAGGAAATTGTTAATGTACAATTTATATTATACTTTAAATATATTTGGGCAGACTAAGCTCTTTAATTAGCAGTCTGCAAAAACTTTGTCTACTTAATTTCTGTCATTAATCTTCACTTACATCTTGCACTAATCTGCACGAATGGCAGAGAAATGAGATTGGGAAAATGAGACTCAGAAGAGGATCACAGCTCTCCATTATACTGCCAGGAAAAAAAAGAGTTGCTGCATGTGCGCACGCACACACACACAAAGACACACGCAAGTGTGGGATTAAAATAGGTGCATTAAAAGTTAGATGTATACAGGCATCAATGCTGGAGTATTTGGAAGCAGGTTTGACTGGTTACTATGAGTAGAGCGTGTATGAACTGCTGTGCACAACGTGCAGTTTGGTGGTGGGAATTTACATAGATCTATTGTATGATTGTATATTCAATGTTGTCTAGTGTAACTATCAATGAGACATTTTCCTCAACTCTTTCATGCTGTTATGTAATTTCCACTTCTTGTCTTTATAAAGCAAGTTAATACACTTGATGCACCATCAATAACTCTCGGAGACGGGAGGCAAACGATAGGCTTTTATTAGCAGCAAACGTGACCACAACATCTTGGAGACTGAGGGAG